>NC_051176.1:69971992-70611991 GCF_013339695.2 Rhipicephalus sanguineus | reverse complement strand
CCTTCATCCAGCGATGTTCATAGGTAGAGATCCTGTTTTTAAATATGATACATTGAATGCATTTTTAAAGGACGTACATACTTTTCATGTCATCTACGCAGTTGATCGGTAGCACAGCCTCCTAAGGGAGGCTGCTGCTGCGGATGCTACATCAAAAGAGAGCACCTGCCTCCAGGCCCTTGGGACCAAGGGCGCTGATGAGGCATCCGTGCTAATACAACACTTCTATATTTTAGCGTCATGATCACCTAGAACTCATCTTCACCATGCATGCTTCACTCCACTTTTATGATTTTAATACATATATGTTTTACGCACCAGTAGTGCGCAGAATCTTAGGCCCTTATACAGCCACTAAACATCATCATTGCTCCCATCCGACACCATTTCCTGGCGCTCTTTGGCCATCAGTGGCCCTTGCGCCATTAAATAACATATATCATCATCAGACCAACTGATTTCGACTGTACACCGCGAATTTGAAGCTATAGCTACTAGCTGCTCCACCTCGCATCGGTGCTGGGGATCCCACCACAATCAGGCTGTAACTTGGGTGAGTTGGTATTGGTTCATCATGCATTGAAACAGCGCACAAAAAACGACTAAAGGAAGAAGGACATGCGCGTAACAGGCGTTGGTTCGCCTGTGTTGTTCTTCCTGTAGTCCTTGTTTTGGGTGCTGTTTGAATTCATGAACCACAACAATCACGCCGGGGATTACAACCACAATAACCGGTTACGGCCGTTATTGTGGATCGTAGGTTTGCGGCCGAAAATGTAGGGGGGGGGGGACGCTGCCAAACAATTCCAAGCGCCCCGTACCGCGTACATAAAGTTTTCTACTACTACTGCTGGGCCCTACTGCAGGATTACATTATCAAGTTCAGCAAAACAGTTTCTAACAGCTATGGATCCACAACTGTTAGAAAAATTGTTTGAAGTTAGAGAAAAGTAATCGTTGCTGTAAATACAAGTTTTTGTAGGATGGCAGCCTTTTACTTGATTGATGGAATGAATTACAGTGAGTGGGTACGTATAAGTACATGAACAGACCTTGTCGTTTTTGTTTGTGTTACTAAAATTTGTAGTACTATTTGTTTTATTGACTTCCAGGAGAGTTCATGCAGGTCGCTTAACCTAAGTTTTAGCACCATACAATGGTCAGAATTTATCAACAATTTCGTCCGCCGCAGTAACCTGTGAGATCTTGCTGAGAAAGCATGGTGTCACGTCGCGGTCTTTTGGTTCTACTTCTCGACCGTGCCAAAATTTTGTTTTAACAGCGAAGCTGTTTAGCAAGTTGGTCCTTGTCCGATGAACCAAAAAACTATCATAATCAGAAACGGGTGTGTGCCACAGAAATCGGGTAAATCCAACTACTCACGACTGGTCAACTAAAAATGAAGAAAGCAACAGTTAGCCCATCTAAAAGAGAGAGAGAAAGAGTGACAAAGAAAGAGGTAGAAGGAAACAGCAAGAGAGCAAATAAAAGCCTTGAATATCAACGGGGTGAGAAAGGGAAGTGAGCGTGAGGAGGAGAGAAAGACATATAGAAAGAGATAGAAAGAAATAGACAAAGATAGATAGAAAGAAACAGACACCAAAAAGATAGAAAATACAGAGAGCAAGACAGAAAGAGAGAAATATATATAGAAAAAAAAGAACGAGAGACAACGAAACACAGAGAGAGAGAGAGAGCAAAGCCAGATAGAAAGAGGAAGCGGGAAATAGAGAGAGAGAAAGGGAAAAAAGATTAAGACAGCGAAAAAGAGAAAAAAATGGATAATGAGAGAAAGAGACAGTGGCAAAAAAGAGATAAATAAAAAAGAGGAACAAAGAGAAAAAAAAGATAGAAACAAGGAGGGCCATCCAGCTGCGCCTTTCCTTCAGGCTTGGCACCACTAGTGCAAAGCTGCCTTCATTTTTTTTAGCTTGTCAAAATGAAACAAGAAGCCTCCAATTACCGCAGATTCCATGAAGCACAGAGTAGAGATCGGGTACAAAGAACCAAGTAATTATTATGCCCTGTATTTTATTAACCGCCTATTAACCAAGATCCCAACGATTTTGACCATAAACCACGCCAGCAGGGACATCACCTCAGCACATGCACCTGTACGTTGTAACGAAAGCACAAGCGTCATCAGAATAGTTGTTCTCAATAGTAAACAGAATGCATGGAAAATGTACACAGCTTGCATTTGCAGTACTGTAACTGAAGCATCGGGGATCCGAGCCAGATTCAATAGCAAATATCAAGTTTGTTGCTGAGAAACGTTAGGTGTAGTGGTATGAGAATATTCGAAAATTTAGAATAACGAATCGAATAGCGTTCCATTCAATTCGGTGCTCGAATCGAATAGCGCATATTCGAAATACCAAAATATTTCGAATACTTTTCGACTAATTGGCGCCGACGAGAAGACTGAAAAAAAAAACAACGTTGGAACAGCGAGGGATCATTTTTGTTCTTCGAATTCTTGAATTACGATGATCCATCCAACCGAAGCATTTACGGAACTATCGAGGCTATACTGCGGACCGAATGAAGGCGTTCTTGCTTAAAAGTCCAGTGTCGCCGAAGCAACTCTTACCCACGTCATCATCGTGAGATTCATGATGATGTTGCCTCATGAAACATTTCATTTTTATGTCTCAACGTTATTAAAACATGATGACGAATTATGACCTGGAATACTGGGGTAACTGCTGTAGTTCAACCTATAGTTACTAAGTATCTCGAAGGCTCTAACCGCTGCTGTAGTCAAGCTTACCTCAGTTTACATAAATGTGGCATTTTTTTGGTTAAAGTAATCCTAATGTCCACCTGTTAAGGCTAGTGAATATTTGCTTCAAATTAGATATTGTAGAATACTTGGGCTGTTTCGAAAATGCTTACATCACGATTCTAGGGCTGCTTTGAAAATGGTTGTCTTAATATATATTCGAAAACTATTCGAATAGTATTTGATTCGTATTTCATTCGGTGACATCGCTATTCGATTCGTGTTCGATTCGGTTTAAAATTCACTATTGGCCTGTGATCGCAGGCCTAAATAATGTTAGTGCTCTCCGCAGGAAAACGAAGACCATAACCTAAATTGGTCTTTTGGGGTATTCTAAATAAACATGCATGCATGTGTGCAAAAATCGACTGCGTTGAACGTATTTAAGCTCCAGCCGAATAAATAGGTAGATCCGGCCAAATCTTTAACTATCGTTCCCAGAGGCAACCTTTTTTTGTGTCAGCGCCATATGATTGAACGAAGTAGCTAAAAATTGTTCTGTGGGCATGTGCTTTGTGGGCGTGCACTTGCGTTCACCCTTTCTGGAACTTACTTCACTCATATCGAAGATACACACAAAAAAAAAATTCCGCTCGCGAAGGATAGTTAAAGATTTGGGTGACTAATTAAATTTTGCGTTTGAAAATGTTGAACTGGTAACAGCTCTAATAGGCTGATTTGTTGATACTGCCACGTGGTTGTGACGGTGTAGAAGGCTGAAGCAAGACTGGGAAATACGCAACTCTTTATTAGGCGAACTTGTGGCCGACAAATGAAAGGTCAAGGTACAAGTGATTCACGTTGTACACTGATAACGGCGAGAACAGTCCGCAGCCATCGAGAAATCTGATCATGGGGGTGAGTGAGTAACAACTTTATTATGATCGTCGGGGGAACGCGTCGTCTTTTATACATCACTCATCGATCCTTCCAGCTTTATCGCTTGTCCTCGCGTGAGCTCTCGAATAAACTTGACTATTCGCGTCCTGCGCGTCATCTTAACAGAATGACCTCAAACAATTGCGAAGCTTCCCTAACATTGCGGCGCGGTCTGCGCCCAGCGTTGCTAAAAAGTATTTGTGGGTGTAACCTGAATACATAAAAATAAAGCAATAAACGGGGGTGGCAATTCCGCGCTCTGAAAAAGCATTGCCCTTATACTTAAAGCAGAACAGGGTAGTGTAAAAATGCATGGAATACGAAAGAATAATAATGAAACAAGCAAAAAACTTGGAGGACACATGAGCTTCGATCGCTTTCAAGAGCAGAACGTGATAGCGTAAGCGGACCGTGTTCGTATCGCTTTCCTAATCACTAGCCTCGCTTCTCTTCTCGGTGGACACTTAAACCATGCCGCAAGGAAAGTCAAAGTGCGAATGCCATGGATGCGGCGCAACAAAACACGGCCACACGGCGGGGCGATGCCGTTTAAAAGCGCGCCCGTGGGCCCTTTGCGCCATCTTGTGGGTGATAGTCAAGCCGAACTGAATATTTTTTAGTATTTCTTTATTTGCATCTCCTACCTTGAATTTCTAGTTGCAGACAATGCTGCTTTTTTGGTCACAAACAACGACGACGACGACGCTGCCGACACCGGAATTTATGCGAAACGATCTCTTTAGCGCTATCGCTTTAAAACTAGAGTCCTCAGGTGCCTTAACGCGCATAGAATGGCTTAAAGGGGTGGTGTCATCAAATTTGTGGCTTGTGCGTTCTTTGCCAACGTTTCTTATTGCCCCAGGAAGCATGGTACACGCTCCAAGATTCACCTATTCTCGCTGAATAACTTAACATCGCCGTATTTATGTGAACGACTTTCTGTTTTGGTTTCTGGGTGCCGAGTTGAACACTGATGTCACTGTGTAGGAAGCTTAAACACGTGGGCCCACAAAGCTGTGACGCATGCATCGCTGCATCGTCTGATCTCGCACATACACGAGAGCAATCATCCAAATGCCTTCAACACTCGTTAAAATTCTATAATAGAGAATATTAGCGTGTGCTGTATTCCGGCATCCGGAGAGATGTTTCTGGAGTACCGGGTTATGGGACGATGGTATCGACATCTTATGACGCTTCGTGCAACCACAATTTCGCGTTTCTTTGTTTTCGCTTAGTGACAGGGGCGAAAAAGTGTCCTAAAAGGCAACGCATTCAAAACTGCGCCACTACCGAGAATTTACAGCAGCAGAGAAGTAGAATACATTAGCTTTCTGCAACAGCAATGTTGTGCTTGTCTGGTTCATGTTAGCGCCACCAAGTGGCCCCACCTATCCAGCCTCTCATGTTTATGCTTACAGCAACCCGGTATGCTAAAGCAAAGAAGTGTGGGAACGAACTAAACGTCTCTAATGTCGCCTTCGTAGGTTCGCGTGACGATGTGAAGCAATTTGCGAAATGCGAGCAAGTTTGGCTATTTTGGCAACAAGCTAAAAAAAAAAGAACGAGTCGTTCGCTGCCGATACTCTCTTGGCTTGCCCGGTGCAGCGGAGCAGTGGGTGTCACCGCTCCGCTGGGTGTCACGGAGCAGTGGATGTCAGCGCAGCGATGCAGTAGGTGCTAGTCACCGCTCATTGCACATCACACTAATGTGGTCTGACGTCACCAAAACGTTCGTTACGCTTCCTACACAGCGACGTCGGTGTCAGTCGCACTAGCGATGGGCCTCGATTGCGAGAATGAACATTTAGGCACACTTCGCAAGCGAGTTAGAATATATTCTAAATGATTACTTTGTCCAACACTTCGTGCTTAGTGTCCTTGCATGTAAAGAAAGCCTACAGCAGGCATTTTTGAGCGTCAAAATTTGGTGACACCACCCCTTTAAGGTGCACGGCATGAACGACTTCAGGTCGTGTGCTGTGCCGCTAAGAATTTGCAATGCCGTCCGGAACGACCTGGTAGGCCAGTGTGCCGAGACGTCGAAGTACATTGCAAGGGCTGAAGCATCGGCGAAGAAGCTTCTCCCTTAGTCCGCGTCGGCGTATCGACGTGCAGACTCACACACGGTCACCGGGTTGGTATTCCATGTGGTGTCGTAAAAGAGTGTACTGACGGCTGTCGATCCTCTGCTGGTCCTTAATACGCAGCCTGGCGAGCTGTCGAGCTTCTTCGGGGCGTGGTAAATAAGCGGCGACGTCGAGATTGTCTTCGTCCGTGGCAATTGGCAACATTGTGTCGAGTGTCGTTGAGGGGCTGCATCTGTAAACCAGCTTGAACGGCGTCATGTGCATTGTTTTTTGCACTGCCGTGTTGTAAGCGAAGGTTACGTGCGGAAGGATGACGTCCCAAGTCTTGGATTCGACATTGACGTACATTGCCAGTAAGTCGGCGAGGGTTTTATTCAAACGCTCGGTGAGGCCATTCGTCGACGGGTGGTATACACAGTAGTCATTCGGTGAGCGGTCTGGCTCTATTTCAAAATCGCTTGCGTTAAGTCTGCCGTAAATGTCGTACCCCTGTTGGTGATAAGGACTTTTGGGTCGCCGTCACACAGTAGGATATTCTCGACAAAGAACTCCACTACTTCGGTAGCACTACCTCTGGGCAGCGCCCTGGTTTCGGCGCAGCGAGTGAGATAGTCTGTGGCTACGACAATCCACTTGTTGCCAGACGTTGACGTCGGAAATGGCCCGAGCAAGTCGATCGCGATCTGCTGAAGGGTCGACGAGGTGGTTCGACCGGATGAATCGATCGGCCTTGTCGGCGGTGTCTTGCGTCGCGGACAGTCCAGGCAACGCTGCCAGTGCGATGACGAAGCGGCCGCCGCTCTGTCTCAATTGGTAGAGCATCGGACGCGTTATCTGAAGGTTGTAGGTTCGATCCCTACCTTAGACAAGTTGATTTTTCATGTACTTTCAATTCCTTTTTATTTATGTCACAATTACTATACTACGGTTTGAACATACAAGTAATGTCCCCTATACCTTCCTCAGCTTCGTTGTCTGTTGGATTCATTAGATTCCTGCGGCTATCAACATTTCTGTAATGAATGTAAATCTTTGCCACCTCCGCCACCTGCATAAATTGCTCATGCCAGCCGTTTCCAGCACACTCCACATCGCCCATGGAATAGCTCCTGTCATTCTAGTGACGTGCACCACCTATGTTTGTATTGCCGTTCACACTATTTCAGTTCAATTTACCGTCGTTAAGAAGTATCTCCACAACCAAATCCTCAGCTTGGGTTTTCTGTCAAGTCACTCTGCACTCACTGACTGTGCAGCTGGTGCTCTTCGGCTTCAGTTGTCCCCTCCTTACCATTTTTCAGCCGACCTATCTCTATGCTTATGCTCTCGCTATCACGTCTGCTTGCCGCCTCAAACTTCCTTATACATTATAAAGTTTTATTCTGTGAACTGCACATATGCGTGCCTTACTGGAATCACCCAATACACTTAAAAACGCCCCTCTCCCAAAAAGAACATGGCCACTCCGCCGAAAGCGGTTGCCGTCCACCTCGAATCTATCAAGTAGCCATTGTCTGCTCTGTAGCTTGTTAGCTCCGAACTGGTGCTTGTAGATGGTTTAGATTTCTGTCCTGAAGCTCCGACAGCAATATATTCGTGTCGATTCGGCACCGTTTCCGAGAGCCATACTCAAATAATTGATGCCGTAGGCTTAGCGAGTGGCGATGAGCGCTTCCGGGATCCGGAGTACATAGACTATGCATTGTCTAGTTTTTTATACTCGATAGCTGCCACCACATGTCATCCGTCGTTTGTTTCCCACTTGTTTCAAAAGATAACGTAAGACGGATAAAGCAAGCCAGAAGTTAAGTTAGCCAAACAAACATACCTTGCTACTATCTTCAATCTTCCAGTTTGCAGCAGTGATGGCGCGCATATTATTTTTTTACATCGTACATTCACGCATGCAGCGACTAACAACTACACAGGCATTCCTTGTATATTTTGGGCGTACGTACGCTAAAGCTCGTTGGCGGGTGTTGCTATGCTATCCGGTATTCCGCTACGCCTTTGCGTATAGTGAAATGACTTTGTCATCTTGGTTTTGGCTCATAAAAGCTCAGAAATTATTATTATTATTATTACTGAACAGAACAGATAAAAATAAGTCGCATTCAAAGATGTGGACATCGAGCCTGGAGGTCAGCAGCTGTGCATCTTTTTCGTAAGCATTTTTACATATTTGTACACAACTGGGAGCATTTTTTAATAGTTTCGGTTGCCTCCCCCTATTGCAAAACCCAGCGCCACTGGGTACCAGCGTCCAGTGCCATGCCTGATTATGGGCCCAGCGTCGCGCTGGATACTGGGCCTCTGGAGCGGCGTTTTACTGGGAGGCGCTGGGTACTCATGCTCAAAACGGCTCTACAGCGTTAAAACAGCGGTGCCTACGTTCCATACATAAATAAATTACTAAAAAAAGTCATATAGAAAGCAATCTCCAAGCGAGTACTCTACCACTGCGCCACGCTGAAACACGTCAACACCGCTGTAAAAGAGCTAGTCAATACAGTAAGAAAGCGTTTCGGTTCATATTTCGGTGTCGTGCATTCAAGGCAGACGCGATCTTCCTTTCCAGATCACGCTTGCTTCTTTATTAGACACAAACAGAGGGTGGCCGGCAACGAATGAAATGCCCAAAATGGGAAGAGCACTAGGTTTCTTTAAGAATTCCCGTTTTAACTGCGAAAATTATCAAATGGATCGAGGAGCCGGGTACAGTTTGACGGCTGTTACTGCCGATGTTTAACAGCCGTTTCTCGCCCTTGCTAATGATGAGCATGTACAGAAGCTTTATGATGGCTCGTTCGATAAACACACGCCTACATGAATTCATACTGAGTAGTTTTGTCGCGCGAGCGACGATATTACTGCGGGGTGGGCGTGTCTGTATTCTGACTTGCAGTTCTAGCGATACCTACAACTATAAAACAGCTCAGCAAAAACAAATACATTTAGTTGAAAAAAGATGCCGGTGTGTTAGTTCACTAACGCGTACCAGTTGACAGGTGTGTGTTCTGACGTATGAGTCAGAGAAGTACCGGCGAGTGCGGCCGGCTGCTTTCGGTGAGCCTACGTTCGTTGCTGAAAGCGCGTCGCATCGATGGTCATCGCTCCTTGTGCGAACACCGTACACAAGAAAAAATGGTTAATTTAGGTTCACGAATGTCCAGGCTATACTTTACAGTAAATTTTACACTTTGTAATTGCGTGTACGTAAACCAAGAAGCGCCGGTGGCATGCAGACGGACTCGGCCGGTACGCTAGGCCTAACGCTCGCTGGGAGCCGCACTGGATAGGACCGATCTCGGCGCAGATGAGTTGCGATGGTTGAAGTTTCTGCATTTTAGCCTCGAGACCTTTTTAACTGATACCTAAGGTATAGCTGAAGTAAGTGGAAGTGCAAGAATTGCCCGAGATGCGTTTCTGGTGTGGCGATATCGAACGACGGCTGTTTTTCTGGCCTCCGTTGGGAGGGGCCGCGAAGCCAGAGCTCATTTACTTCTTGCCAACCGCACGGCGATGTAACGATTTGCTCTGTATGTTCAGACTAACGCCTCCAGACTTAGAAACATTACAATATTAAGTCATAACCGCAACACATCACGGATGCAAAACTGATTATATGATAGGCATGCACAAATTGTGTATTCATTGCTGCTACGTGCTCCGCAAAAATTAACGACGTTATTGGCACTGCATGAATAGGAAAAAGCGTGGCAGAAAGCAAAATGATCAGTGTTGGCTGCTTTGGGTTATTAACATATTTTTCTTCACATTCGACAGGGAAACATTGAAAGTGACCGTGATTTCACATATATATGTATATCAATATCGCGTATATCATGAAAATAGTACGCATCTCCTCGTCTTTCTCTGCCAAGCTAGAATTTGTGACACATGTTTGAGACCCATTAGGATAGCATCTATCGGTACCATCGAATCAGACATTCGATATTCAACGTACGATACCAAAGCATTCTGCCGCGCACGATACTGAAAGCAGCGCGCGGCACTGGCAGAACTGTGCAGGCTCCAGTATGTGCCAGCAGCACGCCAGTGAGAATTCCAGCGTCTCCAGCGCTTCCCAGTGAGCGCCAGCGTCACAGCGGCAAAGCCAGTGGCTCTACCAGTGCGACCCAGCTCTTTCCCAGTGGTGTAACCGGAGTCCCAGTGAATTCGAGCGTATACCAGTGTTCCCAGTGCGGTCCAGCGCCAGAAAACGTACTGGTATCACGCTGGGGGTACTGGAACGGCGCTAGTTTTTGCAATATGCGGGAGTTCACTTAAGACCCTTCTGTCTTGACAGGATTTTCTGTATAGCGACAACGACACCAACTATCAATGACATCAGAGAAATTGCGCGACGAAAACACGGACAGAAGAAGACAAGTACAAACACCGCGCTGTGTTTGTACTTGTATTCTTCTGTCCGTGTTTTCGTCGCGCAATTTCTTTGATGTCATAGATAACCAACTAGCCCAAAATGCTGCTTTCACCATCAGGTTAGGTTCCATGGTAAATAGAAGCGTCATTAGTTTTGGGGATGAAGCTGACTGAATCAGGCACGGGATAGCCTGGGAGAAGGGGCATTGCTGTTTGAATCAGAAGAGAACACATGGTAGCAGTAGCAACGCCATAGAAGCTTCTTTCCAAAATGCCCATATTCATCCTGGAACCTAACCTAACAGTTGCATAGGCTGGCTAAAGAACCTGCCAAGGCGCTTGAGGGGCTAATTTGGAATCTAGTTCTCTTCCAAGCAGTGTGGCAATCTTGTCTACGTGCCCAATTGAACTACCAGTAAAGGTTTTCTCGAATAGATTTGATGAGCCAACTTTTGTTGCTACGGAAAACAACTGTAAAGGGTCCCTGAAGTCGTTTTTAATTTATTTTAGCTATTAAGACAATGTTACCAAATTATCTGTACCATGATTTAAGCGAAACACCTTGTGTGAAGGGAGCTACGGGCAATTATGTGTCGCCCTCCTTCTTACCACTGCTATTCCTTCTCAACTTATCCACTGAGCTAGCCCAGTCATCATATTTACTGGAGGTCACTGGTAGGGGGTAAAGTCCGTCTTTCGTGGCCATCCACGAGTACAAGATTGAGCTCGAAGTCACGAAGTGCTGTGAAAATATCAGCAGCTGGTGGCTTAAACTGTCATCTCTAGTCTGCTAACAATGCGCAAAAGGTAATAATTTGTTTACAATCTAAAACTCTCCGACAGCAATGACAGGCAAGCGTAAGTTCGGAAGCCGTTGTCGAGACCGCTCTGGGTGGAGCGGTGATACGAGCAACAGACTGACGCCACTCCGATGTAGCCACGCAAACCCAAAAAGCCCCAGTGTTTATTAAACAAAGTAATAAACAGCGCCAAAACCTAGAGACCAAAGGGAAGAACAACACATACAAACTAGCCCAGCTTACCACTCTCTTGAACTTTAATATTAGACAGTCGCTTTTTATTACTTTGCACCGGCGACGCCACAGATCCCATGTACACCAGTGCTTGGCCATAACAGAGATAAGCGGTAACACTAAAGCCGTGATGATAGTTTTCCAGCGTTAAGTAGTGGCCACCAACAAACATATCCTGGCGTCAGTTCATAACAAGAACATGATGCTCACTGTAGCCTACTGTTGAACTGCAGTCACTACTCGCTGGTTCCTTTGCAGAGGCACGTGATGCCACTGTTTAATATTTCACCAATTGTTAGGTTTGCAGCCCGCGGTGCATCAGGAAAGTGGTGCTCGCGAAAAAAAACTAGTCGAGAGCAACACTGGTGGCGCAGCCCACGTCAACATGGAGCATACAGTATCTGTAGGAAGTTAATTAGTGTAGTAGTAAATTGTGATTTTATATTCTATTTCTGTTACTGTTTTTTATTACAACAAATTATGAAGTGTTCGAACTACATACTGCGAACAAGATTTTTTCACAAATAGGTTGGCAAGATCACCTGCAATGTCAGCGGGACAGCCAATCATATCTGCCGCCTGTGCTTAGAATTAATAAGACAAAGTGAAGTGAATGATAATGAAAGCTGAAACAAGTTACTCTTTACATAGGGTGCTTTACCTGGTCTGACAATGATACAAAGGACTTGCGCTACTGCTCAATGCCTTTGTGCAGAATTGTCAAAACGATTTCAGAGTGCTTTTATTAGACACTAGCGATCAAGAAATTAAATTTCGTGGTGGTTATGAAACTCATGGACAGTTAATGAAAGTGACTGTAGAAGTATGCCAGCAAGTGTCAGTTTGTGAGAGAGGAAGCCATTTTTCACTGTCGCACGAGTGCGCTTAAGCTTTTATTTTAGTGAACATGGCATAATAGAGAGCTTTATTTTGTCCGTAATCTTAAAATTCGTGGATACAGGGTAACCGAAGCTAGTGACAGCAGTAGTGCCAGCTGGTAGTGATATATTGTGGTGTTTTATCCAACTACAATGCATTCGAAATGTTTTTGATTTGCATCAGTGTTCTCATTCAAAGAAGACAGTGAAGGTACTGTGAGTGAATTATCTCACTGCCAATGCTTTTCACTAGAAGGGAAGCATTGTGTGTGTCCGGTCATCATCTGCATCATCAGGTGTTGCTACCGGCGCTGACGATGATGTGTACTTCTCCGATAACCCTTATCCTGCAAACGGTTAGAATTCTGTGGATTGACTAATGTGGCTCTAAATCCCAGCATATCAATATTTTTGTCTGTGCAGACCAAAAACACTATCTGTATTACCAAGCAAAACTTCCTCCGTGAACTTGGCCACGTTGATCCTGGTCGTGTGCTGCCTGCTTTAACACTGTTACCAGCCATGTTGCACGGCACTTCACTGGTCAAGATGTCGTTGCACTATATTGACTGCAGCAGTATTGCCTATATCCTGGCCACACACATCGCCAAGGTAAGTCACAGTTATGGCACTACTCGACATGTTTGATTTGTCAAAAGTGCTTCATGCTATACTCTGGAATCAGCATTTACAAACTGAACGAGCCGCGAACGGCAGTCTGGTTAGTACATGTCATTTGTTTAGAAGCAAGTATGTCCATCACACTTACTTATTGTTGCAAAATGGCGAAAAGCTTTGTTTACATGTCTTATCTGGCGTCGTTCAAGAAGATGAAGTGACCACTGTCTCATACTGAGTTAAATAAGCTTGTGCCTTGTTAGTTCTTTCCCAGGCACTGATGCTTTTGTAGCTTGTGCTAGCTGAATGTGGCTGATGCATTCCTACCGACAAATAGCTTTCCATGAAATTTAGGTTCGTTAGAGCCCTAGCTAAATACTTAGTGCTTTCTCTGCGAAATTCATTACTGTGAATTTGCAATAGTAGAATGTGATGACTTTCTGTTTTAGCAGTTTACCTGCAAAAAGTTTTAAATAGAGCTGTGGGAATAGTAAAATTTTGGGTGGGAAGTGAATTTGAATAATAAAGTTTGAGTGCAAATCGAACCGAATATTTTTTGAATGCTTCGAAGCGAAATTACAGAAGAAAAGGTTGCAGGAGATCTCGAATATTCTTATGAGGTAGCCCCGCAGGGACTTCTGCTTCGGCAGGCGTTTGACTAGTAGCGTCACCACGGAGCCGAGATAACGAGGGGGTAGGGGGCTGACCCCCTCCCACGCCTCGCCGTGCATGGCTTTGCCTAGTCCGGGGAAAAGGGGATCCTGGGGGTTGAGCCGACGCTGGGTGCTTGGACCTTTAAGGCCCCCCGGCAGAGGCGACACACCCCTTTGGCGCCGGCTTCACGTAGACAGCACCCCAAGGCTGACCCACCCAGTGGAAATCGGCAGTCGCCTCTTCCGATTTCTCTATCCCTATATCTTCCTCTTTCTCTTTCACTTTTAATCTTTCCTGTCCTCGCCTCTCTTCTATTTAGTTCCTTTTTTTTTCCGGCGGCAAAGGTTAACCTTGTGTATGTGCCCTCTGTCGGGCGTAATATATTTAATTATAGTGGTAATGTACGGATGGTGCCTGCAGCACTTTCACTGTGAGAGCTGCAGCACCCCCTAGTTCGGCTCCGCGGTGGGTGGCCGCCATTACTGCCGAAGTACATTAAGCTATTATGGGAACTCCTGCATTTACCTCACTCCTTGATTGTCACCCGCAGAAGAGGGTGCGCACCGATGAAGTCCTGAGCATTTTTTGCAAACCCAAAGAGACTTTTCCCCGATTCTAAGTAGTTCACAGTGACACACCCGACAAACCAGCCAGAACTTTATCTCCCTCTGCTGTTGCAAAAAGCTCAACTGACGCCCTTGGCCCGGGCTATAAGGTGACAAAGATGGTGAGTGGGAACTTCCTCCTGGAGATCCGTTTTAAAGAACAGTACGCCGAATTTAGCAAGCTTGTGGCATTCGGACAAACTCCTGTCACTGTTTCACCGCATCGTTCTGTGAGCACCGCACGCGGTGTAGTGTCTGAGTCAGATCTCATTCACTTGTCTGAAACCGTACTTCTAGAAGGCTGGAGGAACCAAAATTTACGAATGTACAGCGCATCCTCATCCGACCAGAAAAAAAAAAAAATATCCCCAACAAAGTACCTAATACTAACCTTTGGTTCAGCGGCAAACCATCGAGACTGGATACACAAAGCTAGCCGTTAAACGTTACATCTGAAATCCGCGCAGGTGCTTCCAATGTCAAAGGTTTGACCACAGCTCGCAGAGCTGCCGTGATCAAACACAACATAGAAGTGGAGACACCACAAACGCCGGCGTTTGTGGTGTCTTCACTTCTCTCTTGTTTCCGTGTTTGCACGCCCTGTCCTAACATGAATACGTACCAACTAGCTCAGCTCTCTGTTATTCTAAGCTTCATTTTTGTACTCTGAACCCTTTTTCATGTTCTCCAACTTATCTGAACAATCCTGCTTCTTACGGCGTTTGTGGTGTCTTCACTCTCTCTTGTGTCCGTGTTTGCATGCCTTGTCTTTTAACATGCATTTTAAAGGTAGTCCGGCCAGGCTCATTTCGTCCTCGACTGCGGTTTGTGCGTCAAGTTTGTTCCCAGCGAAGTGGAAATGGTAACTCACCCCTTTCATTATGAAAGCTCATATCAAAGGAAAGTTATTTCACACGCTACGCACAGCTACGTCGCGTCTATTCTGCGTGCCCGAAACCTGTGTCCGTGAGTGTTGCTAACAAAGGAAGGAAATCTTCATTTGCATGTCGACCAGGAACAGTTTATAAGGGCCGAAAATGAGAAAATATCCGGATCTCGATGACAAGCTTGCAGGCGTTCTCATGCAGCTCCGTGTAGCAGACCTTGTCAAGGTAACGGCCCTTGCAACGGCACGCGATCGAGCCGTATCGAGATGGACAACTGAGGAAAGGAACTGCCACCAGAATAAATTTCACCTTCTTTGAGGGTGCATTGTGCTTGCCTTTTTTTCTCCTGATCGTCAACGTAATGGCATCACACAGTTTTGGAAGATCCTGTAACATTATGCGCAGATGCATTTTTATTTCGAACTCTCGAAAATTAGGTGCGTGTTACATTCCAATAAGTACGGTACTATATAAGCAGATGCTGCGTTTCTGCAATCTTTCCAGTCTGTGCGCACTGATTGAGCTACCCTATTTAAAACCGTGTCAGGGTGTGGCGACGGCCGTTAACCTTTCGATAGGTCAAAGCTCGCGAAGATAATTGGGCTTACGCACATCGTTTAGAAGCGCTGTGTTTTGATTCCGAGAGAATGAAACCGTTACATTGATTTTCTGGAAATTGGAACACTTCGAATAGTATAATTCCGGTGCGAATTGAATCGAATAGCAAACACTATTCGAAAAATATTCGAAAGTTTCAATATTCACACACCCATAGTTTTAAATGTTTCAAAACACGTTTATTTAGCGCATATAAACAGCACCTAATGTGAGACTTAACTATGAATAAAAATGATTCTTTAGATTTGCTGCAGTACTGCTTCCATAAATAAAGCTTTTCTTGAGGCCGTCTGTCAACCAGGTTTGTCAGGTCAAAAAGACAAAAAATAGCCAGAAAACTAGAAAAATTAGCCAAGACGTAGCCAACTTGAGGCAAGGTGAGCAGAAGTAGCCAATAGTAGCCACACGTGTGCGGAAACAACTAAGAAGTTCTTATTTAAGTGACAAAATGCAAAAAGCTTTTGGCGGAAATATAAATAAGTACAGCATGAACCCTTCAAAATCAAAATTTTGAGGTTCAAGCATCAATTGTTGACATGAGCAATCATCGCATGCAGGATGACGATGTTTATTTCGCCGTTAAAAAATGGTACTGTCTTCGCGCATCTTGCATAACGTTTCTTTAAATGACTATAAGTAAGAGATTTCTGGGGTCAGTAAAAAAGAGCGTAGCATGAGTGTGCTCAAAATCACATTTGCCGAGATGGAACCAGAAGCGGTAGTTACATTTGCCATTATTTTTTGCTTGATGACTAAGTCTGAGTAGCTAATATTCCTGAGTCACCGCCCGTGCCTAATCCTAAGAAATATCACAAGCGGTTCCTCGCATATCCGATTTCTACTGTCGATGAGTGCAGAGCGCCCTCGATGTGGAGTGCTTTAGATTGTTATGTTATGTTCACTTCCAAATACGGTGTAGAGCCACGTTCAGCAATATGTGGTCTGCATAATGAGGCCCCATGCAACAGTTTTCCCCAAGCCCCAACCACGTGTCCAAGGCTTTTCTTTTGTGTAGCGCATCAGCCAAATTCAGTCTTTGGAGCTGGAAACACGAGTTTACCGCCATGTTGTGACATCGAGTACTCGAACGCCAGTGACTGCGACATCACCTAATATTGATATTTTGGTCCAAAACGGCGGCACGAAAAACTAATCGAAAAGTACCCGAGTAGCGAAAACGTTTTTTTTGGCCGCTCCGGACCCAAAAAAGTAGCCACATTGGCGCAAAGTAGCCAAACCTGGCAACGTGGCCGTCAACTAATTTCTGTTGCTGGTTGGTAGAATGGGATGAGATGCAAAACACAGCAAAGGGTGGCAGTACGTAAGGTGGATGATGAAACCATGGAGTCCGCCATAATAAAATAGAATCAGCTTGCATAAAGACGGGTAAATTGGAGACTTGTAGAGGCTTTCATCCTACAGTAGACACAGAATATGCTCATGATGATGCGCATTCATTAGCTTTCTTGAAGATCTTCTTTGCTTTTTTATTTTAATATTTATTTGTAAGCAGCAGCTGGATGCATTTCTTAACTAAGAGTGTCAGGTAGCACTGTATTTGCTAAACAATTTAAACTTATTAGTTCAGAATGGACAATTGACAATTCTAAGAGCAGTTCAGATGTTTTACCGAAGCACAGCCTAAAAAAGGGAACTTGCCTGTAAACACTGGCCTTTCAAACTAAGTTTGAACAAAAAGTTTCCTTTATGAACTGCTCGTCAGATTGTCGCCAATGTATTCTTTTAAATTCGCTTCATTAAAGATTCACTAATTTGTTGGCAGTGTCAGCCTGTGGAACTGTTTGTTGCCAAATTTGTTGTAATTAATAAAGATGATAAGTTAAAGCTTGTTGAGATGTGCATGAGGTTTTGCAACATTGCAGCGGGACACCCAGTTAAGAACTTCTGCACTGAGCTGCCTGGAGGTGCTGCTACCTCATGCGCAGCTGTTGGCTGATTATGGTGAGCTTCACAATGCCACAGTACTCTGACACATTTCTCTTTGACACATGTTTGTAAAAAAAGCTTGGTTTTAACTATATCACATCTACCTCTAGGTATGACATTTTTATGTCTTCTTCTCCAGCAGAGCCTGTGAAAAGGTTTTACAAATGCCCTGAGGTAGCTCAGTGGTTCGGTTTTATGTTTTATGTGAATGAGCAAAGTTAGCTTCCGATGCCATAATCTCTTAATTCCTTCGAACACAGAGTTATGTTTCGACTTCTTTCTTTCACAAAGCTTTCACGAATGTGACTTTGTAGGCCATTGCAACTGTAAATAAAAACTGATTTTAGAATAGACATGAAAGATTTGAGTCGTTCAAAAAACTTGTTTACTGTGGTTTAGTTCTGGTGCCTGTACTTCTTAACTCATACATTAAGATGTTACACAAAGCAATCTACTTCAACAATCTGTAGACATGAAGAGTATTCGGTGCTTGTTCTATCACTCCGCAACTTGAGTGAACATGTTCAAATAATGCTAGTTAATATCGCGGCATATTATCTGTGAGCCCCTGTGCACCAACTTACATGCTCGATGTAAAATAATGCACTTCTTGAGGTATTGTTTGTAGCAGCATTATATGGGAGCGATCTTTGTTACTTCAATGGCGTGAACAAATTAGAAAATGTAAACTGCATTTAGATCAACTGGTTTTCATTGAGGAAGGGAAAGCCCATGTCTTTCATGTTCTGTATTTAGAGCAGGAAGTTGGGGTAGTTGTAACTTAAAATGAGACATGTTTATAGAACGTTGCAAGCGTGCCCCTTTATTCAGCAGCGCATCTGTCCATAGTACTAGGCAGAAAAACTTAGATTAATTCGTGAAATTTTTTCATACCTACTGAATCTGAGAGAAGTGTGACTACTGCTTCGATCCCTTTTGGCAGAAAAGAAAAGAAATTTCTTGACAAACGCCTCCGTACTACACGTATCAAATAATTTGTTAAAGATCTTTTGTTAAGCTTCTTTTTTGTATGCATGTACGTATGTTGAACTTTATCCTTCATCTTTTTCAATGTGGCTGTTCAGTTGAGTGCCAGCATTCTGGCTGTCCTGACTTCTATGTTCCAGCTTTTAGTTTTAAATGCGAAGCATTTTTTAGCGAACACAAGGCACTTTGAGCGTATCTGTCTGTCCGTCTAGCCGCCTACGTCTGCGTGCTCTCATGATCATCTCCTTAAATTGGTGTAGACCAAAATTGGCCAGGGAGGGTAAGAGGGCTTGACGAATATGACTGTCTGGTCATGACGTGAATAATGTGAAAATCCTGTCGCGTACATAGTCAAACCCTTTCCTCCAGTACACCGGACACGTGTGGCACATACCCGTATATCATGGGCCGCGCGATACGGGTATGTGCCACAGGTGATTGACAGTTTATATCTACCCAGGAACGGCGAGAACAAACCGGTAATTTAAATACGAGAGCGTTAAGAAAAACAGGCATTGGCAGCGTTGACCCCACGAATGTAAAGATTAAAAACGAGGATCCCAGCAGGAATTGGACGTAAGCATTCTGTGTGGCAGTCAGGTAGGTATTCTACCACAGAGCCACGCCAGGTCTAGAAACTGCTTTGGAAAAAGACCTTATGCAGGCATAATGTCGGTGCAACGTCAATTGTGGTTGCTGTGCTGGTTATCTAATTTTATAACAAAGCAATAAACACTTCATAGGTGCTGTTATGATACAAGGCTCAGTTCGTGTCGACGTCATTGTGGTTCCATTGTTGGCTCCGCTTTTATAGGAGTCTAATAAGCATTACATTTGTATTGCTATGGTTCAGCAAGCTATATCCAAGCGTTGCTTGGCCCCGAGGAATACTCTAACGATAGTTACGTACGATATTCACGTCATCGCACCGTAAAGTGTACTTCGTTTGGATAATACTGGTGTTTGTGCTCTAATGTGAGTACTGACGCTACGTCAGATTATAAGTTACCCATTATACACCAGTGTAGTCGACCGTGCCTGGTAAGCCCACAATGTGCACAGAACTACTTCATTTACAAAAACACGCTGATCTACCTCGTAACGCTTGGCTCAAAGTAAAAAAAATGCAGCATATAACTACTCGCTGACTGCTTCACATGA
Source organism: Rhipicephalus sanguineus (assembly GCF_013339695.2). Taxonomy (NCBI): domain Eukaryota; kingdom Metazoa; phylum Arthropoda; class Arachnida; order Ixodida; family Ixodidae; genus Rhipicephalus; species Rhipicephalus sanguineus. Next base: position 70,592,462 of record NC_051176.1, on the reverse strand, counting down.
AACCGATTCTCACAAAGCGTGGGATTTGCCGAATATTCTAACAGCGAAGCTGTTTAAGGCAGCCGTAATTTGTGATGGCGTATCCTGTGTGGCCTATCACGTATGTGCCACAGGAATTGAGTAACTCCAACTGCTCACCACTGGTCCACTAAAAACGAAGAACACAACAGTTAGCCCAACAAACGGGTATGTGCCACAGAAATTGGCAACAGTTAGCACAACACAAGGTAATGGGAAAGGCAACGGCGGCTGCAAGAAGACCCAGAAGCGGTGGAACGCCTACGCCAACCACGGCATGCCGGCAGATCTATGAGAGCGGCGAACACTTGGTTTCAGCGCGTAGTTTCTGTCTCTGGAGTTTGGACATCCGTGTCATGTCTGTGACTGTTTGCGGTTTAAGTCGAACCTCTCTGCACTGAGAATCAACGTAGAAACTACCTTGCATCACCTAGCTAAGGCCTAGAAGCGACCGAGAAACAACCTAGAAAGAACCCTCACCTAATGCCTAGAAACAACCTAGAAGCAATCAGATTAGTCTTCAGAATCTTCTAGTTTCGCTGTGTCCAGCCTTGCGCGGCTTAGTGCAAGCTTTGCCAGTTTTTATTTCCTTCAAATGATGAAAAATGACTTATCCATGTCTAATGTGATATCTGTAACTACATAATTGCTTGTTGCTCATCAGCTATTTAAGTAAAAGTGCTGTCCTTTGAACCAGCAGTTGCTGCCAACTAAACACTGTTCCACTCACGGAATGTTTTCAGAAGGTTACCTGAACCGCCTCTACGCCCACCCATGGCTAAGCCGTGTGCTACTGCTCAGCTGTTCGGATGAAGACTGCGCCACGATTCTGAATGTGGTGAGCACTACAATGCATATTTCAGAAAAATGCATTTTGAAATCAGATCTCACAGGTTCAAAGAAGGGTACGTTTTATTAGTCACTTCACCTTAGAAGCACAATAGAACTACAGTCAACTGCCGATTTTTCGGACTCCCTAGGGACCGCGAAATCGTCCGAAAAATCGGGCAGTCCGAAAAAACAAATTCATGCTTTTTTATTCCGCTTAAGTGGTCAAATCGCCACAGCCACGTCCGAAATAGCTTTAATGCCTCCCAGTACAATTATCAGGCATTTCAGTGCGCGCCCAGGCTCTCGCAAATACATTCGGTACCTGCCGCGAACCCCGCTTAACTACGTACGTGCCAACCGCCACTTTTACATCTCGTGATGAGCGCCGCTGATAACAGCAAAGCGCGGAATAGATTACGGCTATCTCGCATGAAGCGTTTCTAAACGATGACGCGGAACACAAAGACTGTGGCGGAAGAGCGGACGACTCGTCTGGCATTCCCCGATGCGTGTGCGCATATGCGCACACACATCGCCGCTGATACGCAGCATTTGCTGCCGTATCAAGCCGATCGTTTCTAGTTGTGTGCAGTACATCGCCAACTAAACTGACACCGTCACTTTACTGTTGCTGTATCGTACGCACGCATTTATCATGAAAGGGTTCGTGATGCGCACTTAGTTCTTGACCGCACACGGGCGCGGCAATGGCGAGCTGGTTTCGTCCGCGAAGGCAACGCGTCTATGCGGCGCACTTAGCGGTCTCGCACAAAGAGGCAGCAGGAATGGCGGCGCGGCGCATTTGGGCTCTCGCCTATTAAATGCGTGCAGTACGCATGCAACTGCGCTAGGCCACGTGCACTACCGAGCAGTTAACTGAAGATGCTTATCGTAAGGGTTGTCAGCGATTAAGTCGTACCGGCGCGTTTGCCAGCTGCCGCCATCACGCCTCCGTGCATTTCCGCTGCTTATCCGTAACATCGCCGCACGGCGCCGCGATAGCGGCCCCTTTGAATTTCTGGTCTGCTTCACCCCATAACGCTCCGGCATTGCGGCAAAGCTGACTTTCGGACTCTGCTACTGTCTCAAACAGATCGACTCGCAATAGCGCTGATTCGAACCTACGAGATGATAGACGCGGCAGAGGTGGGGGCTTCAAATAATGCCTTGCGCACCTGCAATTCGGGCAGAAAGTCCGAAAAATCGGACACCGAAGAGTTTCAGCGTCCGAAATTTTGGACGTTCTTATACATTGATGTCTATGGGGCTGGTGACGGTGCCGCGATAGTGTCCGAATTTTCGAGCATTTCCGGAAAATCGGGCGTCCGAAAAATCGGCAGTTGACTGTAATCAGAAAAATAGAGTTTAAGATTCACAGCTCCCATTTAGGCCAGAAGACTTGACTGATTATTAATGGCAGAAAAAGTTGTCCGCAGAGTCGCAGACATTGCGAACATTAGTGCAGTGGCTTTCTTGGTGCAGTATGCCTATGCCTGTGCTGCCTCCTGTATTCAATGCATGAAAATGCATTGAATACAGGAGGCTGAGTGTACGAATACTTCGACTGAGTGTATGAATTAAAAATTTAACATTGCATACCTTCAAGCATGCATGGGGAATGCGGAAATTATAACTTATGGAAATTTTCTGGCACCTAAAACAATTACTTGAGCTATAATTATTGTTTGAAGTGCCATTTTTGTTTATGATAATTTTATAAGAATGATTAAATAATGAGAAAATTGCAGACATTTGCACAAAGTCTGTGGCTCTTTTAATCTACAATAACAACAGAGAACTTTTTAACTGTGCAAGTCAGAACAGTTAATCAGGGTGAAATTGACACAACTGGCATCACCATAAAATATCCCAGGTATTTCTATTCAATTTTATTTTGTCATCACACATATATGATATCTGAGAAGCCCCTGGTTAAAGTTTTTTCTGTGTTGGTTGATCAGGCCATGAACATTGGTGTCATTGCCTCTCCTTGCGTAAGCCAAGATCTAATGTAAAAACTTCACATTCACAGAAAAGTAACAAGAAAGTTCAGTATAACATAAGGAAATTGCTCTTGTTAGGAAAAACAGTACTTATAACCGTTTCATGATATTTTTTACAGACAAAGCATTCACAAAGCAAGACGGGATGAAAATGTTTGTGTGCAGCATATTTCATTTTGCATGAGAATTGATTTGCATATTGAGCTCCATCATTACGCATGACACACTTATGTTTAGTGAGTGTGAACTTCTGTTTAGTTCATGAAAATGGGACCTCTTGAAATTGACAAAGGAATAGTCTAATTTATACAGTCTAAAGAATAGCGATGTCTCTATTTAATGTGGAGTTAGCTGTAAAGTTGTTACTGTTTTTGACCCGCATATTTTCTTCAGATCTCACATTCAGTTTAAAGCTCTAAATAAGAATTCTCCTTTATAAGCATTCAGTAGAGGTAAACTTTCTTCTAAAGCGGGAGATTTTATTCTAATAACTCCATCAGTCTGGCATATGATTAACCCTAAAAAATAAAAAAAACAGTAACACGCTAGGCAATGAGCAAAGTCACGGCTAAAGGCATAAAAGCCTGACGTAGGCCTCGGCTCCCTTGTACAGTTGGACGTCAAAAAACATATAAGAAAACATAAAAATATAAATACAAAATCAGCTGCACTTGCACGTACTACATTAAGCGGATTCTGAGCTCACAATAATGAAAACAGCATTATACAAAACAGAGCCCAGAATCAATGAGATATTGCGTAATATCTTTTTCCAAATAATTTCAATGAAAACCAAAATTATCATTTGCTGAGATTTTGGTAATAACCGTAACTAGTTGAAAATTTATTCCTTTTTAGCGTAGTTGGTATCGGTTGTAGGGACCTGGTCTACTTGTTTTTAAACTAGAGTGCATCATTAAACATATGATTAGACACAGCACTAGACCTAAGAACCTAAGTTATTATTGTGATAGCAATTATAGCGACACTCTCAGCGAGTTTTTTTGTCACCGTCATGTTCTAGATAAAGTTCAAATCAATAACATTGCCCCGAGCGTTGTACGTTCTACGTGCAATTGAAAGCGCGCCAACGCTACCAACGAACGCGGCTGAAGCAGAGATGAAGGAATTGAGCCGGCCATCTCCATCACCAAAGGCGCATGCGAGGGCTGGCGTTGCTCACTCCTCAAGCAGAGACGAAATGCTCCGCCCATCTATCGTCGCAAATGCACTCGCACATAGGAGCCTGAGGGAGGGCTGCATGCTTCCGGGAGGAAATGCGTACATTGAATAACAGCGTGCGGTTGCCCCACGGTTGTGGATCATTAGACGACGCATACCTTTATATGTGTTGTGCTCTCATCGCAAAGTTTGCGTTGAAGCCTCAGCATATGTTCAGTAAGCGGGCATTGCATGCGGTCGCCGCGATGCGGTCTCTCGGGACAAGCTTCTTGCGTGAAAGGCAGGCAATCTCTGAAGGCGAACTATGTGACGCACTGTTATCTGTCTATGTAAATAAATGGGGCATGCCAGAATGAAGCCTGATTAAGCGATCGCGCGGCCGCGGTATACATCAGCATTTGTAACTGTATACACAAGTGACCGTTGTTGCTTGGACGTTATCAAAGCTTTTTGAAACTAATTCCTTGAAAACCTTAAGGAAATTGGCGCCTACGGCGACTTGTGCGGGCCCTCAGCGAGATTCAGTTTCTTTCTTCAAAGTTCTTCGATGTGTCATTATCATAATTACTCAAGAAAGCGTCGCACTCTACGTTTATCGGTCTCCTCAGCGAGCAATTTTCCACTGCTTCCTTTTTTAAAAAAAAGCATGGCTGATTCCTTCGTCATAGGAATCGGTATAACACGAAAGTGAAACGTGTCTTCATGGAAGTAGTTGATTATTTTTTTTTTTTGCTTTGATCTGTGAGAGCTTGTACAATGTCTATTGGTGTTTGGCAGCTATAGCACCGTTTGACGTGGATGCACCCACGTTGACGCCTAGTCGCACATCTCCATCGCGACGACTAACCCTCATGATAATGATTTAACCGTCGTGGTAGCTGAAGTTGTTAAGATATACCTGGACACAGCATATCGTGAATCCCGCGCAAAGGCACGGTGTGCGCTCCCGAGTAATAGGGTAACCTACGCCTATGCTCATGCATACAGTACCGCACTGCGCTTCAGCAACACGGGAGGCAGAGATTCGTAGCTTGAGCTGCGAACAGACGAAGGCGTTCCTCGTCCCGCTGGCCTCTGTCTCGCTCCACGAAGGCACGACATTCGCTCGTCGACATCGTTGCCTTTCTGCGGCGCTTATTGCAGCTGGTTTATTAGTCGGTGCTGTCACACTCGAAGCAGTAGGCGGCGGAGAAACACCGTTGGTGCATGTGGAAGCTGCATTACTCCGACAACGAGCCGTCACACGCTAACACGAAGCGAAAGGCAAAGAACGTAATTGCGTTTAGGGCGATTCCTCGATGCTAGCGCGGCCAGCGTTGCTCGCTGAAATCGATACGCTCCCTATCGGCACTCGTTAGCGTCATGACGCAGTACTTCACTTCACCGCTTACAGATGGCGGCACCGCCCCACCCCGCCGAGCCCCGCCAACAGAGAGAACCGTGCTAGAGGGAATCTGTGAGCGATATAAGGCGCCTTTGTCGAACTTTGTGCATGTGTGTCGGCGGCATAGTCGGTAGGGCGACGGGTGCCTAACGTCGCGTATCGAGAGTTCAAGTTCAAGGTTATTGTCTCTCAAAGTATTCCATAACAGAAGAATTTATACAGAAAGAGGTCCGACAGTTAAGAACTGTAGCGGGACCTTTTGTTATTAATTACACAACAAAACAAGATATGCGTCGGTTGAACGCAGAAAAATATACAAAAGTTACATATTCCTTACAATGATAAAGAAACATATGGTAGCACAATAAAAAATACACTGAAAGGGTAGAGTTTTTTACAAAGAAATAATGACGAAGGTAGTCAAAAAGTTTACAAAAATGAATGGACAGGTAGTGTTCACAATGAAGTCATGTAAGCTTTTAGTGATCGTTGGTGTGATGACTGTGTAGGTGAGGATTTTACGTGAACTGGTAGATTGCTCCATAGCTGCACGCTTGCAAAACCAACAGTAAGTTTTCCGTAGTTGCTTCGTGACTTCGGACGTAAAATAATATTTTGTGAAGAGAGCCTAGTATTATTTAGATTAGTAAGACTGTGTCGACCAGTGACATAGTGTAATGGTGCATTCTTAGGCATGCGATAAATGACAATGCCGTGATTGTCGGAGATAAGCTTATTTATTGTAAGTAGGTTTAACTCGGTGAAAATGGAGGTAGCATGAGCGTTATGCGGAGCCGAAGTGATCATACGGACAGCATTATTTTGGATATGTTGCAAAGGGGCTATATGACAGAGATATGTGAAGCCCCATGATGTTATACAATAATTTGTATGACTGAAGATTAAGGCATTGTAAAATGTGAAAAGAGTGTGCCATTGAAAGTAGTGTCTAGCCTTTAAAAACACCCTGATGCCGTAAGCGATCTTCTTTTTTAGAAGCTGATGTTAATGTTAAATTTCAAAAATGAATCAAGTTGAAAACCTGGAAATGAACATTCGTTACATACTGGTATGGCGTGGAATCCTAGGTACAGTGGAAGAATATTAGGTCGGTTTTTATTGTGTGAACTGAAAACCTTAAATTTTGTCTTCTGTGGGTTCATGAGCAACTTATGTCTTGACGCCAACGGTTGATACTATTTAGTTAATTTTTCAATCTGTCTGTTAGTGCGTTTATGTCGTTACCGGAAGTGTAAACATTGGTATCATCCGCGTACTGAAGAGATGCTGTGGAAGTGCGGCAGTTCGCAAAATCACTCATGTACATGAGGAATAGCAGGAGTCCGAGTATGGACCCCTGTGGTACACCAGTGTTAATTAGTTTTGTGTAAGATAGTCTCCTGAAATGCAAACCTGTTGCTGTCGATCGTGTAGGTAACTGCGCAGAAGCTCCAAATATGGACCTGTTATGCCGTAAGCGTCGAGTTTAGCGAAGTAAATGCTGTGATTAAGGTAATCGAATGCTTTTGAGTAATCGGTAAAAAACAGATCCCACGAATCTGCCCCGGTCAATTTATGCTTTGATATTGTCAACAAGTGCGATTAAAGCTAAGCTAGTGGAATATACGGCACGAAAACCAAATTGTCTTGGCGTTAGTAGTTTATACTTATCCAAATAATTATAAACACGTTTTTCATCAGTTTTTGAACAACTGTACTAAAACTCGGCAAAATAGATATAGGCCTGTAGTTTGCTAATGAGGTGGCGTCTCCTTTTTTATACACCGGATTTACTTTTGATATTTTCATGTCACTACGAAACACTGACGTCTTAACACTTTCCTATACGCGCCTATACCCATTGATAGCCCGCTATCGATGGTTTTCAACTTCAAATTTTGCCGTGCTAGAAGCGCTGCCGGACAGCTAACGGTATCCATCGTATAAAGCAAGTACTATTTTTCTAGTCTCGCTTTTTCGTTTACCTTTTCCACTGCATGGGTAACATTGAAGCGCATTTTTTGTCGAGAAGGTTGAACCCTCGTAGCTTCAAAAATGGCGTGGACATCGCGCGCATTTGCCTCTCGGAAACGGCAAATTTCGGCGGATTGCGACGAGTGTTATTTCTAATTTTTGGTGGCGGCAGCAGCGAAGACTCGGAAGTTGATTTTGACTAGAGCTGTGCGAATAGCACAATTTTGAGTGCGAAGCGAATTCGAATAATAAAATGTGAGTGCGAATCGAATAAAATATTTTTCGAATAGTTGTCGAATATTTGTCGAATATTTTTTTAATATTTGGAAGGGAAATTACAGAAAAAAAAATGTTGCAGAGGGTTCCTAAGCATATTCTTATGAGACACCGACATGAAAGCGTTTATTTTGGCTAGGTTGGTGAAGCGCTGGAGGGGTGGTATTCCTTAGTTGTCATATCAAGAATAAGGCAATGCAGAGGCCGAATTGTATTTATTTACATGATTTGGTGCTCCCAATGTGCTGACGACATCACTTTACATGCGAAAGGAAAAGACGCTATGTCCTCAACCTCTCCTCCTCCTTCAACTTCTGCTGGCGCGCCCAACTGATGTGGGGGACAAGGGCGCGCTCCGTTCCAGTCCGGAGTTTGCTAATCTGCGCCACAGACGTGAATGTATGAGCAAATCTGAAATTTCAGATGCTGAAACTCTACGGCGTCTGATTTTTCGGACTTTCTGCCCATATTTCAGGTCCGAAACGGCATTATTTAAAGCCCCCACCTCTGCCGCGTTTGTCGATAATCTCGTAGGTTCGAACCAGTGCTTTCGTAAGTCAATCGGTTTGCGGCCGTAGCAGAGTTCGAAAGGCAGCTTTTTTTCGCATTGCCAGAGTGTAATGGGGTGAAGCATATCAAAAATCTGAAGGGCCCACTGTCGCGGCGCAGTGCGGCGATATCTTTACGGGTAAGCACCGAAAATGCACGGAGGTGTGATGGCGGCAGGCGGCAAACATGCCCAACCGTTATGATAAACATCTTCAGGTAACTGCTCAGAAGTGCATGTGGCCTAGCGCAGTGGCATGCGTATAACCCGAACGCGCCGTGCCGCCGTTCGTGCTACCTCCTTGTACGAGACTGCTAAGTGCGCCGCACAGACGCTTTGCCTTCACGAGCGAAAGCAGGTACCGAATGGATTTACGAGAGCCTGGGTGTGCATCAAAATGCCTGATAAGTGTACTGGGAGGCATTAAAGCCATTTCGAACGTGGCTGTAGTGATTTGGCCGCTTGAGCGGAATAAAAAATTTCACCATCTCCCTCTAAAGGGAACCATGTGGCGATGCGAAGCAGCGCATGGGTCGACTTAAAGTTCTGTTCATCACGGGCACCTTGCCCGATGTTAACGCGTCCTGTAAGTGGAGCACACCATGAATTCCCTGTAGTTGCTGTTGCTGTTACTCGTCCCGAACTCTTGTTGGAGCACGCCACGCGGGTTCATCGCACGTCTGCAGAATCTCGTTCCCCGACGCCATCACGTAATTGCTGAGAGAGTGTAAGGGGAAGAGGCCACAGCGTCTTACCCAGCCCCTACACAGGCCCGAACGCGCTAGCGCGAGCCAGCACACATGGTTTTGTCTGCGTTACGCCAAGCTAGGACAGCATATGGCAGCCCGGGGCATCATCGTTTGACTCGTCGCATCATTTGACTCATCGGACATCAGCACAGACAGCGAAAGTGTGTCGAACAGCCGCAACAGGTATCCGCCGGTAATTGGAGTTAAAAAGAGAGAAGTTATTGCACCACGTAGCTGCAAAGCGTGGTAAAAGCAAGGTGTAGACCGCAATGTAAAGTTATAATGCGCAACATTTTTTGGTAACTTCTCCAGCAATTTTTCTGGCAAAATCGTGTCTATAACGGAAAAGGCGTGGCACCTTTCCGACAAGAATCTACACGTATGGCTCCGTAGAAAACATATAAAACTGCGATGGGCCAACTTTACTTTAAAGTGGAGTTGGGCGAAAATAAATGAAATATAAATTAAAAAAACTATGCCCTGCCTGCACCACCTAAGTATCGCAGGCCAAAATCGATAAATTAGATAAAAGAACAAAATGTACTAAAATTTCTATTAAAAGAAAAAATAGAAAATGAAAACGTAACAGTTTGATCCCACCACCTAGCGAAGCCACCTCCAAGGGCATAATTCTCTAGATTACATACTACGGTTTCTCTTCATCTTGACTTAGAACTGTTTTGATACAATGGATCTCCGATGAGCTCGTCTTGACTAACAAGTCTTCTATTCTTTTCTTTTCCTGTTGTCTCTCTTGTGTAGGCTTTCCATTCCTCTCTTTGTTGGGTCACACTGCTGGAGAGATGGGTCCGTGTTGAGCTTGTCCTCCAGTATGTCCTTTTGAGGCCTACTGTAAAACTCGTCAAACTGATAAGTGACTGAACAGGATTTTATTGAATACAGGTTAGTTATGGGTTTTTTTCTTTTTTTATGACTTTTATTTACTACCCCGGCTCCTCCCTAACTCCACCGGCTCTTACAAAGGTATTGAGAGATTATATTAATATCATAACGGTATAAAGATGTACTGTATCGGCTTCAAATCACTTCAATACAAGTACATGTAGTATAATTACACAAGTTCAAGAATGTAATATATTATTATCAGATCGCAATAGAGATGCACTGGAATTTGGGAGTGAACCTAATATTGGAGTCAATATGGAGGTCGGCAACATATGGGCCAGCTTGTAGGAAAAAGTTGTCAGCCGGCCATCGTGCACGGGTGAGCGTCTCAGCGAGCGCTTTCTGCTACTTATCGAACATCGCAGCCCCACCCCGAAGCAGAAACCTTCCTCGCGGAAGTGCTGGCTGCACGCGCGTGTTGTAGCCAATGGCTGTTTACAAATTCCAAGTTTAAAAATCCAAGCTTTACGCAGCTTCTTGCCCTGCCGACACGTTTGAAGGCTGACACCGGGCTCCGTTGCGTACGCCCAGCACTGCAGCACCGAGTACTGGCATACCGTATAAGACGCCTTCAAAAACAGCGACTGTATATTGCAAAGCCGAAGCTAGAATGCTCCCAATTTAATCAGTATGAAAGCAAATGTGGCATTCTAACATTTCGTTTTTTTGCGCGTGTTGGTGCTTCCAAAGCACACGACGCCGCCGCTGATCTTGCGTAGGACGTCACGCCGACGGTGGCGCCAGCTTTTGCAGTGGTGGGCCTCGCGCCCTATACGCCGTCATAAACCAAAACCAACTCGTCCATGTTTCTACTCAAGCACACCCGTCAACAAAAGTTTGCTGGACGCGAAATTTTCGAAAAAGTTATATATCCGCTTTATCTGGGAACATGAAATCCTAATAAATACACGAGCCTGTAGTTCGTATTGCAACCAATGCAGTCGCCAGCTCTAGTAGAAGTGTTGCGCAATAACAGAGCAGAAATTCGCATTTGTAGTGGGCCCTGCGTCCCGTAAACTTTTGCTGACTGGTGTACATTACGCGGTTGAAACGCGTGGATAATACGTGGGGATTTTTCTTCTGTTTGTTGTAGTTGGGAATGCAGCATATATGCAGGTGTGAATTATACGCACCAAAATGCGGTAGGTGGTAATATGGCTATGGAGTGAGGATAGTAGTTTTCCCCGAGATGCTTGTGGTGAGTGTTTGATTGGTCCAAATCTTTCGTTTCACTTTTGTTTTTCAGAACACAAATAAAGCTTGACAGCATCTTCACAATGCTGTATAGTTAAGCTGTTTTAGCACTTACTTTGGCCATAGCAGTTGTTCATTTCTCACACGTTTTATTTATAATATATAACCTCATCAATAGCAAGTGCAGCTGCCAACTACCAGCCATTGACATTCACAGATGAGTATGCACTATGTCCTGCGTTTCCTGGACAAACTGATTCATCGTGGTGAAAGGTGTTTGCTGGCAAAGCTTCCTTCTTTTGACAATAAAGACTGTGTCGCCAGACTGTGTCGCCACAAACCCTCATCCAGTGCATTGAAAAACTTGGAGAACGATTGAGCTTCACTTTCAAGAGTAGAACGCTATAGCGTAATCGAACCGTGTTCGTATCGCCTTCCCAATCGCTAGCCTTGCTTCGCTTCTCGGTGGAGACCTAAATCGTGCAGCAAGGAAAGTCGAAGTGCGGACGCCCTCCGGCTCCAACATCCATGCAAGCGGCGCCACGAAACACGGCCACGGTTTCGATACCGTTTAAAAGCGTGTCCGTTGGCCCTTTGCGCCATCTCGCGGGTGATAGTCAAGCCGCTGACGAACCTCCGAAATGTTTGTACCACCAGCGATAAATGGTGTATATAAATAGCTCGCTGTTAGTGTGCTAGGGGATGTATGCCTGGTGGCCGAGCGGCTAAACGCATCGCGCCACGGACGGAGGGGTTGCACTTCGAATCCCCGGTCCCCCTCAAACCGAAGATTTTTCAAAACTCTTTTTTATTTGCATCTGCCTCTAATATTCGCTCACGGACAACGCTGATTTTTCGCTCACAACCAAAGACGCCGCCACCGACACTGGAATTTCTCCGAAACAAGCTCTTTAACGCTATCGCGCTAAAATAGAACAGTTCGCCAACTCCATGACGATGGATGCCCCCAAGGTATTTGGTGCAAAGCCTAAAAGGATGCCATGCCTCCTCTTGCATGAAAGCTGAAGCCACTTTCTTAAAGTAGTGTTCTTTAGATTACAGAGGTGACAGGGCAGACTGGTGCATTTTATGCCACTCCGAATCTGCTTTGTACACTTTATATGCATGTGCCAATGAGAGGGATGGACCAGACCAGGCAACTGATCTGAAGCCATGTAGCATCTCTGTGCTTATTCTGGATATGTCATGTGCATGTGAGGTGCATTAAACTAGCTGGCTAGTTCAAATAAGAGAGGTGACTTGGTATGTCAAGTGCATAGCACATTCCTGAACTGGCTTGTTGAAAGCGATTGATCTCAGGTATGCAAAACAATGTAGTGGACTGCCATAACAGATTTGGCACATGCTACTTCTCGATGGATTGCTGACTGTTAATTAGGACAGCCGAAGTTCATTAGGAAAAAGCCAGCCTCTGTGTTCCAGCTAAAAAAAACTGCATGCCTTTGGTGGTAAGAGCTAATTAAGGGAGAAAGCTGCTTTTGATGACCAAAAATTGGCAATAAATTTATTTTTTGGAATGGCTATTTTTGGGTACTGCCAGTACCGATGCATAACCTCACCAATTTTTATGCAATTATTTTAGACATAACAGCATTTTACATCACGTAACAACAGATGGCGTTTTATTCATTGCTATTTTCCCTTTTTCGTTTATTCGTAACCTTACAATATTCTGAGCAACTTTCTTCAGCTTTGGCACACTCAGTCTTGATCATTTTTGTCTTGCTGAACAGCCGAGTGTTTATTGAGTGCAGTAAGGTGACAAATGTTACTTTGGAAAGCTGTAACTTTTTAGAAAGGCTGAAATTAAAAAAAAAAGTTTTTTTCTGAGTAAGTCGAATGAGAAAGTTGAGGCTTCATAACTTTTCTTCTAAGAAAGCTAGAACCATTAAATTACCCTTCTTGCACTCTCATATCTGTGCAATCCATTGACATTTCCTTCATCAGGATTTAAGCAGCCACTTCATTAAAAATGCGATCAAATATAGTTGCCATAAATATATAAATTTTACACAAGCTATGGTGTACATAAAAACTGAGCCCTTATTACATGTGAGTGCCGGAAAATACATAATCACCGAAGTTTTTATCATCGTAACTAAAAAAAAAAAACTCACAGGGTCCCTTATGCACTCACCTTAGATGACTGGAAGGCGAAAGCCGTCTTCTTTTTCTTCTCAGTCCATGTATTGAGCCTTCCCCGCCGCCCTCCGAAAGCTTTCCGCTAGGGCTGTGTGAATAGTGAAATTTTATCTCGAATCGCATTCGAATCGAATATCGAATGCAAGAGATCTTACTAAAAGTTGAAAGAAAGAACAAACAAACGAAATCGGCTATGTCCTCGAGCACGCATTGCGTGACTGCTACCAAAAGGCTACGAATTATCATGCAGAAACACAAGCTGTACCACATGATCTTGCTTCAGGCTGTCTCACCGTGATGGTACGGTGTTTACGGCTCATCTGACTACGGTAATGTTTGCTTCATCGTGCTTAGGACCCAAAAAACTTCGGGCGCCCGTTCGCAGCAGCGTTTGAACTGCGTGCCGGAACAATTGGAGTTTCTGAACGAGTGGCGACTGCACAGCGTGGACAAGTTTCCACAAGTGGAGCCAATCACCTAGGGTTTCGCGAGCCAAAGTCGGGATGTTTTTTCGGCGCTTGCTGCGTACGCGACCGAAGGACGGAAGTCCGTGCCTTCGTTTCGGAAGTGAAGTTGTGAATAAGGGCTTGACGTTTCTCTCATGTGTTTTTTTTACGTGCGAAAATGACAATCTTCTTTAAAATAAACACGTGCTTGCTTTTGAATCAGGGTATGAGTGAACGTTTTAACGAAAGGCCTACTGTAACGACATTAGCTTTTGTTTTATCTACCCCACCCTTCGTCATGTTTTAGGTATTAGTCCTGTTAATTATTCGAAACTTCGAATGCTAGCTATTCGAAAGTCGAATCGAAATATTCGATTAGGTATTATTCGATTCGAATTCAAAACCCGCATATTGTCACACCCCTGCTTTCTGCAGCTAGCGTGGTTTTTCACTTCCTCTAGCATCGGAGGCAACTTACCTGGTTTTGCACTGGCTCCGTGACCGGCCCACTTTTGACCGAGCTGCGATGTCATATCATGACATCATCATGTGACTTTACGTCACGTGACGTCATAATGACGTCACAATTTTTGTCTTTTGTGGCGTCATGATGGCGCCACCACGTGAAGATTTTTGCATCACTCGTGTTGACGGCGCCGACTGGGGACGCCGGTCAATTTTGGCGTTTGATGACACATCTTATGCTTTAAATAAAACACCTTTCTAAAAACTTTTTGCCCCCTTCAGATATTTTGAATGTGGCAGTGCAGGTGAATATAGCCCAAAAGTATCAGAGAAAGTGTTTGTATTGTGCTTTAACAGATAAAAAACTGCAAAGGTGAATAAAACGTAATGTTGTGCTCAGATATGGAAACTTCTTGTGAAGCATAACTTGAAGTTTTGGTGAAGCACTTGATGGAACTCTTGCGTGTTTTGCAGTTGTGTAAATTATTTAGTGCTTTTTCCCTAAATATGCGCAAGTAACAAGCCCTACACTTGTGTAATGCTGCGTAAACTCTTGTGTTGCAACAGTTGCTGCAGGGTGACATTGTGAGTGAGTTGCTGGCCAGCCACCTGCCACTGATTGCTGAAAGGCTGTGCCAGGACGGCAGCAGCCAGGCGAAGGCTGTTGCTGCCAAGGTAACAACACCATCTCACTATCTTTTATTAGGCAAAGCAAGACATTTTAGAGGCAAAACAGCACCTACAGTCAAATCTTCAGTTGGTACCCCCCTCCTTCAACTATGCCCTCTCCTTGTTCAGTGACACTTCTTTGGCAGATATGGCCAAAGATGGGTGGCTGATACAAAAGGACGCCCTATTGTCTATATGAAAAGCTTTAGCAAGTTCACGTCATAGGTCGGCAAAAAATGTGGAGCTCACTCAGACTCACTCATGGAATATATTTTGCCCTTAGGGCTCACTCGGGCTCAGACTCACCAAACTTTTCCTGAACTGGACTCACTCGGACTCGGACTCACCTAAATATTACTCACTCGGACTCACTTAGACTCAGACTGACGGCTCGATCGGAGTCTGAGTGAGTCGACTCATGAGTCCGTTAGCGTATAATTAGCGTTTTCGATCAGGGTGTCTACGCACTTAAACGCCAATATCTTGCATAATCGGGGCTCTACGATACGGATCTTGATCCCGTATCTTCACACATGAGTTATCAGTGATTGCAATCCACTAAGGACAATTTTATTGAAAGATATGACTCACACGAGCTATTTTTATCAAGAACTTTCCTTGTAAAGTTTTGCGGGGGAGGGGGGCGGGGGTCAAGACAGGTTTTAAGTAAATATTGAGCTGGCGTATGAATGCTAGTGCGTTGAAATATCTGTGAGTAGAAGTATCAACGTGAGCCGTCATACGGCTGATATTAATGCTGCAGTTGAGTAGTTATCGACTTCACGTGTGGCGCGATCTCAGTGTTTGAACAAAATATCTGTCTCGGGAAAACGCACTTTGCATCGGCACTCAGCACAGAGCATGGCCCAGTGTGTTAATGGTCTTCCGTGCGAGGAATACTGGTGCTCCCAAGACGTATATTCACACATCGACCTCACGCATAGAGAAATTTTGTTCAAATATCGAGTCGCACGACATGTGGACTTGCAGAAGCTTTACATATAAACACTAGGGCATTCATCTGCGTCAGTACCCATCTTTGGCCATATCAGCCAAAGCAGTGTCACTGCTCAAAAGGGGGGATATTGGAGAGGGGGGGGGGGGCGCATGCCGATGTCTCTTCTGTGTTTGGATTAACTAACGGTGCGCATGCGCGGGTAGTACGCGAGGAGCGGGATTGGCTATACATTTTTGTTATGATGCAATAGGGGATATTCAAGATGTACAGCGCCATTTGTCGGCAGTCCCATAAACTCAGTCGGCCATGTCTTGTTGGGCGCGAAAATTAAACCAGTCGCATATCGCAGCCTTTCAGGTGCTAGCTGCTGGTTTTTTATCTTCGTTCTGCGATGACTTCCCAATGCTTATTGCGTTGTTCAGCAACGAGGAAGACCTGACAATGCCGGGAACAAAGTAACATTATATTTAATGAATTTATCAGTTACCTGAACGAAGAAAAATAACGTACCGACGCGAACGTGTTTCGTCAACAAGATCGGCAGTGTGCTTTGGTTCGGAAATGACCGGCGCGCGCAAAAGCGCTCTTTTATTTATTTATTTATTTATTTATTTATACATGTACCTACAGCGCCCTCAAGGGGCATTGTTGTAGGGGGGTTTACAAATCAAAAGTACATACACGTCAAAGAAAAGAAATTGCTCAGTACAAAACAACACAAATCAAAATAGGTAAATCCCAGCATACACAATACGCACAAAATAAATGGGCTGGACATTTCCGCCTTTGCTAAATGAAAAAATGTTGACAAAAGACGAAAAGTGACATTAGGTAACAACATGCTTTTTTAGAAGTGAAGGGAACGCTGTGTTGGGCGCGGTAACAATACTTGACGGAAGACCATTCCATTCATGTATAGTTTTTGCAAAAAATGTATTTGCAAAAGCACTTGTTCGGCATTTGTATTCGCGTACTTTTAAAGAATGGTCCCGTCGTGATGAGATGTAGGTTGGTGGTTTGATGTATATATTTTTATCGATACCGGTATTGTTATTTACTATGTTGTAGAAAAGACATAGTTTGATATATTTACGCCTTGAAGACAGTAATGGCCATCCAAGAGCGCTGACAATTTCACTTGACCTTCTGGTGAAGTTGTAATTACCCGTCACAAACCGGGCGGCAGGTTTTCTGAATGCGCTCCAAAGCATCAATATTTACCTTAGTGGCCGGGTCCCAGGCCTCAGGAAATAAGAACTTCAGTTCTTATTTCTCCGTGAAATTTTCGCTAGCAACATAAGCTAGGCTTGCAGAACAATACATTATGATAGATGCATTTTAAAAGAGACGGCCGGCGTCACACACGCGCGAGACAGCATTATTGATCAACGTTAGCTTGTCGGTGCTGCAGATCGAGGAAAGCAATGATTTACGTATATAAACGTTTGTGGGCAGTGTCACAGACGCTGCAGCGCGCATCCGCGGTAAATCAATGCCGCCTACACGATTCCAACAGGCATCTCTTTGCAAGCTTCGCAAGGCAGTGCGCGCCGAAGTACGTAGTGCGCAAGCCGCGTCTTCCCTTCGCTTTACACCCCCTTGTCTCTCCCCTTTTATTTTCTTTTGCTTTCTTCGGTCTGCGTGCGCTGCGAACACAGAGCAAAGAGTTAGGGAGCCGTTTGGTCGGTAGATCATTGCACTCATCTTTCCGCTGATCGCGTGTCCCCGCGCGCCTTCGTGCGTAACCACGGAGGCGCGATTATGCACGCCTCCGTCGCATGCGAAAGCAAAGAACGCAATATTTTAAAAAGATATGTCAATGAACGCACACGTATAGCGTTCAAGAAAAACCAAAACGACAATACTAAATCCGCGCGATAGACTAAGACCACAAGACATTATAAAAAACCAGTGTGCAGTAAAAGAGCATTACTCGGGCCGCTCTCTCTGTATACAGTGGAAAAGCGCGATCAGCATTTTTGCTTGGTTTGCGGCGCACCACTCATGCCAACGTCCATGCCTTGTTTTATTTCTAAAAAAAAGTCACAGTTTCGCCACAACGGCGAAGCAATGAATGCGATGGCAACAAAGTGGAATGTAACGCGAAGAACGGAAAGCAGCTCGAAATTGCCAGCGCGTCGCTCGAGCGCAAAGAACGCACGAAAAGAACGCACTCAGGATGAGCGCAAACTATCATGCGTCACAGCTCGATACTTGAAGCGCACTGCTGAAACATAAGCAGGACGCACGAAACGAACGAACAGGTACACACAGGACGAGCGCGAACTAAATGTCGCAGTTGTTACTTATTTCTGTTTGAACAGCGCGCTCCTTTCGCAAACGCGGCCTCTGTAGCGAGCGAAGTCACCTTCGTTGCGCTCATCGCGCCATATCTCTCTCGTAATGAAGGAACGCTTATAAACGCCTGCAGTCTCTGAGTCCGGCCAGCGGTAAAGGGTGTGTATATAACGCTCGCCGTTAGCTTCCTAGAGGATCGGCGTTTCGTGGCGTAGTGGCTAGCGCCACGGGCTGCGGAGCGACAGGTCCCTGGTTCGATTCCGCACTTCGGAAGTATTTTTCTGTGGGACTTTTATATATATCTACATACTTATACATATACGGTAAATGATGGCGGCGGCGACGGGGACGGACAAAAACCAGCCGAGACTGTCCATATAATTGCTATCGCAATAAAAACTACAACACATGCTCCTGAGGAGGGTGTATAGATACTTGTGGCTAAAGAAATGAGTCGAGGAAAGCAGCACAGTGTTGCACAGGTCGCGCAGAAACAACGTGGTGTCAATCTCTGACAAGTGTTTATGATGCGTCTATAAAGTGAGTGGACAATGGAGGTTTATTGCAGTGTAAGGTTATCTTAGAAGTTTGACTGTCACACCTCCTTTGCAACGAACCCTTTTCTTGAACGCCTACCTCAGATAGGAAGCGCACGCCACTAGAGAACAGCAGTTCGGCTTTGCGAAGCGGTGCGCTTCTTGGAGCTGCCGTCCGGATGAGTTTTTGAGCGCGCAGAGCTCCGATATTGAGTTCTTGTCGATTTGTGGCAGCACAGGGAGGTCCGCTGACTGTTCGGCGCTGGATGACGATAGAAACAGCCACATTTTCTTGGTCCGAAAGCTTCGCCAACGACAGCGGCTCAGCCTCTCTGTGGGCTGCCCTTATGAAGACGCTAGTAGACAATTCTGCGACGGCGCCGAACAAAAAATGGCGGATGCGCCCAGTGTTGCCGGAGCACCAAGCATTATGAATATCCCCTATAAAGCCTTCAGTTGTGAGTCAGCGCTCGTTTTGTGCCCTTTCTTGTCTCTGTCGTGTTAGCTCTTTTAATCTGTAAGTATGAACCAGTGCCAACTAGCTCGCTTTTTCGTTTTGCTTCATATTACCTTCACTGGGGATGGAGACAGTCGGCTGGAAGGGTTTGCCAATCTACAAGGAACTGAATGACATGAATGTAGCAATAACGAGGTTCAACCAAGAGTACCTTAGTGAAAGCTTGACAACTTGATGTCGTGTTTTTGTGAAAGTACAATGTTTCGCGCTTACATATGGCTAAACCAGTGGTCCTGAAGCCACTAGCAGATACACTGCAAAACATACAATATAACAACATAGGCAGAATCAGGCTGTCCGTGCAATCTAATGAATTAGATTGGATAGTCAAGCATAAATATTATCAAGACTTGCACGGCCTTGTTTCACTTATTCTATTAACAACTAAAAAGAGCTGCAACAGCTTTTTTTTTTTCAAATGTCTTCTACAAATGCTTTAAAGGTTCAGAATGGGCTAGTTGGTAGTCCACTGTAAGAAGCAACAGTACAGATGCTGAGGGCTGCATAATCAGACTGCTAAGTTGTCAACTTTTTCAGTACTACCCGTAAGTTCTTGAAGCATAACTTTGACCTTGAAATCATTTGTCACATTTACTTCAATAACAAAAAACATCATGAACTCACCATTTTGTTCCAGTTGATGTGGAATCTAGTGAATTTTTTCTCAAGGCTGAGGTTTTTGTGTGCGCAACAACCCTTTTATTCTGTTCGCAGCTGCTATCTGGAGCGTACAGCACTAGGCTCAGCAAGGACGTTCAAGGACAACTTCGACAACTTCTGTCCCCTAGTGAGGCCACCACCAGTGACTGTCCAGATGCGAGCGATCTCACTCAGTGTGAGGCGCTTGCTTCATTTATGTCCAGTTAAATTCACTTACTTAACGACCTGAAATGAATTTGGGTATTGTTTCGCACCAAGCTAGGTGAACATTATTAAATTGAAGAAATATGTGCTCTCATTTTAACCATTTTAACCTTTACATTTGCCTTGCCAGTGCCTGCATTTTATGTGCTTGGTTATATTTTCTGTCAACACGAGGAAAAGTGCTGTATGACACTGATATTTTGTGACAGTTGCTCCCAGCAGTTAAGGCTGCCTGATGCATCTTTCTGATTAAAAAAGTTTGTCTATTGTTTGGAATCTTGGGCTCTGGCACGTGTCACTCATTGTAGAGCAAGCACACTGATGCACCATTGCTCTTCCTTCTCTTCCACATCTAATTTCATGTAGATTTTTTATGCATTTGTTTGAGTATTTGTATTTCGACAAACGATAACCCATAGCCCAAGGCATTATTGTACAGAAATGGTGCATGCGCAGGCAGTTACTCACTTATAAATTTCATCAACATGAGTGCAGTCCACAAAGCATAGCTACAATGAATTGCCACATGTCGTTAAATGGGGCTTTGAAAGATTTCAGCAGATCTTTTTTTTCTAATGATACACAATGATAATGTAATGTAATGTATATGGTGTTGTAATGCTGAGCATGAGCTCATTATTTCAATCTTGGCCACAGCAGCTCCATATCAGTGGGATTGGAAGGAAAAAAAAACGCTCATGTCCTGTGCTTTGTGGGCTTGTTAAAGAAACCAAAGTTCTGGAGTCCCCCATGACAGTGTGCTTTTATTATCTGGTAATGACTTGAAGAAGCTTAACGTGCAAAATAAGGCCAGGACAACGAAACATATGTACAGGTGTGTACAAGCTGCATATGTTTCTTGTGTTTCTTACTTCTGATCTTACATGAACCGTCCGTATCTCCTCCAATCATCAAGTAACTAGTGTGGCAGCAGACGATATTATTGAGATTCTTTTTTTGCTGCATGTAGGACCCAGATGTAAGGGTCTCATACTCAAGCATGTGGCCTTCCTAACTTCACGTCTTAACTTCGCCCCTACACATTACCCGCAACCCCAGCCACAAACGGCAGAAAAAATAACTAATAACAAAACGAACCCCACATATTGTCGTGAAGCTGTCTTCCCTGCATTACCATGAAACAGTGCGCACTTAAATTTGCTTAGAGATATAACCTGTATATTTTGAGCGGGCTATATGCGAGAATATGTTAGCAGTGAATGTAGCAAGCAAGAATGTTAAATAGAACCTGGGAAACATTTGTGGCATGATAAACAAGTTGTAATTGTTAAATAATGCTGCATAAGATCGCTTACATCTCTTTTAATGTTGCAGAGACATTATAGTTTGCCTGAGAAGCACATTGCCGATTTTTATACCTGTTTCTGTGGCCAAACAAGTGAATCACACTGCACAAGTAACTGACATTGTACGAACAGCATGTATGATGGCTAGCTTGCGATATTAGCCTAATTCATTTATGTAGATACAGTTAATTGGTACTAGTTCTTGAACAGAACAGAGCAAACGTACTGCTAAGAAGTGATTGTCACCATCAATGCATTATGACATTAGTGTTGGTGAGAGAGAGAGAAGGAATGTAGGAAAGGTAGGGAGGTTAACTAGACTATGCGTCCAGTTTGCTACCCTACACATGGGGAGGGGGAGTCACATCGCGCATAATGCCACGCTTGCGCGCTGTAATTCCCCGCTTAACTCCAATCGTCGCCCACAGAACCTTGAATCGTTACTCCAGCTACAACTGCCATCCAAGATTTCTCGACGTGACGCTACAATGCTGTACCGGTTGTGGTTCGGTGTAGCGTTTACCAACTCATTCAGCCATCACATTGGCATGGCAGATTCATCAATGTGCGAAAGCTGCAACTGCGTAGAGACTATTGAACATCTCTTGTGCCACTGTACCCCAATTTGATGAAGATCGCCGGACTCTCCAGTGTGTCTTGAATAGACTCGATAATCGGCCCTTTAATGAAGGAAAGATCTTAGGAGCCTGGTCGCGCAGCACATCAGCCCAGAAAGCCACACGAGCCCTCCTGCGGTACTTGAAAGCAACTTCATTGAGCGACCGCCTACGAAACTGGGCACTATGTGTGTGGTGTGAAATGTGTCTATCCTTTTCTCTCTCTTTATTGTTGATGAAGTGTTTCAAAGTGCTTACCTGCACCAACATTCATTTGAATGGTGACTCAACAAGATACTGCAAGCATTGTAAAAGTGCGCTCCAGACATATCAGCACATGTGCTTGGATGTACGACATTCTCAGCGACACTAAATTAAAAAAAAACAATTTAGTTCGTATTAGTAAACTATTAAAGAACTCTGCTTAGTAAATCATTAGTAAAAGCGACACAAAGGAAGAAAGCTATTTTTCTCGTATTAGTAAATCACCCTTTCACAATACCAAAAGCATAACTTTTTCAGCGAGAAGACAATCGGTAAGAGAAAAAACAAGCAAGAAGAAAATGCAGGTGGCGACGCCATCTTGTAGTTCCCGCACAAATTCACCGTGACATCTTTGATTTTGACGGCACCTGCCATGGTCTACGGAGTTTGTAAATAATTACATTTAAGTACAATGTCCTTTAAAGGTACACTAAAGAGAGAAACAATTTTTCTCGTATTAGTAGTTTACTCTTTCACATTGCCGAAAACATCACACTTCCTGCGAGAAGACGCTTGGTAAGCGAGAAAACGCGCAAAAAAAGAGTGCGGGTGGCGACGCCACAATAAAGTTCCCGCATCAGTCGCCATAACGTCATAAATTCTGACGCCGTCTACTAAGGCCTACGTTGTTCCTAATCGGTAAAAAATGAAGTACATTGTCTTTTGAGGAAGCCAGACACTTAGAAAATTTAGTTGTAGTAATGTGGCCAAAATACGAAAAAACACTTAAATTAGTCATATCACCATCGGAGATATCTGCGGGATATTTAAAAGTGACACTTTTGACAGTCAGTTTCTGATCTGTTAATGAACCTATGGTGGTGAAATTGATGACACTAGAGTTTTCAAAGTATAATTTAGCAGCCTAGTCTAATTGTCTCACTTTAGTTCACGAGGGTTGCGATGTGGGCTTGCTGGTAATACACATTCAGCAGGCTTCCTTGCAGCGCCCTGTGTGTTCATGCGTGCCTACATTTGTCCTGTCTTTTATTTGTGCTACAAAGAAGCCTTTGCATACGCACTTTATTGTCCCTTTAAGGGGACAGAGACTTGACATGTCAACTTTCAGGGAATTTTGTAGCGAACGTGGCTAAAATACAAAAAAACACGCTTTGAATCCTTTGACGTCATGCTAACATTCATGTGCAGATACTTCAGTTCGTAATTTAGAATTGAAACTTTGACCTTTATGTTTTCTTTTAATAATGAACAAACATGCGAGCGGAATCAACAAGGATAAAGTGCTCAGAGAATAATTTATCAGTCTAAACTGATTCATTGTTTCCCTTTAAAGGCGCTCTGTTTCACCTGATGTGGCATGCACCTGTGGAGTAGTGGTATGACCATTGGGCTTGCATACTAGATGCCCACATCTAAGTTAAATCCCACCATTCAAGCATTGTTACTTGTGTTTAAATGCCATGCGTATGCACTCAGCTGACATCAGTCGCCAGTGTGTGGTTGTGCATGTGACGCCCACTATTGGTGGCTAGACACCCAAAAGGTTGTCCTAAATGGCTATGGGATAGCGGAAGAAATGCTGTACTATACATTTTAATATCTGCTGACCAGCAACTACATTCTGTCTCACGAAGTGGGCAGCATTGTGGATTCTGAATGTCAGTGGAACACTGCACAGTAATTTGATATCCGAAGTTTGTTTTCCTGATGCATAATCATTATGCATAAAGAAAACTTCCGCTGATCGAGGGACGCATTGTCGACGCGCTTGTGATTGGCTTGTAGGCATCACTGACGTTGGGCAGCGCGGGGGCTTTATGGGGACGAAGATACTGCTGAAAGGCATTAATGCGTAATCCTAGTTAAACATCCCAGTCAAAGAAAAAGTTGCCCAAACCAATCGGAATTTTCCAATTGTGTTTTGGGACGCCCATTGGAAAATTCCAGCGGGTCCAATAGGTCACCCCATTTGTTTTAAATAGGCCTGACCAATATAACTAATTGGTTACACAATCAAAATCTCAATGGTTTGACCAGTTAAACTAGTAGGTGAAACCAGTTCAACCATTGGAAAAAGCATACAGTTCCAACTACATTTCTCAGTTATGTTCAATGAGCCTAACCAGCTTAAACAATTTCTAGCTCAAACATCATCCAAATGGTTTGACCAATTAGGTTAATTGGTCAAACCAATCTAATTGGTCTGGCCAATCTATCCAACTGGCAACACTAGTAGCTCCGAATTAAGGATCTGACCTGTTATTCTCATTGGAGACACATATACAAGCTTTGAAATATTTTGCCATGAGAAGCCATGTTGTTGGATTGCATGAACTCAACAATAGTGTAGTTTACCTGTGGACAAAATTTCAGACCGAAAATTCCCCATGGATGTCTAATTCATTTGACTAAACGTAACCTCGCTCACAATGCCACGAATTCCGGCCAAGTAAGTTGTGCCAGGTGTTCACAACAAATGGGTAAGTTTTGTAGAAGACTCTAATGCAAAGATGAAATAAATGCTACACTTCATGACATATTGTTATGTGCCGCTTACACAGATGACGAAGAAGAGGAGGACAGGTTCGTTGCTGTTTCGCCATCTTGGTTGTTACCCCGATCACTGCGATTGTGTGAATATTGTAATTACAGCCTTCTTCTGTCGTCTCGCCGTAACATCTTTGGTGGAGGTGCGGGGTATATCAGAAGCACATCACGGAACTCCACAGCGGGCGTCTCCTTGGGCAATCCATCATGTCGACAGGCAGGCCCGTTGATCCAGCCCCCGCCGCTACGCCAACTGAACCCCAGCCACGTCGTTGTGACCCATCTCCGAGACCCTGGTACCTTCTGCGGAAATGACAACGTGTACGTCGAAAAGTGGCTGGCCGACTACGAGCGCGCCAGCAAGACCCTCCGGCGGTACAAATATATATTTCAGGACTCACGGTGTATTGATTTGTCTATGAGCTACCGTATTTATTCGAATCTAAGCCGATGTTTTTTTTTCGAAAACACGATGTGCAAAAGTGGGGGGGGGGGGGGGGGGAGGGTCGGCTTAGATTCTAGTACAATGATTAAGTTTTTTTTTTCTGGCCTTGCGAATTTTGGGGGTCGGCTTAGAATCGGGGCCGGCCTAGATTCGAGTAAATACGGTATTTTCTTGTTTCACAGCTTTACTAATTTCTGTAAGATGCACGTACTTGAAACCAATTCCCATATCGGTGAAGCCCAATTGGAACCAGTTGGTTGAATTCCCATTAGAATTCTGGTCTGGGAGGTCCTTAACCCGTTAGAATGGCTGACTGTGCTAGTTGGTGATCCATGATACTTGAAATACGAGCGCGTAACTACGCAGGGACACAAGTAAGAAGACAGACAAGCGCGTCCTTAACCCGTTCGTATTTATAAATTTCGCTATGAAACTCGACCAATCATTCCATCAACCTGACCCCTCATACATATCTCTCGAGCGGATATGATATGTAACTAATACCAATTAGGCGTGTAACGATGCTCACCAGGAACTGTCCTATGGAGCACTTATTGGACTCATAATCTCCACTTGGTCCCATTTAACAACGTCAAATTGCCTAATACCAAATGCCTAATACCAAATGAGCTCGTGTAATATGATGTTCAAACATTCCGATGGGAAGTGAAATGTTCCAGTATGGGTTGACCCCGATTTTAACCCAATGTTAAGTGCGCAATCATCTCGACTACTCACATTCCAGTGGGGTTGCCGACTGGAAAATTTCGACCGATTGTCATGGCCATTTTGAACTGCCAATTCCAATTGGAATATACCTTTCAAGTGCGAGGTTCCAATTGGTTTAATTCATTCCAATTGAGGGCCGCTGTGTTGGAGAACCAACTGGAGTAGAGCGAACAGGTTAGCATTAAAAATGGACATTTGAGACCATCTAATTCGAACCCTTTGTGGACAATGGGTCACACCAAATTGGGCCAATTGAGACCAATTGGAATTCCCTACGAGTGTCAATGTTTTTTTTCACTGGGATATGTTATTTTTTATGGTTGACAGTCTAACACCACGATGAAATTGACCGCCTCATGCTGTCATGTAGTGCTGCAGTCTGAAATTGTTTTGAAACCCATTGCGGGCATGATAGTGTTTTGTTTAACGTCAAACGGAAACTGGGGAGTTTGACACCGCCTGATCTTACTCTACAGGTGGGGAAAACACGTTTACCCGGGTACTCGTTCATTGCTCGAGCAATGAAGACTCGGAGGCCGAATGACCATATTGCATTGTTCAGGCAGATTTGCGCGGCGAAGCTGCGTTGCTTAGAAACAATCATGATACAGCTACACTCTAAGGCAAAAGGGTGTGTGCTTCGTCCCTTTGGGGACTAATGGGGATGCCACAAACATTAATCCATTTAAGGACTAACTGCACTAGGTCTAACATTTAGTACCCACAGATCACCTCAGTGGACTAACATTTAGTCCTCACATTTACAGCTTACCGGACAACTGCTTAACCGAATGCCGAATTATCGGAAGTATCAAGAAAACAATAAAGAAATGTGTGTTACGTCAATACACTTTCATTTTCTTGATGAATACGTAAATTAGTGTTTATTTAGCATAAAAGCAGTGTAGAAGCCGCAATTATTGTCATCCTGCGACTTCGTCCACCATGTGACCACGGTAGACTTCCGCGTTTAATTATCCCCAAACATGCTGTGCTCCCGTCCCTTATTACGTGTAACACCGCCGGCAACACCATGACGTGCACGCTACGATAGTTCTTTCACAAGTGCAATGGTCGGCTACTGGTAGTTTGTCCATAGCGATATAACAGACGTGTGCTTTGCCAGCATGCCGACCGCGGCTGAAAGCTCTTCCCCTTGAGCAACGTCTGCTATGTTTGAGTTTTGTGACATTGCGCACGTATTGCATCAAGTTAAAATGAAGCTGCTTAATGCCGGATCCGCATGTGGACAAAACCGTGGTCACTACATGATGAAGGTGGTGATGCGGACAGCGTCGCCTCATTTCGGTTGTCTGCGGACGCCATTTTCGCTCTTTTGCGTCGTGCATCTGCTGCGCTTCGCGCTCCGTGCGCTCCAAGGAACGTTCTAATCAACCGGGTTGCTGCCAAGTATGACCGAATTAACGAGAGTTTGGTGCCATTAAACAATGCGTATGCTGGCCGGGACCGTGGAACACGCCCGAATTATCCGAGTTTCCGAATTAACGAGGTTTTACTGTACTGGACTTACGTATTCACCAAGAAAATGAAAATGCATTCTTGTATGTACTCTTCTATATTGTTTTCATACTTTTGATAATTTGGCATTCGGTTAAATTGGACATTTTATCCGGTCCCGTAAATGGCAGCCAGTAGCCCTAGATCCCTGGTGGCGTTCTCAACCAGCTGGACGACCCAGACTTGGTCTTCCAGATGCACATATATATTTCATAAAGTGGACGAGGGGATGACCGCCGCCGTAGCTCAGTGGTAGGGCATCGGACTCGTTATTCGAAGGTCGCAGGTTCGGTCCCTGCCGGCGGCAAGTTATCTTTTCGTCCACTTTACTTTCTTCACATTTATATTCTAATTACTACTGTAGCGAAGCGTTCGTAGTCGGTAATGGGTCGTCCTCTCGAGCGCCTTCTAGTGGGTCGCCTCCTCTCTGAGAGCACGCCCCCTCGTGCAGAGAGTCGGCCCCGCTTTGACTGTCGTCGTCGCCGAGTGCCCGCTAATAAAACGTCTTGACACTACAAATAACACCCCCTATACTTTCCTTGGCATTATTGTCTGTTAGTTGTCATTAATACTGCTCCTCATGTATATTACGGCCC
This sequence comes from Rhipicephalus sanguineus, assembly GCF_013339695.2. Classification (NCBI taxonomy): domain Eukaryota; kingdom Metazoa; phylum Arthropoda; class Arachnida; order Ixodida; family Ixodidae; genus Rhipicephalus; species Rhipicephalus sanguineus. The sequence continues at coordinate 70,564,498 of NC_051176.1, read as the reverse complement.
TGTCGAGTTACCTGAGGGCAAGCCCACAGGATGTGTTTCATATCCAGGCGTTTCCCACATAAGTGGCATTTACCATCATATTGGTCAGAGTAATAACGACTGTAGACCACCGGATAAGGATAGGTGCTGATTAGGAGGAGGCGCCAGGCCACCCTATGCTTCTGATTGAGTGTCGGGTGAACAGGCGGATACCAGGCTCTGGCCAATCTATAACACTTGATTTCATTATAACTAACCATGTCCTTCTCTCCCATCTCTGGCTGAGGCTGCCTATGCTGGCTCATGTTGAAAAGACGGCGTGCAAACACGGACACTAAAGATAAGTAAATACACCACAAACGCCTACTAACACTTGAAAAGGCGCACAGCGGCGGAAAATAAGGTAGACACAAAACTTATCTGCGCATAACCCAGGCAAGGGGCGATACGAATCAGTCGCGAACGAGTGGTTTTCTACGTGAGAGATAACTGTTCTGGCATTTGACTTCTTTATGCAAGTTAAGCGACAGTTGGCTATCGCATACACTGCCACTATCATCGATATGCCACGCCCCAACCATTACACGCGTTTCTTCATTCCTCTGCCTGTAATAGACTGCGCATTCATCGAATTAGGCGTAGATTTACTCTCGACAATGTAAGGACAGAGTACATGGTGAGCCTCCGCTTAGCGAGTTCTGATGTCCCATTAATCTCTGGTTAAGACAGCGACCCGTCTCTCCTACGTAGAAGCGGTCGCAGCGAAACGGAATTTTATACACCATGCCAGTACGGCAATCAGTGAATTAGTTGGTATGTCTTACGAAACAAATGTCAATCCATTGCTTGTCTATTATCCACTCAACATTTCTCTGCACGGCGGCACATATCTTGCCTAGCTTATTGGCAGCCGTAAAAACAACGTTAACGCCGTATCTACCTCCCACTTTCTTTAGCCTGTGAGATACGCAATGAATGTGAGGAATACCTACGAAACGCTTGTTACTATTGCGTTCTGCAACCATGCTTGGTTTAGAAAAAAAAAAAACAGACTTTTTCAAACGTTCATCAACAGTGGGGAATGCAACGCGAGAATAACCTACACCTAAAAGACGCGTAACCTCTGCGTTAAAGCCGGCACTCATTTTGTGCTCAGACGACTTGGTGAGAGAAGAATTAAGGCATGGCATGGCTATGCCGTCTCTACAACCTTGGAATGTTTCGACGAGACGTTTAGCAGCAGTTTTGAGGATCTAGGAGAATACTGCCCGCATACACTGGTTGTGGTAAAACGGTAAGGAAATGTCTAGAAATTGTATTCCATCCTTCTCAGGGAATTCTTTAGTAACGTTCAGCCCTCCTCGCTTTAATTCAAACTTTTCGCTCACTGAAGAAACTACAGAATCTACCATCTTTGCCCGGACGTGGACGCACATGAATATTTATTCATGACATAAGCAATAAACAGCTTTTCTGTAGAAATATTTTATTGGTTGTGCTTACAGATATATAGCACAGTGGCCTAACAAGCAAGCACATTGGCTGACGTAAATAATACCCTTGACAGATGTCAGTATGAAATGATATTGGAATTGATCGAAGATGTCTTCGCAGTAGAATGACTAGTGATAAAAAATAATTTTAGGAACACAGTAACGCTTCTTGTTCCTCGTGTTAAAGGTTGCTCTCACACACACGTAGACCTAGAAGAGAGACATTGAGTGAATGTCCCGCGCACTTTTCCTACATTTGTTTGTGAATGGCGCACAACCTTCAGCATGAATGCACACTAACCCGCTCATTTTTTTATCATAAGGCGGTTTGTTTCTTGTTCATGATGAACTGTCACAATGGAAATGCTTAAAAGGACTTATTCCATAAAATATTTTTAAATAACTTTGTATTCTCTTAACTAAGCGGCGCTGGACTGTGTCCACCAAAATGTACGAGCAAAAACGTCCGGGAGGACAGGCATATCTACGGTTTAAATACCGCGCACCTTCGATAACTTTACTTCCACATCACTATGTGTGGCTTATGCAATAGCGGCCATTGAGTGGGGAATATTTTGCCTCTTTTTCGAAGTCATGCTCAGACGTTGAAACTATAACTTTGCTTAGGTTAGGCATAACGCACCAAAATTGTGGTGATATGGAACCGCCAGTCGTGATTTCTGCATTTTGTTAAAATATGTTTTCGTCTTCGCAGCTCAGAAAGCAACGGTCAAGATACTCGCATATTGGAAGGTCCTCAACGTAAATCCAAAAACGGCAACGGTATTTGTAATGTGAGGCTTGCCGCTAAGTTCGCAGAGAATTTCAATATACTTGGGGTATTACTGAACGTACAATTAAATTTCAACGAAGCACCACCACGCCAATACACGCTATTGAACGGATTCTCTAAAGTCACATGTCGCTCACTAAAATACGTAGAGTTGTTGAAAATGAAAGTCAATCATGCGTTACCGTAGCAGGCGTTTTAATGTGCAGGCAAATGTTCTCTATATCAGTGTCAGTGTTCAGCTCCGGGCGCCAATACATGCTCAGTTTTATACATCTGAAGTGTCATTTTTAAAATTTCTAAAAAAAGCATACCAAACAATGGCCGTCATTGCGTATAAAAATTGTAACGAGAACATTTCCAACGCGCCTAATTTCGCGTAATTGATTCAAGTGTTTCTCAAGGAACGTGATACCACTAACTGCTGCGCGGTTCACATTTTGTCGTTTAACAAATATTACCTTCACAATTTCATTTGTAATATCACGGTGAAGCAAGTTAATCATCATCGCTCCCGCATACTATCATATGGACAAAAAGATCGTAATCGCAAGGCAACGGATGTTGTTCAACTGTAAATGAAACTAAGTCTCCCATAAAACTTGTAATTTCTCGACGCGCGATGTGTTTATGGAACGGCACGGCTGTGTCAATGCCAACTGTTGTGCTGACTCCGGGGTTATTGGCGCAGCCGCAGCATAGTAAGTACGCGTTATTTATGTCCACTTCGTAGGTAAATCTTCGGGCTTCACCGGAGCTACTGTGTGTCAAGCATGCCAATATTTCGTCTGGATAGTGTGGCCCAGTACCCGAGATGCGGAGGTTTATGTCGATCTTCCGCAGAAAGGGCATTTCCATTGTTGAATTCAATATGTGTGAAAACCTGCGAAGATCATCGTAGGCAAACATGATATCTCGCTGCTTGTGACCGGTTATATGTTAAAGCACAATGTAACGTCAATAATACATAATAAAATGTCTAAGTACAGTCGCAACGGAAAAAAGATTACCACAAGTGACTCTTGGCCAGAGCCGCAAAATTGCGACACGATGCGCTATTGCTCACGAGCACGCTGATAGCGAGACTGCCAAGCACATTCCATTTTACAAGGCAGGGGTGGCCGGCGGAATGCAGTCAGTCTTGCTGTTGGCCCATACGAAAGCCCATATCTTAAAGAAACGCTTGTTCATTGCTTATCGGCAGATGTGGCTATGCACATGTTTTCTTCTTTATCTTCACTTTTGTTTGTCTTTTCGCTGAGGTTGCGAGCAACCATATCCTTATCGCAGTTGCCCCGAGAAAGCGGTTTGTTGGAGTGCTTTCCGCTAGCCACCCCTGCATTGGAAAATGGAATGTGCTTGGCACTCTCGATATCGGCGTACTCTGGAAAAACCGCCGCTCCTGCAGTCGGTCACTTGTGCCAATCTTTTTCCGTTGAGACTGTACAATGCATTAGGAAACAAAACACGCCGATTCGGTGCAACAAGTAGATTTGGGCGTGTATGTCCATTTTGAACTAAACATAAAACAGCGCGAATGGGTCAGGGACATGAACAGAAGCACAAAACGGTCTCGTGAAATTTAGTAATCAAGGTGGCGTCAATCTTATTTGTGATAGGAGGAGTTGCAAATAGCAGTAAGATGCATGGTTTCGCGACACGTGGCTTATGATATTGGCAGATTCTTGCATGTGTGATTGATACATAAAGGCGCCCACACACAGTGGCGAAAGTAAGCCTACATTAGATTCCCTTGCAGTCTGTTTTTTGTTCGATTGTTCGAGTTATGCTGCCCACCAGTCTGTAATATCAACACTTATTCATCAAACACCGCGAAAACACGCAACGCCAGCAGTAAGCGTTCGCAGTGACATTCTGGAAACGCAGGCTTTAAAGCTATGTACCTTCAGCGAACGTCACGCACTCTTCTATTTAGAGTTCTGTTGAAAGACGATAGAGTTAATCACATGATGCTTTTACGCGCACTTTCGTAGGTTTCGCGCCGCCCTAGTGCGTAATATAGCGGAAGATCGGCACAGCGGATGGGTGAAAGACAGCGAGCGCGTCGCGCAGCTCGGGGAACGCAGGGCGTGGGCGCTGGTGCCCGCGATGGCTTCTGCCACGAGCGAACGATTCACACAGCGGAGGACACAAAGGATTACTGGGATTACGGCCGAAACCGAAGAGGCCAACATTTTCTTTTACCGCCGAATTATATATATATATATATATATATATATATATATATATATATATATATATATATATATATATATATATATATATATTTTTTTTTTTCCCCTTAAAGACAGAGTAGAACGATTCGTCGAAACAAGTACAATTTTCCGCTTGCTATACTTCCTTAGAACATTCTATTTTATCATGCGAACGAAGCCGCAGGCACTTCTATATCTGCTTGGTCTGACAAAACGAAAGGACGATACTGTACCCGGTATTGGGGAATTCTTGAGGTCCAACGCCATGTTTAGCTCCACGGCACATCGATTCAAGCGCACTGCGAAGTTGCGGAGTCATCACCGGCACCTGTATTGCAACGTTTTCAGGATTCCTTACTTCCAACAGGTGACGCAAGAAGGACAACACAATATCCTCGGATGGGTTGTGAAATGTAGAGATTTCGACGTCGATCGCTGCGGTCCCATTTTCCAAATTAAAGGTCTGGTAGAAATGCGTTGTGGCTTGGGAAACAGCCGAGATGGTCAGGTGCAGGCGTTCAATGCAGCAGTGAACGCTCAAAAGTGCCCCCACCAAGGTCTCCCATTGGGCGATATGATCTGTGAACAGCCAAGCCACTTGAGTTTTGCATCACGAGAACACAGTTGTTCTCAACACAGTAATTATTAACGGCAGAATACAATACTAAAGGAGACGTTTGCGTTTTTACCAAGGAATCACTTTTCTTCCTTACAGAACGCTTCGTAGGAAAATTTCCGGGTATTGATGGAATACAGTCTGTCTAATGCAGGGGTCTCATGTCTGAGACCGGGTATTCTATAAGCATCTCAGCAAAGCTTTCATGTCTTGCACGAACCTGTAGTCAGCCACCAAAGGCTTTTCTTGTTTGAGGCTGAGTATTGCTTAAATGGCTGAGTAGATATATTCCTCTAGTCATCGAACATAGAGTAAGTCAATACATCATTCTGCTGCCCGCCAATGAGTGCTCTATAACAGGTGAGCACATCGTCTCACATTGTTAGGGGGCGTAGCGTCAGCGAAAAGAGAAATTCACCGCATGCTGCACAACATTATTACACGGTAGACTTTACGCAGGGCCGATGGAACGTTTGTTGCCTGATGCACGGACTACGGTAAAAAATATCAGCGCGAAAAAAAAAATTCTCTGCTCGGCTCCCACTTAACCTTAAAGGCCAACTCCGGCGATTTTTTGGCCATGTCAAAGTAATGGTGCTTTTATATTCCGGAGACGCTCCTGTTACGGGCCCGATAGCAGAAACACTCGGCAAATTGGAGAATAATTTTAAATAAGCAAAAAAGCGCAACACCGAAACCGAAACCCAACCGAGTGTACTGTCTACGTGTGACGTAGACGTTGTTACGAACGAACCGGAAGTCGTGTAAGGCATGCCGGTCACTCCGGCGCGGAGTACGAAAACTGCGACAGCCGGCACGACCAGCGAAGCGCCGGCCAAACCAACGCTGTCTGTCGTCTTGTGCACAGCAGACGCTCGCTGTAGCGGCCGAAGCGCCGAAGTTAGCGGTGCCCTCGGCTGCGTCAATTCCGCCGCCTTCCCAATACTGACGTCACAGACGCAATGTTGCCAATAATTGTGGGAAGCTAGGACGGCGTTTGCAGACAATCTTTAAAATTCATTTGCAAACAAGCTGCGCATGTATCAAGCCTGTAATTTGGCATAAATGACGTAAACGTGCAAAGGAATGTACCCAGCGAATTTCATGGAGATCCATCGACCTGGAAAAATCGCCGGAGTTGGCCTTTAAGCACACCCAAGGCCTACAGCAGCCAGAGCGCTATTTGCAGCTTCGCCGCTTTATTTGGTAAACTTAGGTTAAGAAAAACGAGCACTCACAGCAGAACAATTGCAGGAAGCCATGTCGGTAGTCATGGAAACGTGAATTTTGGGTAAATGCGTAGTCTTTTTATTTATTGATCAGTGCACACTTGCGTTATGGTCGGTGTCCCGCACCTTGTCGAATGTTTATTCGCAATGTCCATATACTGTCACGACACCAAGCGGATGTGAGGAGAAACCCGAGGAGGAGGGTTAGCAGACAGCAAAACGTAGCCGCTCCCTTCTTCAGATGTGCTAGCCTGACTGTTAACGCACTGGCAAGAAAGAAATAGTGCGACTTTTTACGCTTCGTGCATCAGTCAACAAAGCGGGCCCTCCATGACAAGATAAATCTGATTATTTCTTGCGAGACATGAAGTTTTCGTGAAATTACGTAGTGAAGAACCCTGAGCATGTCACGCTGCCAATGACGGCCCAGAGCGTACACATTTAAGCTTCGCGATGTTTTCTGTGCCCAGGTAGGTTAGTGAAGTGTTACTGTCTAATAATTTTAGTTCTGTTGCAAATCACGCTGTTTTGCTTGTACATAACGTCCATAGGTGTTTTGTAGTGCACGAAACTCATAAAAGTGTACGCGGGGAGTCGTGTGAGCTGGCGATGTCCTATTTGATTACTCGTGGGTAACTTGTGCGAGCTACGCGCGCCGGCTATCGGGAGATAGCACCAACAAGTGCGCAGTGGCGGTGCGCGTGCCCCACTCGTACGCTTCATGAACGGCAGCCTGCGCGCTGCCCGGGGGACTTGAATTTTCGCTGCCATGGATGCTAGAACGCTGCCGTGCCTGTCAGCATGATTGTTGCTGGTCGCCTGCCCGGGACTGTGCTGTGTTGCCGTCATGTTCCCGTGTTGATCACGGCTGACGCTGCCGCGGCTCTTCGGCGTGAGTGAATGGCTCGTCGGTGTTAAATTGTTGTTCCCTTGTTTGTGAGGCCTCCGCCTGCATTTCGACTACGGACGGGACGCAGCAAGCCCAATACCCAAAAACTGAACAATAGCGGAGCCTTCGTAACGCATACGTGATATTTTGAAAGGAGAATCGCACGAGCGACCATTCAGTCATTTGGGGCTGCGTGCGCTCCACTGCTATCGTGAAGTACGACCGGTGCCGCGTCGCGGGGTCAATGGGGTCATCAGCAGCCAAACTTCCGTGGAGATTTAACGTGACAGACCGATGGAATCCGTTTATGTCTACGTTAGTGCATCCCAGCTGTCTAAATATCATGGGTAGTCAGTTTCTACGCAGCCTAGCTTTCATAACCTTTACGTTGCTTTTACATCCAGGGCGGTGCGGGCCGCCTCGAAATCGCTTGTTTTTTTTTGTTTTTTTTGCATTGTTGATAGGTACCAACCTACTGCAAGCAGTTTTCTTGTTGTTTGGCCTTGTTGACACAAGATGGAGATGTATGTCCGCACGGAGCTGAAATATAACCATTCACACCACTTCAAAAAATGAGGTTGCGAGCATTTGGCACTTCCCATAATGGAAATTTTCAGTTCGGCACAGCGCCTCCAATGGAGATCGCCGAAATCGAAACTGGGGGTCCGTGGCCTCCGAACTTCTGCGCCACGAGCCATTAGACAATCTCGAATGCCTGGTAGTTTTCGGGACCATTTGCAAATGTGAGACACCAGGTGCCGCTCAATTCGCTCATGCCACCGCGCTGTGACCGCTAAAAAACACGGCGCGCATCACGTCACCACCGCTGCGCATGCGCAGACTACTCTCCTGGAAAAGGTCCATTTGGTCGATATTTTTGTTCTGATATACACTTCAGTGCAGCTCATTTCGTGTGCTCCGGGGAAAGAGGCACCGGGCGTACATCCGCACGTCCTATCTGTCCCCATGCTAGCAGGCGGGTTGACACTCCTCCGGCAACCATCTTGAATTGGACAGCTCGCCAATGATAGTTCGTGGACATTGTAAATTGCGACGTGTTCTTGACGGTAAAGAAATCAATCTGAAACAGGTATAGATGACACCAGGCCCCGGAAACTGAGCGCCAGTTTTGTTTTCAAGGAACATGCGCGCTCGTAGCGGTTGCCAGGCATCCTAAGATCTGCCTGAACGAAGTGAGGTTGATGTGGATGTTCGCAATTATTTTCTTTCACGAGTTTTACGAATAAATTTGATTGAACTGTAAAGAACTTTTTTTTGCTTATTTGTCTTTTAATTTTTATTTTGCGAATTTTAAATCGGGCGAAGCGCGGGAACTGGTCGACTTGTGTTCATAGTGCTTGCCTCCGCCCACCATTGGCACTCGCTCAGCGATATCCCAAGTTGGATCGCGCTCGATTCTCTCGCTCGGTTGGCGTGCCAAATATGAATACGAGAAATATAAGACATTTGATGTGGCGTGCAGCGAACGGAAGCCGCAGTAAGCCACGACGACGAGGTCAACCATGCATTAGACGAAGATGGCTAAATCGGGGCATCAGATGTTTGCGGCTCTGTGGTATGTTGACCCAGGGATTTCCACTTCCGCGAAGGTTTTTCAGGTTTCCTAGTGACAAAGGGTGAGCACAAGTATTTCGGTCCATTATTTGAGGAGGTACTTATTTTACGTGAGAACATGAGTAAACCCAGTTCTCTGCAAGCCTCACTGGACTGACGTAATGCAGTGTCGCTAGACTAATTCCTAATGACGACCGCCTGCCTGCTGCCGGCAAAATACGTTTTTTTAAGGCTTGAATACGTGTTGGTTGGGCTACGCAGTTTGTTGATCTTTTACTTTTGGCATGTAGTTCGTTCCTGTTCATGCAAATGCATGTAATCAGTTTAAACCATTGTGGGCCTTTACTTCTAATACTGCCAATGAAATACATGTAATGGACTCACTCATGCTTTAAGAAATCGTTTAACAGGGAATGTCGCTGGAGCCAATGTTTTGACTATAGTGGGCTTTTCTCCGTCAAGGCCATGCTGCGGCCCTGACGAAGACAAGTCAACTTGCCGAAACATTCTCTCCAGCGGCATTCCCTGGCTTGACCTCGCAAACGCGAACAGCTGAGTTTATTCTCGAACTAACGCGGCCACCAGCGATAAAGCTCGAATGTTTCATGCCGCATGTATAAATGCCGTGGATCAGATTACTCGATGGCCGACGATTGTTCACGCCGCTATCGGCTTACATCGTGAATCGCTTGCACGTTGTACTTTCGTTTTCCGGGCACAGGTGCGCCCAAATATAAAGTTTAGTCTTGAACACCCTGACTGCTGCCTTCGTAAACGTCACGGGCACGTGACAATATATGCAAAAATGCCAATAGGATTTCCTATTGGTCCAATAGGAAATCACTATTGGTTCTATAGGACATCTATTGGAGCTGTATTGGTTGTATAAGACTTCTATGGGTACCAATAGACACCAACAGCCACCACCTATTGGTGTCTTATTAGACCAATAGAAGTTGTATTGGTCAAATAGGGGCTGCCTTTTGGTGTCTTATTGGACCAATAGGAGTTGTATTGGTCAAATCGGTGCTGCCTATCGGTGACTTATTGGGCCAATAGGAGTTGTATTGGTCAAATAAGTACTCCTATTGGTTTCTTAATGTACTAACAGAAGATGTATAAGGCAAACAGGAGTTTTATTGTTCAAACAGCTACCGCCTATTGGTAGCTGTTTATAACATCTTATGACTGATTGAGCGCGTCGGACCCGATCCCGATCAAATTTCTTGATCATGATTGGCTATACGCAAGCTGCAGACGGGATCAATTCACTTTTGATAAGTCTGATCCCGATTGAGCTTAATCGTACACCGTGAGACACCGTGTGCAGTTAGCAACTCACGCGACTAAAAGAGTTATATAAAAAGGCTGCGTGTCGACCACGGCGGTACGGTGTCTCCGTACATGCCGTGCGGTAAACGGGCACTATAGTAAAACACGCTAAAGAAGAACTTGCGAAGGAATCGACAACAGAGACACCACAGAATAATAATAAAGAAACCGCCATGAGATCACAGCCGGCATAGAACCAGCCAGTTGACGAACAAAAAAAAAAAAAGTGAGACGGTGCGCGGCGTGGCGACGCTGCATGTGTGAACATTTTTTTTACACGTTCCTTGGTTAAGCAGGCTAAGCAATGTGCTAAGCTTTAAGATAAGCTTTGGATTTATGCTAAGCAATATAAGTAGTGCTGTAAAGATACAGGAGAAAGAATTGTGGATCTGCAAACGCGACCGACCGTGCGTTTGGCGCGCCATCCGCGCTCGGCCGATACGAAGACAAGCCCAGCCTGCGGCCAAGCTAAGCCAAAACGTTGTGTCTGTCGCCATAGCGCGCGCTTTGTGTGATCTCGATGCTTCACGTAAGCCTGCTTACACGATGTTTGCTTTAGTGTGCTTCCGCGACGATAACGTGAAGGCTGTGTTCAGCGTGCACCAGATGGAGACGTTCTGAGCCATAAATGTCTTGGATTTCGACCGATTTCGACCGATTTCGACTCTACAAAGTGGCACCAAGAATAATGGCAAGACGAGCAACAAGGCCCATGTGCTCCGATTGTTTGGTGAGTTGAGTGGGCATGGTAGTTACTCCTATTTAGTATTTATTTGATATCACCTTTTTTTTGTATTCAAACTTGGGACGAAGCTGAAAGGTCGGGGAAAGAAGTCCCTCGTCCTTTGTCTCCGGTATTTGATGACAGCGAGACCAGCAACGCCTCGATTGCAAGTCCACACGCTCTCAGAAGTTGAATGATTGAGCGCATATATTATTGCAGTTTGTTTTTGTGTTTGTCAGTATGCACAAAAAAACGTAGCATAGATTAGAGGTAAAGGACAGGCGCCCTGCTCGTGAGTGTAGTTGGAGTCTCGCAAGCCCTTTGTAAGTATTTACAACGTGCGTGTTAAGCCGAAAACGCGTTTATCGCCTCATAGTAAAACGCTCTAGTCGATGCTGTTTGTCTGTTGTAGTGCGCGCCAATCGGCTTATCATACTTGTTCGACATAATGTCACAAGAACCACAGAAGGCCACATGATAATTCATTATACAAAATGTGCATAGCATATGTACTGCACTGGTGCGATTTTTTATTTCATATTTTTTTATTTTTTACATACTGCAGCCCAATTAAGGCTATCGCAGGAGTGGGTTTATTAATGTTGTTGGCTTAATTGCATAAGCACGTAACATGCAGCACGTGTGTTATATCCAGCTCATTGCAGCCTGACTGCTGTGTTGGGCTTGCAACGATATGGAATCTAGGCTGCCTTTACTACTGTCTTACATATTACCGTTGCCTCATCGTGAATCTACCCTAGCTTAATTTATTTCATGCCATCTTTAAGTTGAGATTTAGTGGCATGCTCTAGTATGATAGTCGCACCACCATCGTGAAAAAGAGCACGTCACAGATAGTAAGTGATTATTGAGTTTGCTGTAATTTAAGGACGAGTTTGCAGTTCATTCTTGGGTACAGCTCAAAAAACACAGGACGCAAGCGTGTAAACGGGATAAGGTGCTGCTTAATTTAAAAAAAAATTTTGCCCCTTTCTTTTCCTTCCTTTTTTGCCGCAAAATTTTGCCGATATACTGTTTTCTTCCACGCAATAAGCCACAGTTGGGTGTGTAATATTTCACTCAGTTTTTGCTATAGTTCAGCTCCCAACATTGTGAACATGTGCAGTGAATTAAGGTCTAGATAATTTCTCACTGTGCCGTCTACTTTCTATACATTGCTTTGAAGGTAAACTTTAATAAACATGTGTTACTGTTTTCTGATTTCATGGCTCTGTTTATTTACAGAATCTTTCAGGCACTTCCTCGAGTGCGGATGAGGCCCGCAAGATCGCCAACATCATCAAGGGCCAGAAGAAGCACTTGTAGTTTTGATTATGAGAATATATTTGAACATATGTCTCATTCATCCACTGTGATTATCATTGCAGGGGCGCTGCCACAGTGTGGGCCTTCTGCATGACGACAAGACACCCATAAAACACTTGCGCAAGACTAATTCTAATGGGGCTGAGAAGTGGGCAAATACAAAGCTAATACAATGCCAGCAGGCAATACAGAACCAATAGGCCAATATAATTCCAATTGGCTAATAGAGAACCAATACACCAATATAGGTCCAGTAGGCTGATATAGAACCAATAGACCAATAGCCAAATACAGTTCCAATAGACCTATAGAACCAATAGACCAATAGGTGTCAATAACCCAATAGGCTATTGGTTTTTTATTGGGAATTTTTGCTAGGGGCATGTATATATATATATATATATATATATATATATATATATATATATATATATATATATATATATATATATATATATAATAAAAATGCATGTCATCAATTTTATGTTACCACCTGTCATTTATGTTCGTAATAGTCACGTCACGAAATACAAATTTTGGTGTATACCAAGCTAGCGAACCGGCCACGAGCGCACCATGAGCGTGGCATGATGTAAATCATGGTCCACATGAAATGCATGTCGTGATTGTCATGTTAGCACCTGCCATTTGTGTTCATCGTACAGTCACGTCAGGCAATACCGATTTTGGTGTATATCATGCTAGCCAAACGTCCGCGAGGACACCATGAACGTGGCATGTACATCATATGCTGTAGATGGCATGCATGTCACGATTTTCATGTTACAACCTGTGACTTACGTTCTTCATGCAGTCACGTCATGCAATACCAAATTTGGTACATGTCAAGATAGCGAAACGGCTGCAAGCGCAGCATGAGTCGGGCATGTATGTCATGGGGTACATGGCATGCATGTCATGCTTTTCATGTTACCACCTGTAATTTATGTTCGCCATACAGAAATGTCTCGTCATCCCAGTTTTGGTATATATCCATCGAACTAAACAGCCGCGAGTGCCCGAGACCATGTCATGTAAATCATGCTGTACATGACATGTATATCATGATTTCCACGACAGGACCTGTCACTTATGTTTGTCATGCACTGTTGTCACGCCGTACAAATTTGGGTATATATAAAGTTAACGAAACGGCTGCAAGAGCTCCAACACCGTGGCATGTAAATCATGCCGTTAATGACAGGCATGACATGATTTTCATGTTATGGCCTGTCATTTATGTTCAGCATACAATCATGTTATGCCATACCTATAATGGTATACATCCCATTAACGAAACGGCTAAGAAAGCACAAAATCGTAGGCGGCTAGATAGATAGATAGATAGATAGATAGATAGATAGATAGATAGATAGATAGATAGATAGATAGATAGATAGATAGATAGATAGATAGATAGATAGATAGATAGATAGATAGATAGATAGATAGATAGATACGCTCAAAGTCACAGAAGTTCGCTAAGAAATGCTTCGCATTTAAAAAATAACTGCTTACGTGTTTGTTCCTCTGTACAAGAGGCAGCTGGAGGGGATTCCTCTTCTTCGCTGGATTCCTCTTCTTCGCGAAGCATGAAAGCGAGGAGGCAGGTGCCTTGATCCAAGGTTTCGAAATCTGGTGGAATGTGGACTCGTATTGACGGTTCACCTCGTTGGACGAGTCTTATCCTTTGTGCATGTAAGCCAACCAAGCGTTCCAAACTCTTGCCTTTGGTTCGTGCATGTTCGCTCCTGGCGAACTCACGAGGACATTCTTCGGGCACCCGCTGTGTAGAAGGCTCTCCGCTTAACTTTTCGGAGAGGTCGCTCACCAGACCTGGCTGTAAAGAAAGCACAGTAATGAAATTACAGTAATTAAATACTTTTTGCTGTAATTAGTTATGCAGTGAAATAGTTTTGTTGCCTGGTAGCTTAGTCGTGCAATGATTTACTTCAAGCGAGTAATTTGAAGGAAATTACTGTTTATTTTCCCCCGATTACTTTTGTCTAACATATGCCTAGCATGTACGCTTCCCTGATGTATGTCTATAGAAATAGACATAGAAGAGTATTTTAAGGGCTAGTTTCTTTTTTGATACAACCTTAATGAAAACCAACAGATTCCTTGGCTTCATTATCTGTTGGTGTTCATTAAGGCTCTAGTAAATATTGTAGGAAACTATGCCGTTGAGTGCACAGAACTGCTTTTACGGTGAAACTGCATATGACTAAGATCCGGGGTTTCTCGGTGGAGTATGTGCCCAAGAAGTCGGAGCTAGAGCGAAGTAGGAAAGAGGCAACCCATCTCACGGCCGAGGCAATCTTTCTCACGGCCGGAGCGAGCTTCGAGAGGGGGATAATAATTAATATCTGGGCTTTAACGTCCCAAAACCACGATATGATTTTGAGAGACGCCGTAGTGGTGGGCTCCGGAAATTTCGACCACCTGGGATTCTTTAACGTGCACCTAAATGGGCCTGAAACATTTTCGTCTCCATCGAAAATGGAGCCGCCGCGGCCGGGATGCAGGAGGGTTTCCTGAGTGCTCAGCGAAGGAGAGACGGCCGAAGCCGTCTGCGGATGCAGTCAGTGCCTTGTGCGTCGTTCTTCCTTTCGTATTTGTCTCAGTTGCATGCGCGATGGTTCAACACACAGAGAAGGTGCCGTTCTCCATTTTTGAATTTCACTTCTCTCGTCGTATAGAGAGGCCGCGTGCAGCGCGCACCACCGAGTAGCAATGCGCCGATCAAGACACGCAATGACCACCAATCAGTAGTAAAGCCTGTGTGTGTGTTTGTGCGTGCTTGTGTGTTCGCGTGCGTGTGTGTGGGTGCGCGCTTTTCGTAGCAATGACCGCCGCCACCGCTTGAGACAATAAAATGTGTGTAACTTTCATCAAAGTTCTGTGTCATCTCTGGGTCATGTACATAGCTTCGCTAGTCAACCTACTTCACATATTTAAATGACCGGCGAATTTTTAGAAGGCCTTGCGCGCTGCGCGACAACCTGCATATGCGCAGCGGGCCTATGGTGTTGCTGCTGCTTTCACGGTCTCTCGTCGTACAGGACATCAGTGACATTAGGGAGTTTTCGAATAGTGTCCCAAAAATGTTTGGGCCTCCAAATCGCTTCGCGTGTGCTTGTTTTGGGTCACGCAGGAGGTACAGCAGTCAACGCGCTTGTCTGGAACGCCGGAGCATCGCGCTCGGGGCTGCCCGGGAGACATATACAGATAACACGTGCTTTGCGATGCGCCACGTCTGAACGTGCGCGGCCCCCAATGACGCGCCTGCCTTGCATTTTCTCTCCTCGTTTATCGCCGCAGCTACAGCTGTTTTGGCTGCCAGAAGCGCTGTCCGTGATGCAGCACCGCAGAACACACACACACACACACACACACACACACACAAAGCAAAACGCACGAGATATGCGCGAGGGACTACCGGAATGATGACACCCCCTAACCGAGGATAATCTTCCAGCATAGCTTCCATCGGACGCTGAGCCGACCGATTCGCCGCGCTTTACTTTTTCTTTTGCAGTGGAGCTGTTTAAGCTCGAGGTCAGGCCGTGCAGAGTTTACACAAAGCTATCATCATCATGATCGGCCTCTAACTTCTAGTTGCTCGGCCTGCGCGCCTTCTCTTTGTCCTCATCTTCTTAAGACATTGCTAATCAATTATAGTTGTTAATGAAACTCTTAATAACGAAGGTCATGTTAATTAAGACCATGCTAGTTAATACCGGTCTAATTAAGACCAAGATAATTAGGAACATACTAATTAATCGTTCACTTCACGTAGCCACGACGACACTTCTCCAAGCAATATAGTTCTACGCCCCACATAGCCAAGCCTTGCAATGTCCAGCCAAACCTAGCAGCCACTTAGTCGACCTTGTAGAAGCCGACAGAAGCTAAGTCGGCCACAAGGTCTGCTTATAGTCCAACCTTGCACCACTAGTGCAATCAGCCCACATTTTTACAGCAGAGCTGTTAAGCTTTTCGTTAGGCCGTGCGGAGTGAACAGAAACACAGCCCAGCTTGTCTATGCCTACTTAAGCTTTGATAAGCCTACAAGACAAGTTAATCACAGCTCAGGCTAAAGAAGCTTAGTCAAGCCAATCAGTACTAGTCGATACAAATCAATACTGATCGATACTAATCGATACGAATTAAGCCGCCGGATTAAGCCAAGTTAAGCTTAGAAAAAGCCTAGTTAAGCCACTATATCCCGGCCTAAGTAAGCTTGGACAAGCCAATCAACACTAGTCGATAGCAACCAATACTGATAGACACCAATAAAGCTGAATTAAGCATATTGTTGTGGATTATGTCCGATTACGCTAATGCGGATTGAGATGAGAGGGCCTAGCCGTGAGATAGATTAGACTCGACTGCATGCAGTAAGCTAATCCGGATTGACCCGACCAGAGCATCACTGACAAACCCGTGTGAAATTAGAAGAGATGAAAAACCGTGAACACAGGGTGGCGCTGGAGCCGACGTTTCGACAAGCGGACTTGTGTTGCCGCAGCCACTTAGATGCACCATACATTACATTTGAAAGTGGCGCCACGGCACAGGACATTCATGATTTTATCGCCGCTGCACCACGGTACATAACACAATTGATCATTCACTGCGACACTAACGACTGTACATACAACAACGGCGACGTCACTGTGGAGGCCCTGAAGACTATTGTCAACGGACCAGACGCAAAATTCACCCTTACAACAGTTCTGCCGAGGATGGCAAACAAACTCCGACCACTCATTGCACAATCACGCTCACTCCTAGCTCCTGCACGACGATCGCGTAAAGTTAACGAATATCTTCTGGACACGGCCGCGAAAACGTTCATGGCATCCATCACGCGGAAATTCACCAGGACCCTGACATTCCGATCCCTCGGGACGGACTTCATAACTTTTCAGGCGTGGAAGTGAATTGCAGGAACATGAAATACAGAATCAGGAGTGAATATAAACAGATAGAGCCAATAACAAAATCTAACGGACCGTCCCATGAACCAAGACATAAGAAGCATTTACTCAGACGGTGGATGTGATAATAACACCACTAACAGAACACGCACAACAAGCAGAGACAACATATACACCCACTTCCCTTACCGAGACACCTGCAAACGCTAGCAAACAAACAGATACACAAACGCACATCGGGTAGGACCTTCCCACTTACACAAAGAGTAGCAAGAAAACACTACCTGAAAACGGCCTGCCCGACTCAAACACAAATGACTAACAAACGCAAAGGGCAGTACAGGCAGCAGTAAACCTCGTTCTTTCCTCCAATCCCGTAAACTCGCTGCAAAACAAACAAACTACATAATGCATTTGATGAAATGCTCTAGCTACATTAAAGAAAGAAAATTCCGAAAAAAAAAAGATTGCAGCCATGAAGAAGACAAGTCCACTTGTCGAAACGTCGGCTCCAGTGACATCCTGTGTTCACGAATTTTTCATCTCTTCAGCTTCCATCTTCCCCCGAACTTCTGCCTTTGTTGGGTTTCCGTGCGAAGTAAGACACTTAACCCTTTCCCGCCAAAACTATTGCGAAGCTCAGACATGTCATCGCGAAGCTTACAACGATGCCAGGTCCCGCCATATCTTCCTGCCAAAACTCTTGGATGCCGAGCCAAGTTATTTGCGTGAACACTTCATGCAGCTGCAGCTCTCTCCAGCCCAGTCACCTCTTCTCGGCACAAGCGCCCTAGCCGGAGCAACACGTGGGCAGGGCGAGAGTTGTGTAGCAACAACTTCGCAAAGCCGGGACTGGCTAGATCAACAGCTCCGCTTTCACCCAGCCTAGCGCGACTTAGTACAAGCTTACCACATTTTGGTTTTTCTGAGGCGCTACACCAACGACATGGCTTCTGATGGCCAGAAGAGTTGTAGCCGAGGCGATAAATAACAAGCCAAAATGCAAGACAGACGCGTCTTGGGCGCTGCGCATGCTCACATGTGGCACATGTCAAACCACATGTTATCTGCAGATGTCACCCGTGCAACCCCGAGCGCGACACTCCACAGTTCCTGACAAGCGTGTACGGGAACGAATACGAGTTTTCTGTACGAGTTTTCGAATATAATCTTAAGGCACCTTCGAGAAATCGCACCGGTGCGCACGAGGAGGCCAAGGCGCCAGGATAATTGGACGCAACGGCACACCAGCGCGCGCCGGTGCCACTTCTCGCAGATGCGTCTTGCGCTTGCAGCGCCCCGGCGGAAAGAAGTTACAGTGAATAATAATAGATGACATGTGAATTTGCTTTTGATAGAAGTATGCTCTAAAAGTTTTGTTTAGAAGGTGTCGTGGTTACAAATTCTCTGGTAATCACCATCCTTTGTGTGAGTCCGCATTCTTTGCTGTCGTGAGCCAACAGAATCCAAATTTGGGTCACCAGCTGTGTTAAGCCTGTGAGCTCTCCAGTCAAAGTCTGATCTTAAAACATGGGCTATATTTTGGCTCCTCCTTGCTGTACGCGTGCCATACGAGAAAGCCTATACCAGCATTTATGCATTCACAACGTCTTCAGTTACCCAGAAATTGGGTCAGTAAGGTTTTCGCCGAGAGCCGTCCCTTTGATTGGCGCCGCCATGGTTCTGGCGCAAAGCTTTTGGGGCAAGTGTTTTGGCTCATTGCTGAATGCGAGAAAAATGTGATCGACGCAAAACCCGCACGCTCTTTTGGTATAGCCCATGCGCAGCGGTCTCCACACTAGTTCTTCGGGGCCCCAAAATATATGGAACCCCTGTTCGAAAACTTCCCATTACTAGCAGCGCAAGAAAAAGTGTAAAAACCGCTCAGCAACACAAAATGGGACGTGAACGCTTTCGCGTATACGCAATTCATATTAAGCGCAAAGGGGTGCTCGGATTTTAATTGCTTTCAAAGCATTGAATTGAATAGAATTGAATTGAATTGAAAGCTGTGTTGAAATTGTCTTTCGGCACCGATTATGTACGCTGAATGTTATAGACGACCACAGCGAGGAATTCCAGAAAGATTTCGAGAAACATGTTGCGCTGGGAAGCAAAAATAATATTTTCAAGATTTACACTTGCTGACAGCGTTTGCGGAGACTGGCAAACGAACTCATTTCACTAGGGTTCATAAACGGTGATAATTGCATGTATGTGCAGCTCATTACATTTGTTCTTTAAGAGGCCCCTAACCACCAAGATGTGAAAATTTAGTTTTGGTGTTGCACTGGTGCACGAGTCTACAACGAACACGTAGATACGGGATTTTTCTAAACTTTGCAGTAATAGCGGAGTTACACACGCGTCTCAGGATCGTTTGGCTCTTTCCTTCGCTACGCTTCGTTCGTTGGCTCGTCTCTCCCCCTCGCAGAGTGTTCCTACTCACGGCACGAGGAGAAAATGCAGGGAGCCTGCAGCATACAGTGTACCTAGAGAATTTTTCTCCTGCTGACAGGACGAGATTTTCTTGGTGACGTCACGACCACCTCTAGGAATGCCGAAAGTGCTGGAGAGGAGAACGGGATTGTTTTACGTGGGGAGCACTTTAGGGGACGAGCCTGTCGTATGCTGTCGTCACTTGCCGTAACGCAGGCAAAAACAAAAAAAAAAGGAAAAAATAGGCAGATAAAAAAACTAAAAAAAGCAGGAAAGGGAAATAAATAGACATAGAAAGGAAGAAAAAAATAGATGCAACGAGAGAAAAAAAGAAAAAAGGCTGAAAAATATATAAAGAGAGGAGGAAAGAAGGAGACAACCGAAAAGAAACAAAGAAGGCTCGCCAGCTCCGCACTTCCTGCAGTCGTGGTACCCCTAGTGCTAAGCTGCCTCATATATATGGATCATTCCACGCCAACTCTCCCAGTCGACAAAAATCAATTTCTCGAAAAAAAATCTGAGAAAATTACTCACATATAGACATTAGTTCTACAGTATTTTCCCAAAATATTTTGAGCGGCAAATTTTTCGGGCACGTGAGGGCCATTTCAATTTCTCGATATGGTGGAAAAGCAGGTACGAAAGAAACATTCGCTATAAATGGACCGTTTCACGCATTCATTCGAAACTTGTTTTTTTTTTGTGTTTTTATAGCATCGCCCTTTTATTATAAGACAGTTGCTTAGAGTACTTTTATATTTTTCACTCCTTAGCGCTTAGGTAAAATTGAGTAAATTGCAGCGTTTTCGGGAATTTTTTTACAAAAGACGATTGTAGACCAAGTACATCAATTATTTTTATAGGTCTCTCCATAAAAGGTAATATCTTCTAAAATTTTTTTTTTGTCTGTTTGCGGCGCACAGGCCCTAAGATAAAATCCTGAACTTGGAAAAAAAACGCTACTGTTGAGACGCGTCGCTCGGCAGAGCTGCGCAAGTGAACAACTCGCGTCCCAAACAACAACTGAACTTTTATTATCACCCTTCCTCTCAAAGATAACTTTTTCGTGCGGGCGCATACACGTCTGTAGCATCCTAAGGTGGTCCAAGAAAGAAATAAGTAGAAAAGCGCATACGATTGAAAATCATAAAAAACTTCGTCTACAGAAAGTTTAATTGAAGTAGTTTTTGTTTTAGGCAAGAAAAAAATTTTTGAAGTTTAGTCCCACCATTGCATTATTTTGCTATGGGGGCAATGCAAACCGACTGAATTTACTGCATAAAAAAAGAGGTAGTGTATTCGTAGCACATGGTTTTCAGTTCCTTTTGTTAGTACTTTATAATGTATATTACATCTCGGGGAGATAAAAAAAGAGGTAAAATATAACAATACTATTGGCTTAGATGCCCAAATTCCCCAATAATGAATCGCGTTACTTATTGCATGTGGCTCAGAAAATAAATTGACGTCAAAATAAGTTAGGTCTCAAAGTTCATGTAAACCGGAGAAAGGAGGCGTGAGCGTGGCCATTTATAGCGGATCCAAATGAAGTTCATCTATGTATTCCGCAACGAACGGCGCATAATGTGACGACGCGCCGTGTATTCACGCAGCGCGTCCGTCGTCCGCGACACTACGCACGGGATATGCCAAGCTATTTTTCACATCATTATTTGGATGGTTGCAGGCAGCAGATTTTGGTTAGAGTAGAATTTGCCTGTCTAGTAACATGCACTGTTTTACAGCTGTTACAAGATCACAACAGCCCATTTTTGTGGCGCAGTTGTCCGGCGGCGGCGCCGCCGCCTCCGGTGTGCGTAAACAATGCAATAAGTAACGCGATTCATTATTGGGGAATTTGGGCATCTAAGCAAATGGTATTGTTATATTTTTACCTGTGTTTATTATGTCCTTGATATGTAATACACATTATAAAGTACTAACAAAAGGAACTGAAAACCATGTGCTACGAATACACTACCTCTTTTTTTATGCAGTAAATTCAGTCGGTTTCTATTGCCCCCATAGCAAAATAATGCAATGTTGGGACTAAACTTCAAAAAATTTTTTCTTGACTAAAACAAAAACTACTTCGATAAAACTTTCTTTGGACGAAGTTGTTATGATTTTCAATCGTATGCGCTTTTCTGCTTATTTTTTCTTGGAACATATTAGGGTGCTACAGACGTCTTAACATAGGACAATGTAGCGTTTTTTCCAAGTTCAGGATTTCATTTTAGGGCCTGTGCGCCGTACACAGGCAAAACAAAAACTTTAGGAGATCGTACGTTTTATGGAGAGTTCTATAAAACTAATTGATGTATTTGGTCTACAATCGTCTTTTGTAAAAGAATTCCCGAAAACGCTGAAATTTACTCAATTTTACCTAAGCGCTAAGGAGTGAAAGATATAAAGCTACTCTAAGCAAGTGTCCTAGAATAAAAGCGCAATGCTCTAAAAACACAAAAAAGAAAGTTTCGGATGTATGTGTGAAACGGTGCATTTATAGGGAATTTTTCTTTCGTACCTGATTTCCCACAATATCGAGAAGTTCAAATGGCGCTCATGTGCCCGAAAAATTTTTGCCGCTCAAAATATTTTGGGGGAAATACTGCAGAACTAATGTCTATATGTACGTAATTATCTGAGATTTTTTTAGAGAAATATATTTTTGTCGAGCGCCCCGGCTGGGACAGTTGGCGTGGAATGACCCATATATATATATATATATATATATATATATATATATATATATATATATATATATATATATATATATATATATATATATATATATATATATATATATATATATTGTGGAGAGCCTGCGGCGAGTATAGCTATCATGTTTGGTGCTGTAGATAGTGACGGGGTTCTGAACTCGATGCGCGTTTTTGCTTGAAACGAAAAAAAATATTGGAGTTGGTCTAGAGGCCCTTTTAAAATTAGGAAGACAATGTTTGCGATGTTCGTACCACTACCACTGCTTTGTCGGCAAGAAATACGCCCATCGAAATTTAAAATAACAGAAACATGGACTCTTGCATGGTAGAATAGAATCAGTAAAGTGAAAATACAAATGATCCAACCTCCTTTACAGTGAGACTTTCTGAGAGAATTTTGCATGGAGCAATGACAACATTCTCTTTTCTAGGATAGTTATTTTCAGCGACGTGAAACTGCGTTCATCTATCGAAGCTGCCATGTTGGAGAACGTGCAAGTGGGAAGCTAGATTCGTGACGTCACGTAATCGCTGACAGCGTTTTACACGTATGTTCCATCATAATTCTGGCAAAGATATAACTTTCTCGTCATGTGTTTATCGCACTGAAGCATGCTAAATGTAGCAGTGAATATGCTGCACTAACGTCTTCGTAGTGGCCATCTTGTTGCGCTAGCACTTTAAGAAACCCTGCCCATGGTGTCACGTGCAAATTTTCAATGCGCAGTTTTCACTTAACGTCACCAATCGTGCCTCTAACTTCGGCGTGTTTTCATGTCCTAATGAGCCCAATAGCGAAACTACCGGCCACCATCACATACAGCAGAGCCTACAACATCTCGCGGTCACGTGCTGCCGCGGTGGTACACTGATTATGCTGCTGGACTGCTGATCCGAAAGACGAGTTCAATTCCGGCAGCAGTGGTCGCATTTTGATAGAGGCAGAATGCTAGATGCCCGTGTGCTTAGACTTAGGTACACGTGAAAAAAACCCCAGATGGTCGAGATTTCCATAGCCCTCCACTACAGCGTGCCTCAATCATATCGTTGCGTTGGCACGTAAAACTCCATAAATTATTATTAGCTGGTGGCGACAAGACATGAGCAGAGACTTCATATATGACGTCATACCACTGCCGTAAAACAACAGCGAAAGGTTCTACCTGGCGTATAGTGAATGGACGTGTCACTTGGGGACCAGTAACCTGCGCCGTGCTGCTTCGCGGTTCTCACTAGTTTGCCAGCATCGCCGGCATCGCTACTGCCAGAACCAGAGCGGACAGCGACGTGCCGCTCTACCAGTGACGTCACAATTGGTGTTCCTGCTCAGGTCACGAGAACACGAGCTGTTGTAGACACTCCTGCATGTGACGACGAGTGGCAGTTCTGCTGTTGCGCTCTTTGGGTTATCGAAAGACACTTCACTGCGCAAGTCCTCAAAATATAGCGTCCACGATGTCCTCAGCTCAGCGTATCTCCACGCTCACATTGTTTGACCTTTGCGCAGGGCCTTTTTTTTAATTAATGGTATGCATATGACAGTGTCGCTCAGCGCAAGAAGTGCCTCTTGCGCTGTCGTATTTGCCGCTCGCGCTTGCCGACGGCCTAGTACCATGTTAAACGACGGGGCGTGCAATCACGGACACCAGAGGGAAATCGGGACAACACACGTGTCCGTGTTTGCACGCCCCGTCTTTCAACATGAATCCCCACAAACTAGCTCAGCTTTCTGTTACTCTAGCAACCACGTAATTCCGGTGACGAAGCCTTGAATGTTGGTTAATTCACGATACGGCGAATAGAATTTTTCTTAGGAGCTATTTAAGCGAGCGGCTAGAGCACTCGACTTGGCGGTATTCTAAGCAAGCTGGACGACCACGAAATACATTTTGTTCCCCTGTCGCATTAACTGCTGAACATTATGAAAGCCACCACGTTAAATTCGCTATACATTAAGTAGCAGGAGATTAAAGAGACGGACAGCTTTACTTCTGTAATACCAGTTATGGTAGCTTAGCGTAAGGTGCTGTGTTGCTGAGTGCGCGGGTTCCATTTCCGGCCACGGCGACCGCATTTCGATGGGGGCGAAATGCAAAGAGCACCCGCGTGCTTCAATTTAGGAGCACTTTAAAGAACCCCAGACGGTCGAAATTAACCCGCAGTTCCACACTACGCCGTGCATCGTAATCATATCGTGGTTTTGGCGCGTAAAACTCCAACAGTTATTTGTTGTGTAATAGGAATCGTAATTATGAGCTAGGGTAAGTAAATGTAGGTGGTGTTCTTGACTCGTATATTTCATGCTAGTACAATATCGCGAGAGGAATGATTGAAGTAATATCGCTTGAATGAAATTATAAAGCATCCCGAGAGACCTGTGTAACGAAGTGGCGGCACTCACCAGCGTAGTCGCTAGCGCCGTTGCTTCTAGGGCTGTATCGTTGTCGGCAATTGCGACTTGCTCTTCGCGATCTCTTTCCATAGCGCCGGTTCCACAGTTTCGATCTTGGGTTTGTGGTTAATACTGTCCGGTCGAACGGCTGTGCGCTCACGTAGTCGTATCTTAACAAGTCCTATGCTACTGGTGTCAGGATGACTGTTTCGATGCGGTTTTAAAAAGTCACGTGACTTAGCCGCCTTCCTCGCAATCAAGCAGGCTAGACATGCTCCTGTCGTGGGAAGCTGAGATGAATAATGTTTCGCATTTCACAAAACTTAGAATGAAGCGATACCCAATCATTTGTGTGCTATAGAATCAGAACAAACTGGGTAACCCTGCCTAAAGGCCTTGCACCGCACTTATGACGGTGTTTGAAACATTATCTTTTCAACGCGTTCGAGAATTAAGGTGAAATAACGTAGAACATGCGCAGAAATATCCAAAGAGGAACAGCAAGAAAAGGCAAACACGAAAATAAGTCACATTAGCCCTCATTAGTCATAAGTGAGTTCGAGTATTGCATCAAATCCTTAGTGCACTTCTGACTCACATGAGCTTTTTTTTTTGAATAAAAATATAGGTTTGCGTTCCGCTATCTTTGTTACCTCCGTGCAAGAAGCCGACGTGCCAGTCACGGTTGTTGTCAGTGCCATCGAGGACTTGAAGCCCCAGTTCCCCGCTGGTGACATGAATTCTTACCGATATGGCTCAAATGCTTGCGGCACTTTGTCATGGACCGCCACCTCGGGCACCCCGGCGGACACGACGGCAGCATTGCCGCAAGAGCACAAGCTGCATCGAAAATCAGCTCAGAAACTCGTACTCACTTCGTCACACATGAGTGGGAGAGCACACCGACGCAGCTCGACCCACCGCGAACAGCACGGCCAAGTCCACGCGGTGCGAAATTCAGCACTTGCGAATGCGCAGTGTTTTGCCCTGCTTTTAGAACTGCGGCGGCACAAGCGTCAAGTGGACCTGCGGCAATCTGGAAGCAGTCAGGTCCGCTCGCCAGAGCGATCGCCGGCAAATTTTCACAAGACGTCGCACTATGGAAGAGGCCGACCAAAGCGACAGAGCCAATTCCGCTCGCCAGAAAACTCAGAGGCAGATCCCCAAGCAGAGTCACAGAGCGGCCGGGGCCGCCCACAGCGATGCAGCCAGTGCCGCCCACCAGAGCCACTGTCGGCAGCTCCACGCGCTCGCAGTCATGGTCCCGTGTGATGACCAAGAACGACGCTGAGGTACGGGAGCGCAGGCAGCTAGCGCGAAGTAGAGAAAGACGAGGGGCAGATTAGAACAGCTTGCCGGAAGAACAGATGTTGTGTCTGTCTCGCTAACTACACTAATGACAATATTCCATGTTCCTACCATTACACTCTGTTCTCTCGCGCGCTAGTGTTTGTATAACAGAATATTACATGAGGGCACTCTTCACCATTCCTATGGGAGGTATGGGGTCCTGCCTTTCTAACATAACTGATGTACCTATCTTCATCTCACGAGGTCATTACGACGGCGCATCAACGATATTGCTGAGAAAAAGTTCCTTCCTCGCCCCTCGTTAGTTCGACCGTGAGGGGGCGTCGAGATGAGCGGGCGTCTCCGCATCGGCTCCGCCTTCTGTTATGCTTTTTACCGGTCTACTGTGTTAAATCTTCCTTAATTTTATCGCCCACGTTTTCGCTAAGTCTAGGGGAACACCCGGATAACAATTTTTACCCGGGCCACCCAAATTTTCTTTCTTTTTCAACCAACGTTTCGCCTTCACTCGCTAAGCCTCGAGCAGGCTTACCACGACTACGTACCCCTGTGCCGGCGCGTCCCGCCGCTACGCCGCCGTCATGCCTGAGGCCATGGTGGAGGGAGAACCAATCACTCACGAGGAAGCCAGCGCGCCTGGCTGGATCGACGCAATTCGACGTCGAGCAACATCTTCAACTACTACGACCAGCAAGCCAGCCGGCGCCAGCGTTGGTGCCCTGCGAACCGGAGCTGCGTCGAGGGTTGCAGCCGCCAGCCGGCTCCCCCCGCTGCCAACGGATCATCACCGTGTCATCGTCCGCCCCGGAGGTGGACTGGATGTGCGTAAGTGCAACAAGCTTAAGTTCTTACAAGCTCTGCTATTCGCTGCACGACTCCCGCCAGCGGCGGCAGAGGAAGATATCGTCTGCACTAACGACACACAGAATATCTTTGTGATCAGCACGCCGAGCTTACAAACGGCCGAAGCGTACGCTAAAGTACGAGCAATTGTTCTCATGGAGCGAGCACATCCAGTATCCGCTTACGTAGTCGCCTCTGGCACGACCAGCCGAGGCGTAGTCCGAGGGGTCGACGCTGACCTTCCGGACTCAGAGCTACAACGCTTGTTCGTCTCATCACACAACCCCACGTTAATGGGGGTACGACGAATCAAGGATACTACCACCATCATCCTTCTCTTCGACGGACTTAAAGTCCCCAACTATGTGCGCTGCGGCATGCTTCTGCTGCGTTGCACCCTCTACAAGCGACAGATCGACACCTGCCGCAACTGCGGCCGAGTCGGGCATCGACAAGACGTCTGCCCTACCCCATCTGAGAAAGTCTGTGAACACTGCGGTATCAAACCCACAGGACCTGACCATGTGTGTGTGACTCCCAAGTGCGCGTTGTGCGGTCAGGCCCACATTACAGGCGACCGCACATGCCCAAATCGCTATCAAATTCCTTACGTCGTTCGACGTCGACGCCGCCGCAGACGCCGGCGCAACAACAACCAACAGACCCAAGGAGGCTCGGCAAAGCAACAGCCGACGCCCAAGCAACCAACCCCGAGTCCACCGACGAAGCACCTGCCTACCACCACCAAGAGTCCGACTGCAACACCCACTTGGGCCGACCGAGTCGCCGGTAAAGGTGAGACTCGCGGTTCGGCGCAGTCGGGTAACTTGCCACAGCATGAAAAAGATGAGATTCAGAGCTCAAACGCGAGCTAGCGTTACTGCGCAAAGAAAACGCAGAATTCAAAGCACTCATTAGAAACCTGCAGCAGCCGAGCGAACGCGTTGTCGAGGCACCGACGCCCGCCGCTCCGGTCGTTGAACCCGCACCAACTACCTCGTCGAACGCCAGTCGCGCCGCGAAGCGTCGCGCGGCCGAGGACCCGCCTGACGAGCCTGTTACTATGTCTAAGCTCATGGAGGCACTTGCCCGCCTCCGCGCAGACATTGCGGCAGACCGAGCTGCCGATATGACCCACACACCCTCCAGCTCACCGAGCTCCACGCGCGGTTGCAAATATTAGAAGGACAGCACACGGCGGTTCGTGCGCCAACCTCTATGCAGTAATCATGGCTACCACAAGCAATCTTGTAATTTGGCAATGGAATTGCTTCAGCTTTCCGAAGCGGAAGGCAGCTTTGCAACAATTCATTAAATCTAGCGCCAATCGGCCTGCCGTAATTCTCTTACAAGAAACGCTAACTGCCGACCCCGTTTTGCGTGCCTATCGCACCGAAGCGGACCATCGAACGGGAACGCGAGGGATAGCGACGCTCATCTCCAAGAAGTACGCATATGTTCGCCACGAGGTCCGCCCCGATCTCAAAGACGAACACATTATGATAGAGTTAATTCCAAACTCGGAGCTTAAACAGTCAGTCTTTATTCTCAACGTATATAGTTCACCGAAACACACGCAAACCACATTTCAGGTCCTCTTTCAGCGAGCGAACAAAATTGCAGGGGACCACATGCTCATAATCGCGGGAGACTTTAATGCCACGCATCCGGACTTTGGGTACCGCGGCTCTTCCCGTAAGGGCACTGCCCTGGTATCACAAATGCACACACATAGACTCACGCTCCTAACAGATCCCGCTTCAGCCACACGGGCAGGTAACTCGGTTACGCGCGATAGCGCCCCGGACCTCACGATGGTTAGGCACGCGGGACAACCCACGTGGACTAACCTAGGTGAGAATCTGGGCAGTGATCATTACATTATACAGACGATCGTAAACGTTTCAACAAACAAAATCAGACAGTTTCGCATAACGGACTGGGATCATTTTCGAGAGCTCAGGAAACGCGACGACACTCGCTACGAAACCCTACCAGCACTCCTCGCACGACTTAAAGAGGACGTTGCAAATTCGACTAAGGACGTTGAATCCGAACTGGAGGTCGAGCGCATGGATAGCCGGCTAGCTCACCTACTCGAAGCTAAGAAATCACTACACGCGAAATGGCGCACGCAAAAGCTCAATCGTAACCTTCGTAAAAAGATAGCTGAACTCAATCGTCAAATCGAGGAACATTGCCGTAACCTAGAGCGCCAGCACTGGGACGAAGTGTGTAACTCGGTTGATGGTCAAATGAGAAACGGGGCCAAATGGAACCTGTTAAAACACTTACTAGGCGACAAACCGTCGAAAGCATCCCAACAACTCACGATAGACAGACTAATCCACAAACTCAAAGTCTCGGGTAAGACCGACACTCAAATCACCGACGAGCTAGCTGCGCGTTACCTATGTACCGAACTTAGCTCCCCATCCGATTACCCGCCTCCCCCTGACGCTACGGAGGAGGATCCACTAGGATCCCCCTTCACTTGCGCCGAGGTTAAGGCGGTCCTCTCCGAACTAAACTGCCGCTCGGCCCCGGGCCCCGACGGCATACAGAATAAACTTCTTAAAAATTTCGCCGAAGAGGACATAGAACTTCTTACCGAACACATTAACAAAATCTGGGAGACAGGTAACGTCCCGCCTGAATGGCGCGAGGCAACCGTCATACTTATCCCTAAGCCAGGTAAACCCTTAGCGCTAGGCTCACTTCGTCCTATCTCGCTCACGTCCTGCGTGGGTAAGGTGGCCGAACACGTAATCCTCAAGCGAGTCACGAAATTCGTAGAGGAGCGTCAGATTCTACCGATCAATCAAATTGGTTTTCGCCCGTCCATGTCCACGCAAGACGTAATGCTGATGCTCCACTACGAGCTCATAGATAAGACCACCAGAGACACTAGAGCCATCCTAGCGCTCGACCTCGAGAAGGCATTCGACCGCGTAAACCACTCTCACATCCTTGACTCGATTCGCGAGGCAGGATTAGGCACGCGTTTCTACAATTACGTTAGCTCGTTCCTACGTGACAGGACAGCTACAATCCAACTCGGCTCGATGGGCTCGAAGCAGTTCAACCTGGGACCGAGGGGCACACCCCAAGGGGCCGTGATCTCACCGTTTCTGTTCAACCTATCCATGCGCGCTCTGTCGCGACAACTCTCACAGATCGACGGCATCGGTCACGCCCTCTACGCAGACGACATCACCGTCTGGTGTACGAGCGGCAGCGACGGCCATATCGAGGAGCGATTGCAAGAAGCGGTAAACACGGTAGAAACGTTCTTACGGCAGGCCGGCCTCTCGCTATCGGCCGAGAAATCAGAATTACTACTCTACCGCCCGAAATACAAGGCGCGCAGAGACGCATACGCGGAGATCAACGTCCTGACGGCGGACGGTAGACCGATCCCCACGGTGGACCAAGTCCGCATTCTAGGCATGGTCATTCAGGCCAACGGCCATAACGACGTCAGTATCACTCACATTTCCAAGAAGGCCGAAGCTATGGCTAAATTAATTAATCGAGTAGCTAACAAGCGCGGGGGACTGTCTGAGGAGAATCTCCGCAGACTGTTCCACGCGTTTCTCATGAGCCACATCAACTATGTGGCTCCCGCCCACCTGTGGCAAAAAGGAGACGTACGCCGTCTGGACGTGATCATCCGCCGGTGCGTTAAACAGGTGCTCGGGTTACCGGGCAGCACCCGCACGACCAAGCTCAACGAACTAGGCATTCACAACACATTCAACGAAATCGTAGAAGCTCAAAAAGTCTCTCAAATTGTAAGGCTGTCTTCCACTGCAGCTGGGCGACGTTTACTAGCACACCTCGGGCTCAAATCTCCCGTAACCCCAGAAAACCCGCGACAGCTCCCCGAAGAGCTGCGCGCGAAATTTACAGTATCCCCGATACCCCGTAACATGCATCCCACACATAATGTGGGGAGACGTCAGGCACGGGCGCGAGCCCTACTCGGTACCGCAGCCGCTATGGAGGGTAACGTGGCCTTCGTAGACGCAGCGCAATACGGCTATACGGACCACTTTGTCTCGGTAGTCACAACACTCAAAGGCGAACACTTGTCGTCTTTGACTTTATTAATTCAAACGCTGATCGCGCCGAGCAGGTCGCTGTGGCACTAGCTCTCGCTGCCACCGACCGCACCGCCATTTACACAGATTCGCGCGTAGCCGCACGGGCTTTCATGACGGGCTCGGTTTGTCGGGAAGCAGCGCGCGTTCTCTCTGCTGCCAATTGGTCAGACAAAAAGCACATCATCTGGTTCCCGGCACACGTTGGCCGACACGTACACGGAACCATCCTCAATGCCAACGAATTGGCTCACTCCCGGGCGCGAGGTCTCACATTCCACGTCGGGGAGAACCAATCGGAGGCTGAGGACGTTACTTGGTACTTCAGAGATCCGTTGTTAACATTTAATGAAATCTGCAAACATTACCAGTTGGAGAGGCGGAGGTACCCACTCCCGCACCCACACTTAAACAGGGCTCAATCAATCACTTTACGTTTGTTACAGACGGAGGCGTATGCATCGCCTTTAAAATGTTCCAAGTACATGGATGGCATAGAGCCGGGGTGCCCGCGCTGTGGCCACCCCAAATGCACTTTACAACACATGCTGTGGCAATGCCCTGCGTTGCGCGGGAGCAGCGAGTCTCCCTCTACGGAGGCGGACTGGAACCATCTGCTCACTAGCCAAGACAAAGGAGACCAGCTTAGGGCCATCCAGAGGGCCCGCGACATGGCCGTGGAGTTTAACCTCCCCGTCCCGTCGTGGGAGTGGCCCACCGGTGTCACCCCCTAAAGGGGGTCGAGCGCCGCCTCCGGATAATAATAAAGTTCTTTGCCTGCCTGCCTGCCTGCCTCGTTAGTTCGGATCTGTGATGGCGTTATCTCACCAAATGCCTGCTCATGCAGATGCCCCTGCAGGGAGACAAGAGGGCGACTCACACGATCCCTTATGCATTCGCCTAAGATGATCTACTCGAAGGCTAAAGCCACCCGGTGTGGTCATATCACGATTATCAGCATCATCGTCAGAGCTTCAGAGGTCACGTGTGTAGCTGCACACATTGTAATAATAATAATAATATCTGGGGTTTAATGCCCCAAAACCACGATAGGATTATGAGGGACAGCGTAGTGGAGGGCTCCGGGAATTTAGACCACCTGGGATTCTTTAACGTGCACCTAAATCTAAGTACACGGGCCTCAAACATTTTCGCCTCCATTGAAATGCAGCCGCCGCGGCCGGGATCCGATCCCACGAAACCACTAGACCACCGTGGCGGGGCTACACACGTTGTAGATTAACTGTCTGATGATGATGATTATGAAGAATTGCAGCTGAACCCTCTGTGAGGGGTTAGTAGCTTTAAACCACGAACTCGTTACGCCATTCACTTGGTGTGGCACCGGGTGCGATTCTACGATTCTGCCTCGCAATATAAAATCTGTTAACGTGACTCCTTGCGTAACATTTTTTCCGAAAGTAGTTTCGAGCAGTGGCGTGGCTCTGTGCTAGAATACAATACTTGATCGATACTTGAATACAATATCTGGCTTGGATACCGGCTCGAACTGAAGTTTGTATCGGATTTTACCAGCGGAGCTGTTTTAGCCGGCCGTAAAAAGTTTGGTGTCCGCAGAAAACCACAGGTGGGTATGCGCCACAGGATTTAGCAAACCCCACTACCGAGTACGGCAGGTGTGAGCGTTAAACAAAAACTACTCGGTGAAGTGGAGCACGTCAAACGCGTGAAAGAGTGAGATAGAAAGAAGGAGAAAGAGAACATAGAGAGAGAAAGAAAGCGATTGAAAGAAAGAATAAAATAGAGAAATAAAGGCAATTAAGATATAAAAATATAGAAAGACAGAAAGAGAAAGAAAGAAACAGACACGAAAAAGAGATAGAAAAAAAAGAGAGCACGCCCGAAAGAGAAAGAAAGAAGCAAAGAAAAAGAGAAAGAAAGAAATAGAAAGCAACAGGCACAATATAGACACAAGAAACACAGAGAAAGAGAAAGATAGGGAATAAGAAAAAAATATAGGGAAGGAAGGGCGGAGGTGGGCGGAAGGCCACCCACTTCCGCTCTTCCTTCAGGCTTGGCAACACTATTACGAAGCTGCCATAATTTCTTTAATAATAATAGCTGGGGTTTAACATAATTTCTTTATTAAACTCAAGTTTGTAAGCTGTTAAATGCGAGGCATTTCTTAGCGAACCAAATGCACTTTGGCTGTTTCTATCTATCTATCTATCTATCTATCTATCTATCTATCTATCTATCTATCTATCTATCTATCTATCTATCTATCTATCTATCTATCTATCTATCTATCTATCTATCTATCTATCTATCTATCTATCTATCTATCTAGCCGCCTACGTCTGCGTGCTCTCGTGGTCGTCTCCTTTACCTCAAGCACACCAACATTTGCATTGGAGGGCATTTGTGTATGGCGAACACGATGAACATGTTTACGGAATAGCACGAGATATTTGTCGCCTACGTCATGGAACCCTTTCCTTCAGTCACGTGTGGCACATACACGTACACCACGGCCCAAGGAATGCGGGTATGAACCAATAAACTTTACTTGCCCAACGGTTGTTACTGTGCCCGGGGCTAGGCTGCCGGGTATCCACCGTTCGAGGAACATCTTCCGAGGTCCTCAACGACGGCCCCAGCCCGCTGGACGGCCCAATCTTGAGGATGGGTGCGGCACTGCGGTAGAACCACAGGTGATTCCCAGTTTGTATCAACCCAGGCAAGCCCGATCACAGATTGTCATAAACCTTTACGCGAACGCGTAACAATGCGGGGCAAACGTCGACAGCGTTGTCGGTGAGGGAAAAAATCGGAGGTGCGGAAATATTGAAAATCAGGGTTAGAGCTAGAATCGAACCCGGTCATTATACGTGGCAATCACGTATTCTGCCACAGAGCTGCGCCAGTGCTTGATAGTGCTTACGAAAAAGACGCTATAATGGCGTCATATTGCGGTGACGTCAACTGTGGTTGCAGTGTTCGCTATCGGCTTTTATAAAAATGTAATATTATCTGGGGTTTAACGTCCCAATTTTATAACAATGTAATGAACATTACATATTACTTCCCATGACTCGGCAAGCTATGGTCAACCTATTCCTCCGGGTTGACCATAGGGCAACCTATGGTCAACCCGGAGGAATAGGGCGAAAACCGCTTGTTATGATATTGTCGCGACGTCAAGAGAGAGGTCGCTGCGCCAAGATGGAGAGAAGAGCAGCAGGTCGGTCTTTATATACCGCGCGCCAGCGAGTTCTTTCTTCTTTCTGCCTCCTGTATAAAGCGTATGAGCCTTTGCGCTGTCGTCGTCGTCTTTCTCGTAGTACGCACGTGGCAATATGCACATCATCGCACAGTTAGCGTGCAGTTCATTTCGATAAAACTGACATCTGTGCTCCAACGTGATTACCGACGTTACTTCGTACCATAGGATACGCTTTGGGCGTCAGTGTAGTCGAGGTGCCTGGTAAGCCCACGATGAATCCCTGTAGCTTGTTGCTTCCTACTCAAAATGCACGAAGGAGTAAGTCCAACTCGAAACGCAAAGTACCTATATGAGGAAGGCAACAATTTGGATGGAGGAGGAGGGGGTGGGGCTCCTAGCCCCCTCCCTTCTCCCTTCTCCCCCAATTTGTTGCTTCCTCATATAGGTACTTTGCGTTTCGAGTTGGACTTACTTTTGGTGCTTTCCTCAATAGGTAAGGCCTTCAGAAAGTGTTTCCCTCCAACCTTCAGAAAAAATTTCTCGCTACCGCGGGTCTGCCCAAGATATACCCATAACTACTCAAAATTCACGAAGTTCTTGAGTCGGTCCAACTCTCAACGCTTGACTCAAAGCAATAAAAAACGAGAGGTATAGGCCACTACTCACCTAGTGCTTCGCATGACATTGGCAGACCAGATTGAGTGGGATCTGCCGAATTTTTCTGATTGTATATTTCCACATTATCCATGAACATAATATTGGTCAGAAATCTTGCCGCGGCAACGTCACTTTTGTTACACGGCGTCTTAAATCTGTGAGAACTCGCCATTTCAAAGTGACTTGGGTCCAACAAACCGCGCCACATTATGCAATTTCGGAATAAACAGGAGCTGCTCCGCTAAGAAGGAAATCGAACACCGCAGCCTGCGCATGCTTCTAACACTGGAACAACAAATGCCGACGTGGACGGATTTATCTGCATATAATAATTACTCTGTGCGTTTTTAAAACGCTGTCCTGCCGCTTGTCCTCATATACAAAATAGCTGCGGGAACTCTTCGCTGAAGGCACGTTGTTTTTAACGCCTGGTTGGAAGCAGCCGCAATCATTGCCAGTGAGTGAAAATAATTTGCAGGGGACCCTAATTCTTGACTTAGGCGTCTGGTCGTGGCACGTGCACGTCGGCATTCGTGTGCCCTGGTGCATATATTCCTTGGGTTGACTTCGTGTTTCGCCGCGCTGCCGAAGCTGATCTCTGAGGCCACGTAGAAAGAAGTGCCTTGTCGAGATCTGCTCCGCCAGGTGCCGCAACGATCCCAGCTGCTCACAAGAAGATAGTCTGCTGTTTCAATGAACTCGTTCAATTAGTTTTCATTAATTCCCCTCACAGCTGATTGGCCCTTTTTCAAGTATACATATGCTCCCTTATCACATGTATCCAATATAACTCTTTACATCAACCACAACCATCGATTTCGTGCCAGATTTATTTTTTAGAAGACTTTTTTGTATATTGCGAAAACTGAAATAAGTGTTCGATCGAAGGTGCCAGGAATAGAAAAAAAGAGTGTCACTAGGTGCTCGTGCGACTAATAATCAGGAAGCGCACAGACCGGATACTCAGGCTTAATCGTCATCTCCGATATTAAGATTCCGCTTCGAGTTCCCTGTACTAATAAGACCCTGTCCACTTCGGCGCCTTCGTCGGCTCATAGCAGCCTGAGAGATAAGGACATTGTTTAACGTCGACAACGCTGCTCGTTTTCAAATCGAGAAATGGGACTATGTAGAGAAAAAAGAGCATGTATTTGGCTGTTGAAATAAATGGGTCCCCTTATCGAAGAGCGCAACACGTAGAGAAATGTGAATGGTCATTCTAGTCCGTACTATTAGGTGACGACACACACTGCAATATCTTAAAAACTTGCAAGCCAAAGCACGCTGACTTTAATATACCATTGATACACTGCCGCCCGTTGTGCGTTGTCATGTAGTTAGTTGTTCACGAGAGTACATCGTCAAGGCAGGTTTAACGCATCATAAACGAAAATGCAATACGTGATGGCACAACGTTTTTACCTCGAATTGCATTGACTAGCCAGATTGCGTATACGCGGGGTCTCAAACTAACTTCAGCTAGCGGGCCACATTGACGAAATTTAGTTCCGCTAGGGCCCGGAGAATGAAGAAGGTTGAGGGGAGTGGGGAGTTGGAAAAAATGTGAGCTAACGTTGGCATTTTAAATAAAGCATCTCCCATATCACACATATGGGTCATTTCTGAAAGTGATCGGACCTCAGTACTCGAGAAATATATCGATGCCGATGTCCAGAATGACTAAAATCTGGACACCAATGCTGAAATGCGGAGTTTTCGTGGCAAGGTTATGTTTCAACACATGGTGACCCTATGGGGTGCCTCAAGGTAGTACCGGAGCGCTAGCCAGAGGTGCGCGGGCCGCATTCGGCCCGCGTGTCTGATACCCCAGGTGTATACTAATGAAGCAGGAGAAAACATAATCGACAGGAACTTATTTCTTCAGGTAACAAGAAGTGTCACGATCCCTGGTTTTGTTCCTGACGAAGTCGCCGCGTAGATATTTTACAATAATCAAACTGCCAGATGAAAGCCGGGAGCGTTAGGATTTCACTTACGGAAAGAAGACAACACACAGAATGAAATTAACGAACGTACAAATAAAGAAAGAAGTTCTATATCAAGGCGTTCATTTGGGTGTAAAGTCAATCCCCGTGTCAGTCATCATGCTCACAAACAAGTACGCGTTTTGTTCGCACAAACGAAGTCACTTCCTACATATAATGAGATAGCGTATATGACGTCACACTCGCGGCTAGTTTTTGTGCTAATCCTCCAATACGTTTGCCAAGACGACGTGATCTGTAAAGCTATTACAAAAGAATATTGATAATACGTAAACTACGGCCTGCGAGCTTAGTCTCGGTCTTTGTACGTAGTTTTCGCACCTTTGTCACGCGAAATTCCCAAAAACGCAGTTGCATTCTTAGATGGGGCACGCAAACCTATACGCTGCGATAAAAAATCTCACGAGCGCAGTATACATTCCGAGTCTTGGTTAACACCAAGACAGTGACAGATTACTATTGCTTCAAAACCCGAATCAGAGATTCGTGAACTGTGGTATATTATTTCACTTCTTCACGACACGCGCGCTCGTGGCTTTTCAGGCATCGTCACAGTTCCTCTGGCACGTGACATCTTCCAAGGCGTGCGCCGTAGCAGTCTTTCTAGCGAGATATCTAGTTTTATTCGGGCACTGAAGGAACCGTGTCTCCGGCCCTAACGACTATTACAGCCTGGGAACCACGGAACGCAATGGAACAAGGTCGCCTTCAAGCAGTTCACAGTGAGCTCGCAGAAGGGTTAGAAAATGCTCAGGCGAGTGTCTATATTTGTTACCCCTTGCTATCTCATCAATGTCGGATAGTACGCTCATTTGGCTCAGTGTACGGGTCGCTATCCCGCGATTGTTGTGCAAGCTTCTCTTTAATCTTACTGAGGATCCTGCTGCTTTACCGTTTTTCTTATTATTGCGAAAGCAATTATATGGACAGGCTCGACGGGTATTTTGCCGTCGCCGTTATGTCCCGTATGAAGTCCAAATTGATAAGATCCCCCCGCGCATCGTATGTTTTACCGCAGGGTAAAAGCACGCGTGCGGGGGCGACGAACGCGGCCGAAGCAGAGATCAAACGAGCCGGCCCATTTCCGTCGCTCGGAGGGTGCATGCGATAACATCACCCCGCTCGGGAGGCCTGCCGTCGAAGCAGACAGGAAACGACTCGCCCGTCTTTACTGAGCGTGAAAAGGCGCGAGGAGGGGGTGTCGCGCGAGCAGTAACGTTGAATCTAAGGGCGCGGTTGCGATCGCTGGCGCGCGCGCCATCTCGACAGCCTTCACAGCGGGCGGCTCATATACCCTTCTACGTGCTGCGCTGTCAACGCGAACCGACTATGCGGACAGAGGATCTCTACCTGGAGCGGCCGTATTCTCTTACACCAGCGTTTTGTAGTTACGCGAGACTGGATACAAAACAGTTAACTGCCAGCCTCACTTCGTATAATACTACAATTTGTTGCTATCGCATTCACTGCTTCGCCCTTGCGGTGAAACTGTTACTTTTTATCGTGCATCGGAAGCAATAAAAAAAATTATGGCAGCTTCACTACTGTGAAACTTGAGGAACTACGTAGCACGGGCACTCAGCGATTTCCGTTCGTAGAGTTCCCACTGATCCTTTTACCAAACTGTCGATGACGCCAGTTTTTGAGGTAGGCATATAGGGCTTCCCCGACACGAGTAGTCTTGTTAAGGTGATTCGCAAAGACGGTGTGCGACACGCGCTACCTTTATTGATTTCCTGTTTGTTACGGCAACTGAGATGCTTGTCGTATGCAGCGAGTTCTGTCAGGCTGTTTCCCCGACAATGCGCCAGAGAACGCCAGTGGAAAGAGCAATCGTGCTTTTGGCGAGTCGGTGGCGCCATGTATTGCGCGGCACAGGAGTTTCCGAAGCGCATAATTCGGAAACATTTTTGGCGATTTTAAGTTATTTATTGTAATTACTTCTTAGTTATTTCTGTTAATTGTGAATACTCTAGGCCTTGTTTAATTTTAACCAAATTTTGAGCATTGCTAGCCTTGTTATGGCTTGTACTGAGCGCTCTACTGTGAGGGGACCGGCTAGAGTGCCTAGGACCGGTTCTTCTGTGAGCCGGGCCCCTGAAGTGCTCCGCACTTAAAATAGTTTTCGCTTTGCCTGCAATGTTCAACGTCTTAAAGATGTAAAATGTATTAGAACGACCTATACATCTTGACAAACATAAGAACTATTAGCGCAAAATTTGCAGTCGCGTCACTCACGAAATTTATGGCACGTACAGCCTCCGAAGCCGCAAAGCCGAATTCCAGTAAAATAAGAAGTCGGAAGAGATGGTAACCATTTGCGTGCAAATCGCAGCGTGCACAAGGAACATATACGCCCTTATCTGCGTTTGTTTGGGTACATAAGTGTCGGTATTTCGCGCGCGCTGCGATGTTGACACGTTGCTGTAGTTGCATAACCAGTTTCAGCAAAAGACACAAAATAATTTGCTTCTGATGAATAAAGCCAAAACAGACCTTCGCAGTTCATGTTGCAAGATGAGAAGGTCGACGTTTGCTGCACCAGATTTGCTGCCTTGCAGCGTCAGAGTGCCTCGATATTTGTGTTTTGTAGCGTCAGCTAAAGTGGCCGAGCCGGAGCGGTTTCGCGTGCACGTACAAGAGCCGTGCTGCGCATGAGCGAGGAGCAGTGACGTCACACGGCGCACAGCTGGTGCATCGGAGCCGCCGCGCGCGGCTCGCCGATCTGCGCATTCCAGAGGAGTGACGTCATAGCCGTCGCAGCGTTGCCCGGTCCCAACGCCGGCGCTGTGCCGGGCGTTGGGACCGGGCACGAGACGCTCCCGTCTCCATGGCCCCAACGCCCGCCGCAGCGCCGGCGTTGTGGCCATAAAGACGGCAGCGTCTCTATGGCAGCGTCTCGTGCCCGGTCCCAACGCCCGGCACAGCGC
This sequence comes from Rhipicephalus sanguineus, assembly GCF_013339695.2. Taxonomy (NCBI): domain Eukaryota; kingdom Metazoa; phylum Arthropoda; class Arachnida; order Ixodida; family Ixodidae; genus Rhipicephalus; species Rhipicephalus sanguineus. The sequence goes on along the minus strand of NC_051176.1, from coordinate 70,524,792 downwards.
CGGCGTTGGGACCGGGCAACGCTGCGACGGCTATGACGTCACTCCTCTGGAATGCGCAGATCGGCGAGCCGCGCGCGGCGGCTCCGGTCAGCGCCTCCTATAGAAAGATGCCTGCGACGTCGCACGCTTTCCCATGGGGATGGGAGGTTCCTCGTATTTCAGTGCTTTCTCCGCAAGGAGCGCTCGCAGCTGACACTACTACTTCCGCTGGATTCGGAAGTGACGCCATCGCAGCCGGCGGCACAACCGCTTGGCCGCTTCGGCAAGCGTTGCCTCCGGGATGGCCGTAGGCAGTGCTTTAATCTCAGAGGCTACAAGGTTTAAAGCGGCCACCGCAGCAAGCGCTCGCAGCCGACACTGTTTGGGGGAGCGGAGGAGGAGAGAACAGGAAAGGGCCGGGAACCAGCTCTTCGGCTTACGTCGCAGGCATCTTTCTAGAGGAGGCATTGCTCCGGTGCACCCATTAGAGTTAATGTACCGACTCTAGAGGAAAAGCTGGGCCGCGAGACCGCTAACCACAAGAACGCTGACATCTTGGAACGTTGTCATTATTGCCATCACATATCAATCCTAAAGAAACATTTTCACAATTAAAAACTCGTGGATATTGTTTTGTGTTTATTTTAAATACTTTTACGAAAAAATACGACCGCCATTTATGCAATTTACTGTGCGCGGAAAGGAGCGTTTGCAGGCTGGTTTACTAGATGGCGCCACCATCTCAACACTCAAGAGTGCGCTTGCGGCAGATTGCGCCAGTGTGCGCGTCGTGTTGAAAACTTCGTTTACGTCGTGTATCTCGTAGTTGTCATAGTGTCCCGTTGTGTGTGTTTTCTGTTGCCACGTACCACTCGACTTCATGTGACAGCCCTTTTTTCTTTCAAGCTGAAAACTTCAGTGCAAGCCAGGACGGACGGCAAAGAAGAGATGAGACAAGCACTTAAAGTTATGTACCAACCAGGCGCAACCGCAGTTCTTTTTAAGTGCGAATGCACTTTATAAGCGACCCTGAATCCGCCGTCCCATAGCAACGGCGCGAGGAGCGGAGAGGAGCGTCTGTAGCAACGGCGCAGCGACGTCACGCCCCACGTGACTGCGCGCGCTCCGCCCTCCGGTCCGTGGCCGCGCGCGCCCCGCGCATATTGTGGTGATGAAGGCCGTCGGCGAGACGCCGAACGAAAGCGTGCGAAGCGAGCCGAGCACCCCGAAGCCGATCTGGCGCGGGGACGCGCGATGCGTGAGCGAGCGCGGGCCCTCGAATTCGATCGGGCGGACGCGCACTTCAAGCGAGACTTCCTGGACCGCAGCTTCGGATATAGCTGCGCGGTGTGCGATCGACTGTGGTTCGACAACAACCTGAGCCCCATCTCGGGCGTGCGCAACGCCGCCAACAAGTTGAACGCGTTGCGGGATCTTTGGAACGAGTTCGGAAGACAGATCATCATCATCAGTAAAAGTGCTTTGCACTTAAAAACGGCCAGACCTCCGTGGGTCGGCTGGCGCGTGCTCTCTCGCTGCCGTCTCCTTCGCTCGGCTCTGCAGTTTAGTCGCGCGCGCCCCCTCATAGCGTCACCCCGTGCTTCGCACTTCCTCATACTCCCCTTCGGGGAAATGCGGGTTTTTTTAGTCTTTTTAACGGCGATAAAATGTCGTGTGCCGTGTATCTTTAGTTTTGATTGAAGCTTTCGGGTGACGTCTCACTCACATTAGCCGCTGCATGCTGCAATCGACATTATTCTGCTTTATGGCTCTCTGCGCTGAAGTACGGCAGCAATGACCTGAACAAGAACGTGGATACAGGTGTCTCGTCATTGCAAGCCGAAGCACCGCGCGACCACGGCCTACGCACTTTGCTTCGAGCTGCGAATCTGTCGAGTGACCCTTGTGTCAGCGAACGGAGAAATTTTATTCGTTATGCATTACTCGTAGGGCGTGCCTAGTAAAAACCATGCCCGAAGAGGTGGAAATGTTAACTGTTATCAATCGGGCCAGCTGTGCAGACAACGCTACGCTAACGCACGGCTTCACGCATCAAAACACAGCTGATGTTCCCTGAACAGCGCGTCGCTGGCTTAGGTGGGTAGATTAAAACTGATTACTACCGTCAGATATAGCGAGCGTCTCAGTATCTGGCAACGTTCATTTTGTTCCATCATGGCGGAACCCATGCGGTTATAGGTTTCGATGCATGGGCCCTATGGGGAGCTTTTCCTCTATGGGTGCACCACCTGTGCGCCGTGTGACTTCACTGCTCCTCGCTCATGCGCAGCACGGCTCTTGTACGTGCACGCGAAACCGCTCCGGCTCGGCCAGTGTAGCTGACGCTACAAAACACAAATATCGAGGCACCCTGACGCTGCAAGGCAGCAAATCTGGTGCAACAAACGTCGACCTTCTCATCTTGCAACCTGAACTGCGAAGGTCTGTTTTGGCTTTGATCATCAGAAGCAATTTATTTTGCGTATTTTGCTGAGACGGCAGCGTGTTACTACACTGACGACCGAGCCGTCTTTGTGGCAATAGAGAAATGGCGTTGAGCAAAAAATAAATATACATGTCACAATGAGCGTACACCATGTGTGTGTCATTGAAGCAGCAGTAAGCATGATAATGAAGCTATTCCGAGACAACCAGGAGAGCTAAGAATAATCAGCTGAACCTTAGCTCACGCTACGTATATCCTAGCATAGCCGAGCTAAGCCACTACAATTTTTTTTATTATGACGCACTGAAGACCGCATATAGTTCTGCATCTGCGCAGTTGCCATCAAGTGACGTGCAATGTTCGAGAGACCATGGGAGCGCGTTACGAAACTGCTTCGCTGCGCCTTCTCACAGCTCCACTCGCTGTCAGGGAGCATGCACAGCGCACGCGCGTCTTGCTCCTGCCAGTCTGCTCTTTCACTTGCTTAAAGAGCGCATATCCGAACGGGAGGGAGCGCAGTGTGCCGCTTCTGCAGTCGATGTGAAAGCGCTGATATCGTGACGCAAACACTTCACTTTTTAATATGGCCTTCGCGATCAGCTCCGGCAAGGCGCCGTTGCTCAGGCAATTCCATTCGCACGGGAAGAGCGTAATGAGAGGAAGCGGTGTGACAGCCAGAATAGCGTCGTTGATTGGACGCAGAACTTGTGCTAAAGTCCCCATCCGCGGCAGGTTAAAGAGTTATTAAAATTTACACGGGAACCATGTGGGGATGCGAAGCAGCGCATGGGTCACCACGGGCACCTTGCCCGATGTTAACGGGTCTTTGCAAGTGGAGCACATCATGAACTCACTGTAGTTGCTGTTGCAGTTACCCGTCCCGACCTCTTGTTGGAGCGCGCCACGCGGGTTCATCGCGCGTCTGCAGAATCTCGTTCCCGACGCCATCACATGATTGCTGAGAGAGTGTAAAGGGGAGAGGCCACAGCGTCTTACCCAGCCCCTTACACAGGCCCGAACGCGCTTGTGCGTGCCAGCACACATAGTTTTGCCTGCGTTACGCCAAGCTAGGGCAGCATACGGCAGCACGGGCCCTAAAGTGCTCTGCAGGTATCATCAGCAAGGCGGTTGAAGAACAAGAGGAAAAAGACTTCTCCTTGGCGCGAGCGCGCGCTCAATATGTTACAGATGGCTATGCTAGGTGGTAGAAAGCGGACGGTCGCCAAGTGACGGACACAGTCCCGAGCAAAATCTGCTTCGCATCTAAAACAAACCACGCGACGGCCGGGCTAGAGGGAAACACGGCGCGCGTCGTATCACCCCTGTAACCCGGCCGTCATTTCTCACGGGGTGAGCGTAAGGGGCGAACACGATGTTACAGCCAGGCAAGCATGCCAGAGCTGTCTTAAATATGGATGGATGCTAAGGTCGCGACCTCGCGGTGTGTTAAGCGCTGACAAAATTAGTTCTTCTCTTGGAAATGCGCCGAATGGGACGGTCGTAACAACGGCGTGTTGCCGTTGCTAATCGCGGAGGTCACTATTGGTGGAACGAGGTATTTCGGTCACGATATCCTCGCTTCCAGATAATTTTCCGGCGAATGCAAAAGTGAGACCTTGCACTGCGTCCCACGTTCCGGTGCGCACTTGCTTGAAGCGAGTTAATGAGCAGACTGGCAATAGGACGCACATCCGCTGTACATGCTCTCTTACTTAGCCGTTAGAAGGCGCAGCGCTGCAGTTCGGAGCGCGCTCCCGTGGTCTCTAGAATTTTGCACGCGACAGTACACGATTCTTCGATTCGCGTTTTAGGCAGATGCTCTGGTTAAGCAATAACAGCTCGCTTTAACATAATTTGAACATTCGATCCTCTATTGATCTTTTATCCCGGGCTTACATGAATGGTGGAAGCGGCGCACGCCATCATACAATTAAAAAAGTAGTAAACAGTAAGTAAACGCATGTATCTATTAGTTTCGAGAGTACTTTACTACCTTCGCGTCATCCCTTGACAAGCCAGGAGCTGGTAAAGTTAGTAAATTAGTAAATTATGCTGTTAATAACCAGCGGGGCTTTCTTAGTCTTTCTGGCTCGCTAACTATTAAGCCACCTATGTTTCCAGATGCTTTGTTGATGCCGTAGTATATAATGCCGTAACTGTGACAGTTTTATGTGAAATTTCGACAAACTTTAATTTTCTTGATTACGTTGGAATAAGTTTTGAGCTACGTGGTGTCGCGGATACATTCAAATAGCAGAGTACAAGATAGCGGGTAGAAAACGTCGATTATTCTTATAAATTCTATGACTACTAACCGGTAAACGTTGCGCTATCCCAAAGTAAGAACATAGACAGCTTTCAAGGTGCTGTTAGAGTAGCCTATTCGGGTACTTAGAAGTTTTAGTATTCTGTGTGTGCGTGAATGTGTGTTCTCGTTTGTGGTCCGTTTATGCCTCTAGGTACGTTGCTGTGATGTGTACTTACCATGGTAAGTACTTGAAGTAATTAGCGGTTATTAATTAGTGTAAGAGACGAAGCCGTGTAATTTCGTTTGTATTTTATTTGATGTTATATGGGCTTTTGTAATAGTCAACTTGATATGGCAATGCTTACGCACATAAAAACAAAATAGGCAAACATCCATAGTTGGGTAATTGTAGTTCACTAGATTCAGTACGTTTGCTTAAGTTTCTAGAGCGTTTGCAAACAATTTAGTAACGGTCTAACCGTTCGAGGTAGTACTAATCACTCAATAAACAGGTAGCGCATTTCACTAACCTACATTTAACCATTTCGACTTACTGAGAGGCTAGTGATTTTTGTGACAAGTAAACTGTTAGTATTTAGTTAGTGACTATGCCGACCTCTTTTTAAGAGTGTATATTTGGTGTCGCATATATTTACAAGGTGCTAGTTTGATATAACGACTACTCGCATTCATCCGCCACGAACACGTAAACATTTTCGCGAGCGCAGGCTTGCGGTATACAGCTCAATAATAAGTTGGTGTTTCCTCAAGGCGAACCGTGAAAAACAGTCAGAAACATGCGTGCGGGACGCTAACTCGTTACGTAGCGACTAATGTGCAGTACTACACCTCGAGCCAGTTCAGAATTCTTGAATCATGCACATCTTGGAAACTTCCCGTAGGTCCCAAGTATCAGAATGCGGACGCTGCATCCCCCAATACGGCGGAGCATAAATGGATGGGGCTGTACTCCTTTGATCGGGCGGCAGCGCACGCCCCCTAGCCGTAACTTACAGAGAAGTGCTAACTATACAAAGTGAAAGACGAAATTTCGCTCCTTCCTTTATTTTAGCCACCAATGAGATGACATCCTCTTGGTTATTTCTGCCTGCCTGCACTGTCCCCAGACCCCAAACGTTTTCAAAAATTCAGCCCCATTGCCTTGGACTATGAGGTGAAGTAATTTACAGAAAAAGTATCAAGTGTTCGTCCGTTTCCTCTTCCTATCAGCACGCACCGCAAAGCACGTCTATGCCTTCGCACTTGGCTCGGTGCGTCTTAGTCCGCAGTACTCCCGTCCTGGCTTCAAACAACATAGAGCTACCCTGACAGCTATTGTAGATCGGCAATTTCCTGCTTGAAAGTTTTCTACTTTTGCAGTGCTGATTTTGTAAGCATCGCTATTTTTCGCAGGCTCCCCGTTTCTTTGACATTTTTCTTAACCGATTACTCTTTTTCTCTTGGTCTCCCACTGTTGTTTAAGTAGTGTGGGTATTGCCCTTCGCTCTGGCTTAAGGAAGAGCACTCTGCGCCAGGAGGTCCGGACGGGCCGAGCGAAGGACAGCGACGGCGGCCTCGACGGTTGTTGGAGCTGGCGGTGGTTGCGGTGGTCGAGGGATGGTGTCCGGGATTGTTGCCGTGACGATTTTCTGATTCGCTTCCTCCATTTTGTATCGACAATCCTCATGTACAAGTAACTGAAGACTTTCCTAACCCGCCACTCCTCCCCCATTTCTGTGAATCGCTCGTCAAATTCTGTCTTGCTGCTAGCTTCACTGCCCTTGAATGATGTCTTTCCCATGTCACCTTGTACCACCTTATTTGGTGTATTCCCCTGAGCTCCCAAAGCAAGCCTACTTGCGTGGCGTTGCTTAATTTCCAACCTTGCTTGTACCTCTGATCTCATACACAAGACCGCATTGCCGAACTTCAATCCAAGAACCATTACCCATTTCTAAATCCCTCTCACCACCTCGTACCTATTGTAATTCCACGGTGCCCTATTTTTCAATACAGCGGCATTCCTGTTACCTTAAGTCGTTGCGTATATTTCGTGTTCCCAAAGGTACTGTGCCCCTTTGTTCCCACGCCCATATATTTGTATTTGTGCACTACCTCCAGCATGACCTTCTGTACCTGTACTCGCCGCCTTTATAATTAAAAATCATGATTGCCCATTTCGCTACTAAACTTTAAACCTAACTCATCTCCCTCATGACCGCAAGTGTCCATCAATCTTTGCAAATCTTCCTTGTTGTCGTCCATTATACTATATTATCTGCATACATCAGTGCTGGTAATGACTGTCTATGAATTTCCCTTGCTTGACAAAAGAAAGGTTGAAGTGAAGTCTGCTCCTTTATAATTTGGCGTCGAATACTTGTAGGTAATGCATAAATAGAAAAAGTGACAGAGGACGGCTTTATGTCCCCGCTGTGTCTCGATAGGCTCGGATACCCGTTTTTGACATTTTATACCTACAGTTTTTCTTCAATAGAGATATTTTAAAATATTATTTATTCCATCTTCTATATCCGGTGCATCCAGTACTTCCCTCAATTCCTCTTGAATCACACTGTATTAGGCTCCCTTAATACATAGAATGGCCAGCCGTAGAGGTCTGTGCGCCTTTTCTGCTGTTTCGATGCACTGAGTCCATGAAAATAGATTGTCATCTAACCTACTTTGTTTCCAAAACCCATTTTGTAGTTCTCGCAGCAGCACCTCATCAGTCTTTCATCTGAAATCTGCATCACCACCTGTAAACCACTGATTTCACTGTTACTGGGCAGTAGTTGTTTACGTCATCCCTATCCATCTTCGCCTTATAGATAATGGTCATCATGCTTAGTCTCCCCCCATCGTGGGCTTCACCATCCCTTATTGTTTTGCTCACTGCCTCTGTTAGTGTTTGCTCAGATTTTGGGTACAATTTCCTTATTAGGATAATTGGGATACTATAAGGACTTGTTGATGTGCTAATAGGAACCCTCTTCTCTGCGCTTTCCTACTCTCGTTGTTCTTATATAATCCACTGCCTCATCCACTTCTAGCCTGACTCATTGTACTGTATATATAAACCTCTTCTGTAGACTTTCTTGTCACTCAGTGAGTTGAAATTTTTCCAAAAATTGAAGCTCCTAGGACCCTTCCATGCTCCAAGCGTTCGCCTCCAGCTTGCGATTGTTGCCTTCTGGTTCGCGCCTTCTGGGCACACCGTGCGTCATTGACTTGCTGCAACGAGCCCTGCAGCGCCCCGCCGAAAGACTGCCGCTGTGCATCACTGTAGCTTTGCGCAGCCCTCGTGCTGTCGCCAGTTCCCGTATACGCTACACGGCCTTTAGGTGTCTCTTCCTACTTGTCTCTGCCCGAGCTTCCGTGCTGTCCTTTCCCTTTGCCTCACGTGGTTCGAAACCGGGGTCACGTGCCAATAGCGACTTCACACGCTCTTCGAGCTCGTCCCGCCTCTCCCGTTCCTCCCGCAGCTCGACCGCCACTTTCTCTAGCAGGTACTCCTTAGCCTCCTCAGCTCAAGCGACTCTCCTATCTATGTTTGGAGCCCAATCATTTGTTCTCGCTCCATTGCAGTTCCCCTCTCAGCTCATTATTACTAGCTGCGTATTCCCTTTCCATGTGCGGCTCAGCCGCCCTCAGTCCTCCGCACAGTCTGCACGCTAAGCTAGCCTTCTCAGCGTCGGCTAAACTCGCGAAGTCTGTCTCGTCCAAATAGCACCAGCGTTTGCATTCACTGCACTGCGCTGGATCACTACCCTCTGTGCTTGCCTCGACGTCGCCCGCCCAACCATCGCTACAAATAACTCTCAATGTGCCGGCATCTTTAAGGAAGTCCAATACCGATTGACCGCGAAAGAGCTGGGCATAGGTTGCCCTAGTGCCGCAAAGCTAAAGACGCAGCGGAGCTGATCGCTACCGCTACCTTGCTGGTCTTCACCTTGCCAGTTTTTGCTAAAATATTCGAGGTCATGCTAGGTTTTGCTAGGCATTGCCATGTTTGACTGGGCATTGCGAAGTTTTGCAAAGCGTTGCGATGTTAGGCTATGTTTTACTAAATTTTGCTAGGCATTGCTAAGTTTTTCGTAAGTGTCGCAAAGTGTTCCGAGGCGATGCCCAGACTCGCCAATTCCCCCTCTATTCGCAATGCGCACGAACTATAGGTGGCATGCTGTGCGATTCAAGATGGCGCCCGGAGGAGGGTCAACCCATTTGTTAGCATAGGAACAGTTAGGACGTCCGGACGTACGGCCCATGCCACTTTCACCGGATGAGGTCATGAACTGCACTGAAGTGGATATCAGGCCAAAATACTTGCCCAAACCCTGGGAAGCGCGAAATGCTCGCAACCTCATTATATACCGTGGTGTGAGAGGATATGTTTCGGCTCCGTTACCGTGCATCAACGATGCTCTACGAAATCCTCTGCGCGCTGTAGAAAACGTATGAACTGAACGTCAGTCTAATTATACATCCTGTGCCTGCGTGTAGGATTCGCCGTAGTAATAGACCGCTTGCGAGTAACGCCATCGTTGCTGCACATGACCGCATGTTTAGCGTGACAATGGTTTCTATACATGTTGCTCTGTTATCATTACTTGTGTGGCAAGGAACGCGGAGTGCACAGTTCACTTCTATCGGATGTCACATGTTTGATGAGCACCTCGAAACGAATACACACACAAGCTTTTCGCAACGTCGAAGAATTTCTAGACAACGACGCCGTTCGGACGGTAATGGTCAAGTTCATTTGGCAACTCAGCGGCGCGGCTTGTGGTCGCGATTGCACGTTTCGCTTCCGCTCATCGAGCTTGGTGGCAGCATGCGGCCACAAAAGTTGCGCTACGTGCATCGCATCAGAAAAAGTATGCTTTCATTTTGATCTTAACACTATATTACACATGAAATACATTCAAAGTGACTACGATTGTGAAAAGCTTGCTGTACAGATGGTTAACCAGCAAAGTACGTTAAAGAGAATCGCTCCTGCAGGATCTCCATCGACGCTGTCGCTATCGGTACTTTCACAGCCTTCAATGTCCAGTGAAAAATACTCGTCGTCACGGTACATGGTCTCTTTGAACATGACTGTCAAAATCGATGTAAAGAATTTCCTCCGCCGAGAGCTGCCTCGCGTTCTCCGCGTTCTGGGCTGAGAGAACACTTTTCTTGCAGTATGCTGCCACCTATCAACAAAGTAACAAACATGCAGGGAAGCGCTGGCTATGAAAGCAACACACGGATGAAGGACGACGTTGAGAGTGGGGCTGCCGATTAAATTTGTCCAGCTGGGGTCCACTAACGTGGATATAGACATATTCAATCAATCAATCAATCAATCAATCAATCAATCAATCAATCAATCAATCAATCAATCAATCAATCAATCAATCAATCAATCAATCAATCAATCAATCAATCAATCAATCAATCAATCAATCACCTTTAATCTCCGTCGGAATGCGTTAGCTGAGGAGAAGATTGAGCCCGCAACGCGGCCGGTACTTGGTCGTAGCTAACGATAGCCGTGGAGCGAGCGCAGCGCCGAATGACTAAATGGTCGGTCGCAAGATTCATACAGCTCTTTTCTGACAAAATGTAAGGCGTTTTAGTTTAGTGTATCACCTATTTATTGCGAAGGCCCTGATATTATTCAGTTATAGAAGAGGATATCGCGAGCTCACGTAACGCGCCGCGTATAATGTTATGGGTTACATACACTATAAATACACCGACGGATATGATATACAAGCGAAATAGCCCGAGTTTCGACAGAAAAAGACACACACTAACATTTCACTAACCTGCGTGGCCACAAAACTTCGCGGAGTTGAAATGTGTGCGCTCTGTCCACGACTTGCCCCAAGGTGACTCACCACGTACTTTCACGAAAACGTCGCGTGTCGCAAGAAAGGATCAAATTTATCTTGTCATGGACGGCCCGGTTTGTTCATGGATTCACGAAACATGCAAAGTCATAGTGTTTCTTTCCAACCAACGCGTTGACAATCGGGCTAGCATAGCCGAACCTAGGAGCGGATGCCGATTTGTCATCTGCTAACGCCCCGCCCCCCTGACATCCGCTTGATGGCGTGACAGTCTATGGGCATTGCGAATAACTCTAAGCTAGCCTTCCGCCTCGGTAGGTGCCCCCACATCGGAGACGAGTGCAGCGTTTCCGGTTGGTAGCCAGTAGCGCTCAGATTCGGCCCAGAACCAGCTAGGTGCCGATCATCTCAGCCTTGGGCCACTAGTGCACGCTACGCCCAGCTTTTTTGAGCCAGGTAGCCGGCCTTGCCACGCAAGGGCTAGATAGCGAGATAGCGAAGCAAGCGCGAAGCTTTGCACAGGTGCGCAGGGGTTGCTAGACAATGCGAGGTGATGTCATCGCTCCGCGAGGTTTTTGGTCCACGACGGGCGGACTAACACTCCGCTTAAACAGCTCCACTGATAAAAAAAAAAACGCCAAAATATTTAACAAAGCCCAACGGTGAGGCCTACGGTATCTGCCATGCCGGCGGCCTGCGGTAGCCTTTCTATACCTACTATGGTTCAAAACTGCCACCTACACTGTTCACCTCGTGGTCAACGTTACTAGCAACGTTGTACGTGGTTCCCGCCGCACTTGCGACTTACCAAAAAAAGACTACAAAAGTGAAAAAAATGCCAAAATACCTGAACAAAACCCAACGGTGAGCGCCGAGACAATCTCGTTTTCTGGCCGCCTGCGCAAGCCTTGCTACACCTACAACGGTCTCAAACTGCCGCATACTCTTCACCCCGTGGTCAACGTTACTAGCGACGTTGTACGGGGTGGTACGGCACTCATGATTTACCAAAAAAGACTAAAAAAAGTGAAAAATAATAGTATATGCGAGCTGATTGCAGCGCCACCTGCCATCGGAGAAACACGTTAATCCAAGATACCTTTAAGAGCGGAGATTTTTAAGCTTTTTGTTGCGCCGGGTAGTGCGAACAGAAAAAAAATGGTCGTCATAAATCGACACGCGCTCTCTTCGTCCCCTTCTTTATCTCAGTCCTCTTCTTCATCTTCTGCTTCGCTCCAAAAACAGGTGCGCCGATTTATCCGGAGCGGGATGGAACAACTGTGATGGGTGAGAGAACGAGTACAGAGAGAGAGAGAGAAAGAAAGAGTAGGAAAGGAAGAAAGTCTTGGGGCAAAAAATTTCTTGGCGAGGCAGGATTCGAAGCCGCCTACCCACGATCCGAAGGCGAACGTCCTGAGCATTCGGCTATCCAGGCACATTAGCAGAGCATAGCATAGGCTTGTGTAGTATAGCATAGCAAGGTGGCGGGGAAGGCAAGTGAGAGGGATGAGCAGAGGAAAGAGGAGGGGAGAGTGTAAAGCATAGCATGGAAAGAAAGAGAGATAGAGAAGAAGAAAGGGAAGACGTAAAGAGAAAGTAAGAGACAGAAAGAGATACAAAGAAAGAGGAAGCAAGAAAAGGAGAGCGAGAAAAAAGGCCATGAAGGACAAAGATAGAAAGAGCTGGAACGACAAAGAATACATAGAAAGAAAGAACGAAATAGAAATAAACACAGAGAAAAAAAAGATAGGGAAAAGGGAGATAAGAGAAAGAGAGAAACGGAGGAAGAAATAAAGAGAAAAATGAACAGAAACAAAGAAGGCCCCCTAGCTCCGCACTTTCTTCAGGCTTGCACCACTAGCGCGAAGTTGCCTTAATGTTTTTTGCTGTTTTTTTAACACGACCTTAATTAAGCCAGCATTGTGTTCAAGTTTGCGGTTTGCTTTTCGCAGGCGAAGCATGGCCTTAGTACTCTTTGAATTTCTTAAAAGAACTTCGACTAATCTTCGTCTTGGTAACTAGCGCAATGACAGCGAACACTGCCGCGACGCGGTCTATATTCTACCGTTTCTTCGAGGTAGCGCATCGGTTCGTTATATCTCATAGTTTTGTTCGTAGACATGTGCGAATTTCGAAATGGGGTTTCTAAATTTCTATCGTTGAAGAACTATGAAAACAATTAGGGCATGCACGCGGCCTTGGAGTCGCAACTCCGCCCTCCGCCATTAAGCGCGCTGACGACATCATTAATTACCAATGTCAAAAGACACTGTGCTTCTGTCAACAAATCCTGTTAACCACATCTTGCTGTCTCTTTTGAGCGCCAACAACTTTTCCGTTAAGAGTAAAAACAACGAACGCATTGCTTCTCTAGGGTGCGGATGGTCTTCAGGCGGAGGACACCAGCAGCTCTTCCGGAATTTTCAGCCGGAAGAATTCTGCCTCGGATACACCTGAAGACGACGCTCATAGGGTTTCTGAGAACGCGCGCGCATATACCACAGGCGATACTTTGCAACGCGTGGTTGCATTATATGCACGAAGGATGAGAGTTGGCTATCGAGAAGTAGCAACCAGAACTGTGCACGTTCCTTCTGACCTAGAAGTCATCAAAGACGTCTGCAGCCTCGACCTGAAGCGTGCCAACAAGCAAGGCGCCATTGCTCCTCCGGGTGCCGTTGAAGACCCACGTAAGCAGTTTCATTTATACAAGAAGCGGTTGACAGATTTTGCTCAAAATAATGCCTCGCGTTTATCGTGCTTATCACTGCTGCATCGGCAGCAATGTGTTTGCTTCGCCGAGGAAAATATTTCTTACGCCTCTATTCAAGTAGGTGGCAAGTGTGGAGAGTTGGGCTAGTTGGTACGAGTTCATTCTGGTCGAACTGCGCAAAGGACGGGACACGAAGAAAAGCAAGACAAACGCTCGTTTGTCTTGCTTGAGCGGTTTTACGCTTCTGCCACGCAACATTACATTCGTTAAAGACACTCCTCCCACTAGAAGACATTCTTATACTGTTTTTTTTTTCCAAGCTGCTTCAAGCAATGGCGTGACTCTGTGGTTGAACACCTGCTTGCCACGCAGACGGCCTGTGTTCGATTCTCACTCGAACCGAAAATGGTGGCGTTTCGTGCGCGCCGGGTGCGATCAGTTTCAATATCGCCATTAAAATTCGATGATGAATAGATCGAAATACGCGCAACTTTTGTGAATTCTAACAAATGAGTATGTCACATTTTGTCAAGCACTACAACTTTCTAATATAAACAACGGCCCTCAAGTTAATAATGAAAAAGTTAATTACCACACTTTTGTTAATTTACCGCAATGGTTTCATTTCAGCTGGGGCAAAGTATTGCCGCCTCGATGTAGAGGTCGTGTGCAAAAGCGACAGGAGTGTATCGGCGGCATGTTATCTTTTCGTGCACTTTACTTTGTTCACATTTATACCCTAATTACTACAAATAACATCATCTATACTTTCCTTGGCACTGTTTTCTGTTAGTTATCATTATTATTATGTCGAACTAAGAAAACGAGCCCTTAGTCATCTTCTTTCCTTTACTTTCATATAGAATTTTTATGAAAAATCTGAATTCTTTAAAAAAAACACCGCTGCACCGGCTGGTCTAAACGCAGTGCAAGACGATTGCTGAGTATTTTCAACACACAAATATTCGGAATAATTAGCTGCTGATAAAACACTGCACGACGCATTGTCACCTCGATCGTTCTTCCTGTCGCTCTCATTCCATGGAGGCTCAGAGCGAAGTTTTAGGAAGTCAGCCGGCGTGAGTTTGAACACATGCCTTCGCCCGGCGTTCTTTGTCTCTTTTTTGTCATTACCTGTTCGTCCTCTACCAAAGCACGACATGTCGATTGGCGTCCATGTGGTAATTACCGAGGTTTAGTTATGGTCACCGTTTCTCTCCCCCCCCCCCCCCCCCGTAAAGAAAACGTAACTATCACACTCGCTCAAACAGACGGTTATTAGCGTCCGCATGAGCCCAGAATTTCAATATGACTCCTTGGTTCCTTGGTCGAACGAGCTCACGCGCTCACTGGCACGAAGCTCGTCGTGTTCTGCTAGTAGACAGAACGCGGGAAATTGAACACATTCCCAGCCGCGCTGTGGTGTCTTGTCTGTACATTTGGGCGCTTTCTGTGTTTCATTCTCCAAAAGACCTCCGTATGCGTTGATTTCCGCTTCCCCGATGCGTCCTTGAGGTGCCTTGTCAGCCTTCTACCTTTCAATCTCCTCCTTCAGTTGCTGAAGCTTCTCGCGCCACTGGACGCATGTCAGCATACTGGACGCGTGCCGACCGTTGCAACTGAAGCACGCAATTCTCCGCCTGCAATATCTTGCTCGCTGATCTTTATTGGTACATCGAAAGCACCGTATGTCGGTAGAAAGAAGTCTCTTCTTCTTTGGTAGCGGTAAGTCCATACTGCATGACTCCGTCAAATGCTGCGTCGATTTACAGAAATTGCTGCTCGAATTCGTTGGAGTTATAGCGACTTGGCAGTGAAGCACTGTTTACGTTGGAACAACACTGTGAAAGTGAAGAATCTCGTTGTTTTCAGAATGAGCGGCCTCATCGTATCCTTTCTGTTCCCGGAATTCGCTCTTTTCGGGGCTCTCCACTTCAATAGAGACAAAGTGAAGCAGGCGCTCTAGTTCCGTGACGTGCTGAACGTTTTCGTTGGTGAAACTTGCGGCCTGTGTTGCGCAAGATCTGTGATAGGCTACGACGATGTCATGTCGCAATGCCCTCAGAAGAACGTCACATAGCACCGACGAGGAAGACGACTTGCTAACGCGAAGCGCCTCCAATCCGCTCGTGTTAATTAGCACTTGGTCGTACACCTTCCGAAGTTTGGTTACTTCGTTAGAAGAACTCACAGGAGCAAGCCTTCGAAGCCTTGAGAAATACTCCTGCTCAAAGCGCTTTTTTTCGCCGAAACGTCTCTTCAGGGTGTCTTATGCGTGTGCGAAACACGCTTCGGTGGTAGGCAGCCCCGCTGTAAAGAAAATGTCGACCTTATTCACGCCTGTTGTGCGTGCCGTGCGAAGAGGAAATGGACGCGGAGACGACGTGGCAAAACCCACACGACGTTTATGGCACAACACAGAAGAAAAGCTGCAATCAACACTAAAGTACATGAAAAAAAATCACGCCATATCCACGAAGTGAATAATGATGAGTGGGCGAAGCTCCGGAGGTATTCTGGTAAACCGTCAATCCCCGTAAATTTTGCCCACTCGATCATCATACAAAGACCTGACACACAAACGTGGGGGTCCTCATATATGACGTTAAAGGGACCGACAACTGCCCAGAATATGAAATGAGTTAACTCCACTGATGTAAAGATTGTCCGTCGCACTGACTCAAACCAACCCTGTTTTTTTCGTGAGAGATGGATTTATATTTTTATTTCTTAAATGAAAGTAGCAAAAAATGACCTGTGGCGCCTCTGGTGGCAAAAACATGAGCGATCCGACGAAGACGGCCACGTGACCGTTGATTACTGTACGCGGTCGACGATTTTTTTGTTAGTACTGAAATATTGTTCGTTTCTTTATATTAAAAGGTACTACTCCATAAAAATGTACACATATGCCTACGTTAGTAGTATGCATTAAAGTGGCGCTGCCTTCGCGTGACATAATGATCCCACGCTCGTCAGCGCGTCTTGAGCAACTTTTCAGCGTGCTCATGCAACCGTGCACGCAGTTTCCAGGTCGCTAAGATTTTGGAGCGACATAGTTTTGCTACCTATACTTTCTCTCAGAAACGACGCGCGCTGCTACTCGGTGCGGCCGTGCATATGCACAGTTACGTTTTCGATTACTTGGCTTGGCTCGCGTATAGAGAGAGTAACGACGCCGGGACAAGCCATCCAAGACACAGGCACAGGCAAGCTTGGGCGCAGGCGCACAGAACGCTGTACAAATACCGGGAAGGTGTATAAAGCCACACATCTCATTGTAACAGCTTGCTATTTTCAAAAATGGTTGGAAAGCTCAAAATAAAGGTGATTAAGCATAGTTACAGTAACTCCTGCGAAAGCAGAACAACGACAGCTTTCACAAGGGCTAGCGGCATCGCTATCAATTATCAGGGTGTCTGGAGCAAGCCTCCATGCGTGTTTGGAGGCTTTCAGATCGAAAAATACTGGTTATAAGAGAGAGAGAGAGAGAATTTATTTACAGAAAGGCAGAGAGGTCGGCCTGAGCTATAGTTCGCTCTGGCCTGCTACTGTACACTGGGGAGGGGGGACAGGGGAGCGAAAGAGTGATGAGTGACGATGGTAAGGTAGGGAGATGAGAATATAGTTCGTGACGCTGGGGCAAATCTAAAGACGTGCTTTTCGGATAAACCACTGCAGCTACAAACACTACGAAGGGTGAGCTTCCTGTCGCGCCGTAAAAAACTGGGTCGCGAAAAATCACTTGTCGGTCCCTTTAAGCTCAGGGGAACGTTTGTTGTCGGCGTTGCCGTTTTGCATTTCGAGGGCGAGAGCGCGTTCACGATCGTTTTCATTCATGGCAGAAAGAGAATGTGTGGTCTGGAACGCGCTTATACTTCAGGGTCATCAGCGTCATCGTCATCGTTATCACGTGTAGAGAGAGAGAGAGTACAACTTTATTAAGAGTCCAGTGCAGACGCAGAGGTTGCCCTGCGCCACTCGGCTACCCCCACGTTGGGACCGGCAGGTTTAGCCTAACGGCCCTGTCGCGGGCGCACTGGACGGCCAGGATTTGGTCCTGTAGGTTTGCGCTGCGCAAAAGCGCATATCCCACTCGGCCTTGCTGTGGGTGCATTCCACTATACTGGAACGCGCTTATTCTTCATGGTCATCAGTCGTCATCGTCATCTTTATCACATGAAGTGGATACATCCCACTATGCGTGGCTACGTACCAAAACGAGACACAAGGGATGGACAGACCCACGGTTTTAGGAGCTTCGCCCCTAAAAGTCACAATTTCGCCGTAGTGGCGAAGCAATGAATGCGATAGCAACAAATTAGAATGTCACACGAAGAACGGCAAGCAGCTCAAAACTTGCAACGCGCTGCTCGAGCGCAAAGGACTGGCGAAAAGAACACACACAGGACGACAGGGAACTAACAACGGTCACAGCTCGACACTTACAGCGCACTGCTCAAACACAAGGAAGGACATTCGAAAAGAGCCCCGCCACGGTGGTCTAGTGGTTATGGCGCTCGACCGCTGACCCGAAGGTCGCGGAATCGAATCCCGGCCGCGGCGGCTGCATTTTAGATGGAGGCGAAAATGTGTGATGCCCGTGTACTTAGATTTAGGTGCACGTTAAAGAACCTCAGGTGGTCGAAATTTCCGGAGCCCTCCACTACAGCGTCTCTCATAATCATATCGTGGTTTTGGGACGTTAAACCCCAGATATTATTATTACATTCGAAGAGAGCGCACAGGTACACACAGGACGAGCGCGAACTAAGTGTTACGGTTGTTACTTCTGTTTGAGCAGCGCGCTACAACCCAACGCTCTTTGACTTCTTTTTCTTTAATAATGCTGCGCGTGGAGTGACCCCTCTGTGTCTGTTGCCGTGCAGTGGCGGTCGACGCATCATTTACTGGGCGTTCCACATCGTCAGTAGGTACAGAAATGGGCCAATTTTTTGTCGCGAGTCTGAAGGAAAAATGTAGAAGCGTTGCTTTAAAGCGCACCTTCCAGGCAATCTCGCGGGTGATACTACACATACTGAAACACATCCGAGCTCTGCGTGCCGTTAGCGTTAAATGGTGTATATAAATAGCTCGCCGTTGTTATGCTGAACAGCGGCTGGTGCGTGGCCGAGTTGTTTAAAGCAGCGCGCTGCGGAGCGCGGGGTCGAAGGTTCCAATCCCGGTGCCGCGCTTTGGAAACTTTTTTTCTTCTGATTTATTTTAACACGAAAGCGTTTTATGCCGGGGTCCACCAAGGCTTCAGTGACGTATTTCCGTCAGGGAAATGACGTGGAAAAATTTACACGATCAGATGGCAAAGAAAAAACGTTCCGGCATCGGGCGTCGAACCCATGACGGCTCGGTCCGCAACAACAGATGACGGGCACGCTATCCACTGCGCCACGATCACAGACTCTAGAGGCTTTACAAACGCGCCTTTTATATCTATCACTCTCCCGGTCGGCGGGTGGTGTTGGCCCTGGGAGCGGTAAAGTGAAGTAACTCGTCATTACTGTGGCCTCCGCGATTAACACCTGTAACGCGTTACACGTCAATCCCATTCGACGCGTTTTCAATAGAAGTTCAATTTTGTCAATGCCTTAACACACCGCGACGTGGTGATCTTAGCGCAAGCGTCGTAAAAGCGTCGGCCTCGCTCATAGCATCACGCTAATCCAAACCAAAAATAGCTCTGCGACGCGCGCCTGCCTCACCTGGCTGTTACACCGCGTTCCCCGCTCACGCGCTCGCCCCGAGAAAAATCGCGGCCGGGGGGTGGCACGACGCGCTTTGCGTTTCCCTCTAGTCCGGTTGTTGTGTTCAGTCACATTTTAACATGCCGCGGGATGGCGACCAAGTTCTGCGTTCAATATGCGACGCTCTTCTGGCTATCACACCTCGTTCTCTGATTACGCTTTCACCGGTAACTACTATAGCTACCACAAGGGTGTGTTTAATCATTTAACATAAACGTTACTTGTCGGGATGGTGATGTACCACCAATCATCAAAGTGGGTGCATCCACGTTAAACGGTGCTATAGCTGCCAGACATCAATATACATTGTGCAAACTCTCCTATATCAATGTACAGTAAACGTTCAGTTACTTCTGTAAGGGCACGCTTTACTTTCGTGTTATTGTGATTCCTATGACGGAGGAATCAACCATCTTTTTTGCTCTTTTGTACTTTTGATTTCGAGTGGCCATAGCTTTAGTCATCTTGTATAGACTTGCAGCTTGTTGCATCTGAAAATGGTACATTTATATTTAGCCCTTCGCTTCTGTTTTATAAGCAGTACCAACGCCCGTTAGTGCTAGCAAACAATGGAAGCTTTCTTCACTGTTTCTGTGGAATAATGGAGAGCCATGTCTTTGCATCGAGTCCTTCGAACATTTTTCTCAGTTTCCTTAGGAATAATGACGACACACAAATGCTATATCGACACGGCTCACTGCTCCCTATTCATGGATAGCTTTTCTTTTCTGAACGCAAAAATCTACGTGCCTTCGCTAACCAACGAAAAAACTTTCTTTCAGGGTTCGCGAGATTCTAAAATAATCACGTGTATATAAGAAAACACTATCATTAGTATGTATAACGATGCTCCACTTTTGCATGCAGATCATCTGGCCGAATGGGAGACTTTCACGAGGGTGCTGTTGACCTTTCACACTTGCATTTTCGACCTGACCCTTCACGTATCGGCTGTCAGACGGCCACCTCGGCAGTTCTACCAGAGCATCAGTTTGCAAAGTGGGATTGCGCAGATCAATGTTGAAGTGTCCGCATATACTGACCCGTACAGAGATTTTATGCTGCCCTTCATGTGTCATCTGTTTAGATTGAGAAATCCCGATCGGACTGAAGTGCAGGTTTATGATATCCGTGGGCACGATGATCTCTACCCGCGTGAGAAATTGTGCACAGAACATCTGAAGAGGGACGATTCACCACAACTGAACGATAACAGGTACCCTCTCCTCTGTTCTTTCATCGTGACCAAGTAGGAAAGTGCGTGGTTATATCTTTCAGCAAGAGTTGCATGAAGAATTCCACAAATGTAGTCATACGGTTGCGATGGTGAAGAATGCAACAGTGAACCTATGAAAATTCAACATTTAGTAGGTGAACCTGCGCCCAGAAAACGAAACGCTCGCAGTGCACTGATAGCGTCGAACACGGTCTTCGGTCGACTATGATTGGCCCTGCGGGTGAAACCACCGGCATTTATACAAGTGTCAGAAAACCTTCCAGCGTTATCGCTGCTCCTCACGCAACTCCTATAATGAACTCAGCCACACGCATTGTGAGCACAATCTGATCAGAACGTTCGCAAACAGTCGCGATGGTTCCATTTGGTTCAGGAGCAGCCTGTACCTTGTGATAACACGTGTGAAAATTTTAGCTAAGGAAACTCGTTCTCAATGAAGAGTACGCGTGTCAGCAGGAATTGCAGTATACTGGATGTTTCTGCAAATACTTAGCTCTGGTCATACCAAATGTGCTCTGCAATTTTTCGTTTTATTTATTCTTTTGACTTTTCAGTGGAAAACGATACAAGGACCACCTAATTCTCACTTACATGATTGATGCCTTCTCTATTCTTTTTTTTTCGCACGTCTAAATGATAAAAGGTTTCATTGATTTTATTTGCATTACATGCTTTGTTATGAATTCATATACAAATTTATGTGAAGTTATAAGGCGCGAATAAGACACGGACGACGAATAGGAACACGCACACACGGAGCGCCACTTCCAACATAGATGTCTATGTTGGAAGTGGCGCTCCGTGTGTGCGTGTTCCTATTCTTCGTCCGTGTCTTATTCGCGCCCTATAACTTCAAATATGTTAAACCAACATGCCCAGTCTGCCATTCTTACAAATTTATGTATTACAAGGTTCGAATCACAGTGTTTCCACTGAAATTGGCGGAAATGTCTCTTTACAGGTTTGGACCAATAATGGAAGCAACGATGGATATGCCCTCTCTACTTGTGTTTGAAATAGATCTCCACAACACCGTAACTGTGCCAGGTGACTTACCCGATATCGCGCTTCGAGTGTCTTCCAGTGGTTCCAGCGAACTTCGGAGGCTCAGATACGAGGTCGACATAGACTGCGCATCTTTGCTACAGTGCGCGCATTTGGAACAAAGCGCTTGTGGTAATCAAATCGACACATCCTTGCTCCCTAGATTAAGCGCCCGTCGCGAATTAACTGGTTCTACGCGCGACTTGGTGCCGTACTTAGTTGAAGTTAATAGCTCAGATTACGTTTATAATTTAGTATTAATTTCAATCATGCGAGACGAAGATGCCAGCGGCTGACGTGGTTCAAAAGAGATGTTCGAAGATTGTTCGTGACAAACAACAAATGTAAACATCAGCATGCTTGTGTTCCCACAACGTCCCTTGAACGACACTACAAGAACATACCTGAAAAAGGATGCGCCGGAAAGGCCGCGTAGTTTGAGTGGTTATATAGTGTACATTTGTATCGCTTCAGTCACGGATTATGCAGTCTAGTAGATTTTATAGAGACGATGTAGTACACCACAAGGAATATTACTGATATTGATAAGGACGATATTTATTTTATTGGCGCTCCTTGTGTGACCTGTAAAATATACTGTGATCAGAACATATAGGCCTGAATCTATACCTTGATTGCTTTATCTACCTCATTGTATTAGTGCGCGCGAAACCTCGCCTGCCATCCAATATCATTTTCGTGTGCTCTGCTTACATATACTGAACACTTTCAACACACCTAGCCATTTTTATTGGTTAATTTCTGTACATGGTTATCTCGTCATAAAATGTGCTTGTAACTGAAATCATCGCGCTTCCGTTTTATATATCTATTCTTGATAATTTGAACCAGCCAAAACGCGAAGCACAGCAGAGAGACCTACTATTGCACTGAGCACAACGACTGGACTAACAGTTTTTACTCCAGTCATGATGCGAGCCACTTCTTTCCTCTGTGCTTCGTTTTTTTGGCTGTTTCCAATCTTCAAGAATATGTACTAACTGATCCAGATCACAGCTCTACTGTAGGTGTTCTATGTTTGTACAGCGATAAGTGACAATAAACGCTTGCGTTTGCCTAGAAAATCCACGCTGTATTGTCAGCGGCTCTTTTTCTGCCCGATTTTTATTGTGCTTTAGATCAAGTGCAGTACCGAATGTGTGGTACCGAATGAGTGCGGTACAGAATGCAGTCGTACCGGATTTCCTAAATAATTTTTCGCTATTGCACGCTTATTATTTTAATGACGACATGCGTATAAACTCATAAAGGTAAAAAAAGAAACTGAGGGAGCTCTGTCCTCGAGAGTCAGTTGTCAGCCTATTGGTGATAATTAAATGTTCAGCGGCCCTAAGGACAATGGTGACCATTCATTCTTCACAAACTTTTTCCCCTTCTCAAGTGTAGGATAGCGAACCAGGATCATCCCTGGTTAGCTTTTCTGCCTTTCTTGAATCCTTCTCGTTTTTCTCCCCCACCGTGGAAAAGGAAAAACTATGGAGAAGCCTGAGTAAATATTACTGGTGCATGCCTTACCTTATCAGCGCGAAATCTTCTGCAACACACGTGAGTTGATGTATCACCGTGCGCTGGAGAAGCAATATAATTTTTACGTTTGCTTTTCTAATAACGTGTGCTGTATTTTTGTTAGGACTCGATGCTCACGGAAGGTGCAAATGCTTTATTGGTAATGTGGTTGAGAGGAGCATAGCAACACGTAAGCATGCTTACGAGGGGCGTTCAATAAAGATTTCCCCTGACCCACTTCCTGTGGACGGAGAGCAACGAAACTTTGCAGATTTATTAGTCCTTCTCTACATAGGTGACACCCCGGGACACACACTTCTCCCATCTTTTTATGCAACTATAAACACCTCACTTGTAGAAGTCGACAGGTTACTCCAAAAGCCATGTTGTAACTTCAGAAATCAGAGTCTCATCATCTGGAAAATGCTTGCCCTTCAAATATGACTTCAATGTTGGAACGAGGTGGAAGTCCGATGGTGCGAGGTCGGGTGAATAAGGGGAATGCGGTAGAATTTCAAAGCTGCAGGAGCGTGCTTCCGTCTGGGCAACATGTGAGTTGTGAACTGGGGTATGGTCTCGCAGAAGGCGGACGCCTTTGTTGAGCATGCCACGCCTCTTGTTTTTGATGGTCTCTCGCAATTTCCGCAGCAGTGAAGCATAGCATGCCCCAGTAATCGTGGCACCCTTTGCTAGGAAATCCATCCATCAAGACTACTCCGTGCTGGTCCCAAAAGACTGTGAGCATGACCTTGCCCGTCGAGGGCTGGGTGCGTGCTTTCTTTGGAG
Organism: Rhipicephalus sanguineus; assembly: GCF_013339695.2. Classification (NCBI taxonomy): domain Eukaryota; kingdom Metazoa; phylum Arthropoda; class Arachnida; order Ixodida; family Ixodidae; genus Rhipicephalus; species Rhipicephalus sanguineus. The sequence goes on along the minus strand of NC_051176.1, from coordinate 70,501,213 downwards.
GCGGTGAGTCCAAGTGCTTCCATTGCATCGACTGGACTTTAGTCTCCGGATCATAGTGATGGACCCAGCATTCATCTTGTGTAATCAGTCTGTTGAAAAAGTCCTGCTGGTTTCCATGGCACATGGTCCAAAGAGCCTGGGAGCATTCGACTCGTACCTGCTTTTGGAAAGGTGTGAGCAGCCGGCGAACCCAGCGATCGGTACATTACGCATATGAAGATGGTCCTGAATGATTTTTTCCATGGACCCCACACTAATCTTGACATGTTGGGCTAAGTCTCGAACGCTAATGCGGCGATTTTCCAAAATGGCGGCCTTCACTTGCTGGATGGTGTGTTCATTGACAGCGTAGTGGGGTCGCCCTGCAATCGGAGCCGCTTCCAGGGAAATCAGACCATATTTGAATTGGCGATGCCAGTTATTCACTACATCATATGATGGGGAATCCTCCCCATAAACCTCTTTTATCTCATCGAACGTCTTCCTTGGAGTGTGGCCTTTCAAGTACGGGAACTTGACTGCTGCTCTGTATTCCACTGCATCCATTATCACACCTCACACCACTTCAGCACCTCTAAAAGAAAGACCGTTATTAGTTTAGAGTTGCAAATTGGCACGTAACCTACAGTGACTTATGTCATTACACATGCGCAGTTTCAGCATCCTGCAATAAATGGAAGTTAGTCAGGGGAAATCTTTATTGAACGCCCCTCGTAGTTGTTTTGAAGATACAGTTTAATCGTATTTCCATTACTAGTATCCCAAAACTGTTTCGGGTCATTCCTTGACAATTTCAGCAATGTTTAAATCAATTAGGCCTTCTCGTGGTCGAAAACATTAGCGCTCTGAATCGAATAGTACGCAGCGAAATTATTCGTAAAATAGTGACCACTTAGCGTTAAAGGGACCGACAACTGGGCAGAACGTGTGATTAGATGCTGGTAGAAATGAAAACACCGTAAACTATAGTGACAGATTCCAGCATTCATTTCGCGTTGTGAGTAGGATTTATATTTTTAAATCGTGCCTAAAAGTAAGAAAAACCGGTAGGTCCCGCAGCCTAGCGGAAGAGCCTTGAAGCTGGATTATGAAGTCGGTCACTTTACTGTACGTAGTCACGTAGTCTGATGCTGTCATGCACGCCATAATTGGTCCTGAAAGTTAGAGTATGTATATTATTATCTAAGAACGCTCTGTTCTGACCTGCACGGTGACAAAGCGGCGCTGCCTTTGCGGCCGCAGCCCCGCCTCGGTGGTCTAGTGGTTATGGCGCTCGACTGCTGACCCGAAGGTCGCGGGATCGAATCCCGGCCGTGGCGGCTGCATTTTCGATGCAGGCGAAAATGTCTGAGGGCTGTGCACTTAGCTTTAGTGCACGTTAAAGAACCCCAGGTGGTCGAAATTTCCGGAGCCCTCCACTACGGCGTCTCTCATAATCATATCGTGGTTTTGGGACGTTAAACCCCAGATATTATTATTATTTGCGGCCGCCAGTGGCCCATATCGAGCCGCGGCGCGTGCGCACGGAGTGCACGCATGCGCAGCAAGCCGCCGCGCTCGAACACGAACCGCTCTCGCGCTCACTGTTTGAAGCATGTGTTGTCAAGTGTTTATAAGACTTCATATTCGCCGCAAATGAAAAAAGTTCTGATTAAGAATGTTTCACGGCATTTTCCACGTCAACATTCTATGGCTAGACACTCTGACCAGTTAGCTGTCCGTTGCGCTAAAAAAAAATAGGTGCCCTAAAATTGCCGAATTGTCACTCCCTTTCAGCACTATCTTTTATTTTGGTAGTTATTTGAGAAATGTCGGCTGTACCAGTAGCCGCTGCAATAGTTCAAAATGTTGTAACAGGGTATCATCTCTTGTAGCGTGGATGCGGATGTGTATTCTTGAATGAGTGCCAGTTGTTTACAGGCGGGATTTTTAGGCACTAAAGGAGTGGTGACAGAAAATCTGTGAACCTCTGTTTGTTTGCTCTTAATCAATGTCTACTGACTCGATTATAGCGGCAACGAAACTCATTTGCCCCAGCGCGAGACGAATGTTTAATTACATGCTGGTATTTTAAGAGCGGAGGCAGTTTCGATTTCGAAGAGCACTCGGGGGCCTCGTGACGTAGCCGGCCTACTCGATCAGGTGACCGCGAGAGTCAGTGACGTCACTGGCCAGCTTCTGCCACGTTGTCAGCGCTGCTGTTTCGTCTGCTATGTTGAGCAGGTGTTGAGTGTTGCGAATGCTTGTTTCCTCGATCGTCAAACTACGTTGCTCATCTAGTGCGGCGATGGACGAAAGAGCTGGGAGGAGTGTAAAAATCAGTAAGAAAAGCTCGATTCTCTTTGCGAATCTCGCCGGTAGCTGCGATATTGTTCTTGTCGTCGTCGTCCAACTGAGGCGACGTTTTCCGCCAGGCTTGGAGTAGCCGCAGCATTAGACGTGCTGAAATATTTTCGCTCCGATCATTCTTAAAGTAGCTGGATGAGAAGTGACGAAGGAAGCAGTGAAATCACAACATTGGCGCTCTGTAACAGTGTTTATGCGTAACATACAAGTGACGTGATGTACGCTTTACTGACTCGTATTTATATCGGGCCACGCCGCGTTCTCAAGGCATACCAATCCCACGTACGCACGTCGGAGGGCCGAAGCAGTTATCTGTCCACTACGCAATGTGTACCCGGCAGCAGAGAGCTTTAGTTCGTCTGTAGACTTCCTAAGGTTTGCGGGTACCTGGTTACCGGAGCTGTGGACGGCTGCAGCAGTAGCAGCAACTGCGGAGCCCGTAGCGACATCTTGTGGCGTTTTGTCTAACTACAATATTTTGTTTTCTATTTTTTCCGTCGCGTTGCTGTTCTTGTCGGGAAAAAGAAGCAGTGAGAATACTGTGAGTTGCTAACTATCTCACTGCTAATGCTTTACACAGAATCAGTAAGTGGGTAAGTCGCTGCGATGTTATATTGTAGGTCTCTGGTTAGGCTATGCATCATCAGGTGTCGCTACCAGCGTTGTCCGCCTCGTACACGCCTCCGGTAACCCGGCGAACACTTGTGACATACGTGGTATCCGCTCGATGACCTCATCGTCTTTTGCTTCTATTTCTAATTCGGCACTTTCACGAACTTCGAAACTCAATTAAAATACTTTTTAGGCTGTATTTGTGGCTGATATTGTACAGATGGCACCTATATGCACCCATTAGTGTGATTCAACAGTCAAATTGTATCTGAATTTTTGTGTCACCACTCCTTTAAAAAAGCTCACTTTATGCGCCAAAAAATAAGCATGCAGAACAACGTTTTAGGCCTCCAACATCGGAAATTTAGGCGAAATAATTTTTTACATAAATTCAAATAATTTCGAACGAAGGCGTGCGCGACCGCGATCTGCGAGAGGAAAACAAAGAAAATGTTTGTAATGGCGCAAAGGTGCCAGCAGTTGAACATAGCCGCGCAGTTGTCCTTTGTCCCGCACGGTTCACTGAACATGGTCTCTCCGTTTAACCTGTAGCGTGGTGAGTGAAGTGTCCACTGTCCAATCAACACTCTCCTGCGTGCCTTTCTTTTCGGCATGAGTGAGAAGTGCAGGTTAGGAGCAGATATCCAGACCGCTAAAAGATCAGAATGGAGGGATACCTCCTCTGGTCGAATGGCGTACAGCCAACTTCTTCCCTGGCCATGAATACCTTAAAACGCAGCATTCACACCACATTTTTCTTTCTTATTTTGCCCTTCACTCTCCTTTCTCTGCCGGCTCGCTGAGATTCCGCATTCGCCAACCACTCGCGCCTTGTCAGCGCGGCGGCGTACGCTGTCCGGCGCGTCGTATTTCACTGCTGCTAGCGGTTGTTTCCCGAAGTTGGTTGAACCAGAGGACTAGGCTGAACCACATGGAGTTCCGAACAGTCAATGTTGCCCCGTAACATGAATCACGGTCGCAAACTGCTCGCAAACGCATTACTTGAGACTAAATAGCCTTCATGTAGGCGCCGATATTGAAAATTGGCGTTGATAGCCATCTGTAGGCACACACGTTGAAATAGGCATTTATAGGCACTAAAAATACTATAGAAGCCCTTCTTCAACTCAAATATATACTCCTATGTCAAAGTGGGGCAACAGAAGCGCAATGAACACAATAGGCATTTGCCTAAAACCCGGTCTGTAGTTACTATATATCGGTTAAAAGAACATAGTCAAGAGTTTGACGAACGTTTGTCTGGACAGGCATTGCATGAGATGAAACACGGTCACTGACCAAGTCTGTTGAAGTTACTTGACGTTTGGGAACCACTTACGGGTTCCTTGTTCACTGAGCTGGACTGGAAGTCGTTGTCAATTATGTAGCCAGGAGGTGACGCAACGAGCGTGCCTAAACGGCAGACATAGTCCCTGTGTTCCTATTCATTGTAGCTGGCGTCGACTGATTGATTAGTGATTCTAGAAGCCGGCGGAACGACACGTTCTTTTCCTTGGCGACGACAGTGGCATTATCCCAGTCAATGATATGATTATGTTGGTGCGCATGCTCAGCGATGGCATTTGTCGTGTGACTGTTATTAGTCACGTCATATCTGAAGTGTAAGGCGCGACGATGGCAACGGACAAAAGAGAGAGTACACACGGACGGAGCGCCACTTCCAAGAGTGTTTATTACGAAATCAGCACAATATATATGCATACACACCATGCGCTGTCACTAATCATTAATGCGCAGTCGCATTCAAGTAAAACAACTGCTTTGATGATAGTGCGATTGAAGCCACGCTAACACACTTATCGCCGCCTTCGATGATTTTCTTCGCCTCAATTATTAACCTTGTCCATTTATCGTGGCTTCTGGCGACAGCAGAGCAGGCGCGAAAGTCAGGACTACATCGACAATCACGGCAATGAATTGCGAGGTGGCCTTCTCTGCCATTTCTAACCTTGTTGTTATGCTGTCTCAGACTATCGGTCAGGCATTGCTCGGTTTTGCCTACGTACTTCCCCCCACACCGATAAGGGGATCTCGTAGGCCATACCCATCTGACACCTGGCGTACTTGTTTTTGTGATTTACGACGCAAGCCACAGCTCTTCGGAGACACGGGTTGGTCATCCTACAGAGCCTGGAAAGCTTTAACGGTGTAGAGAAGACCACCTTTACATCAGCATGTTTAGCGGTCTTTTTAAAATTATGGGACACGCGCTGCACATAGGGAATCACGGCTAGCTTTACATTCTCTTGAGGCGGCGCTTCGTCCATTTGGCAGTTTCGCGACTTCAACATATTTTCTGCAACAGACACCAGAATGGCCTGCGGGTAGCCTGCCTCGTTTAGGCGGTCAACCTGCTTGCGGAAACTAACTGTTGCTCTGTGTGGGCAGGACCTCTTAAAAGCATTCAGCAGGCACATGTTGGACGAGCTTAGAGTGGGACGAACTAAAAGGTAGCAGAGGTTTGTTTGCACGAGGCTCGTACTGCCAACATACATGGTCATTTGATAAAAACAATCTTAGATCTAAAAATCCGGCAGATCCCACTAACTTTGGGAATCTATGTAATGTGAAGCAGCCAGAAAAGATCTGCATACATCGCCTTACTTGTTTTGAGGCAAATGAAGTCATTCATGTTATGATATCTAGTCCACTATATCGCATATTTGCCAACCATGCATGCGTGCATGTATAATATGGTATATACCATGCTAATGAAACGTATATTCTGGCACATACGATATATCACCTGTCAGTTATGCTCGTCACGCACTCATGTCATGCCATACCAATATTTGTATATAGGCTTCCCAAGCAACGCTTAGCAGCGCTGCTGCTCTTGACAGGCAGCGCCATCTCTGGCAGAGAAAGAGAAACTGGGGTGTAAGCAGCGCGCGTTTTCCCTTCTCTCCACCGCGTTGCCGCTCGCTTCTGTGCACGTGCAGAGCTCTCGCGGTGCACTTGCGGCGCCTCACAATGTACCGCTTGCAGTGCGGCTTCAAAAGGATTTTCAAGCCTGACTGCCACTTCCGAAAAGCGAACTTGATAAAATGAGAAAGGCTCCTCAATCACGTTAATGGTGAAGAGCAGACGATCGACGACAACGACGCCCGACTCAAAGCGAAATGCATTTCCCAAGTCGCGATTACACCGTGTAGGACGTATACCTCGAGGTAAGTCTCATTCTGTCATGTTAAAGATGAATAATGGTCCACATGCACTCCGAAATGAAGCCGTACACGCTATCGATGTTCTGCGGCGTGGACTACGAATCATATGATAGTTGTTTTGATATGGCATGCTTACAGTAGCAGCCGTGTACTTTCGTGAACAAACGTTTGCGGCGTGCGAAAACAAGATTATACGGCCATGGCACTGCTTCCTGAGAAGGTTAGAGTCAAGTCCTCCTTGCCGCTGGAGAATCACCAACCGATTAAGACGCGAGGCAGCTAGCTGAGCTTTTACCACTGTGAAGCAAGATGAACTGCTCGCCTCGTTTTTTCGGCTCTCGCGTCATGCTTGCAGTCTCTTTTTATGATATCGACTTGACAGGCCCCAGTAAAAAAAGAACAATTGGAACCGTTTGGGAACATCAACGGGTCCAAATGGGAATAGTGATTTCCAATTGGGCCAAATGGAATCTCCACCTGGCCCATTTGGAACAAATGGAATTGGCAAATGGATGCTTACTCCCAATTGGGGTTTCCAATTGGGCCAATGAAAATCTGGAATTGTCAAATGGTTCAACTAGAAACAGTTGCTTTCAATCAGGCTATATGCTTCCACTGGAAATCGGTGCGCACAGTTTGGTCAACAAACTTGAGCCAAGTTTAACTGTTTCTTTTCAATTCCAAGGGTGTATTATATCTATTGCTAAGCCAATCTGAAGACGCGAAAGCTTTACTGACGATGCATATAAAGACAAATGCCATGTCAGAATCCGTCAAGCCATTTGGCTTCCGTCTCATTTTGTGCTTGTTTAGCCAACTCTGGCACTGCATGTACCTCTTTGGTCCACCCCAAAATCCACTGGTCTCTCATCGTGTGCCCCTTCCGCCTTTATCCATAGCCATCAGTAGGCTAAATAATGCTAATGGCAGTTGTTAAGAACATATAAAGTCACGCGAAAGCCACAAGGACAAAGTAGAGCAGGTGGCGTGCTTTGAACTATACTTGAGATGAACGGCCCTCTTTAATATACTTTTTTGCCATGCACACGCCACAACGAAGTGAATGTGCAGCTTGCATGCCTCAGGATAGTGAGAGCAGTGCAAAAAAGTCTTTGCTTCATTGTGATTACCGCTAGTTTTGTTAAAGGACAATGCACAATGCATTAGGACCGTCTCTATTCTCGAACGCGATCAGCGTTCTTGACTCGCACCTCGTCGGTGCCGTTGGTCTTCCACTGCCGATGCTTGCGTTCGGCTTCCCTGGCTCGCGCCTTGTCGGTGTTGTAGGCGCGACGTCGCCATTCGTAAAACGCGATCGGCTTCGCTAAACCTCGCAACGCCGGCGACGGCCGGGTTAGGCCAAATCGCTTCGGCGCACGTTTCGGCGGGCGATGGAGCGTCTACTTCCGGCGTCCTCTCCATCGCAGATAAACGAGCCGAAAGAGTGCTCACTCGATGTGGGCTCGAGCGTTGCTAGCGGTGGAGAGGGTGAAGCGAGAGCGAGGTGACACGCGGCGAGCACGGGGCAGGCGAGGGAGAGAGCGACGTCACCGCGCACTGCGAGGGGGCGTGACCTACTTGGCACCACTCCAACACCTGCGGCGAGGGGAGCGGAACGGAGACACGGATGGACAGCGCTACACAGGCTAGTCAAAGAGCTGCTTCGCATCTAATACAAATTTTCACTCCATTACTGCGGTTTAAACCAGAGCCCCCATGCTCCGAAAGTGAATCTCCTTACCACTGGGCTACACACTCATTTCTCTTTTCGGTGCTTATACAATGAGTATTGAAAAAAAAGTACACATGATATGACAGAGTTACAATGTTGCAATCACATAGCGACAATATGCATACAAGCATTAATAAAGAAAAACTCAAAGGCTAACATAAAGTGCCCTATTCCATCTTGAGTTCCACAGAAAAAGTGGCAAGAACAAGCACTTCACCAAGATGGGGTACCAGTACAATCTAATGTCAATTTCATCGTAAGCATCCATTACCCATCTGAACCAAATGAATGCAATGAGTCTCTACAGTGCAAAACAAATATAAAACGAGAAAACGTTTTATGAAGGCTTCATTGAATTCCTTAGTGGTGGAGAAAAAGTACTCTGCTAGACTAGATACTAAGCAGACATGGAGCACTACACATCAGAAAAATTCTGTGAATATTTGATGCCAAACATAAATTTCAGTGGTCATAGGATATGCCTGCCATGGAGCCGTTTAAGATGCTGACGAGCCGATGCTGCACGAAAATAGCATTCTAGGGAAGGATACAATGAACAACAAAACTCTAGACTACACTACACATAAAACTGCACACGAGATATGAAAATTTACAAAGTGAATGAGCTAGGCACAGGAGAAATGAACACGTTCGGTCCTACTTGAATGTGTGCACAGACACTCAAAATTTCTGAAGCTGATACAAGAGTTGTAGTTGCTGCTTCTTTTTGGACCTTCACCAAGTGGTCCATTACCAAGGTGTCATATTTAACTGCTGAGCAATAGAGGTGCCTGGCTGCAACGTATACTTCAATAGTTTGTTTACAAAGGATAGCTTCTATTACTGCATATGACTGGTCAGCAAGCTGGATGGTGGACTGTTCGTCTTTCTTTTTGGCGAGTAACTACGGCTTGTGTATATTGTCCCTTTCCTGAACATGCTAGAGTATTGCACAAGATCTATAGAAACGTCGCCATTGTTACTTGTGCTATACGGGACACCTCTACCAAAGAGACGGATGCCTTCTGCAACACAAACACTTTTCTGTGCAACAGTTTTGTCAAGAGATATGCAGTATTCAAGCACCTTTGTTTCGGTCGTCATACTCGCTAGCTGGTCAACCAAGCCCTCAACTTGACGCACTCTACAAATCTGATGTGGTACTCCATTGGCAGCCTTTACCACTGCTTTTAGTGCACCATTGCCAGCTTCGAACGGGAATGCTGAGTGGGCCCCAGTGCCTCACGCTTTTTGCAATATGCACAAGTTGATGCATGTTGAACGTCATGCATTTTTTTCCATAAATAACTTCTGCCATGACATGAAACTCCAAAAGGAGTTCTTCTGCTCGCAGAAGGTCTGATGAAGCTATGCTACGCGATAGCAGTATGTGCAATGCCTCAACAAGGCAAGCCCATTGCCTGATGCAGGATTTATCCAAAATTCCATGCAGCACTGGCAAACTGTAGAAGAGCACCCAATTTTCAAATTCTTTTGCCTTCCACCACTTCTTTTCTTTTGTTGCCCTGGGCAACCGCCGCACTTCTTTAGGGGGAGCAAGTGCTACCAGCCTTTCATCAATGGTTTTTTGATGCTTCGCAATATAGCAGTCACACTTTGCATCACCCATCCACATTTCCAAAAATTGTCTGGCCACTCCCAACAAAATACAATGCGTATAATCGGGGACAAAACCCCAGACTATATGAAACTGTGACAAATTTATGAGTGGAGAGACAGTTTTCACTCCTCTTTCAGAATGCTGTTTTTGCAATGCAAGTTCTGCATCTTCCAGAATTTCATCTTCGGTGCGTTCTGGTGGCTCAATTTTCTCTACTGGGGACCTGGTAGTGCGTGCAATACGTTCCCCCCTCTGCAGGCACCAGTTGCAGCCATAATAGGCATTGAATTGCATGACCGCTTGCGTGGGGGCCCTTGCCACCGAATCAACTGCACAGCAAATGCAATATGTCTTGAATAGCTTTGACTCCCCTTCGTGCTCTAGAATAAAGCCATTCTGTGATAAATCTTCCATTCTTGCAACAAATGCATCTAGAAAGATTCCCATGTCTGTTTTTTTCTTTCCAAACCAAAGAGCAGCCAACACAAGTTTGTCTGCTCTTTGCATAATGGGAACCTCATTAACCAATAACTGTATATGCCAAATTGATGTGTTGCTGGATGAAAATAAAGGCGTGCCATCTGCATTTAATGTCAAACTGATCATGTGCCCCTCGTCTGCTGTAGCAAATTTGGGCTTGTTAAAGAAACCAAAGTTCTGGAGTCCCCCATGACAGTGTGCTTTTATTATGTGGTAATGACTTGAAGAAGTTTAACGTGCAAAATAAGGCCAGGACAACGAAACATATGTACAGGTGTGTACAAGCTGCATGTGTTTCTTGTGTTTCTTAGTCCTGATCTTACATGAACCGTCGTATCTCCTCCAATCATCAAGTAACTAGTGTGGCAGCAGACGATATTATTGAGATTTTTTTTGCTGCATGTAGGACCCAGACGTAAGGGTCTCATAAGCATGTGGTCTTCCTAACTTCACGTCTTAACTTCGCCCCTACACATTACCCGCAACCCCAACCACAAACGGCAGAAAAAATAACTAATAACGAAACGAACCCCACATACTGTCGTGAAGCTGCCTTCCTTGCATTACCATGAAACAGTGCGCACTTAAATTTGCTTAGAGTTAAAACCTGTATATTTTGCGCGGGCTATATGCGAAAATATGTTAGCAGTGAATGTAGCAAGCAAGAACGTTAAATAGAACCTAAGAAACATTTTTGGCATGATAAACAAGTTGTAATTCTTAAATAATGCTGCATAAGATCGCTTACATCACTTTTAATGTCGCAGAGACATTATGGTGTGCCTGAGAAGCACATTGCTGATTTTTATACCTGTTTCTGTGGCCAAACAAGTGATCACACTGCACAATAATTGACATTGTACGAACAGCATGTATGATGGCTAGCTTGCGATATTAGCCTAATTCATTTTGTAGATACAGTTAATTGGTACTAGTTCTTGAACAACAGAACAGAGCAAACCTACTGCTAAGAGTGATTGTCACCATCAATGCATATGACATTATTGTTGATGAGAGAGAGAGAGAAGGAACGTTGGAAAGGTAGGGAGGTTAACTAGACTATGCGTCCAGTTTTCTACCCTACCCATGGGGAGGGGGAGTCAGATCGCGCATAATGCCACGCTTGCGCACTGGAATTCCCCGCTTAACTCCAATCGTCGCCCACAGAACCTTGAATCGTTACTCCAGCTACAACTGCCATCCAAGATTTCTAGACGTGACGCTACAATGCTGTGCCGGTTGTGGATCGGTGTAGCGTTTACCAACTCATTCAGCCATCGCATTGGCATGGCAGATTCATCCATGTGCAAAAGCTGCAACTGTGTAGAGACTATTGAACATCTCTTGTGCCACTGTCCCCAATTTGATGAAGGTCGCCGGACTTTCCAGTGGGCCTTGAATAGACTCGATAATCGGCCCTTTAATGAAGGAAAGATCTTAGGAGCCTGGTCGCGCAGCACATCAGCCCAGAAAGCCACACGAGCCCTCCCGCGGTAGTTGAAAGCAACTCCATTGAGCGACCGCCTACGAAACTTGGCACTGTGTGTGTGGTGTGAAATGTGTCTATCCTTCTTTCTCTCTCTATTGTTGATGAAGTGTTTCAAAGTGCTTACCTGCACCAACATTCATTTGAATGGTGACTCAACAACATACTGCAAGCATTGTAAAAATGCGCTCCAGACATTTCAGCACATGTGCTTGCATGTACGACATTCTCAGCGGCACTAAATTAAAAAGAAACAATTTAGCTCATATTAGTAAACTATTAAAGAACTCTGCTTAGTAAATCATTAGTAAATCGACACAAAGGAAAAAAAAAGCTATTTTTCTTGTATTAGTAAATCACCCTTTCACAATACCAAAACCATAACTTTTTCAGCGAGAAGACAATCGGTAAGAGAAAAAGCAGTCAAAAAGAAAATGCAGGTGGCGACGCCATATTGAAGCTCCCGCACCAATTCACCGTGACATCCTAGAATTTGACGGCACCTGCCAGGGCCTACGGAGTTTGTAAATAATCACATTGAAGTACATTGTCCTTTAACGGTACACTAAAGAGAGAAACAATTTTTATCGTATTAGTAATTTACTCTTTCACATTGCCGAAAACACCACACTTCCTGCGAGAAGACGCTTGGTAAGCGAGAAAACGCGCAAAAAAGAGTGCGGGTGGCGACGCCACAATAAAGTTCCCGCATCAGTCGCCATGACGTCATAAATTCTGACGCCGTCTACTAAGGCCTACGTAGTTGCTAATCAGTAAAAAATGAAGTACATTGTCTTTTGAGGAAGCCAGAGACTTAACATGCCGAGTTTCAGAAAATTTAGTTGAAGCAATGTGGCCAAAATACGAAAAAACACTTTTAAATCAGTGATGTCACCATCGGAGATATCTGCGGGATATACAAAAATGACAATTTTGACAGTCAGTTTCTGATCTGTTAATGAACCTATGCTGGTGAAACTGATGACACTAGAATTTTGAAAGTATAATTTATCAGCCTAATCTAATTCTTTCACTTTAGTTCACGAGGGTTGCGATGCGGCCTTGCTGGTAACACACATTCAGTAGGCTTCCTTGCAGCGCCCTTTGTGTCCATGTGTGCCTACATTTGTCGTGTCTTTTATTTGTGCTACAAGGAAGCCTATATATGCATACGCACTTTTTTGTCCTTTTAAGGGGACAGAGACTTGACATGTCAACTTTCAGCGCATTTTGTAGCGAACGTGCCTAAAATAAAAAAAAACACGCTTTGAATCCTTTGACGTCATGCTAAAATTCATGCGCAGATACTTCAGTTCGTAATCTAGAACTGAAACTTCGACCTTTATGTTTTCTTTTAATAATGAACAAACATTCGAACGGAATCAACAAGGATAACGTGCTCAGATAATAATTTATCTGTCTAAGCGGATTCATTGTTTCCTTTTAAAGGCGCTCTGTTTCACCTGATGTGGCATGCACCTGTGGAGAAGTGGAATGAGCATTGGACTTGAACACTAGATGCCCACATCTAAGTTAAATTCCACCATTCAAGCCTTGTTACTTGTGTTTAAATGCCATGCATATGCGCTCAGCTGACATCAGTCGCCAGTGTGTGCTTGTGCATGTGACGCCCACTACTGGTGGCTAGACACCCAAAAGGTTGTCCTAAATGGCTATGGGATAGCGGAAGAAATGCTGTACTATACATTTTAATATCTGCTGACCAGCAACTACATTCTGTCTCACTAAGTGTGCAACATTGTGAATTCTGAAAATCAGTGGAACACTGCACAGTAATTTGATATCCGAAGTTTGTTTTCCTTATGCATAATCATTATGCATAAAGAAAACGTCCGCTGATCGAGGGACGCGTTGTCGGCGCGCTTGTGATTGGCGTGTAGGCGTCACCGACGTTGGGCAGCACGGGGGCTTTATGGGGACGAAGATACTGCTGAAAGGCATTAATGCGTAATCATAGCTAAACATCCCCGTCAAAGAAAAAGTTGTCCAAACCAATTGGAAATTTCCAATTGTGTCTTGGGATACCCATCGGAAAATTCCAGCGGGTCCAATAGGTCATCCCATTTGTTTTAAGCAGGCCTGACCAATATAACTAATTGGTTACACTATCAAAATCTAAATGGTTTGACCAGTTAATCTAGTAGGTGAACCCAGTTCAACCATTGGAAAAAGCATACAGTTCCAACTAGATTTCTCAGTTGTGTTCAGTGGGCCTAACCAAGTTAAACAATTGCTAGCACAAACATCATCCAAATGGTTTGACCAATTAGGTTAATTGGTCAAACCAATCTAATTGGTCTGGCCAATCTATCCAACTGGCAACACCAGTAGCTCTGAATTAAGGATCTGACCTGTTATTCTCACTGGAGACACATCAACAAGCTTTGAAATATTTCGCCATAAGAAGCCATGTTGTTGGATTGCGTGAGCTCAATAATAGTGGAGTTTACCTCAATAATAGTGGAGATAACTTGCCGCGGGCAAGGACCGAACCTGCGACCTTCGAATAGCGCGTCCGATGCTCTACCAACTGAGCTACCGCGGCGGCCATCTCCCTGTCCACTTTATAGGGTATATATGTTCATTTAAACGGGGGGGCGTCAGTAAGCGCCGCCAGTGGCCATGATGGGGAGTATGGGACACTCTTTTTCCCCCTGTTGGCGTCATATAGCACGTGAACTTATTGGGAGCTGGCAGCTGACCAGGAGCGTCGGACGTGTTATTCGAATGTCGCTGGTTCGGTCCCTGCCCGTGGCAAGTTATCTTTTCGGCCACTTTTCTTTCTTCACATTTACATTACATTTACTACTAATAACATCCCCTATACTTTCCTTGGCATTATTGTCTGTTAGTGCTCATTAACATTACTTGTTAGGGCGACGTTGAAGCTATTGCCAACGCGATTGGTGATTCCTCTGCCGTTTCTGCACTCTGCGTTTGTAATGAGCCGCCGGTGTTTATAATTCCCTCACCATCTTTGTTTGCGTCAGAGGTTTTTCGTGCATTTCGATATTTCGCGGCGTCTACGTACACCACTTCCTTGATGCTTCCGTTCTGAGGGCCTTTGCCTTCTGCCCACACTTTTCCGCATCGTTCACCGCGTGCGTGTTTCTCGGAATCGGTAACACGTTTATCCTTCCGCGTATTTCCCACGGTGTTCGCCTCGCGTGCTACCGGCCTAGAGTTAATATACTGACTCTAGAGCAAAAGCTCCTCATAGGGCCCATGCATTGAAACCTATAACCGCATGGGTTCCGCCATGATGGAACAAAACGATCGTTGCCAGCGTTGCCAGACCCTGAGATGCTCGCTATATTTGACGGTTGTAATCAGTTTTAATCTACCAACCTAAGCTAGCTACGCGCTGTTCAGAGAACATCAGCTGTGTTTTGATGCGTGAAGCCGTGTGTTAGTGTACGGTTGTCTGTACAGCTGGTCCGGTTGATAACAGTTAAAATTTCCACCTGTTTGTGCATGGTTTTTACTAGGCACTCCCTACCAAAGTTTCTCCGTTCGCTGGCACAAAGGTCACTCGACAGATTCGCAGCTCGAAGCGAAGTCCGTAGGCCGTGGTCGCGCGCTGATTCGACTTGCAATGGCGAGACACCTGCATCCACGTTCGTTTTCAGCTCATTGCTGCCGTACTTCAGCGCAGAGTGCCATAAAGCAGAACAATGTCGATTGCAGCATGCAGCGGCGAATGTGAGTGAGACATCACCCGAAAGCTTCAATCGAAAGAAAGTTATACGGCCCACGAAGCTTTATCGCCGTTAAAAAGAGTAAAAAAAAACTTTGGTTGCACCTAGTTGGTTCATAACTTTTTTCAGAGCTTGTCTCATCTCTTCTTTGCCGTCCGTCCTGGTTTGCACTGAAGTTCCAGCTTGAAAGAAAAAAGGGCTGTCACATGAAGTTGAGTGGTATGCGGCGACAGAAAACGCACACAACGGGACACTATGACAACTACGAGATACACGACGCGAACGAAGTTTCAGGGGCTTTAACACGACGCGCAAACCGGCGCAATCGGCCGCAAGCACACACTCGCGTACTCGCGAGTGTTGATATGGTGGTGCCATCCAGTTAACCACCCTGCAAACGCTCCTTTCCGCGCGCAGTAAATTGCATAAATATTCGTCGTATTCTTTCGTAGAAGTATTCAAAATAAACACAAAACAATATCCGCAAGTTTTTAATTGTGCAGATGCTTCTTTAGGATTGATATGTGATGGCAAGAATGACAACGTTCCAAGATGTCAGCGTTCTTGTGGTTATAGGTCTCGCGGCCCAGCTTTTTCTCTAGAGTCAGTATATTAACTCTATAGCTACCGGTGGCGGCACTGCGAACAGGGCTCCGGTGACGCAAGCAGCGGGATTCGGCTTTTGCATTTTATTTACAGTTCGCTCGCGCAGCACGGCGTTCCTCGATTACTAGCTGTATTTTGTTAGTGTTCGTTCTATAGATGGTTGCCAGCATTGCAGGAGGTTAAGAAAGGTGAATATTTAACGCATCTTCTATATATATCCACAGACACCGCGGTCAATTGAGATCATGCTCCGGAGATAATAGTGTAACTAATAATAATAATAATATTTGGGGTTTAACGTCCCAAAACCACGATATGATTATGAGAGACGCCGTAGAGGGCTCCGGAAATTTCGACCACCTGGGGTTCTTTAACGTGCACCTAAATCTAAGTACACGGGCCTCAAACATTTTCGCCTCTATTGAAAATGCAGCCGCCGCGTCCGGGATCCCATCCCGCGACCTTCGGGTCAGCCGTCGAGCGCCATAACCACTAGACCACCGTGGCGGGGCTACACACGTTGTAGATGAACTGTCTGATGATAATGATTATGACGAATTGCAGCTGAACCCTTTGTGAGGGGTTAGTAGCTTTAAACCACGAACTCGATACGCCATTCACTTGGTGTGGCACCGGGTGCGATTCTACGATTCTGCCACGCAATATAAAATCTGTTAACTTGACTCTTTGCCAAACATTTTTTTGGAAAGTAGTTTCGAGCAGTGGCGTCGCTCTGTGCTAGAATACAATACTTGATCGATACTTGAATACAATATCTGGCTTGGATACTGGCTCGAACTGGTTTGTATCGGATTTCAACAGCGGAGCTGTTTTAGCCGGCCGTAAAAAGTTTGGTGTCCGCAGAAAACCACAGGTGGGTATGCGCCACAGGATTTAGCAAACCCCACTACCGAGTACAGCAGGTGCGAGCGTTAAACAAAAACTACTCGGTGAAGTGGAGCACGTGAAACACGTGAAAGAGTGAGATAGAAAGAAGGAGAAAGAGAACATAGAGAGAGAAAGAAAGCGATTGAAAGAAAGAATAAAATAGAGAGAAATAAAGGGAAATAAGATATAAAAATACAGAAAGACAGAAAGAGAAAGAAAGAAACAGACACGAAAAAGAGATAGAAAAAAGAGAGAGCAAGACCGAAAGAAAAAGAAAGAAGCAAAGAGAAAGAGAAAGAAAGAAATAGAAAGCAACAGGCACAATATAGATACAAGAAACACAGAGAAAGAGAAAGATATGGTATACGGAAAAAAAATACAGGGAAGGAAGGGCGCTTCCGCTCTTCCTTCAAGCTTGGCAACACTATTGCGAAGCTGCCATAATCGCTTTATTAAACTCAAGTTTGTAAGCTGTTAAATGCGAGGCATTTCTTAGCGAACCAAAGGCACTTTGGCCGTTTCTATCTACGTATCTGTCTATCTATCTAGCCGCCTACGTCTGCGCGCTCTCGTGATCGTCTCCTTTACTTCAAAGACACCAAAATTTGCATTGGAGGGCATTAGTGTATGGCGGACAAGATGAACAGGCTTGCAGAATAGCATGAGATATTATGGAGTTTTAGCTTGTAACGTATACTTCTTTACGTTACCGTGCTACCGGATACCGGATGGAATCTGCGCATGCGCGAACCTTTACGGAACGTAAACTACTCGCCGGATAGGCTTTACGTTTACGGCCCTATCTCGCAAATCCACCTTCGTTCGTGGCTACTCGCGATATTCGCTTCGCGGAGACTCCAGCCGCCGAGTCAAAATAAGCCGAAGTGCGAGCGCCACTTACGATCACCTTATTTCAGCCGGATTACCGAGGCTAGAGCGACCTAGAATACCGAGTCCGCAAACGTGAGAGGCCTAAAGACGCTGACAGGCTGGATAGGTGGCGCCATCTAGCGGGGCAAGTGTACCAGGCGAGCACAAAATTGTTATTGCAGAAACATCGGGCATTCTACTCCCGGTGCGAATGCCTTGCAGCGGCATTATTACAATTGAGTTGCCTTTTTAATCATTTTTCCCCTCAAGAACACCAAGAGAAAACAAACGTGTCCATGACTGTGGTTGCGAGAAGCGTCACAAGATGTCGACACCATCGCCCGGTAACTAAAGCCCCTTGATCTAGAAAGTAGCGACACTCTCCTCCGCGCGCGCGTTTTCCTCCTCAATTCTCCTCGGATTTCTCCCCTCCCCTGGCCGGCGCGGTGCGCACGGCACGCTGAACCCTCCACTGGCTCGCCGCAGCCGCATTAGAATCACTGCGCGCGTTTGTTTAATCGGCCTCTTGAAGCATTAAATGAGAACCTGTCTCTTAAGCAATAGTCATGATGAAAGTGGGCTTAGTAATCACGAAAGTGGGCTTCTGATAGAACGAAGTGACAAATATATTTTTTAAGACGCTTCGATAAAAACAAATAAGCGCTTCGAAAAAAAATTAGTATACTAACTGGCGGCTGAGCGGTTTACCTCTCCGTCGCCGCCTCGGCTGTCCGTAACGCGGGGGTGTATTAAGCGCATCTAATGTATCCAGCATAAAGTATAGGCGAGAATTTTTTTCATAATTGTGGCCTTGATGAGCTCAAAGAAGGCAGTCAAGAAGGAATGTGGTGGTTTACTTAAACTGAATTGGGCCAAATGAGTGGGCCCGAAGCCTTTTTGTGTCAATGCCGCTGTCAGACACGCACGCACACACTACAGGCACACACACACACACTCATACACACGTGATAAAGACACGCACGTACATAATATACACACGATCATACGCATGCATATACACACGCGATATAGATACGCACATACATACACACACGCGTACACACGTGATACAGACAAGTGCGTACATATCAGAACAGACACGCACGCACTTACATAAACATGCGCATACACACGCGATATAGACAGGCACGCACATACATGCAGACGCGATACAGACACGTATGCACATACATACATACATACACACGCGATACATGCACACACGCGCATACATACACACGCGATACAGGCACGCACGCAAATACATACACGTGCGCGAATACACACAAACGCACGCACGCGCAGGCGCACACATAAAACACACATACGTGCATATACGCACTAACACGCGCGGAGACACATACACAAACGCACGCACATGCACTCACACGTTAACACGTGCGCATACGCACATACAAACGCAGGTGCACATATGCACACATACAAACACGCATACACCTGCACACACCCGCCTGGAGGGTTCATGGCGTGGGTCAGCAACTGAAAGCGCGCGAAGTTTGCTTACGCTCGCTTCTCGTGACGTCAGGGTCACCTGACTGGAAGGTATCGCGCGTCTCAGCCATTCAGCGTTGCGGATACGCCGGCTCCGCGAAAGAGAGGGTGAAAAAAGAGGAGGTTGACGGCGCGGCGAGTGTGAGGCGGTGTGGATAAAGGAGCGCCGCTACTTTCCAACATCAAGGGGCTTTACCGGTAACCTGGTATTGCTACATCCCTTCGCTTATACCGGAATACTGCACACGCTAAAAACCTCTCTTATGATTCTGCCGCAGCGTAATTCAATATTATCTAAAAAATGTAGTTTAAATGCTGTTATCATCGCCATTTAGTGGTTTGCGCAAACGTCAAGGATTACGTGCGCACGTAAAGGTTTACGTTTGGGCAGCTAAAAAACTTTACTGAAACTCGAGTCCCGGTAAAACGGTAAACGTAATCCGGTAACGGTAACGTAAAGAAGTACACGTTACAAGCTAAAACTTCCTATTTGTCGCGTACGTCATGGAACCCTTTCTTTAAGTCACGGCGGCTTGCATAATGCTTTGGTAAAATCCTGTCATTCAATTGATTTAAGTTTCCGTTCGCAAATCGCTCGGTTGAAGGCGGCCGGGTATCCTGACAAGCTTCTGGTTTCAGGCGCAGAAAAGCTGCGCAGTAGGTCAGGTGATGGACCCCAGAGCGTCGAGCCTGCAGTACATGACCGCAGAAAAATAACCGTTCTTCCGTATATTCATGGCGTACCCCACAAACTGAAAAAAATAGAAAGAAAGGTGGGTGTCGACGTGGTCTTTTCGGCTCCTAAGAAACTTTCACAGCTTTGTGTTAGGACTAATCCTGTTGCCAAGGCGCGTAGTCCATGTAGTATTAACCATAACAAGAAGTACGTTCCTTGTTCAAAAGGGGTAGCGTACAAGATACCCCGGTCTTGTGGTCTGTCCTACATAGGGCAGACAGGTAGATGCCTGAATATCCGACTGCAGGAACACAACAACAAAGTGAGGAGAGGGAGAGAGGGCTTTCTTGGTGTGCATTGCGCACAATGCGGCTGTATTCCGTTCTTTGAAAAGACGGCTATACTAGCAAGGCATCCCAACGAGAATACAAGACTCATCACAGAGGCTGCAGCAAACGCTGAAGGTGGCTCTGTTAGTAAGCCTTCGATAGCTTTGACTGATAAGGAACTTGCTTTCTTGCACACACACATGCGCTAGGTTTCTTTTTGACAGGCTGTTCCCGCTTTGTTGTTTTAGAGTGCTTGATCATGTTGGCTTCGTGTTTCGGAGGGGGTGTCATTTGTCATATGCGGTTTTTATCGCATGTCGTTTTTCATAAATTGCTTGTTCTTCAAAATAAAATTTTAGTTGGAAGTCAGCGCTCGTCTTCGTTGCTCTCTGTCTTGTGTCTTATTTTGCGCTGTGATCACAGTTTAAAATGTGAGTAGTACGTCGTGCGCGCGGTGAAATTGAATGCGAGACATTGTAGCGACGTGATAATATAACCTTTAGTTATTCGTGCGTGTGCGCATAGTCTGTGCGATTCAGCTCATAGATGAATCGTGCCGCTCGCTAGCGTTGCGCCGTGAACACTCCTCCTCGGCAAGGGCAAACGCGGTAGGCGAACCCGATTGTCGCCGCGGACGTCTGTCAATCAAATAGATTGACGAGCGAACTCGGGCACAAACTCTTTGATTCTGAAAAGACCCCAGTTCAACTCGTGACTGTCATAGTGCCGGTGTGCCTGTCAAGTTTTTCATGCGGTGGACAGCACTCAGCAGCTTCTTTGCATATAAAATAATTTGGTCAGTTTGCACTACTCGTACAAGGCTGAGGCCATCGGAGGAGCTTGTGGTCACCTAGCTTCTTCGAGCTTATTACGTGGCTCGTGTACTGAGTATGTTCGGTCTGCTTCGGAGTAATGACCGTTTCAGTTCGGTCTCATCATTGGCACTATTGATTAGCTAGGCCTCAATTAACATGGCAATGAATAGTTATGACTTAATTGGTAAAGTTGTAATTAACACGACATCAATTACTCAGATTTCATTACCAATGTCCTAATTAGCACGAAGGTAATTAAGATATTGCTAATTAGCGTGATGCTAATTACCGCGTACTTGGTAAGGAAGTTCTTAATTAGCTTAGTTTGCATTGGCGCGCTTCTACTTAGCGTCCTGTCAATTAGCATGACCCTAATTACCTGGGTCTTGACAAACATGATATTGAATAGTCCTGTGTTGATTGTTAATGTCCTAATTACCAGGACAATAATTACTCATGTTTAATTTGCAGGAACCTGAATAGTAGAGATGTAAATACCATAATCCTAATTAGCACTATCCTAATTAACACGATCTCGGTGAGTAAGGTCTTGATTATCTTGTTTTTTTACACGCTCTTAATTAGAGTCCTGTTAATTAGCATGATCTTAATCTGTTCTTAGCTTTACACGGCTTCATTAGCATTGTCTTAGCAAGACGTGACTTAATTAGCTCGGCCTCAGCATGACTTGGCATAATCACCTTCGTCACAGCACGTCCATACTTAGCTAAGTATACCGCCCAGCCAATTAGCTAATCGTCCGGGCGCACCTGCTCGGGGAGCGAGCAGACGATTAATAAGAGGACGAAGAGGGGCGCGCGCCGGCCGAGCAACGTGCTAGAGTGTGTAGGCCGACCATGCTGATTATACACGTGGCTTCGGCGATTAGCTCGAACCGCTGTGCTGTAAGGCTCTCGGTCGGAACTAATCTCAGAGAGCACGGGGCTAATTATTCTAAAGGATACTTAGTGCTGATGTTAAACGCTTGAAAGTGATTTCAAACGGCCCGCACACACAAAAATATAGTTAGTAGAGCTTTCTGCCACTTTTCTTGCATGGGTGCACTTCTGCACTCAGTGGAACGACAAACAAATGAAAGGAGGTGCCTCTAGTTTGAAGACACCATTCAACCTTCTCGAGCGCCCTTGACGTGACGCCGCGTTCCATCGTAACCAATGGAACGGAGCGCGCGCTGAGGGATGGATTTCACCTTCTCCTACTGTTAGCTGGTTCAAAAGGGGGCGTCGCCAGAGCTTGGAAAGATTCCGAGTTTCGCCAAACTCGGGCCATTCTGCAGAGCACCCATGGAGAGAAATAAGTGCAATGTCGGTGTGCACGTGAAATGTTTCAAGGCTTACCACACCCGCATATAGCACCCCTAATGCCCAGTGGCCTATATGTATAGGACGGCTTGAAAAACAGTGTTGCCTTTACCTGGCAGTAAATAAAAAGCTTGTGCTTTCTTTTGAGGGTAGAAGTACACTTTTTGTGAAAAAAATATTTGTTTTGTCATTTTTTCTGAGTTTGGGCATATATGGGTTAATATATCATTGATACACTTTGCCGCCCGTCGTGCGTTGTCATTTAGTTAGGCATTCACGTGAGTACATCGTCAAGTCAGGTTTAGCGCATCATAAACGAAAATGCAATACGCAATGGCACAACGTTGTTACCTCGAATTGCATTGACTAGCCAGATTGTGTATACCAGGGGTCTCAAACTAACCTCAGCTAGCGGGCCGCATTGACGAAATATAGTTCCGCTAGGGCCCGGAGAATGAAGAAGGTTGAGAGGGAGGGTAGAGTTGGAGAAAATGTGAGCTAACGTTGGCATTTTAAATAAAGCATCTCCCATATCCCATATATGGGTCATTTCTGGAAGTGATCGGACCTCAGTACTCGAGAAACATATCGATGCCGATGTCCAGAATGACTAAAATCTGGACACCAATGCAGAAATGTGGAGTTTTCGTGGCAAGGTTATGTTTCAACACATGGTGACCCCATGGGGTGCCTCAAGGCAGTACAGGAGCGCTAGACAGAGGTGCGCAGGCCGCATGCGGCCCGCGTGTCTGATACCCCTGGTGCATACTTATGAAGCAGGAGAAAACATAATGAACAGGAACTTATTTCTTCAGGTAACAAGAAGTGTCACGATCCCTGGTTTTGTTCCTGACAAAATCGCCGTGTAGATATTTAACAATAACCAAACTGCCAGATGAAAGCCGGGAGCGTTAGGGTTGCGCTTACGGAAAGAAAACAACACACTGAATGAAATTACCGAACGTACAAATAAAGAAACAAGTTATATATCAAGGCGTTCATTCGGGTGTACAGTCAATCCCCGTGTCAGTCATCATGCTCACAAACAAATACGCGTTTTGTTCGCACAAAAACGAAGTCAGTTCCTACATATAATGAGATAGCGTATATGACGTCACACTCGCGGCTAGGTTTCGTGCTAATCCTCCAATACGTTTGCCAAGACGACGTGATCTGTTAAGCTATTACAAAATATTGATTATACGTAAACTACGGCCTGCGAGATTAGTCTCGGTCTTTGTTCGTAGTTTTCGCACCTTTGTCACGCGAAATTCCCAAAAACGCAGTTGGATGGGGCACGCAAGCCTATAAGCTGCGATAAAAAATCTCACGAGCGCAGTATACATTCCGAGCCTTGGTCAACACCAAGACAGTGACAGATTACGTTGCTTCAAAACCCGAATCAGAGATTCGTGAACAGTGGTATATTATTTCAGTTCTTCACAACAAGCGCGCACGTGGCTTTTCAGGCATCGTCACAGTTCCTCTGGCACGTGACATCTTCTAAGGCGTGCGCCGTAGCAGTCTTTCTAGCGACGTATCTAGTTTTATTAGGGCACTGAAGGAAGCGTGTCTCCTGCCCTAACGACTATTACAGACTGGGAATCACGGAACGCAATGGAACAAGGTCGCCTTCAAGCAGTTCACAGTGAGCTCGCAGAAGGGTTAGAAAATGCTCAGGCGAGTGTCTATATTTGTTACCCCTTGCTATCTCATAGATGTCGGATAGTACGCTCATTTGGCTCAGTGTACGGGTCGCTATCCTGCGATTTTTGTGCAAGCTTCTCTTTATTCTTACTGAGGATCCTGCTGCTTTACCGTTTTTCTTATTATTGCGAAAGCAATTATATGGATAGTCTCGAAGGGTTTTTGCCGTCCCCGTTATGTCCCGTATGAAGTCCAAATTGATAAGATCCCCCCGCGCATCGTATGTTCTACCGCAGGTAAAAGCACGCGTGCGGGGGCGACGAACGCGGCCGAAGCAGAGATCAAACGAGCCGGCCCATTTCCGTCGCTCGGAGGGTGCATGCGATAACATCACCCCGCTCGGGAGGCCTGCCGTCGAAGCAGACAAGAAACGCCCCGCCTGTCTTTATTGAGCATGAAAAGGCGCGAGGAGGGGGGGGGGTGGTCGCGCGAGCAGTAACGTCGAATCTAACGGCGCGGTTGCGATCGCTGGCGCGCGCGCCATCTCGACAGCCATCACAGCGGGCGGCTCGTATGCCCTTCTACGTGCTGCGCTGTCAACGCGAAGCGACTATGCGGACAGAGTATCTCTCACTGGAGCGGCCGTATTCTCTTACACCAGCGTTTTGTAGTTACGCGAGACTGGATACAAAACAGTTAACTGCCAGCCTCACTTCGTATGACACTACAATTTGTTGCTATCTCATTCATTGCTTCGCCTTTGTGGTGAAACTGTTACTTTTTACCGTGCATCGGAAGCAATTATGAAAAAAAATTATGGCAGCTCCACTACTGTGAAACCTGAAGAACTACATAGCACGGGCACTCAGCGATTTCCGCTCGTAGCAGGGGCGTAGCCAGGGGGGAGGGGTTGGGGGGGGGTGCAGACCCCCCCCCCCGAAATTTTTCGATTTTATTGCCTATATATACACGCACACAAACAAACACACGCACAAACATACATAAAGTATGGTTGAACCCCCCGAAAAAAATTTCTGGCTACGCCCCTGGTTCGTAGAGTTCCCACTGATCCTTTTACCAAACTTTCGATGACGCCAGTTTTTGAGGTAGGCATATAGGGCTTCCCCGACACGAGTAGTCTTTTTAAGGTGATTCGCAAAGACGGTGTGCGACACGCGCTACCTTTATCGACTTCCTGTTTGTTACGGCAACTGAGATGCGTGTCGCATGCAGCGAGTTCTGTCAGGCTGTTTCCCCGACAATGCGCCGGAGAACGCCAGTGGAAAGAGCAATCGTGCTTTTGGCGAGGCGGTGGCGCCATGTATTGCGCGGCACAGGAGTTTCCGAAGCGCATAATTCGGAAGCGTTTTTTGGTGATTTTAAGTAAATTATTGCAATTACTTCTTGGTTATTTCTGTTAAATATATTATTTTAGGCCTTGTTCTTTAATTTTAACCCGTATTTAAGCATTGCTAGCCTTTTTGTGGCTTGTATTGAGCGCTCTACTGTGAGGGGCCCGGCTCTACTGTGATCCGGGCCCCTAAAGTGCTCCGCACCTAAAAGTTTTCGTTTTGCCTGCACGGTCCAACGTCTTAAAGATGTAAAATGAATTATAACGACCAATACATCTTGACAAGCATGAGAACTATAAGCGCAAAATTTGCAGTCGCGCCACTCACGAAAGTTATCGCACAGCCTTCGAAGCCACAAAGCCGAATTCCAGTAAAAATAAAAAGTCGGGAGAGATGGTAACCATTTGCGTGTAAATCGCAGCGTGCTCAAGGAACATATACGCCCTGTCTGTCTGCGTTTGCTTGGGTACATAAGTGACGGTATTTCGCGCGCTGCGATGTTGACACGATGCTGTAGTTGCATAACCAGTTTCAGCAAACGACACAAAATAATTTGCTACTGATGGTCACAGCCAAAACAGACCTTCGCAGTTCAGGTTGCAAGATGAGAAGGTGGACGTTTGCTGCACCAGATTTGCTACCTTACAGCGTCAGAGTGCCTCGACATTAGTGTTTGGTAGCGTTAGCTACACTGACCGAGCAGGAGCCGTCTCGCGTGCACGTACAAGATCCGTGCGGCGCATGCGCGAGGAGCAGTGACTTCACACGGCGCACAGCTGGTGCACCGAAGCCGCCGCGTCGATTTGCGCATTCCAGAGGAGTGACGTCATAACCGTCGCAGCGTTGCCCTGTCCCAACGCCCGGCGCCGGCGCTACGCCGGGAGTTGAGACCGGGCACGAGACGCTGCCGTCTTTATGGCCCCAACGCCGGCGCTGCGACGGGCGTTGGGGCCAATAGACGGCAGCGTGTTACTACACTGACCATCGAGCCGTCTCTGTGGCAGTAGAGAAATAGCGTTGAGCAAAAAATAAATATACATGTGTCACATAATGCGTACACCATGTGTGTGTCATTGAAGCAGCAGTAAGCATGATAATGAAGCTACTCCAGGACAACCAGGAGAGCTAAGAATAATCAGCTGAACCTTAGCTCGCGCTACGTATATCCGGGCATAGCCGAGCTAAGCCACAATTTTTTTATTATGACGCACTGAACACCGCATATAGTTCTGCATCTGCGGAGTTGCCGTAAAGTGACGTGCAATGTTCGAGAGACCACGGGAGCACGTTACGAAACTGCTGCGCTGCGCCTTCTGACAGCTCCACTCGCTGTCGGGGAGCATGTGCAGCGCACGCGCGTCTTGCTCCTGCCAGTCTGCTCTTTCACGTGCTTCAACAGCGCGCATATCCGAACGCGGGAGGGAGCGCAATGTGCCGCTTCTGCAGTCGGTGTGGAAGCGCTGATATCGTGACGCAAACAGTTCACTTTTTAGTATGGCTTCGACAATCAGCTCTGGCAAGCCGCCGTTGCTCAGACAATTCCATTCGCACGGGAAGAGCGTAATGAGAGAAAGCGGTGTGACAGCCAGAAGAGCGTCGTTGATTGGAAGCAGAACTTGGGCTAAGGTCCCCAACCGCGGCAAGTTAAAAAGTTATAAAAAATTACACCATCTCCCACAAAAGGGAACCATGCGGGGGTGCGAAGCAGCGCATGGGTCGACTTAAAGTTCCGTTCATGAGCACCTTGCCCGATGTTAACGCGTCCTTGCAAATGGAGCACACCATGAATTCACTGTAGTTGCTGTTGCTGTTACTCGTCCCGAACTCTTGTTGGAGCACGCCACGCGAGTTCATCGCGCGACAGCAGAATCTCGTTCCCCGACGCCATCACGTGATTGCTGAGAGAGTGTAAGGGGGAGAGGCCACAGCGTCTTACCCAGCCAATGCCACCTAGAAAAAAAATTCAGGCCTGTTCACTGCCGCCGTGACGTCACGTGTCTTGACCGAGCGAGCGAACGCGCGGGAGCTAGTGAAGCCATTGCCACTATCGTCTCCTATGAAATTATAAAGCGTTCGCGGCTAGATTTACATGCGTAACAGCTTTATTTTGCCTTTTGCGTCGGGATTGGCGCTGGCTTAAGGAATGTGTTACGCTTTAGAGTCTTTAGTGATTGGTCTGTAAGCGACTTAATATTCCACTTAAAAATAAGAAAAGATTGTGCGCTATCGAAAATGTGATCGATTTTTTAAATGCGAAGGTTGATGGCCCCGAAAAGTGACGAAATAAATAAGGTAACTGATTCATACTTCATTCTTTAAACACACACACACACACGCACTCACGCCACACTGTCCATAAGATGCGCAGAAACTCTTCCTATTCATTTGGTTAACAGAGAAAAATTGTCGGCACTGCGTCCAGAGGTCCAGAGTCAGCCGAGTAGCCCCCGTGGGAGTTACTTCTGTCCTGCCGGCTCTTGGACCGGTGTACTTGGTAGTCGTCCTTAAGTGTTCTGGCTTGAAATCGAGCTCACACACCTGAAAACCATTTAAGAAAGCGGTTTATCACAGGCTTTCCGCTCCACTGTGCTCCTTATTTGCTCAGTTACAAAACAAACTCTATGAGGTGTCTACAGGCATCCCAATTCGGCTGACTTGCAGCAGTGCACATTTCAAGGAAACAAATTAGGCGAAGGTGTTGGCGTGACTGGCGCATAATTAAAATACCGCAAAAAGTGGTCGGAGCACCGGTAAGAAATACTATGTACAAAACAGATGCACGACGCCACGCACCGACACTCCTTAGCTTTTCTCAGTCATAAGAAGCCCGCGGTGCTACGCGCAAATAGCGAAATGTTTACCGACCCTGAAGGAAAAAAATTGCTCAATTTTTATGAGTTCGGGGTGCGAACAGCGGAACGCAAAACGCATCTCTCGCACCGCTTGTGAAATCGTTTGATTGGAGCATGAAGGTGCGTCTAATTCGTTTCGCCGTCGTTTTGCAGACAAGCTCACTGCGTCTCGGCATGACGCGCTCGTCAAAAACGGGAAATCTATGCACTCTCTAGAGACGCTACATCATCGCGGGGGTGAGCGTCTGCCACGCTCAGCTAAATGTGCCTTATGTCAAGGCTTACGCTAACAAGTCAGAAGTGCACACGACATTATTTTATTGAAATAACTGAACGTGTTAGAGGTGGTGCCTTTAAAACATCTGAAAAGTAAGTAGCATAGACTACACATACCTTTGAATCACGGAGAGAATGCATATCGATGTCATCCCAATGAACGGCACGCTCTCATTTCTCTTTTTGGTCGCCTTGGGAGAATGAAACCACTGGAACCTTCGGTACATCGCCAATATCGGCGACACTTGGGCCCACAGCACTGCTCCATTGGGAGAGCTTGCAGCTGTACAACATTCCGTCAACGAAGCACATCACATCACCACGCAGCACTTCACAAACGCAGACCACGGTCTTCAAGCAGACGCCAAAAGAAACACCAGTATACCATGGCAGGCTTCGTCAGGCTTAGCAATCCTGCTCTCTCGAACGGCGTGAGCATGCATGCACACGTCCACTCGGCAGGAGACGAAGGTCAAAAATGACTGACGTCAGAGGCCATGCCCGGAGTAGTGAGCAGGCCTGAAAATATTCTAGAGGGCGCTGACCCAGCCCCTTACACAAGCCCGAACGCGCTAGCGCGTGCCAGCACACACGGTTTTGCCTGCGTTACGCCAAGCTAGGACAGCATACGGCAGCCCGGGCCCTAAACTGCTCTGCAAGTATCATTATCAAGGCGGTCGGAGAACAAGAGTAAGAAGACTTCTCCTTGGCGCGAGCGCGCGCTCAATATGTTACAGATGGCCATGCTAGGTGGTAGAAAGCGTACGGTAGCCAAGGGACGGACAACCCCGGACCAAAAACTGCTTCGCATCTAAAACAAACCACGCCACGGCCAGGCTAGAGGGAAACGCGACGCGCGTCGCATCAACCCTGTAACCCGGCCGTCATTTCTCACGGGGTGAGTGTAAGGGCCGAACGCGGTGTTACAGCCAGGCGAGCATGCCAGAACTATCTTTAATATGGATGGATGCTATGAGTGAGGTGTGGCCTAAGGTCACGACCTCGCGGTGTGTAAAGCGCTGACAAAATTAGTTCTTCTCTTGGAAACGCGCCGAATGGGACGGTCGTAACAACGGCGTGTTGCCGGAGCTAATCGCGGAGGTCACTATTGGTGAAACGAGGTATTTCGGTCACGATATCCTCGCTTCCGCATTACTTTCTGGCGAATCCAAAAGTGACACCATGCACTGCGTCCCACGTTCCGGTGCGCACTTGCTTGAAGCAAGTTAATGAGCAGACTGACCACAGGACGCACATGCGCTTTACATACTCTCTTACTTAGCCGTGGAGCCGTCAGAAGGCGCAGCGCTGCAGTTTGGAGCGCGCTCCCGTGGTCTCTAGAATTTTGCACGCGACAGTACACGGTTCTTCGATTCGCGTTTTAGGCAGATGCTCTGGTTAAGCGATAACAGCAGATTTAGCATATTTTGGACATTCAATCCTCTACTTGATTTTTGAACCCGGACTTACATGAATGATGGAAGCGGCGCACGCCATCATACCCTTAAAAAAAGTAGTAAACAGTTAGTAAACGCATGTATCTATTAGTTTCGAGAGTACTTTACTACATTCGCGACATCCCTCGACAAGCCAGGAGCTGGTAAAGGTAGTAAATTATGCCGTTACTAACCAGGGGGATTTCTTAGTCGTCCTGGATAGCTAACTATTAAGCCACCTATGATGCCAGATGCTTTGTTGATGCCGTAGTATGTAATGCCGTAACTGACAGTTTCATGTGAAATTTCGACAAACTTTAATTTTCTTGATTACGTTGGAATAACACTTTCGAGCTATATTTGCATTTTTGCACTACCTCCAGCATGACCTTCTGTGTCTGTACTCACCGTCTTTATTATTAAAAATCATGACTGCCAATTTCGTTACTAAACTCAACTCCCTCTTGACCGCAAGTGTCCATCAATCTTTGCAAATCTTACTTGTTGTCGGCTATTATACTATATTATCTGCATATATCAGTGCTGGTAATGACTGTTCAATGAATTTCTCTTGCTTGACAAAAGAAAGGTTGACGTCCTCTCCTTTCTAATTTGTCCTCGAATACTTTTAGGTAACGCATAAATAGCAAAGGTGACAGAGGACAGCTTTATCTAAGTCCCTGCTCTATCTCGATAGGCTCAGATACCTGTTTTTGACATTTTATGCCTACCGTTTTACTTCAATAGGGACATTTTAAAATATTAGTTATTCCATCTTCTATATCCGGTGCATCCAGTATTCCCCACAATTCCTCTTGAATCACACTGTATTAGGCTCCCTTAATACATAGAATGGCCAGCCGTAGAGGTCTGTGCGCCTTTTCTGCTGTTTCGACGCACTGAGTCCATGAAAATAGATTGTCATCTAACCTACTTTGTTTCCAAAACCCATTTTGTAGTTCTCCCAGCAGCACCTCATCCTCTAACCATGTCTGCAGTCTTTCATCTAAAAACTGCATCACCACCTGTAAACCACTGATTTTACTGTTACTGGGCACTAGTTGTTCACGTCATCCCTATCCACCTTTATCTTATAGATAATAGACATCATGCTTAGTCTCCCCCCATCGTGTGCTTCACCATCCCTTATTGTTTTGCTCACTGCCTCTGTTAGTGTTTGCTCAGATTTTGGGTACAATTTCCTTATTAGGATAATTGGGATGCCATAAGGACTTGTTGATGATGCTAATAGGAACCCTCTTTTCTGCCCTTTCGTACTCTCGTTGTTTTCATATGTTCCACTGCCTTATCCACTTCTAGCCTGGTTCAATAACCTTTATTTATATACATCTTCTGTAGATTTTTCTATTTACTCAAGTAGTTGAGATGTTTCCGAAATTTTGAAGCGCCTAGGACCCTTCCATGCTCCAAGCGGTCGCCTCCAGCTTGCGATTGTTGCCCTCCGGTTCGCGACTCCTGGGCACACCGTGCGTCATTCACTTGCGGCAACGAGCCTGCTACACCCCGCACCGCCCCGCCCAAAGACTGCCGCTGTGCATCACGGTAGCTTTGCGCAGCCCTCGTGCTGTCGCCAGTTCCCGTATGCGCTACTACGGCCTTTAGGTGTCCCTTCCTACTTGTCTCTGCACGAGCTTCCGTGCTGTCCTTTCCCTTTGCCTCACGTGGTTCGCAACTGGGGTCACGTGCCAATAGCGACTTCACACGCTCTTCGAGCTCGTCCCGCCTTTCCCGTTCCTCCCGGAGCTCGACCGCCACTTTCTCTAGCAGGTACTCGTTAGCCTCCTCAGCTCAAGCGACTCTCCTATCTATGTTTGGAGCCCAATCATTTGTTCTCGCTCCACTTGCAGTTCCCCTCTCAGCTCATTAACACTAGCTGCGTATCCCCTTTCCATGCAGCCGCCCTCAGTCCTTCGCACAGTCTGCACGCGAAGCTAGCCTTCTCAGCATCGGCTAAACTCGCGAAGTCTGTCTCGTCCAAATAGCACCAGCGTTTGCATTCGTTGCACTGCGCTAGATCACTACCGTCTGTGCTTGCCTATACGTCGCTCGCCCAACCCTCGCTGAAAAATAACTCTCAATGTGCCGGCATCTTTAAGGAAGTCTAATTCTGATTGGCCGTGAAAGAGCTGGGCATAGCTTGCCCTAGTGCCGCAAGGCTAAAGACGCAGCGGAGCTGATCGGTACCTGGCTGGTCTTCACCTTTCGAGTTTTTGCTAAATTTTGCGAGCTTATGCTATGTTTTGCTAAGTTTCGCTAGGCATTGCCATGTTTGGCTGGGCATTGCGAAGTTTTGCAAAGTGTTGCAACGTTATGCTATGTTTTACAATAGCAGAGTCATTTAATGCTTCTTATGGTCACGAAACTGCGGCGTCAGTTTCATATGGAGCCAGCGGCCGCCGCCAGAGGCGCAGCTGTGCTTGAGAGGCGATGCGAACGCTGTTATTGTTGGGTTTGTGTGTGGGACAGCCTCGGTGTTTTAGCCTTCTAAACTTCTGCAACGGTCACTTTGCTTTCACGCTTTTACTTTTAGCACTCAGCATGCATAAATACATTCCTGAACGCGTTTTCTGTTTTAAAATGAACACCCCGGAGTAAAAAAGCCAGCATCGGACGCGTTATTCGAAGGTCGCAGGTTTGGTTCCTGCCCGCGGCAAGTTATCTTTTCGTACACTTTACTTTCTTCACATTTATATCCCAATTATTACAAATAACATTTCCTATGTTTTCGTTGGCATCACTGTCTGTTAGTTCT
This sequence comes from Rhipicephalus sanguineus, assembly GCF_013339695.2. Classification (NCBI taxonomy): domain Eukaryota; kingdom Metazoa; phylum Arthropoda; class Arachnida; order Ixodida; family Ixodidae; genus Rhipicephalus; species Rhipicephalus sanguineus. The sequence continues at coordinate 70,468,675 of NC_051176.1, read as the reverse complement.
CATTAATATTGTGTCTAACAAAGAAAAACGAGCACTTAAAAGTAATCCTGTTCCTTCAGCTCAAGACATACAGCTCGTGGTGGTATCAGCCGAAAAAATACGAACATTCGGGAATGAACGAAAGAATACCAAAATATAATTACGAACACCATAGCGGCGGACTTCTGAATGATTTTTGCCACCTAGGGTCCTTTTAAATGTACCTAATTCTGAGCGCACTGGTGTTGTTGCATTTCGCCCCCATCGAAATGCGGCCGCTGCGGCCTCGCAAGCTTTTCGTCTCAACACTACGACACTACGGTAGGTACAGCTCTTTAACATTTCCGTCAAATTAAACACCGTGCATTCGCAGCGAAGTGCCAGCGGTGCCAGTTGTAAACATAGGCAAAAATACGGGCTGTTACACGCCCATTCGTGTGGCTACGATGCGGTATAAACAGGGCCTCGGCGATGCTCCGAGCTCTTCACAGGACGACTCACGTGGTCGTTTGCATGGTGGTCGCATTGCCGATGAGCGAGATCAAGGTTTGCGCTTCGCCCCGCCACGGTGGTCTAGTGGTTACGGCGCTCGACTGCTGACCCGAAGGTCGCGGGATCGAATCCCGGCCGCGGCGGCTGCATTTTCGATGGAGGCGAAAATGTCTGAGGCCCGTGTACTTAGATTTAGGTGCACGTTAAAGAACCCCAGGTGGTCGAAATTTCCGGAGCCCTCCACTACGGCGTCTCTCATAATCATATCATGGTTTTGGGACGTTAAACCCCAGATATTATTATTAAGGTTTGCGCTTCGTGAGATACGAAGGAAGTCCTTAAAAAATCCTTGGAACGGCATGAGCCTTCAGCGTTGGTTTGTCACATTTCAGGGACACGGAGTCGCCGTTGATGTTAAAGTCGCACGCAGTGACAATGTCCGAGGCGTCGAAATGGTTCTCACATGCACGTGTATACTTCGACTCAAAGTTAAAATCGCCACTTTCCTGCAGTGGTATGGCCCGCTTCCCTTCCTCGCGCTGCTGCTTGTCTAACAGTAAAGAAAACAATGACACCTTTCTGGTTCCCTTGTAGCCGGAATGGCACCCCGGCACGCAACATCTGTTAGGCGTCCTAGTCCTGAGACAACGTTTCCGCTAACTTAAACATATCATATCCAGCCATAGAGTTTCCTAAAATTAACTAGAGGGGACTCTGGCGCTGCGATGGTTCAGCTACCATGGGAATGATGGGTAGTACACAAATTTGCCTAGTCTTCGTGCTTGCGACTTCAAACGTACTTGTGGCTTTGTTCATTGCTATGTTTTGGTTTTCTTTCGGATAAAAGAATGGATCGTTGTGAACTTCGTGACCAGATTTGAATCGCTGAGTCTAATGAAGTTAAAGTGGCGAAGTGAAACTGCTGACTTTTGCTGAACTTCGTTTTTTGACAAAGCGGATGCAGCCGACGCGGAGCCAAACGAAGCTTAAAGTACAAAGTTTAGACAAATTTGTGTACTACCCATCATTCTCATGCTGGCTGATGCGTCATGCGTTGCAGCTCCCATAGACACTAGCGCCAGAGTTCCCTCTAGTAAGTATTGTAGGAAACTCTATGTATCCAGCAGCTTGTTTCGCACTGCGTATTTCAATACGCGGACGGCGCAGACGATCGCCTCTGTGGCGCAGCGGCGGCGCGTTGCGGCATTTTGGAGCAGCGTATGAAGCTCGCCGATAGCGTGACGGCGAAGTTTCGCGACCATAAAAAGAACTGAATGACTCTGGTTTTACTAAATTTTGCTAGGCATTGCTAAGTTTTTCGTAAGTGTTGCAAAGTATTCTGAGGTGATGCCCAGACTCGCCAGGTCCCACTCTATTCGCAATGCGCAAGAACTATAGGTGGCATGCTGTGCGATTCAAGGTGGCGTCCGGAGGAGGGTCAACCTGTTTGTTAGCAAAGGAACAGATATGACGTACGGACGTACGGCCCATGCCACTTTCACCGGATGAGGTCATGAACTGCACTGAATTGGATATCAGGCCAAAATACTTGCCCAAACCGTGGGAAGCGCGAAATGCTTGCTACCTCATTATTTACCGTGGTGTGAGAGGTTCTATTTCGGCTCCGTTACAGTGCATCAACGATGCTTTACGAAATCCTGTGCGCGCTGTAGAAAACGTATGAATTGAACTGGAGTCTAATTATACATCCCGTGCCTGCGTGTAGGATTTGCCTTAGTAAGAGACCGCTTGCGAGTAACGCCATCGTTGCTGCACATGACCGCATGTTTAGCGTGACAATGGTTTTTAAACATGTTGCTCTGTCATCATTACTTGTGTGGCAAGGAACGCGGAGTGCACAGTTCACTTCTATCGGATGTCACATGTTTGATGAGCACCTCGAAACGAATACACACACAAGCTTTTCGCAACGTCGAAGAATTTCTAGACAACGACGCCGTTCGGACGGTAATGGTCAAGTTCATTTGACAACTCAGCGGCGCGGCTTGTGGTCGCGATTGCACGTTTCGCTTCCGCTCATCGAGCTTGGTGGCAGCATGCGGCCACAGAAGTTGCGCTACGTGCATCGCATCAGAAAAAGTATGCTTTCATTTTGATCTTAACACTATTACACATGAAATACATTCAAAGTGACTACGATTGTGAAAAGCTTGCTGTACAGATGGTTAACTAGCAAAGTACGTTAAAGAGAATCGCTCCTGCAGGATCTCCATCGACGCTGTCGCTATCGGTACTTTCACAGCCTTCAATGCCCAGTGAAAAATACTCGTCGTCACGGTACACGGTCTCTTTGAACATCACTGTCAAAATCGATGTAAAGAATTTCCTCCGCCGAGAGCTGCCTCGCGTTCTCCGCGTTGTGGGCTGAGAGAACACTTTTCTTGCAGTATGCTGCCACCTATCAACAAAGTAACAAACATGCAGGGAAGCGCTGGCTATGAAAGCAACACACGGATGAAGGACGACGTTGAGAGTGGGGCTGCCGATTAAATTTGTCCAGTTGGGGTCCACTAACGTGGATATAGACATATTCCATCAATCAATCTTCTTTAATCTCCGTCGGAATGCGTTAGCTGAGGAGAAGATTGAGCCCGCCACGCGGCCGGTACATGGTCGTAGCTAACGATAGCCGTGGAGCGAGCGCAGCCCCGAATGACTGAATGGTCGCTCGCAAGATTCATACAGCTCTTTTCTGACAAAATGTAAAACGTTTTAGTTTAGTGCATCACCTAATTATTGCGAAGGCCCTGATATTATTCAGTTATAGAAGAGGATATCGCGAGCTCACGCAACGCGCCGCGTATAATGTTATGGGTTACATACACTATAAACACACCGACGGATATGATATACAAGCAAAATAGCCCGAGTTTCGACAGAAAAAGACACACACTAACATTTCCCTAACCTGCGTGGCCACAAAACTTCGCGGAGCTGAAATGTGTGCGCTGTGTCCACGACTTGCCCCAAGGTGCTTCACCAGGTACTTTCACGAAAACGTCGCGTGTCGCAAGAAAGGATCAAATGTATCTTGTCATGGACGGCCCGGTTTGTTCATGGATTCACGAAGCATGCAAAGTCATAGTGTTTCTTTCCAACCAACGCGTTGACAATCGGGCTAGCATAGCTGAACCTGGGAGTGGCTGCCGATTTGTCGTCTGCTAACCCTCCTCCTAACATCCGCTTGATGGCGTGACAGTCTATGGGCATTGCGAATAACTCTAAGCTAGCCTTCCGCCTCGGTAGGTGCCCCCGCATCAGAGACGAGTGCAGCGTTTCCGGGTGGTAGCCAGTAGCGCTCAGCTTCGGCTTAGAACCAGCTAGGTGCCGATCATCTCCGCCTTGCGCCACTAGTGCACGCTACGCCCAGCTTTTTTTGAGCCAAGTAGCCGGCCTTGCCACGCAAGGGCTAGATAGCGAGATAGCGAAGCAAGCGCGAAGCTATGCACAGGTGCGCAGGGGTTGCTAGACAATGCGAGGTGATGTCATCGCTCCGCGAGGTTTTTGGTCCACGACGGACGGACTAACACTCCGCTTAAACAGCTCCACTGATAAAAAAAACGCCAAAATATTTAACAAAGGCCAACGGTGAGCCCTACGGTAATCTTCCTTGCCTGCGGCCTCCGGTAGCCTTCCTATACCTACTACGGTTCAAAACTGCCGCCTACACTGTTCACCCCGTGGTCAACATTACTAGCAACGTTGTACGTGGTTCCCGCCGCACTTGCGACTTACCAAAGAAGACTACAAAAGTGAAAAAAAAAACTCCAAAATACCTGAACAAAGCGCAAAGGTGGGCGCCACGGCAATCTCGTTTTCCGGCCGCCTGCGCAAGCCTTCATACATTTACAACGGCTTAAAACTGCCGCATACTCTTCACCCCGTGGTCAACGATACTAGCGACGTTGTACGGGGTGGTACGGCACTCATGATTTGCCAAAAAAGAATAAAAAAGCGAAAAATAATAGCATATGTGAGCTGATTGCAGCGCCACCTGCCATCAGAGAAACACGCTAATCCAAGATACCTTTAAGAGTGGAGCCCTTAAAGCTTTTTGTTGCGCCGGGTAGTGACAATGGTCATCATGAATCGGCACTGCGTCCCCTTCTTCCTCTCGGTCCTCTTCTTCATCTTATGCTTCGCCCCAAAAACACGTTCGCCAATTTCTCCGGAGCGGGATTGAACAACTCTGATGGGTGAGAGAACGAGTACAGAGAGAGAAAGAAAGAAAGAAAGGGAGAGTAAGAAAAGAAGAAATTCTTGGCGAAAAAAATTTCTTGGCGAGGCAGGATTCGAAGCCGCCTACCCATGGTCCGAAGGCGAACGTCCTAACCTCTCGGCTATCCAGGCACGCTAGCAGAGCATAGCATAGCCTTGCGTAGTATAGTATAGCAAGGTGGAGGGGAAGAGAAGTGAATGGGAGGAGGAGGGAAGAGAGTAAAGTATAGCATAGAAAGAAAGAAAAAATAGAGAGGAAGAAAGAGAGAAAGAAGGGGAAGACGTAAAGAGAAAGTAGGAGACAGAAATACATAGAACGAAAGAAGAAGCAAGAAATTGAGAGAGCGAGAAAGAAGGCCATGAAAGAGAAAGGTAGAAAGAGTGGGAAAGACAAAAAATACATAACAAGAACGATATATAAATAAACGCAGAGAAAAAAAAAAAAGACAGGAAAAAGAAAGATGAGACAAAAATCATGGCTGATCCCTCCGTTATAGGAATCGGTATAACACGAAAGTGAAACGTGTCTTCGCAGAAGTAGGGCTTATTGTGCAGTGACATATGAGAGCTTGTACAATGTCTATTCGTGTTTGGCAGCTACAGCACCGTTTTCACGTGGGTGCACCCATGTTGACGGCATGTCTCTATCGCGACTACTAACGCCCATGATCATGATTAAACCGTTGTGGTAGCTGACTTTGTGACCATATATTTGGACGCAGCAAATCGTGAATCCCGCGTAAGGATGATATCAACAAGCTCATAATCAACATTGGTACCCGGTATGCACTTCTTCAAAGCGTCGTCAATTAAAGGGGTGGTGCCACCAAATTTGTGGCTTGCGAGTTCTTTGCTGTAGGCGTTTGCTATAGCTCCAGGAAGCATGATGCACGCACCAAGATGCATGTATTCTCGCTAAATAATTTGATATCGCCTTCTGATGCGGACAACTTTCGGTTTCGGTTTCTGGGCGCCGAGGTTGGGCAGTGACGTAGAAGTGTAGGAGGCGTGGTCACGTGACCGCACAAGGCTGTGACGCACATAGCCAGGAAGCGATCGAAACTCGGCGAGTGATGTAGCAACCGATGCTTTGCCGGTACTACAGTGAACTAGAATGTATTCTAGTTAACTACAGCCGGTACATACATTGCGGAGGTGGCGGAGGTCCGGAGGCCACTCACGTTAATACAGCAGATTTGGTGTGACGTCACTACAACTTTCGTTGCCTATCCTACAGATCTACGTCAGTGTAGGCGCGCTCGCGATGGGTTTCGATCGGGAGAATGGGCATTTATGTACACTTTGGCAGTGAATTAAAATATATTCTAAACGTTTGCTGTGTCCGACCCTTCGTGTGGAATGTCCTTGCATACAGAGGAAACCAACAACAGGCTTGTATTAGCCTCGAAATTTGATGGCACCACCCCTTTAAGGAGAGAAACGGCACGGTGCGCGCTTTCGGTGACCGACGCCTGCGCTCATGCATACACTACCACACACTACGCTTCAGCAACACGGGATGTAGAGGTAGCCTGAGCCGCAAACGTAGCCTGAGCCGCAAACGCGTGCGTCCCGCTGTGCTCTGTCTCGCAGGCGCTAGTCTCGCTCCACCAAGGCACGACATTCGCCCGTCGAAATCGCGTCCTTTCTGCAACGCGTATTGCAGCAGTTTTGTTAGTCGGTGCTCTCGCAATCGAAGCAGTTGGCGGCGGAGAAATCCCGTTGGTGCATGTGGAAGCTGCACTACTCCGATGAGCCGACGCACGCTAACACGAAGCGGAAGACAAAGAAAGAACGTAACCAACGTAACTGCGTCAAGGGTGCCTCAGTGACGCCAGCGCGGCCAGTGTACCTCGCTGGTATCGAGACGCTGTAACCATGACCTTCGATATTTCGCGCAATCTCGGAGAAAGCGCTAGTAAGTTTCGATCGTGAGCATTGCTTCTTTTCACCTCTCACAGACGGCGGCACCGCCCCGATCCGCGCCGCCTACCTGCACCGCCAACAGGGAGCACCGTGCGAAGGAGAATGTGTGAAAGGTATAAGGCGCGTTCGCGCCGTGTCTAGCGTCGGGCGAGTTAGCTTAGTCGGTAGGGCGTCGGGTGCTTACCGTCGCGGCCGCAAGATCGTGGGTTCGGTTCTCAGCGGGGGATATTTTTCTTGATTTTTTTCTTTCTCGCCCGTTGGCGTCCATTTTATCAACGTCATATCCGTGACGGATGTACTTAGTGGACCCCGGCATAAAACACTTTCGTGTTAAAAGAAAAACGGAGAAAGAAAGAAAGAGAAAAATAAACACAAACAAAGAAGGCCCCCAAGTTCCGCATTTTCTTCAGGCTTGCACCAATAATGCGAAGCTGCCTTAATTTTTTTTGTTGGTTTTTTTATGACACGACCTTAATGCAACCAGCATTGTGTTCAAGTTTGCGGCTTGCTTTTCGCAGGCGAAACACGGCCTGAGTACACTTTGGATTTCTTATAAGAACTTCGTCTAATTTTCGCCTTGGCAACTAGCGCAATGACAGCGAAGACTGCCGCGACGACGTGTATTTTCTATCGTTTCTTCGAGGTAGCGCATCGGTCCGTTACTTTTCGCAGTTTTGTTCATAGACATGTCCGGCTTTCGGAATGCACTTTCTAAATTGCTATGATTGAAGAACTATGAAATCAATTAGGGCCCTGCACGCGGCCTTGGAGTCGCAGCTCTGTCCTCCGCCATTAAACGCCCTAGCGACATTACTAAATGCCAATGTCAAAAGACACTGTGCTTCTGTCAAGAAATCTTGTTAACCACATCTTGGTAACCACAAAACAACGAACACATTGCTTCTCTAGGGTGCGGATGGTCTACAGGCGGAGGAAACCAGCAGCGCTTCCGGAATGTTCAGCCGGAAGCATTCTGCCCCGGAGACAACTGAAGGCGACGCTCATGGGGTTTCTGAGAACGTGCGCGCATATACCACCGGCGATACTTTGCAACGCGTGGTTGGATTATATGCACGAAGGATGAGAGTTGGCTATCGAGAAGTAGCAACCAGAACTGTGCACCTTCCTTCTGATATAGAAGTCATCAGAGACGTCTGCAGCCTCGATCTGCAGCGTGCCAACAAGCAAGGCGCCACTGCTCCGCCGGATGCCGTTGAAGACCCACGTAAGCAGTTTCATTTATACAAGAAGCGATTGACAGATTTTGCTCGAAATAACGCCTCGCGTTAATCGTGCTTATCACTGCTGCGTCGGCAGCAATATGTTTGCTTCGCTGAGGCAAACATTCTTTACGTCTCTATTCAAGTAGGTGGGAAGTATTCACTTGTCGCTCTGCATCATTCAGGCGTAAAAGAAGACGAGAAATAATTGTGCCTCCCAAGTTGATGTAAAACATTTGGAGGACGCTTGAGCTTCGCCTTCAAGAGTAGAACGCGATAGCGTAATCGGGCCAAGTGCGCATCGCCTCAATTGCTAGCCGGGCTTCGGTTCTTGGTGGATGCCTGAACCGTGTTGTACGGAAACGAACGTCTGTGCGCGTAACGTTGGTCGTTGCAAACTACCCTAGAATGCCTACTGAAAGCACCGTTGCGCAGTGCACACTAAGCAATAATTCTTCCCTTTCGGATGAGCGTAGAGTCCGAAAGCAACACGCGAACCAACACAGCTGCACACTTTGTTGATGCTGTTGCTGATGATAATGATTAAATATGTCTGCGCGCTTTGTATTGGCTGGGCCTTGAAAGCATCCACTCATTGCGCAGTTAACATGTTCTGACCCCTGGAGCGATTTTACGCTTCTGCCACGCAATATTATCTTCGTTAAGGAGACACCTCCCACTACAAGACATTCATAGTGTTTTTTTCGAAGCTGCTTTAATCAATGACGGGACTCTGTGGTAGAGCGCCTGTTTGACACGCAGACGGACTGGGTTCGATTCTCACTCGAACCGAAAATGGTCGCGTTTCGTGCGCGCTGGGCGCGATCGGTTTCAATATCGCCCTTAAAATTCGATGATGAATATCTCGAACTACGCGCAACTTTTGTGAATTCTAACAAATGGGTATGCCACAAATTGTCAAGCACTACAACTTTCTAATATAATCAACTGCCCTGAAGTTAATAATTAAAAAGTTAATTACCTCCTTTTTCGGAAATAACCGCAATAGTTTCATTTCAGCTGGGGCGAAGTATTTCCACCTCGACGTAGAGTTCGTGTGCAAAAGCGAAATGAGTCTGTCGGCGGCCAGCTATCTTTTCGTGCACTTTACTTTGTTCACATTTTTATCCTAATTATTACAAATAACATCCTCTATACTTTCCTTGGCATTATTGTCTGTAAGTTCTCATTAATATCGTGTCGAACTAAGAAAAACGAGGCATCGTCTTTACTGTCATAGGACTTTTATGAACAATTTGTATTATCTAAAAGAATCACCGCCATATCCACGAAGTGATTGACGTTAGAGGAGCTTGCTCGGAGATGATCGGGTTACCCGCGAATCCACCTTACACATTCCTCTACCATCATACATAGACGAGACAATGTTATATATACATTAGCCCTCTCCGCTTCGGCCTCCCGGGCTCTCACCGCAGGGTCTTGGCGGCGAGCCCGAGCTGCTGCTGCGTTGCGAGCCCACCGCATGCTGCGGAGCAGCAATGAAGAGTATTCACTGAGTGAGCTCCCGGCGAAGAGAAAGGAAGCGCGCCAAGCGCGAGCGCCAAACCAGGCGCAGCCCTCTGTTCACTGAGTTCTGTTGGGTAACAGGTGTCTCAGCTTGCGACTGCTTCTGCGCAGAGCTGATACACGGAGCGATCAACGCGACGGTGAGTTAAGACAAATTTATATACATACATACAGAGGCGTTACATATTCGGCGCTGGGGCCGACAGCTTATTGGGCTCGCACAGAGGTGCGACGACGACCCGGGAATTTCTTCGCTCGCTGTCTCTCTCTCTCCGCGCCGCTTGGTTCTTTTATAGCCCTGGACGATCGCTTGCATCAGCCAGGAGCTCGAAGCCTCCAATCAGGAACCGCCGTTGGTCGCTGGCTCGAACCGAATCCGCGGATGAGAGGGCTTGCCGCACGTTGCGGGAGAGATTTCCTTCGGTTGCGTCAGACGCATCGCCGGAGTTGCCGGGGATTGCGTAAGACTCCCGCCTCGTTGCATCAGCTGGTGTTGACGCTGGTTGCGTCAGCCGCATCGCCGGAGTTGCCGTGGATTGCGTAAGACTCCTGCCTCGTTGCATCAGCGGGTGTTGACGCTGGTTGCGTCGGACGTTCTACCAGCTTGAATGCCTTGTCGAAGCAAGGAAGTTTGGGTTGGGAGCCCTGGCATAACAGTTCCCGGCGAAGAGAAAGGAAGCGCGCCAAACGCGAGCGCCAAACTAGAGGCGGCGCGCCATCTATTGAGCATTCTTGAAATCACCGGAGAGAGCGCAGCTGCGCCTCTGGCGGGACCAATGAGAAGTAGTATATAAGGAGCAAGCTCCTAAAAAAGCACCTCTATACCGGCTGGTCTAAGCGCAGTACAAGACGATTGCTGAGTATTCGCAACACAGGAATGTTCGGAATAATCAGCTGCTGATGAAACACTGCGTGCCGCATTATGTCACCTCCATCGGTCTTTCTGTCGCTCTCGCTCCATAGAGGCCTAAAGCGAAGTTGTTGGAAGTCACCCGGCGTCAGTTTGAATACATGCCTTCGTCTGGCGTTGTTTGTCCTTTTTTTGTCATTGCCTGTTCGTCCAGGACAGGACAGCCGATACAAACATAGGAAACTCAAACAGACGTTTATTAGCGTCCGCATGAGCCCAGAACTTCAAGATGATTCCTTGGTTCCTTGGTTGAACGAGCACACTGGCACGAAGCTCGTCTTCTTCTTCAAGTAGACAGAACGCGGGAAACTGAACACATTCCCGGCCGCGCAGTGGTTTCTTGTCAGTACGGTTGGGCGCTTTCTGTGTTTCATTCTCCAAAAGATCTCCGTACGCGTTGATTTCGGCTTCCTCGATGCGTCTTTGAGGTGCCTTAGTCAGCCTTCTACCTTTCAATCTCCTTCTTCAGTTGCCGAAGCTTCTCTCACCACTGGACGCATGCCGGCATACTTGACGCATGCTGACCGTTGCAACCGAAGCACGCAATTCTCCGCCTGCAATATCTTGCTCGCTGACCTTTACTGGTACATCGAAAGCACCGCATATCGGCAGAAAGAAGTCTCTTCTTCCCTGGTAGCGGTAAGTTCATATTACATGACTCCGTCAAATGCTGCGTCGATTTACAGAAATTGCAGCTCGAATTCGATGGAGTTAAAGCGACTCGGCACTGTTTACGTTGGGACAACACTGTGAAAGTGAGGACTCTCGTTGTCTCTAGAATGAGTCGCCTCATCGTATCCTTTCTGTTCCCGGAATCTGCTCTTTTCAAGGCTCTCCACTTCAATAAAGACAAAGTGAAGCAGTCGCTCTAGTTCCTTGACGTGCTGAACGTTTCTGTTTGTGTAAATTGCAGCCTGTGTTGCGCAAGACCTGTGATAGGCTACGACGATGTCATGTGGCAATGCCCTCAGAAGAACGTCACATAGCAGCGACGAGAAAGACGACTTGCTAACGCTTCCGTGTGAATTAGCAGGTCGTACAACCTGCGGAGTTGGGTCACTTCGTTCATAGAACTCACATGACTAAGCCTTAAGAAATACTCCTGCTCAAAGCGCTTTGTGTCACGGAAACGTCTTTTCAGGATGTCTAATGCGCCCGCGTAACACGCTTCGGTGGTAGGCAGCACCGCTGTAAAGTAAGTGTTAACATTTGTCACGCTTGTTCTGCGTGCCGTGCGAAGAGGAAATGGACGCGGGGACGACGAGGCAAAACACACGCGACGTTTATGACAAAACACAGAAGAAAAGCTACAATAAACACTAAGGTACACGAAAAAACACAGACTAAGCTATATTAGGAAACTAATCAGAGTTCACAAATGGAAGACCGAAAACCTCACGATGCGATGGTCGGCACGACGGACACTGAGGTGCAGGGACAGGAGGCAGCCGAAAAGCGATGAACAGCGGGGCGCGTCTCGATGTGCGACGCTGCGGCGATGATGCACCTTGGCAGCGTGGGTCCGACTACGACAGCCATGACGACAGCAGTCAACCCACATCGGAGACGCGATGCTCCGTGCAGGGATGGTCCGCCTGCCCAGCGGACAGCATGCGCTCGGGTCGCTTTGCTCGGCACAACCGTGACTATTAGCAGAGTCATTCAATTCTCTTTATGGCCACGAAATTGCGCCGTCACGCTATGGGCGAGCTTCATACGCTGCTCGAAAATGCCGCAACGCGCCGCCGCTGCGCCACAGAGGCGATCGTCTGCGCCGTCAGCGTATTGAAATACTCGCGCAGTGCGAGACAAGCTGCTGAATATGATATGTTTAAGTTAGCGAAAACGTTATCTCAGGACTAGGATGCCTAACAGATGTTGCGTGCCGGGGTGCCGTTCCGCCTACAAGGGAACGAGAAAGGTGTCATTGTTTTCTTTACCATTAGACAAGCAGCAGCGCGAGGAAGGGAAGCGGGCCATACCGCTGCAGGAAAGTGGCGATTTTATCTTTGAGTCGAAGTATACACGTGCATGTGAGAACCATTTCGACGCCTCGGACATTGTCGCTGCGTGTGACTTTAACATCAACGGCGACTCCGTGTCCCTGAAATGTGACAAACCAACGCTGAAGGCTCATGCCGTTCCAAGGATTTTTGAAGGACTTCCTTCGTATCTCCACGAAGCGCAAACCTCGATCTCGCTCATCGGCAATGCGACCACCATGCAAACGACCACGTGAGTCGTCCTGTGAAGAGCTCCGAGCATCGCCGACGCCCTGTTTATACCGCATCGTAGCCACACGAATGGGCGTGTAACAGCTCGTATTTTTGCCTATGTTTACAACGGGCACCGCTGGCACTTTGCTGCGAATGCACGGTGTTTAATTTGACGGAAATGTTAAAAACTGTGCCTATCGTAGTGTTGAGACGAATGGAGCTTGCGAGGCCGCAGCGGCCACATTTTGATGGGGTCGACATGCAACAACACCAGTGCGCTGAGAATTAGGTACATTTAAAAGGACCCTAGGGGGCAAATATAATTCAGAAGTCCCCCGCTATGGCGTTCGTAATTATATCTTGGTATTCTTTCGTTAATCCCCGAATGTTCGTATTTTTTCGGCTGATACCACCACGAGCTGCATGTCTTCAGCTGAAGAAAGAAAATTACTTTTAAGTGCTCGTTTTTCTTTGTTAGACACGATATTAATGAGAACTAACAGACAGTAATGCCAACGAAAGTATTGGGGATGTTATTTGTAATAATTGGGATATAAATGTGAAGAAAGTAAAGTGTACGAAAAGCTAACTTGCCGCCGGCAGGGACCGAACCTGCGACCTTCGAATAAAGCGTCCAATGCTGGTTTTTTTTCCTCCCGCGAGTGATCATTTTAAAACAGAATACGCGTTCAGGGATGTATTTATGCATGCTGAGTGCTAAAAGTAAAAGCGTGAAAGCAAAGCGACCGTTGCGGAAGTTTAGAAGGCTAAAACACCGAGGCTGTCCCACACACAACCCCAGCGATAACAACGTTCGCATCGCCTCTCAAGCACAGCTGCGCCTCTGGCTGCGGCCGCTGGCTCTATATGAAACTATAGTTACTATTACTATTATGGTTTCGTGACCATAAGGAGCATTGACTGACTCTGCTATTAGCCAGGCCACGCTCGTTTCTTGGTTGAGCAGCAGACCATGGGCACGCCTCGCCGGGATCCGCGATTTTATCGGCAAGGGGTAGAACAGGAGGCCAGGCCACGCTACTAGATGTAGTACTCGTGCTGGCAACGTGCTGGCAACGCCGCCTCAGGTGGTGGTTCGGCGGCAGGAGCGCAGACGGCCGCATTCCCTGGCTGGAACCTGGATCGCCGGCGTCCGACGCTTCGGCCCGCTGTCTTCCGTCTGCCGCTGCTGCGGCTCGTCGCCAGCCACCAAGCACTTAGCCACGTATCCTCCACACGTGACCCAATCGTGGCACACCACCTCTATGGACCCTCACAGGTCATCAGCTGATTGGCTGGCCTCACGCGCAGACCTGGCTCCCAATCGCAAGCGTCCGGCGCCGCACCTTCGTCGTCCTTCACAAATTCTTGTTCCATTATTCACACCTGCTATAGCTGCCGCCGCGTCTCCTTTCAAGAATAGCTTCAGGTAGTTAAATATGTCGCTAGTTGTAGGATTTCTGTTCGTGGTGATGACCTGATCGAATTGCTCCCTGAACTCATTCAACTTGCGCACGTCACCAGCGAAGGCATTATTTGTCAGCTTCGGTAACTTGGCTCCTGTCCTTTCAGCAGGTCCCATAGCCGCCGGCACGTCGCGAACTTCGATAGGCGATGACACTGCAGATGTTTCGCTATGCTGGCGGCGTTTGCTCTGTCGCTCGGCGAAGATGCGGGTCGCGTTATTCTCATAATCAACGACGGTAGCGTACCCTTCCTCGAATACCTCGTCACTTATGTGACTCTCTATCTCATCGTTAATCTTCTTCAGCTCCTCGTTGTTCTTTAGCCTCTCGTAAATCGATTCGATCTGCCGCACTGTCGCGTCATCATTCTCAAGTGGCGCACTTGTCTCTTAAATTAGTTTGTTGTTTGGGCCCTTCGCGTGGTCCTTCTCAACTTGAGCTTGTCCATGGTGGTCAGCTGATCTGTAGGCCTCCGTGATTCGCTGCTGTTTCCAGTCGGTAGCTACCAGCAATGTACCTTTACGGCAGCTTCCAGCTGCCACCTTTCGAGTTTAACGGCACCAAATTGTTTATTATGACATACGGTTCACTGGCATGAAGCCAGGCTTAAAACATCATGAGCGCTATTTTTTTCCAGCCGTTTCGGTCAATTCTGGCTGCAAGTGCTTTTTGTCACCGAAACGTCTTTTCAGCATGTCTAACGCGTCTTCGTAACATTTAAATGTCCCTGGTTCGTCCCCGGGTTTCGGCACCAAATGTAAAATAAATGGTAAACAGAACAGCTGACACGAGCTTAGGAAACTCATACAGACGTTTATTAGGGTCCGCATGAGCCCAGAACTTTAATATGGCTCCTTGGTTACTTGGTTAAACGATCTCACGCGCTCGCTGGCACAATGCTCGTCTTCTTCTTCTAGTAGACAGAACGCGGAAAATTCAATACTCGTACCACCGATATCCAGTGGGGCGCAGTGAAACGTATTCGGAAAACAGAAATTTTAACCAAATTTGGCGAATCTTGTCTGCATGCCTTATGGCTTGACAAATGTTTCAATTGTGTATAGACGATGCTATGTGCCCGTTAGTTTTTGTCAGACGGCATTATCGGAGCAAGCACCATAGACAAAGTGCTCGAGAGACACTTTCGCCTTCTCCTAGAGCGCTTTGATGAACAAAGCCTGATGCTATCGCCCCAGAAATGTCGTAACGCGGTAAGGACAGAGCAGAGGACCACGTTGCGAGAAGGAAAAACAAGGTCTGTTTTGAGAGACCACAAGAGCAGACGCTCCAACGTCGTCTTCCTCAGAGGAACGGTCGTTGCTGCTCGTGCTTTAACGTCGCTGTCCTCCGTCGTCCCACCGGATTTTATTAGTGATGTAATACCGTGATGTAGGACCGAACTTTCAACATTCGAATAACGTGTCGGATGCTGTACCACTGAGCTACGGCGGCTACGGTAGCTCAGTAGTAGAGCATCGGACGCGTTATTCGAAGGGCGCAGATTCGGCCCCTGCCGGCGGAAAGTTATCTTTTCGTCCACTGTACTTTCTTCCTATTTACTTCATAACTAGTACAAATGACTTCCGCTATACTTTGCTTAGCTTTGTTGTCTGTTCGTTCTAATTAATGTTTTGTCGCAATAAAACATTATGTATGGCTGATAAATGTTCAATGTTGGGGCAGAGTGTTAAGGAAAAGACAATACCGTCGTGGAGTAGCGCAAGCACGTGACGCAATAAAATCCCTGTAGCTCTGTGTTCATCATAGCTCAAAGGTGGCGGTAGTATCACATATTCCTAAAGGCTTAGCTTTCAACTAAGTATAATGTTGTAACCGCAGTCGTTTCTCTGTGCGTATAGGCGATGGCGATTTGCTAATATTTGGATCGGAGGTGAATAGAGGAGAAGCAGCTGGCAGCGCAGTCAGTGAATGGCGTCGTCGATTCATGGCAACGGCTCCCTTCGACATTACGTGCAGTTGTCGACGATGCATGCAGAAGCACCGTATTTTGTCTTTTAGGGGCGAATGTTCTTATGCCGTGGGTCTGTCCATCCTCCGTTTGTAGCGTTGTAGTAGCCACCTCTAGCCCGTGAGAAGCGCGCGTTCTGGTATGCAGTAGAAGAAGACGACGCGCCATGAGGCTCCCTCTTGGCACGCTTTCTCTTTAGCTCGGAGTCGCCAGATGGAAGACAAGGCTGCGGAACGGAGGGCACGGAAAGCGGCGGCAGCGCGCCCTCGCCGACAGAATCCTGAGGTGAGAGCCCGCGAGGCCGAAGCTGCACGTCGACGCCGCGAAGCAGATTCCGCCGTTCCAGCCCGCGAAGCCGAAGCTGCTCGACAAGCTGCACGGCTGCGGCGCGAAGACCCCGCCGTTCGAGCCCGCTAGGCCGAAGCTGCACAGCTGCGGCGCGAATCGGATCTTCAAAATGTGAAGGACCGTGAAGCGGCGAGAAAGCGCGCGCACCGGCAGGCAGAGCCCGAGGCTGTGCGAGCAGGTGAAGTGGCTGAAAAACACATCAGGCGGGCTCTGCCCGAAGGCGCCGACGCGCGCTTCCAGCGGGACTTCCTTGATAACAGTTTGCCATAGTTGCGGTGTGTGCAACAGATTGTGGTTCTCAAACAATCTAGTCACAATATCTTCCATCAAGAAGGACCACGCTCGCGCCAATGCCATCGCCGTGCTGCAGCGCGAGGTCGCTTCGCCCCACTCATCATCATTCACCACGTGGATATGCTGTGATTTTTTTATGCAAATTTAAGCCCCTAGAGACAGCCGATGACTCGAAGAAGCCCTAACGTTGTTTTACTTGAGGTTCTTAGCAACATAAGTTTGACTTCCCTTTTTATACCCATTTTTATACAGTATATATACTATCTAAATACATTATTGAAAGGGTTACCTAATATTTCTATAGAGATAATCTATTACGCCGCACCTAGAACACAAGGCCACGTCTTGTGAAAGAGATAAAGGAATTTTTTCACACGATGCATTTTGAACAGCAGTACAGTCAGTGAATAAAATAGAGACAACCTGCATCTCGGCGCTCGGAGCATCTCTGTGTTCTCTGCCCCGATGCTAGCTCAGCACGCCATTACTTGTGCAATACCGCAAGCACAAGGTGTGGACACTTCTAAGAGGGGCATCAATTCGTTAATTCAAGCCCTGCTATAAGACAACAAACAATGAATCACAAACCATGAACAGTGTCTAAGAATGTGTCGTGTGACTGCAATTGCTAATTCATTATTTCGGATGAATAAGGCTTGAATACATTACAGTTGTTGCTGAAAGGAGTATGACTGTTACGTTGTAGTTATGGTTTTCCAAACGTGCAGGTTCTTATTCAGTGGGTGTCCGAGACGTCACCACAGACACCCACGAAAGGACGAGGCCGTTTGTACACAAAATTTAATATATACACTGAAAACGAGCACGCATCACACTGACAGAAACCCAAAATAACAATATACAACTAAATCATGAAATCAGTCCCAAATTAGGAGTTCTTACGTCTATCGGAGAGAGGAGTCACAAACGCTGGTCTCACCAAGGTGCTTGATGGTGGACAAGCCGTCGAGTGGAGCGCGAAGACCACTGGTCGAAACAGCCTCCCAAGGCTGCTGGTCGAAAAGGAGGCACTGACGCCGTGGCCGTGTTCCGGCCAGACACCCACGCCAGAGCTCGCGCCCGAAGCCCGAAAGCTCAGCGGGTTAACGGGGACAGGACGTCACGCAGAAACACGTCAGAGACGCGCCGCCATGGCCTGCTTGTACGTGGCAGGTCCCTCCGGGCTCAGCGGATCACCAAGGCTCGGGTCTGGAACCCGACAGCCGAGAGCATGGCCCGCTTTCTTCGCTGCGCCTCTCGTCCGCCCCCTCTCGCCACCAACGCTTCGCCCTTTCTTCCTCGCGCATCCCGTGGTATTTCACTATTGGCGATTTTCTGTCTCCAGGCGATCTTATTTTTGCGTTCCATGGTCTCTGTGGCCTTCTCTAATTGGGTCTTTCTCTTCTTTGTCATTTTATCTTCCAGCACTCGTGCCAGTTTCGTCATCCTCTACTTCTACTCGACCTTGTGATGTCGCGCACTTTGAACACTCGCGCACGTCCCTCATCACAATGACAACGTGCAGTATTCTAGAAAATAGCTGTTTATATGGCAAAAGTAGCTCCTCATTCTCCTATACATGCCTGCTCAATTCTGAATTGGGCCTTCATCGATCGAGCGACGCGTTAGGTGTTCAGTAGCAGTGGTATGTGCGCATTAACACTGTTTTATGTGAAGTATGAGCCCACCACACACGTAAAATTGCCTTGTCCTGCTGTTCTCCTAACTAGCCCTCCAGGCAAAACTGTGTTGACAAAGGTGGACATTGCTCTTGGCTTGACGTTGGAATTTGTACGGTCAAACTATTTCGAGTCGCCATAGCGTTAGTCAACTTGCGTAGACTTACAGCGTATTGCCCCTTAAGATTGTAGTTTTAAATTTAGCCCATCGCCAATGTTTTATAAGCAGTACCAATGCTCGTGAGTGCGAGCAAGCAATGCAACATTTCTTCACTGTTTATGTGAAATAACGGAGCACGATGCCTTTGGATCGATACTTTGGATGATTTTCCTCAGTTGCCTTAGGATTCTTGACCACACACAGCAAAATGATATATCGGCAAGGCTCACTGCTCCCTATTCATGGATAACTTTTCTGAATTAAAAAAACTACGTGTCTTTGGTAGCCAATGAAAGAACTGTCTTTTAGGGTTCGCGAGATTATAAAATAATCACGTGTATGTAGGAAAGCACAATATCAATACTATGTATAACGATGCGCCACTTTTGCACGCAGATCATCTTGCCGAATGGGAGACTTTCACGAGGGCCCTGTTGACCTTTCACCCTTGCATTTTGGTCCTGAATCTTCACATATCAGCTGTCAGACGGCCACCTCGGCACTTCTACCAGAGCATCAGTTTGCAAAGTGGAATCGCGCGGATCAATGTTGAAGTGTCCGCATATACTGACCCGTACAGAGATTTTATGCTGCCCTTCATGTGTCATCTGTGTAGGTTGAGAAATCCCGATCAGACTGAAATACAGGTTTATAATATCAATGGGAACGGTCATCTCGATCCGCGTGAGAAATTGTGCACAGAACATCTGAGGAGGGACGATTCACCACAACTGTACGATAACAGGTACCCTCTCCTTTGTTCTTTCTTCGTGACCAAGTAGCAACGTGCATGGTTATATCTTTCAGCAACAGTTGCATGGAGAATTCGACTAAGTATAGTCACGCGGTTGCGACGGTGAAGAATGCAACAGTCAACCTGTGAAAATGCGACGTTTAGTAGGTGAACTTGCGCCCAGAAAACGAAACGCTTGCAATGCACTGCTAGCGTCGAGCAAGGTCGCCGGTCGACTATAATCGGATCTGCGGGTGAAACCGCCGGCATTTATACAAGCGTTAGCAAACCTTCCAGCGTTATCGCAGCTCCTCACGCAACTCCTATATTGAACTCAAGCACACGCATTGTGCGCAGAATCTGATCAGAACGTTCGACAACACTCCCGAAGGTTCTATTTGGTTCAGGAGTGGCGTGTACCTTGTGATAAGACGTGTAAGTGTTTTAGCTAGGGAAACGCGTTCTCAATGAAGAGTACGCGTGTCAGCAGGAATTGCAGTATACTGGATGTTTCTGCAAATACTTAGCTCTGGTCATACCAGATGTGCTCTGCAATTTTTCGTTTTATTTATTACCCTCATTTCTCAGTCGAAACGATAAAAGGACCACCTAATTTTCACTTACGCGATTAGTGCCTTGTCTATCCTTTTTTCGCGCTTTTAAATGATAAAACGTTTTATGGATTTCATTTACATCAAATGCTTTGTATAAATTAATATAGAAATTTACGTATTACATGGTTCAAATCACAGGTTTCCACTGAAATTCGCAGAAATCTCTCTTTACAGGTTCGCATCAATTTTGGAAGCAACGATGGATATGAGCATTTTATGTGTGTTTGAAATAGATCTCTACAACACCGCAACTCTACCAGGTGACATCCCTGATATCGCGCTTCGTATAAATTTCGCCGGTTCCAGCGAACGTCGGAGGCTCAGATACGAGGTCGACATAGACTGCGCATCTTTGCTACAGTGCGCAGATTTGGAACAAAATGTTTGTGGTAATCAAATCGACACATCCTTGCTCCCTAGATTATGCGCCCGTCGCGAATTGACTGTTTCTACGCGCGACTTGCTGCCGTACTTAGTTGAAGTTATTAGTTCAGAATACATTTATAATATTGAACTAACTCGTCTCATGCGAGACGAAGATACCAGCGCCTGATGTGGTTCAAAAGAGATGTTCGAAGATTGTTCGTGACAAACAACAAACGTAAACATCACCATGCTTGTGTTCCCACAACGTCCCTTGAACGACACTACAAAAACATACCTGAAAAAGGATGCGCCGGAAACTTCGTATACCTTGAGTGGTTATATAGTGTACATTTGTATCGCTTCAGTCATGGATTATGAAGCGTAGTAGAATTTATAGAGACGATGTAGTACACCACAAGGAATGTTACTGATATTGATAATGACGATGTATTTATTTCATTGGTGCTCCTTGGGTGGCCTCTAAAATATGTTGTGATCATAAAACATAGGCCTCAATCTATACCTTCATAACTTTATCTACCTCATTGTATTACTGCACTCGCACCTCGCCTGCCATCCATTATCATTTTCGTGTGCTCTGCTCTACAAATACTGAACACTTTTATCACATCTAGGCATTTTCTATGTTAATTTCTTTTTATGGTTATCTCGTCATAAATTGTGCTTGCAACTGAGATCGTCGCACTTCCGTTTTATGTTATCTATTCTTGATAATTTGAACCAGCCAACGCACCAAGCACAGTATGGAAACCTACTATTGTAATCAGCACAGCAACTGGGCTAACAGTTTTTAGTCCAGCCATAGTGGGAGCCACTTCTCATCTCTGTGCTTCTTTTTTTGGCTGGCTGAAATCTTCAAAAATATGTACTAACTGACCCAGATCACAGCGCTACTGTAGGCGTTCTATGTTTGTAGAGCGATAACTGACAATAAACGCTTGCTTTTGCTTCCACAAGATTCACGCTGTCTTGTCAGCGGCTCTTTTTCTGCCTGATTTTTATTGTGCTTTTGTGCTAGATGCAGTGATACAGAAATCCTTAACAATTGTTCGCTATTGCATGATTATTGTTTGAATGACGACACACGTATAAACGGATAAAGATGAAAAAAAAAGAAACTCAGGGAGCTTGCTGACATCTACCGTCGATAGTCAGTTGTCAGCCTATTGGTGAAAATCAAGGCTCAGCGGCCTCAAGGGGTAAGGACAATAGTGACCTTTCTTTCCTCACAAACTTTTTTCCTTCTCAAGTGCAGGATGGCCAACCAGGATCATCCTTGCTTAACTCTTCTGCCTTTCTTTTATAATTCTCTACTTTCTCCCCACTGTGGGAAAGAAAAAAAACTATGGAGAAGCCAGAGTACTTCATACTCGTGCATTCCTTACCTTATCAGCTCGAAATCTGCAGCACATGTGAGTAGATCACCGTGCCCTGGAGAAGCAACATAATTTATACGTTTGGTTTCGTAATAACGCGTGCTGCATTTTAGGGGCGAAGCACCTTAGGGTCTCTGCTTGTCGGCGGTGCATCGTCATCATCCGTCGCCGCGTGCATCGTCGTGACCCATTTGCTTGCTTGCATCGTCGTGTCCCGTCCATTTGCTTGAGCGCAAGCGAGGGCGCCACCACCTTAGCGCTCGCCGTGTGGCAAGAGAGAGCGAATGGCGCGCGGTGACTATGGAAACGCTCTTTCTGCGATGAACCCTGAACTACCAGCTCGCGAGGAACGACAACGCACCCTCGCTCGTGAGAGACAACGCCGACGCAGGCAACGTCTGCTAGCGAGTTTCTTGAAAAAACAGACTGCTCGCGCTGCAAAACCGTTCACCGGCCACGCCTTATACATAGGCACTGGATCTTGATCTGCAGTGTAATACCCTGGGAGATTTCTCGTGGGTGTAGTTGAACATTAAACATTCGCAGCGTGCACGTTAACTAAAAGCGGACTGCGGGTCTCTGTGTCTAATCTTTCTTCTGTCTCTCGTTGCCGATTAGCAGTGATTTTGGTGTGGGAAACACCGGCGCACACTGCATGCTTCGCCCCTCCACAGGTTTCACGTTACTGGACCTGAAACACCCTTCTCAACATGCTTCGCCCCTGCCCAAATTTCTATTGGGGCTCAATGCTCATGGAACGTGCAAATACTTTAATGGTAATTTGGTGTAGAAGAGCACAGCAACGCGTAAGCATGCCTAGTTGTATTGAAGATACAGTTTAATCGTATTTCCATTACTATGATCCCAAAACTGTTCCGGTTACTCGTCGACTATTTCAGCAATGTTTTAATGACTTAGGCCTTCTCATGGTCGAAAATATTAGCTTTTCTATCGAAGAGTTCGCAGCCAAATTATATTTAAAATATTGATCCCTTAGCTATGAGCACTGTCTTTAATTTTGGTGTTTGAGAAAGCCCCGCCACGGTGGTCTCGTGGTTATGGCGCTCCACTGCTGACCCGAAGGTCGCGGGATCCAGTCCCGGTCACGGCGGCTGCATGTTCGATGGAGGAGAAAATGCTTGAGGCCCGTGTACTTAGATTAGGTGGACGTTAAAGAACCCCAGGTGGCCGAAATTTCCGGAGGCCTCCACAACGGCGTCTCTCATAATCATATCGTAGTTTTGGGACGTTAAACCCCAGATATTATTATATTATTTGTTTGAGAAATGTCGGAGGTATCAGTAGCCGCTGCAATAGTTGGAAATGTTGTAGCAGGGTATTATCTTGTGGCACGGATGCGGATGTGTATTGTTGAATGATTGTCAGTTGTTATTACAGGCGGGATTTTTAGGCATAAAAAAGCGCGATTTAGGCGCCAAAAAAAGGCAGGCAAAACCACGCTTTAGGCCTCCAACATTGTAAATTTAGGCAAAATACTTTTTTACATAAATGCCAATAATTTCGAACGAAGGCGTGCGCGACATCGATCTACGAGAGGAAAACAAAAAAGTGTTGGTGTTTATAACGGCGCAAAGGTGCCATCAGTTGGACATAGCCGCGAAACTGTCCTTTGTCCCACACGGTTCGCAGAACATGGTCTCTCAGTTTAGCCTGTAGCATGGTGAATGAAGTGTCCACTGTCCAATCAACGCACTCCTGCGTGTCTTTTTTTTCGGCACGACTGAGAAGTGCAGATTAGGAGCAGATATTTTTTTAGGGGCGAAGCTCCTTATGCCGTGGGTCTGTCCATCCTCTGTTTGTATTACCCACCCCAGCTGCTTCTCGCATTGTTCGCTAGATGACGCTGCGCTGTGACAGTACAGGCGGCGCCGAGGGGTTTGCAAGAGGACGGACGTGTATCGTGGGCTCCGGAATGACAGTGTCAGATAGGTTTTTTTTTCATGATTCGAGCTTGTTTTTTTGGTTGTATGAGTACATAAGCCACTAGATTGAAGCTTAATAGGACTTACAACTTTGTACTGTTTCCTGTGTGACAGTCGCCTGGGTTTTTTTATTATTTGTTTGTTCGGCCACCACGTGGCTGAAAGTTACACATGTGCTTTGAAGTGTAGCATACTTCCGGAGTTTTGTGATACCATTTGGCTTTAAGTGTATCTAATCCGCCGTGTGAACGATCTATCCATGGTCAAAAAGACCGTAAAGTGTTCAGGGTGCGGAATGGGATGGAAAATAGAGGTTTGTACGGATGAGAAGACAGAGGGAGCTGACGCCATGTGTAAGCAATGCGAGTTAGAGGTGAAAATGGAAATAATGATGGCTGCCCAGAATGAGCTCATGGTAAGAATCGCCAAGCTGGAGAATCCGTTGGCGACAGAGCGGGAAAAAACGATGGCTATGGGGGAAAGGCTTAAGTCAGCCGAGGAGGGGTTAGCAAAGGTAGTCATGGTGAACAAGGAAGCAAGTGACAGCGGGAACAGTGGGGTATCGACCCCCACAGTGGCAGACGCGAAGGTGGAAACAGGTTTGGAAAAGACAGGTGCAAGGGTCACAGGACCCAGCTTCCACGAAGTAGTTTTGGGAAGGGAGGGGACAAAACAGAAGCAGTGGCACGCGCTAGTAACCGAGGCAGTGGCCAGGTGCGGGACAGTCCAGCAGAAAAGTCGGAGCACGTGATAATCGCCGGGGACTCGAATTTAGTTAGATGCGCAGAAGCAGTCAAGGAAAGGGTGAGAGGCGACAAACGAGTTTTAATAGGGAAGTTCCCGGGACATAGGCTGGTATCAGTGATGAGACAAGCTACCGCAAAACTCGCAACTAAGGCTAATGGACGTAACCTCGTGATAATCGCGGGAGGTCTAAACGACGTCTTGAATGAAGAATCAGCCGAACTAGCGACCACATTGGCGAAAGGGGTCGATGACATGCGCGCCATTTCCCCTCAGGTGCAGATAGTGGTATGCACATTGCCTGAAGTACCGGTGCGTGACGGCAACCTGCAAAGCGCGGTTGTCGACGCAAACAAAGAGATATGGCAGATGAGTCGAGAGAAAGGCATCGAGGTAGTGGAAAAAACAGAGAGGTGCACAGGTGGGGTGGTTTTCGAAGAGACGGAATACACTTCGATAGGAGGCTTGGTCATGAGGTGGGTTGGCGGCTTGCAGGACGCGCAGTAGCTTTTTTGGGGGGCATGCGGGCCCTTCGGTGCCCAGGGTAGCTTGTAATGAGGAAAACAACCAGGGGGACTCTTTGACAGGCAGTATAGCGAAAAACCAGAGAAAAGGTAAAAGAAGGGAGAAGGCGCGTGTTGCAATTAGTTACATAAACATGCAGGGTGGCAGAAAAAAGGCAAAATGATTAGAGATTGAGGGACAGTTAAACAAGGAACAGATAGGTGTTTATGTGGTTACAGAAACACACCTTAGAGACTTGGAAGAGCCACCACATATTGACAGTTATATTTGGGAAGGATGTTACAGGATCACATCAGAACGGAGAGGTGGGGGTGTTGGAATGTTAATTCATAGCAGAACAAAATGGGATAGAGTGAAACAAACGTGTTCAGAGCTCATATGGGTCTCGGGCACAGTAGGTGGAAAGAAAACGTGGCTAGGTGTAGCTTACTTGTGGACGGGGAATAACTGCAGAGAAAAGAATCTGGAGATAGTGAAATGCATAAGCACCGCTATTAAAGAATTTGGCCATGATGCCGAAATAATCCTTCTAGGGGACGTGAACGCTCACATTATGACATTGATGGATATTCAGACACCAATGGCAGGCTATTGCTAGATCTCTGCGAGCAACATATTCCTGAGATAGTTAACGTGGGTCCTAAGGGTGAGGGGCAGATCACGTGGGAAGTCGGAAACAGGCAATCGAGCATTGATTATTGTCTCATGACCGAAGGAATATATGAGAAACTTAGAGAGATGAGAATGGACGAAGGAGGCATTAACAGCTTGGGTAGTGATCATATACGTATATTATTACAAATGGGATATAAAACTCAAAATAAGAACATAGAATCAAAGTTTGGCAGCTTGTATCTAAATGACAAACAATTAACAAATATAGCCGCAAGAGTCGAGGAAAAAGTAGACGAACTACCAGGCAAAGACTGGAAGTATAGTGAACTGCTACATGTAATCACGAAAGAAATGGAAAAAGAGAAGAAAACTATTTGTTGGAAAGGAAAGAGAAAGCCAAAAAGTTGGTGGGACAAAGAAATCCGGGAGGCAATCGAGAAGCGACGTGAGGCATCACGGGAGCACAGACAGGCAAAAAAGGAGAAGCGGCCACAGGACGAAGTCAACCAAATATGGGAAATATATTTAGAGCAAAAATCCATTGTGCAGAAGTTAGTCGAGGCAAAAATTAAAGGTGAAAGTGAACGCTGGATGACAGAGATTCGCGAAAAGAAGAAGGCCGCGCCTAGGATATTTTGGAGGCACCTAAAAGCGCAACAACATATGGTAGATGAAGGGGGAAATCAATTGGAAGGGTATGAAGTGCTTGGTTACATCCGAAAGATAACAGCCGATTTGTTTAAAAAGGTCGCTCAGGGGATTGCCCCGGTGAGTAAAAGTACGCAAAGGACTGCAACCAACCGACGAAGATGTAGTACTAGAGAATTTCAATTGGAAGAAGGCGGAAGGAAAAATTCCTAAGCGCACTACTCCGGGCTTAGATGGGGTTCCCGTCAGCCTCATTAACGAACTCAGACATAACACTAAAGAAGCACTGCTGAAAGCCGTAGAAAAGTGCTTACAGGAGAGGGAAATACCAGACAGTTGGCGAAAAAGTAGAATGAACCTAATCAATAATGGCAAGGGAGAAAAGGATGACATTCGCTCGTATAGACCGCTAACCATTACATCGGTGCTATAAAGGTTGGCGATGCAGGCAGTAAAATTAAAAATAGAAGCGTGGGTAGAACGAAATGATATTTTGGGAGAACTTCAGAATGGATTTCGAATCGACAGGCGGTTAGACGATAATCTGTTTGTTCTTACCCAGTGTATAGAAGTATCGAAAATAGAAAACAGGCCCTTATACGTAGCTTATCTAGATATCACAGGGGCGTATGACAACGTTAATCAGGAAATTCTGTGGGATATATTGAAAGAAGTGGGCATAGGTGACGACTGTAAACAGCTTTTGAGGGAAATATACCGAGAAAATACACTTTGTATAGAATGGGAAGGAATAAGTAGCAAGGACATCGTTGAAATTAGCAAGGAGCTGAGACAGGGATGTCCTTTGCCCCCGCTCTTATTCATGGTGTACATGGTGAGGATGGAAAAAGCGCTAGAAGGTAGCAACATTGGATTTAATTTGTCACACAGACAGGTCGGCACGATGGTTGAGCAGAAGCTTCTAGGTCTATTTTATCCTGATGATATTGTCTTATTTGCAGACAGTCAAGATGATATACAGCGACTGGCAGATATATGCGGAAGAGAATGTGAGGCTCTAGGACTAGGATTTAGCGTAACAAAAAAATGTGGATTGATGGTATTCAATGATCACGAAGACCATGCGGTCTTATTACAGGGCCAAGAAATACCGAGGGAAGCGAGTACAAGTACCTCGGAGTATGGGTAAATGAGGGGGATAGATATATGGAGGTACAAGAGCAAGCATCGGTAGCAAAGGGAAATAGGAATGCTGCAATTATGAAGCACAGAGCTTTATGGAGATACAATAGGTACGAGGTGCTTCGAGGGCTGTGGAAGGGTGTGATGGTCCCGGGGCTTACATTTGGGAACTCAGTGGTGTGCATGAAGTCAGACGTACAATAAGGAATGGATGTAAATCAAAGGACGGTGGGCCGCCTCGCGTTGGGCGCTCACGGGAAGACGACAAATGAGGCTGTAAAGGGTGATATGGGATGGACAGGTTTTGAAGTGAGGGAAGCTCAGAGCAAAATGAGATTCGAAGAGAGGCTGAGGAAAATGTACAAGAGTAGATGGGCAGAGAAGGTTTTCAGGTATTTGTATAGAAAAAACGTTGACACGCAGTGGAGAAAAAGAACTAGGAGGCTCAGCAGTAAATATACGGCTAGCAGTGCGGGCTATATGGCAACAAGGAGCATTAAGCGGAAGGTCAGAGAGGCGGAGAGGACTTATTGGATGACAGCGATGGAAAAGAAACCGGCTCTGAGCAACTACCGAAAGGGAAAAAACGAAATAAAGAGGGAAAGGTTTTATGATAATTCAAGGGGAAGCGCTTTACTGTTTGAAGCAAGGTCGGGCTGCCTTAGAACGCGTAGTTATAAAGCGAGATTCAGTAACGAAGAAGAACAATGTACATGCTGCGGGGGAACTAAGGAAACGATGGAATATGTACTGATTGAATGTGGCGATATTCACCCAGGTGTACGTGTGGGCACGAGTCTACAGGAAGCCTTGTATTTCAGGGACAACAATGGAAAGCTGAACACGTCCGCGATAGAAATAAGTAAGAGACGGTTAGAGTATTGGTGGCAGAAAAGAAGAGATAAAATACAAAAATAAATAATGGGAAAAAAAATGTGGTTGATCCCTCTAATATAGGAATCGGTATAGAACACGAAAGTGAAACAGTTGGCACATAAGCGGAAGTCTTGGAAAAACTCGCGACCGGGATATTGTCCGGAGACACTGCATTGCACGCGCCGTAGCATCGCGCAAATCACACGTGAACCACAGGCGTTCGCAAACCGTGCAGGCGAAACCGAACGGGTTGTCACTGAATAGTTTGGTGAACTCGCGGTCCGCTGCAGCGAAGGGAGCATGATTTACGGGTCGTGGACCACCCTGTGGGTGTGCTGGGCATCCTGCGTCGTATTGTCGAGCGGCGTCCCGCTGGCGGGTCGCTTCGGCGAAGGTACGATCATTTCGGTCTTGGTTCGGTGTGTGTATGGCAGCCAGTTGGGTCGCGATGCGGTCAACTTCTGGAAAGCGAGAGGCAGAGTTCTCAGCTTGGGCCGTGAACGCGCGAAGGCCTCCCGCTCCCCCCTGGCGTGTCCATCGCTGCACCAAACTCACTTGCGCGACGTTAGCTCGCCGACGTCGTTGTCTTTCGACGGCGCTTAATGCCGCAGTTCTCGTAGTCGGTGCCATCACACTCGTATCAGTAGACAGCGGAGAAACACCGTTGGTGCATATGAAAGCTGCACTACGCTGCACACGCTAGCACAACGCGAAAGACGAAGCACGTAAGTGAATCGTCACCGAGTCACCTCCGCGATCAACTTCAGAAACATTTTCACAGCTAATTGCGGAGGCCACGCTCCGCTGTGCTGAGTAGGGCGAACGCCACCTAGGTGGGGTTGGTAGCACTTCTTGATACCAGCGTCCCTTCGAATGCTGGCATCGAGGCGTCGCAGTGCTGAGACCATCGAAGCGCTCACTGTCGGTGCGCGTTAGTGTCATAATGCAGTACTTCTCTTTTCTGCTCGTAGGCGGCGGCACCGCCCCGAGCAAGGAGTGTCACGGAGGAGTGTCAGATATATAAAGCGCGTCTGTGTAGTTCTTTGCAAATGCGTTTGTGGCGCAATGGGTTAAACGCTCGGCGTTCTATCGTCGTGGACCGAGAGGTCGTGGGTTCGATTCCCAAATTTTCCATATTCGTGAACTTTTTCTTCTGGTTTTTTTCTTTGTATTATGTTCGTGTACATTTTAAGAACGTCACATCCGTGACGGAAATACGTCAGTGAAGTCTTGGTGGACCCTGGCATAAAACACTTTCGTGTTAAAATAAGGTCATTCTGCCCTAAGAGGCAGAGGGATGGACCGTGAATTTATATTTTTTTGGTATAATAACATAGATTTATACAATGTAGATAAGGTATTAGGCCAACATGAAACAAGGAAGGTGTATCTTTTTTTTTTCGAGCCTGGTGGTAGACATGTCACCGCCCCATTATCAAGGGGACGCTCATAGCATCCATCCATCCATCCATCCATCCATCCATCCATCCATCCATCCATCCATCCATCCACATGAATTGCTCAGTAGATGGCATGGAGGCGCGCGCTGCGTGTGGGGTTAGTGTGATAGGAGAGCGCCAGATGGCGCGTTAGGAGTCGAAAAGGCGCTCGCTCTTGACGGGCTTCCTCTTTCGACGCTGCGCCATGAACAGCGAAGACAAGGCGGCGGAGCGGAGGGCACGCAAAGCGGCTGCGGCGCGCGCTCACCGACAGGATCCGGCGGTGAGAGTTCGTGAAGTGATCACTAGATGGCGTTGGTGGCGCTCACTCTATACACCAGAGCACGCCTGTCTCGCACCCAGGCTGCTGGCGAGCCGAGCGGATACTCTCGCACCCAGACGCCGGGCTGACCGGGCTGCCGAGGCGCGCGTGGGCTGCACCAAGTAAACAGGGCAAGCTGCAGTTCTTAGGCTTTAAAGTGCAAAAAAGTACCCGTTCACGCTGCTTCAGCGTATAAGAGCTCGTCTGGGCACTACTGCGTCGTCTTTGGATGCCAAAACAAGCAGCGCAACAAAAGGATAATAGCGTTGTCTGCGACGATTACGACATGCCACGGAAATAGTGCCGGCGCGGTGTTTTCAGCTTCGCCGCGAGTGGATAATTGTGATTCAAGCAAAAAAACTAGGAGCCGAGTGAAAATGCGCGAGTAAGTACGCTAACTGCGTGTATTCTGCAGTGTGATGCCCACCTATTTCATTTTGCGAACCTTATTTGTGTGACACGCAGCTGGGTTGAAAGCAGGCGCGAGCTTTGCGTGGGGGTGCACTTCATACCTTTGAGCGTTTCCTTTGACGAAAATCTTGTGCAAGGTAGTGCTTTGAAGCACAAGCAATCAGCGTGCTTTGCCACTTTCAACGTAGTATTAAGCTTTAGTGCTTTTGATGGCATCCACGCCTAGCTTCGAGATTTCGTCTTCAAAAGGTAATAAATGGCACGGTGCTCCTCAACAGCTGGCCAGAATTTCGTGCTTTCATTTCAGTGTTTGATGTCCCCAAATTTATTTGGACACGAAGCCTCCAGCTGCACATAATACATATATTGGCACGTAAGTAAACAGTACTCGCGCCAGTGTCCTTTACGTCGCAGGCGTAGCTAACCGGTTTAACTAAGAGTTGCACAGTTTCGCTTGTAAAGCACGTCGTTACAAGAATAAAATCGCGCAGGTAGCTTCCAAAAGGGATCGCTGAACGATACTGCAGGTTATACTCTCTGATAGCACGCTTTTGTGAGCAAGACGCATTATTGTAAGAGCGCTCGTGAAACAAAAATTACGTTCCGCGAAACTACCCGTAAAGCGTACTCTAATTATTACGCGATGCATGCTGAAATGATGAGCTTTCACAAAACTTTGTGCACAACTTGTAATATGGGGCAACAAAACATCGTTTCACTCTTTCGCGAGCTGCACTGCAATTACGATTCACGCGTACTACAGCGAGAACGTTTTTTTACAAATGTAACAGCGTACGTATCTGACGAGGTTGCTTCCGCAGCCCACTCAGCACGTACTGTATGCATTGTGGACTTGCATGAGCAAGATGTTCTTGATGTTCCAATAAAATCAGCGAAGATATCCAGGCTAGAAAAGACTCGAAACACGCTCTCCGACGGGGTGAGTTTCGGGAGTTTCACGTTTGCTCTGTGTATCGTCTGCTGGCGTGGCAGCCCGCGCATGATGTTTCGTCGCGTGTGCAATAGATGGCGCGACGCGCGATGCAAATATGGCGATGCGCATGGAATTCGCTGTGTTCTGGTCTATAGCCTAGAAAATGTACCATGTATTTCTATGGAGCATGCTCCATAGAGATACATAGTAAAGGCTAGTGTGACGGGATATCACTAGATGGCGCTACCGCAGCATAGTTGACGATTTAAAATACGAGGTGGCGCTGCGGTGCTCGCTCCATTCAGATGTATGGGATTCTAGGTCACTCTAGTATGGGAGCGCATAGTGTGATGAGCGATCACTAGATCATTGGATGGAGGCGATTGTTCGAGATGTTTCGATGCAGTGCGATGGGAGACCGCTAGGTGTGAGAGCTATAAAATGCGCTCGCTCTTGGCGCGCTTCCTTATTCGCTCGGAGTCGCTGCGCCACATGGAAGACAAGGCGGCGGAGCGGAGGGCACGCAAAGCGGCTGCAGCGCGCGCTCGCAGACAGAACCCGAAGGTGAGAGCCCGCGAAGCCGAAGCTGCATGGAGGCGCCGAGAAACGGATCCCGATGTTCGAGCCCGCGAAGCCGAAGCTGCACGGCGACGCCGAGAAGCGGATCCAGAAATTGTGAGAGCCCGAGAAGCAGCGAGGAAACGCGCGTACATGACGTGCATAGGCATTGCATTTACGAACGTCCACTGCAACCCATACAAGAACCGCTCTCCTTGCATTTCACGGACCACAAAGCCGTCACTTGGAAGGGACAACGGAAGCCAAACCTCATCTAAGAAAATGAATAAAAGCTCTTATATAACCTCACACACTGGTTCTCACGTCTTTCATGATGATGTAATGGGCGAATTTTCACGGAAGAGTCATGAACCTCCGGAGCTCCGCCCACTCATCATCATTCACCCCGTGGATATGCTGTAATTTTTTCATTTGAGAATACCTCACAGGCCCCGTAAGAGGCATAGGGTGAGGGGGACATACAGTACAATTCAATACATTGTATATGAAGATTTTCACAGCTAAAAGATTGTACAGCTAAAAGATCAGAATGGAGGGATACGTCGTCTGGTCGAATCGCGTAGGGTCAATTTCTTCCCTGGCGATGAATACCTTAAAAGGTGAATTACAAACAAAACAAAAAGAGCATGCACATCACATTCTTCTTTCTTCCTTTGCCCTTCACACTCCTTTCCCCTGCGCCGCCACGGTAGTCTAGTGGTTATGGCACTTGACTGCTGACCCGAAGGTCGCGGCTGCTGCATTTTCGATGGAGGCGAAAATATCTGAGGCCCGTGTACTTAGATTTAGGTGCACGTTAAAGAATCCCAGGTGGTCGATATTTCCGGAGCCCTCCACTACGGCGTCTCTCATAATCATATCGTGGTTTTGGGACGTTAAACCCTAGGGATTATTATTATATACTCCTTTCCCCTGACGGCTCGCTGAGATTCCGCATTCGCCAACAGCTCACGCCTTGTCAGCGCGGCGGCGTATGCTGGCCGGCGCGTTCTATTTCACTGCTGCTAGCGGTTGTTTCCCGGAGTTGGCTGAACCAGAGGACTAGGTTGAACCACATAGAGTTGAGAACAGTCAGTGTTGCCCAGTAACATGAATAGCTGCCTAAAACTGCTCCCAAACGCATTTCTTGAGGCCAAATAGTGCTCATGTAGGCGCCGATATTGAAAATTGGAATCTGTAGGCACACACGTCCAAATAGGCATTTATAGGAACTTTAAAAATGCTATAGAAGCCCTTCTTAAGCTCAAATTTATACTCATGTGTCAAAGTGGGGCGATAGGATCGCAATTAACAAAATAGGCCTTTGCCTAAAGCCCTGTCTCTAGTTATTATATATCAGTTAAAAGAACGTAGTCAAGAGTTCGACAAAAGTTCTCTGGTCAGGCATTGGATGAGGTAACACGGTCACTGACCAAGTCTGATTAAGGTATCTGACGTTTCGGAACCGCATACGGGTTCCTTCTTCACTGCGCTGAGGTGCTATGCAGGATGGCCCCAGTTTGGCGAAACTCGGGATCTTTCCGAGCTCTGGTGACACCCCCTTTTGAACGAGCTAACAGTACGGGAAGGTGAAATCCATCCCTCAGCGCGCGCTCCGTTCCATTGGTTACGATGGAACGCGGCGTCACGTCAAAGGCGGTCGAGAAGGTTGGGTGGCGTCGTCAAACTAGAGGCACCTTCTTTCATTTCTTTGTTGTTCCACTGAGTGCAGAAGTGCACCCATGCAATGAAAGTGACAGAAAGTTCTACTAACTATATTTTTTATGTGTTCACGGGCCGTTTGAATCCATTTTCAAGCGTTTAATGTCTGCACTAAGTATCGTTTAGAATACTCAGCACCGTGGTCTCGGAGATAAGTTCCGACGAGCGCCTTACAACACCGCGGCTAGAGCTAATCGCCGAGGCCACATGTATAATCACCATGGTCGGCCTCTACATTCTAGCGCGTTGATCGGCCGGCGCGTGCCCTCGTCGTTCTCTTCTTCATCGTCTGCTCGCTCCCCGAGCAGGTGCGGCCGGCTTATTAACTAATTGGCTCAGTGGTATACCTAGCTAAGTCAGGACATGCTATGACGAAGCTGATTAAGCCTAATCATGCTAAGGCCGAGCTAATTAAGCCACGTCTTACTAAGACCATGATAATGAGCTGTGTAATGCTAAGAACAAACTAATTAAGTTCATAATAATTATCACGATGCTAATCAGGAGCGTGTAATTAAAACGAAGATAATCAAGACCTTCCTCACAGAGATTGTGTTAATTATTATAGTGCTAATTGGGTTTATGCTAATTACATCTGTACTATTTAGGACCTTGCGAATTAAACCTGAGTTGTTAATGCCGTGGTAATTAAACATTGACAATCAAGACAGCACTATTCAGTATCATGTTAGTTAAGACCGAGCTAATTAGGGCCACGCTAACACGACGCTAATTAGGAGCATGCTAATTCAAACCAAGCTAATTAGGAACTTCCTCGCCAAGTACGCGGTAATTATGATCACTCTAGCATTATGTTAAGTACATTCGTGCTAATGAGGACCTTGATAACGAAATCTGGATAATTAATGCCCTGTTAATTAAAACACTACGAATTAAGACAAAAGTATTCGCTGCCATGTTAAGTAGGGCCTAGCTAATCAATAGCAAGAATATTGAGACCGAACTGACGCGGTCATTAGTCTGAGGCAGGCCAAGCATACTGAGTAGACGAGCCAGGTAATAAGCTCGAAGAAGCTAGGTGACCACAAGCTCCTCCGATGGCCCCAGCCTTGCACAAGTAGTGCAAGCTGACCAAATTATCTTATGTGCAAAGAAGCTGCTGAGTAGCGTCCGCTGCATGAAACACTTGACAGGCAGACCGGCACTATGACAGTCCCGAGTAGAACGGGGGCCTTTTCAGAATGAACGAGTTTGTGCCCGAGTTCGCACGTCAATCAATTTGTTTAACAGACTCCCGCTGCGAAGATCGGGTCCGCCTACCACGTTTGCTCTTGCGGAGGAGCAGTGCTCACGGCACGATTAATCAATCAGCTCAATCGCACAGACTATGCACACACGCACGAAGAACTAAAGCTGATACCATCACGTGGCTACGATGTCTCGCATTCCACTTCACCGCGCTCACGATGTACCACTCACAGCCACGAAGCAAGCGCCCCTGGTGGGATTTGCGGCGAGAAATGTTACTTTTTACTTGTTTGTGGAAACATTGTTTCTACCGATTCGTTACTACAGAAAAATCTTCAGACGTGTAATGTAAGTATAGCAGTGACCTGTGCATTTATTTATTTGTATTATTCCAGAGAAGCGAAACGAGCTGCATCAGAGTGCTGCGTGTGCGGCCTTGTTACGTTCGAGAGTGGAAATTTCTATGCTGCAGGTGGAACGAAAGAATTCTCCGAAAGAGGACAAACGCCCACGAACACGGCCCATGGAAGGCGCGATGATCACTTGGCAAAAAGATAGCGCGACAATCACGCTGACGACGCTAGACACTGTCAAAATGTTGACTGAGTGGTGGTGCTGACGCGTTCGCACGCGGCGTTCCTTTGAAAACCGCCGCAAATGCCGTACATGTGTATCTGACGCCATGCTCGTTCTTGTAGCCGTTTTTATCAACGCTGCTATCGCATACTCCGCACTGTCTTCCTGTCATGACCGCCGTAATGCGAGCTCGGAGCAAACTCGTGTGCCCGAGAAGCTCGGGCCATCCTGCATAGCACCCCTGGACTGGAAGTCGTCAATTATGTAGCCAGTAGGTGACGCAACGAGCGTGCGTAAAGGGCAGACATAGTCCCTGTTCTCCTATTCATTGTTGCTGGCATCGACTGAATGATTAGTGATTCAGAAGCCGGCGGAATGACATGTTATCTCCCTTGGCGACGATAGTGGCACTATCCCAGTCAATGATATGATTACGTTCATGCGCATGCTCAGCAATGGCGTTTGTCGTCTGACTGTTATTAGCCACGTCATATTTGAAGTGTAACGATCGAAGACTTAGCGCACGAAAACAAGAGGACGCAAGAAGGGCACGAGGACACAGCGCTACTAACAACTGATTTTTATTGCGCATGGAAACATAATATACCCAGATTCAAAAGGAAAGAGTGACACCCCCGCACCACATCGCGTCACAGCAACCGCGTCCCCACTACCGCGACAGGAACTTTATCTCTTTTTCGGTTAACGATACAGAAGGGCTGCTAAAACAATCTGCGCTTTTGTGAATTGCGAACGCCTCTACAATTTCCCTAGTCATCTGATCTGCATGTTTTGCTATCACTTTCGTTCTAATAAAACTGGGCTTACAACCACAGCGCATGCAATGTGCAGCAAGATGACCGCTCGTTGCTAGCTTGCTGACATTATTGCAATGTTCTCATAGGTGGTCGTTGACACATCTGGCCGTTTGGTCGATGTACTATTTTCCGCATGACAAGCTGACGCAATATACAACACCTTCCGCGCACGGCACGAACTGTTCACGATGTCTTTTACTGCACACGATGCGCTCCTGAGTGGGGTTTTTAATAGGGCGCACGACCCTGAAAGCTTTACTGGGGCAGAGAAAACAACGTCCACACCGACTCTTCTACCAATGTTTTTAAGATGGTGGCTTAGGCTGTGAAGATAAGGCACCACAGCCATTTTGTTTCTGCGCGTCTGCGGAGCGGCATCAGGGCTTTCGCGGGAGCACTTTCCTAACAAACTAACCAGCCACCGCTGTGAGCAGCTGAATGACGTAGCCAGCTGCGCAGAGGCGCGAAACTTGCCTATCGAAGTTGTTCTGCACGAGATGCTGACAAGTTTTCGGAAGAGCATTCCCATACAGAACTGTTCATGTGCGTGGAAGGCGCTATTGACAACCACAGCACAGTGAGCTTTCAGAACGATGTTGGTCTGATCGCAACTGAGTTTCTAGAACTTTTAAAGTTTTATTTGTCGTCCGCGTTCACTGCTTCGGGTGAATCAACGTTTTTCCAGAGAGAAGGAGTATGTATCGGTCCTTGGCTCGCCCCTTTTTTGGGTGACCTCTTCCTTGCACATTATGACAGGATTCTGCGCGCTCGCTTGGAAGCAACATCGGTTGATAGTCTTCCGCTATGTTGACGACTATTTGGTGCTTATTCAATCAATCAGTTACAGAGTACAGTGTACTGTACATTGATCATATATGTCAGATAAGGAGCAGGGTTAGCAAAAAGGCAATTTAATGCCTGACAAAGTGCTGTAACCCGTCCCAGTCAATAAAGTGCACAAGGATCAGTGATGTATACATGTTAAAAAATTAGAAACGATACAATCAGCCACAGTTACACAATTTTTGTTGCTATATGATGGGAACATATAGCAATGATAGTGTCTGTATTCTTTTGTTGTCTAAAATCTGATGTACATTGTATGATGCAGGTCATACACAAGGAGCAATTATGTATATATCTTCCCCGATATCTCGTCATTATTTTTTATTTCTTATTATTTTTTTTAGATGATAGTGGTGTTATGGTTGTTGGATTTTTGTCCTTTGTGTTTTTTCTATTGCTTTTTTTCCTCTTTTTGCTCGCGTCCATGTAACTATTCTGTGTGGTATGCTTGGTATGAGGATGTTTTCGTAGTAATGTATATATATGTTTTTCTTACACCGTATTTGGTATTGTAATGTTAGCTTATGCTCATTTTATCGCTATTACACATCTATTTCATTGTCCCAACTGCCTTGTATAGGGCTCACTGGCCTCGTGAAGCTGTCCATAAACAGCGTTTAGCCAGCGAACCTCTCCGGAACCTGTTTCTTTCTGGGAAATAAATGATTTGAAATTGAAATTGAAAATAGCCTGGCGGTTGCCACATCAACCATTTGCTCAATATTTAGTGACTGCCTCAAACCGTTAAGGATAACATGTGAAGAGTCTGTCGATGGTCGCATTAGGTTCTTGGACCTAACCCTTCCTTTTCTTAGTAGTCATACGTGTTGGTGCTGTCAGCCCCGAGGGCAGAAGCCCCTTCTTCCTTACGCGTCGGCCATTCTAACCTAGTCAAGTGGGGTATTATCAGTCTATGCTTTAGAAATGCTCTTCTGAAAGCGTGTCAGCCTCTCGTGCAGAACAGCTTCGACAGTGAAGTTTCGCGCCTCTGCGCAGCTGGCTACCCCATTCAGCTGCTCACAGCGGTGGCTGGTAGTTTGTTAAGAAAGTACTCCCGTGAAAGCCCTGGTGCCACTCCGCAGACGCGCCGAAACAAAATGGTTGTGGTGCCTTATCTTCACAGCCTAAGCCATCATCTTAAAAATATTGGTAGAAGAGTCGGTGTGGACGTTGTTTTCTCTGCCCCAGTGAAGCTTTCAGGGTTCTGCGCCCGTATTAACAACCCCACTCAGGAGCGCATCGTCTGCAGTAAAAGACATCGTCAACAGTTCGTGCCGTGCGCGGAAGGTGTTGTATATTGCATCAGCTTGTCATGCGGAAAATAGTACATCGGCCAAACGGGCAGATGTTGAAACGACCGCCTACAAGAACATCGCAATAATGTCGGCAAGCTAGCAACGAGTGGTCATCTTGCCACACATTGCATGCGCTGCGGTTGCAAGCCCAGTTTTATTAGAACGAAAGTGATAGCAAAACATGCAGATCAGATGACTATGGAAATTGTAGAGGTGTCCGTAATTAACAAAGGCGAAGATTGTTTTAGCAGCCCTTCTGTATCGTTATCCGAAAAAGAGATAAAGTTCCTGTCGCGGTAATGGTGGCGCGGTTGCTGTGACGCAATGTGGTGCGTGGGTGTCACTCTTTCTTTCTGTACCTGGGCATATTATGTTTCCATGCGCAATAAACCTCAGTTGTTAGTAGCGATGTGACCTCGTGCCCTTCTTGCGTCCTCGTATTTTCGCGCGCTAAGTCTTCAAATGCTGTACCAACCAACCCACTAGTCTGTTTTACTGAAGTGTAAGGCGCAACGAGGACAACGGACCAAAGGGAGAGTACACATACACGGAGCGCCACTTGCAACAATTTTTATTACGAATGAGCACAGTCTATACCGGGTGTCATAGCTATCTTTAGCCAAAAGTAAAAATATAATTTTAGAGGCAGGCGAGTGAAATCTGTTGCAAATTGCTGACAGCCACCTTGCGCACTACGGACAATTTTTTGTTTAGTAATTAATTAATTTGTTAGAATTAAGATAATTTAACTAAATGGCTAAGTATTGACTTTAGGCAAGAAATGCGACTTGCAAAGTTCGAGAGCGTCTTCAGAAACCCCCATTGCATTATTTGCGATAAAGAAAGTCTCACGTATACCATTTTTTCCAAGCTGCAAAGAAAGCTAGCGAAATACAAAAAGAACCACGTGACTAGCGCATTCGCGCGCAGCGAAGGTGCTGCTCTCAGCCGTGGTTTGAGCGAACGAAATTAGCTGCGGCCACAACTCGCCGGCTCCGTTGCAGCGGTAGGCCGATAGATTGGCCCGCGTAAGCCAGTTGGCTTGCGTGACAGCGCAAGGTTTACCGAGCGTAGGCCAAGAAACCACCGTTAACTTATCGGCCTACCGCTGCAACGGAGCCGGCGAGTCGCGGCCGCAGCTGATTTCGTTCGCTGCACGTTCAACGAGTTGAGGATGAAAAGCAGTGCTTATGGCTCGTTCACACTGAGCATTCCGGCGACCGGAGAGCCGCAGAATCCGGTTCGGCGGCGGCGAGATTCGCCGAATCGGCCCTCTCCGCGCCGATCGCTCCCGGACCGATTTTTGCGGCAACCGCCGCCGGATCCGCTCGCCGCGGAACTTGAAAACATGGCGGCCAAGCCCGACACGCTCGTCCCGTCGCAGTCGAAAAACATCCACATAGCGGAATTGCTAATCGAAATGGTGCGGAACTACCTCGTCCTTTACGACAAACGCCACCCGAAGCACAAGGACAGTTTACTGAAGGACGATTTGTGGAATAAAATTGGCAACGAGCTTGGACTGACTGGTACGTACGAGTACTGCTGTCTATGTTGCTTTGTTTCTGATGCAGCTAGCACCAGTTCAAGCATTGCGATGTAGCTGCCTTGCACGCCTTAAGGGCGAGACAGACGGTACGATTTTTCATGCGATTCGACGTCCGACACGGCGGAGGGGAAACCGGAATGGTGACCTTTCATAGCATCGTACAGCCACCATTCCCTCTCCCCCACCGCGGCGTCGGCCGTCGGATCGCATGGAAAATCGGACCCGTCTGTCCCCCGCTTTAGTCGCAAAGAGCGTTGAAACGAGCATGGTCGTTTATAGCAGCGCTGAAGACCCGCAAAATTGCATGGCGTAGTCGGCGTAGTTGCGAGCTGCGACAACATCATGAGAACATCCGGGCAACTGCGAATCCATCCCGCGCTCACCCGTGGTTGATGGCTTACTCGACAGATGCGCAATATGGCTATCCGGCGGCGCGGTGCGCGTGCAGTGCGAACGACACTGTGTTTCGGCGACAGGAGCATTCCGGTCGCTGTGGCCGGCGGATTCCCCAGTGTGAATGAGCCATTAGGGTGACATGGGATTGCCCGTATCTGCTTTAATACAAGGTATGCTGCGTAATATTTGGTGCGAACATTTCAATGATGCTAACGAGAAAACGCTGAAGAAATATGAAAAAACGGTTTCAGGGAACCTTTAAAATATGTGAGAACACATAAAAACGGAAAAATGCCCTTTTCCCTAAGCAATGAGATGCTCGCTCGTTGGCATTTTTTCCAAGCACCCAACAATTGTTTAGATAACATTCTTGACAATTATATTACTGTGCGCTGAATGCGCGCCGCTTACATTCCCAGGTTCCAAAATACCTTATATTTTTGTGCGAATGTGTACAACATAGCTTTACGATAGAAGTAAGCGTAGTAATTACCTCGCTTTTTATGGCACTAGCAACGAGCGATATTATGTTAGTGAAGAAGCATGCCGGGATTAGCCCCCAGCTAGCCGGATGTTCAGCGTCGGCTAGAAGATTATTAAATCTCACTAAAATTAAAATACCTCATACAAAAAGAAGGTAATAGAGTTGTATATGATACATATGATATGAGAGCATAAGTTGAGTGAATATATGGGCCAATTAACTGCAAGCATAATTATTTAGGTTATTTGAATATACCCTGAAGCGCACCCACAATGTGGCGCTGCGGTGGCCCGAGCCGGGCGCCATTTTTCGGGTTGTGACGCAGCATCCGGCCCATGCTTGCCACTGTGTTTGCTGTGATTATGTGATAGGTGTTGTGTGATGTTTCCTGGCCTTCCGTGTCCTCGTGTGTTGCATTTACAATGCTACGGCGATGGAAATGTCCTCTACTACTGCGTGTTGCATGGACTTGCAAAAGTGCCCAGGCCGCAGCACGTTCTTGCGCGTGGAGCTGCATCAAATGAACTACGGTGAACTGCGCGGTTTACGGCTGCTCTAACAGCACAAGAAACTACCCAATGACGAGGACTTTCAACGGGTAGGCTTCTATGTCGTGAAAAAAGTTGAAGTGGGGGACTGTGCGGAGACAACGTATCTGCTGAGGGCTGCCTCAGCAGAGGAAGCGCCCTCTGAGCCTCCGAGGGAGGCCTGCGTCGAAGTAGAGAGGAAACGACCCGCCCGTCTTGAACGAGCACGAAAAGACGTAAGCGGGCGAGGTGGGGGGGGGGGGGTCGCTACATTGAATTTCGATTCTAAGGGAGTGGTCGCGATCGCTGGCGCGCGCGCTATCTCGGCAGTCATTCGCGGACGGCTCGTGTACCCTTCTACGTACTGCGCTCTCCACGCGAAGACACTGTGCGGAAAGAGCATGTCTTCCTGGAGCGGCCGTATTCCCTTACACCAGCGTTTTATAGAGTTACGCGAAATCGGATCCAAAAGAGTTAGCGGCTAGCCTTACTTCGCATAAGATTCCGTTTGGTTGCTATCGTAATCATTGCTTCTCCCTTGTGACGAAAGTGTGATTATTTTGTAGAGAAAAAGAACTTGATAATACAGCTTGT
Source organism: Rhipicephalus sanguineus (assembly GCF_013339695.2). Lineage (NCBI taxonomy): Eukaryota > Metazoa > Arthropoda > Arachnida > Ixodida > Ixodidae > Rhipicephalus > Rhipicephalus sanguineus. The sequence goes on along the minus strand of NC_051176.1, from coordinate 70,426,963 downwards.
GTCAAGGCGTAAACTAAGGTAAAGTAGGAATGTTCATCATAATAATACCGACTTGACGAAAACATGTCATGTTTCTTTTTTTTTATCACCGATAAGAACTTTGAGCACGTGTAATCTGAAATTTTATCATATGTAGCTTCGACTGGTTGTGCACATGCAGCTTGCTTCCGTATCGTGAATGCGGCTTGGACACGTGACTTTTACAAAACTGGCCTGAGCTGTCGTTCTGGCGCACTAACTGGTATTTCCTACGCCCGAAAGATTAAGGACGAACGGACGGGACCGATCCGTCCAAGAAGCTCAGTACACGGATCCGCCGCAGGGCCGTAAATACGACGGAACATTATGGAAACAGTTCGCCAAGAGCAAGGCGTAACCGCCGAAGACGATGCGGCCATACTAGCGAGAACCTCAGCAACTACGCAGGCGAGTAACTACCTACGCTTCGTTACATCAGCTTTTTATTAGCGCAATTGAGATACATTAGAATTGTACACTTGGTCCTTTGGTTATTGGGTTCGTAGTGTTTCCGTAAGCGTGTCGGAGATATTTTAGAATAGCGTTTGTAGTCCGTGAATCTAGACGCCATAGGATCGCGCTCGGACCATCCCGAGAAACGCAAAGGAGCTTTGAGGCGTCTTGTGTACGTGCGCCATTTTGAAAACACGGTGGTCCGAACAGTTACGCCAAGAATGGTTAGAGTACGAAGCATGTACTGTGGTGAATATCAAGGTCATAGCGTACGCTGAACACTAGATACTCTATTACGAACGTATATATTAGGCTCCTTGGCATAATATTGGTACGCGAAGTAACTACGCCTACCGCGGTGGACAAGTGGCTATTACGCTCGACTGCTGACCCGAAGGCCGCAGGATTGAATCCGAGCCGTGGCGGCCAGATTTCGATGGAGGCAAAATGCTAGAGGCCGTGTGCGTAGATTTAGATGCACGTTAAATAACCGCAGGTGGCCGAAATTTCTAGAGGCCTCCACTACGCCGTGTCTCAAAATCCTATTCTGAATTTGCGACGTAAAACCGCAACGGCTTTTATTGGACTTATCATATTAGAGGTAATTGTGCACAAGGATTATTACTGCAAAACAACACGGCACCTTGCAGCGGCTGTGAAAACAATGATAAGCTGATAATCATACAAGCGCTATGCATTGCAACGTTGTGAATGTGAACACAGTTTCAGGTATTCTTGTTTTAACCTGTTCTTGCGCAACAATATGATCCTGTTCTGTTTTCTCGCATCGTTCTTCGAACGCAAAGGGTACGCCGGGGTAGGTTCGCACGTAAGGTGTCGCGCTGCTGACCTCGAGGGCGCCGGTTCGATTTTCGGCCACGCACGGCAGCTGCATTTCGATGGCGCAGCGCGAAGAACTCGAGGGTGCTTAGGTTTATGTGCACATTGAAAAACCACAGGAGGTCGAAAGCAGTCGGTTGTCATCCACTATGTCTTGCCTAATACGTATATCGTGGTTTTTGCTAATGAAATTTCAGTAATTAGTAATATCTAACGCGAAAGACAAGTTAAAAAGGCATAAGCAAGTCTGAAAATATTCTTCTCTCATTTTTCTTCTTTCATAGATTTTTGTCAGAAATCAGAATAGAATGTAGCCAGCGTCGAAGGCCTATTTTAATGCTGTAACATGTATCAGCAATGTATATTTCCTGTGCTGGAGTCCTAGGCAAAGAAAAGTTTGCGGAGCACGCCGACTGCGTTCGTCTAAGGTTGTTGGACTTTACGAATACCTTTGAGTGGGTCAGGAAGTGAGACGACCACAGCCAGCGATATCTGAAAAGCGTCGCTATAGAGAAGCGGCTCGTCTAACTGCAATTCCTTCTTTAAATATATGCAAAAGTAATTACTTTTGAGTTACTTCGGTAAGTGCCTGGCGGCTTCCTCGTGTTAAGGCTAAACGCCACCCTTTTGCCAATGGCGTGGTCGCTTACAGTAGCATGAAAATAACAAAATGGAACTTTCATTTTCCTGTGGTGCCTTCGGCCTAATGAAAACTATATGGGACAGCAATTTTAACAACGTCAAACCCTTCGCTTGTGAGCGCGTATATCTGTCATTAACCCATATGTGCCCAGTATCCTACACATAAAACGCTTCTTTGATGCACTCTAACATCGCTATTTCTTTAGCTGATGACTAGCGCCATCTACAGCACATCAAGCAGGCCTCACTCTCAACGTGTGCAAGCTTAGACATTGCTTGCTTTTCATGCTGCCACGTGCCGACCACTTTCTCCGGGCAAACGCGTGCTTTGTGTGAAGGACGTCATGGAGCGGAAGAAGTGCAATGGTCGGTGTGCACGTGATATGTTTCAAGGCTTACCACACCCGCACATAGCACACCTAATGCCCAGTGTCCTATACGTATAGGACGGCTTGAAAAACGTGTTGCGTTGCAAAAAGTTTTGCGTTTACCTGGCAGTAAATAAGGAACTTGTTCTTTCTTTTGAGGGTACAAGTACACTTTCTGTGAAAAAAAAATATTTGTTTTGTCGTTTTTTCTGAGTTTGGGCATATATGGGTTAAGGAATATCTAATTACGCAACTTAGAACACTGCCAAAGCACAATACTTCGGCCCTACGGTCGTTTGTTTTACATAGCCACCGCGGTGGTACAGTGGTTATGGTGCTCGGCTGCCTACCAGAAAGTCGCATCTCTATGGAAGCGATAATGCTACAGCCGCATGTGCTTAGACATAGCTTCACCTTAAAGAACCCCAGCTGGTCGAAATTCGAGTGCCAACACCACGATATGATTATGAGGTCCTCGTCGACGGAGTAATTTTACCGTACAATCACGTTCACCAGAAGCACCCACAACTAACGCGGCAGAACAGGCGCTTCGTGCGTAGAGCGACCAACTGATGAGAGCTTTGAATCGCCGAAAAAGGATTGCAATGAAAAGGTGAAAGAATGCGCGCGCGCAAAAAAAAAAAAAAAAAAAAACGTGCAGACGTCATTCTAGCCGAAATGTTCGAGTACGCGGGTGTAAAGTTTTTGTCCGCGACGTTACGCGAAAATAGCCTGTGGCACCGTTAAATCACTCTGCATTGCAACGTGGGATCCTTAATAAAGCTGCGTAATTATTTATTGGTGTCACCAAGTATATAGCACGAAAGGTGGCGCACATGATATGAGTAAATCTTTGACTGCATTCAACGTCAGTAAAATTCGTGTACAGCAGACTTGGTAGTAAAGAAGCTACAGTAATTTACTAACTTTTTACAATAATATGAGTAACGCAATGAATTAATTTTGCGAACTGGTAATTTAGTAAGATAATGTACTATTTGAAGCGAGTAATTTCAAGAAAGTCACTCATTACTTACTGAAAAACTTTTGAGTAAAATATGCAGCATGTCCGCTCCCCTTACCGCATGAAAAATTGTCCAAAAAAGACAGAACAATGACAAAGGCAAGCTAGTAAGTAGGACGTCCTAACGGCGAGGTATATTTCTGAACCACAATGTCCAATTACGTATTCAAAACGAGATTTTCTGAAAACCCTTCCGTGTGAGACAGGGAAAGATGGTGCTGGACATACCGAAATACTCCACAGCGAGGGGCGTGCCATGCGACGGGATTGAGAAAGTCTTCGTTACGAGACCACAGACGCAGTCATCGGGTAATACATGCATGCTCCCAGGTATTCTATGGTCAGCACCAAGCTCGCTTTCAATGTGTACAAAAAAGAATCGGCGGCAGCGATCAAATCTCAACTTGTGTCTTCAAGCTCTAAATATACCACACTGGCAGGTAATATGCCACTGCTAAATGTTTGTTTGAACACTTAGGATAAGTTGCAGATTTGTCTGTAAGATCTGAGAATACCGCTTTGCCTGTTGTCATTATTCCTCTTTTGTCTCTGCTTTTTCTGCGCTGTCAGCTTTATCTTGCGAACATCCCCCGCTGTGCTTTCCATTCTGTCCTTCAGGATTCAGTAATAAAGATGTATCTCAATTTCAAGGAACTATGGAGTGGCTAGCACGAAAAATCTACTGAAAGAATTTGTGTTGATACAGAGCATCCCGATTTTTATGCTCACTAAAATTGCGGTGTACGAGCATTTCGCGTAGTCCGTCCACTATGCAAAGAGGCTGCAGCGGCAATGATAAAAAGCACGTTTCGAGTCCTATTACGTACTTCTTCGCACGAGTTTCGCCGCTGATTAGCGCAGAAAGTTGTTTGTGGCTCTTGTAGTAGGCGAAGTCAAGTGCGCTATGAGCTATCGAATTTGCTGATGAATATATGGAGTAGTGTACTATCCTTATGGCAAACAATATAAGCAGTTTAACAATAAATGTTGAAGTTCTGTGCGTGTAAAAACCGACATTAGATTATGAGGCACGCAGTGACTTTTGACAATCCTTTCCTAAAGGACAACTACATTTAAGTACACGACATTATTTCATTTCATGCTATCCAAATGCTGCAACCATGGTTGGGAACTGAATTCACGTGGTATTGCTGAGCAGCTTTGCTCTGTAGCTGCTAAGCTATAATGAAAGTTGCATGGCCAAACCTGTAGCGCACTAAGAAGGACACGGACTAAGAAAGTGGAGCCAGGCAATCTTACTGTCTTCACTTTCTTGGTCCTTGTCCTTCTTAGTGCGCTTGAAGTTTCGCCATGTAAACCTTTGTCCCTAAAGTTTCGAGACTGAGTGCATGAAAAAAAAAAACTTCAGCACCCCTTCGAAATAGTCTCCCTTGCAGTCTATACACAGCTTCCAACGCTTCTTGAGGTCTTGGTAACAGTTGGAAAACGCTTGTTTTGGCAGGGCTGTCAGCTCCTTTGTCGTGGCGTCTTGAATGGCCTCCACGCTTCCCATCCAGCGACTTTTAGGGCGCCCGCGATGATGCCTCGTTGCCGTTGGCGCCACGAAGGAGCTCATACATCTGTGCGACTGTCTTGCCAAGCTTCAGAATTTTATGTTTACACGCTGTTTGGCGTGGACGTCCATCTCTCCACATTCACTCACAATAGAATGCGCAGACTACTAATGACAACGTACATTTGTACATGTAGTGCCATCTAGCGGCTGCCACAGCAATTAACATAAATAGCTCAGGTTAGCCCGAAAAGATGGCGCTACGCATACGCTGCAAGATTTGTTTTGGGGAATCATTTCTAGAGAAGAAAATAAATCAGTCCCGAAACTTTAGGGACAAAGGTTTCAAATATTACCACCAACAAGCCCATCCTTACATCCTTTCATGGAAGTTAAGTTTTAAACATGACTGTTTGCATATTATACACAAGTGATTGTCTGAGGTTCACAAGAAAAGCTGCAGAGTTTTCTGGTGTCCAACAACAGTCGATCTTCAGTGACAGTCGTAGCACTCGGCCAAGGAAAAAGGTTAATACAGAACATCTCCTGCGCCTCTGGAAAGCCTGATGAAGCGAATCCTCTAGGGGCCTCCACGGGTTCTTGCAGAGGGGCGAACGAACAGCGGGCACACAACGACACAACACATTGGTGTACCTCATGGTACTGAGGCGCCATAGATAGCTGGAAGGTTTTCAAACGCAGTGTGTCGTCGTTTCTTTCGCTAAGTCCATGTGAAGTCCCGTTTGTCCAGCCGGGAAGCTTGTGCCCCGGGTCGCTTAGCACGGCAGGATCAGGGAGACCTGGGTAGAGGGAGGGGGAGGTAGATTTTGTCCAGGACAATTATCCGCATTTGCAGGAACATCAATCTGGCACAAACGTCCTGGGAACTACTCTGTTGCCGCTGTCTCACCCCGAAAGGCGAAGTCCCGAAAAGAGTTCAGTGGACGCACACCCAGAGCGAGGTTGTCGATTTCTCAGCTCACAATTCTACGAGCGCCGTACCGACGTCGCAGGCTTGCTCGCTTGATTAATATGCAGACAACGTCCGGCAGCTTACAGTCTCTGTAGCACACTAGTAACACCTTCTGTAGCACACAGCCGCTGTAGCACACTAGTTTTCTTCCATGGCAAGAAGCACAACGATGCCAGAATCTCATCTTCGGCTAATGAGCCAAAGGAAAAGCGAAAGGGCAAGACACAAGAAAAGAAGAGGGAAAAACGAACGCAACCTGCGCTTGTCGGTGCCTCTTGTTGTATAGTGATAAGCCGCGCAGGTTGAAATAACAGCAAACTTGACAATACTATATTTGCGTCATAGCGTGTATGCCTCGGCTAAAAATTTGTCGTAAATTCGTTTAGCACTCAGGGCCACCTTTTGCAATAAAATAACGGCAATAGCGTCATTGCAGCCGTTCCCTTACCCCTGTTTCTCATATGACATAGAAGTTGACGTATTTTGTATGAAATAAGCTATCTGTTTAAAAACACGCTTAAAACACAAGTAGCTTTATGTTTTACACATGCGCTACATAACAATCGAATAATCAACGCTGATGTCTTCAATGAGCCGTTCTCTCATGAAGTGACTGCCGAAAGCTGTGCGGAGTTAGTTTCTAGTTGCGTGAAGTGCTACGTTGTCATTATTATGCTGCTTCCAATGGCATGTTCGAGACAATCGGAGTCATTGGACCAAAGTCATTACGTTATTGCGATCGCGATGTCATCGTTACGATGCATATCATGTTCTCCTAATTTTTCACAGTCGCTGTATCTCGTTGCAGGCTTCTGAAGCTGCCGAATCTCTCCAGCAACTGAGTTTAAGAACGCAGACCAGCAGTGCGCCATTACGCACAAGCAAGCGTCGATCAGGCACGCAAGAACCACTCATTTACTCTTCATCCACATCGGGACAAGGAAGTAACACACGAGTTGCGAAAGTCTCTCGAAGCGAGATCGATCAAAGTAAGTTTTCTTTTTGATCGTGGCCGACTCTCATTAATAATTCCACAGAGGTACTTTCTTGCCTTCCTAGAATGACTGTTTGGAATCTGGTAGTACGTTACTGCAGGAAGAACTTGTTATTTTAATGTCACGTGCTCTGGTAGCATTGGAGGTAAATAGATGGAAAAGATAGATTTACTATCTCTTCCCGATTTACAGAAAGTCTAGTAGAAAGTTCGCACGTGTAGATGTGGGTCGACCCACGAGAAAAAAAAAAACATTGGCTGTGGTTAATATCTAAATGAAAATTTACCCGCTGGTTAGATGTAGTAGTATATGCTTTTGGAAAATGCAGAGCTTGATATCGATAACAATAAATATTTTTTGTCTTTAAACGAGCAAATGTCGTAAGGAATAGCAAATCTTTTTGTCACCCTATGGGGGTGTGATGGAAACGTGCTGAACGGATAAGCACCTCGGAGCTGAAAAATTGAAGTCTGAATTGTCCGAAAGTAAAAAAAAAAATTGCCAAAATGAAGTGCCGTGTACATAAAACCTCTTACATTAAGCTTTTTGTTTTAAAGGAATTCTGACTGTTTGAAAGTTATTTTGAGTTCGCCAACTTTACAAATAAGTGGGCCACAGAATTGGCCCGAAGTTATATTCTCGGACGTGTCCACATTTCCGACCCGCTGGTAGCAGCACCGTCGAGTTTGGAGGCCAGTCAGTTGCAGATATGCATACCTCATTCTGATTTATTTAAAAAAACACAATAATTCTGTTGTATGCAGAATACGAACACTGAGGGTTTATTAAGGTGAAAAGGCTGCCCTGCCTGCTCCAATCTCATAAACAATACATGAACCCATGAACCTATCTTTAGAGGACCCGTAAGTTTTGGAGAAGTGTTTAGCTTTCACTGAACAACTGTTCTCACCTTGAGTCCTGGTTAATATGGTTCGAAAAGCTTTTAGACTTGCGACTAATCTTTGCTGCACTGACAATATTGTTTTTATTTGTGCTACAGTTGCCTGGGGCGACATGTCTAGAAATGGGCTGGGACTTCTGGTAAGAATCTAGGGACCCCTCGACTCGGAAACATACGCCAACATCACTGAAACCGTCTTCTTGTCGTACGTCCTTCACGGGCCAGATGGATTCTATTTGTTTCCACAAGATAGAACTCCCGTGCAGACATATCGGGGAGTGGGCGCTGTTCCCGATGCACTTGGCGTGTGGCAGCTGCCATGGCCTCCAAAGGGAACCGACATGAACCCGTTTGAAAATGCGTGGGGTATACTGAGAGCCAACCTAGTGAAGTCCCATTCAGCGAATAACAGCGCGGACACGCTGTCGGAAGGGATCAAAGCAGAGTGTGAACGACTTCGCACGGACACCGATGTGTTCCGTTTTCTGTACGAGTCCACTTCACGCCTTTTGGGAAGCGTCGTCGCTGCTTGCAGTGATTTAACCAAGTACAACGAAGCGACCATCTGTCAGCGAAGCCTGGATAGTGTTTGCTTCTCAGCCTTAGCTTTGTTTCAAGATACTAAATACGTTGCTTACAAATTCTTTCCTTCTGTTACGTTTTGCGTCGGCACGATCATTACGAATGGCAGGCGGTGCATATTAACGCTCAGTCAAAGCATACGAACCAAGTTTTTCGACAAGAGGTGTTCATTACAGCGAGCAGTTAAAAAAAAAAGCAGGTGTGTATCGCAAGAAAGAAGGAAATGATTATTGAAAGAAAAAATTACAGCATATCCACGGGTGAATGATGAAGAGCTTGGGCGAAGCTCCTGAAGCAATGATGGGCTCGGGATTCGCTTCTCGTTGAGCCCGTTTCGCAGCGGCGTCCTTGGCGCGCACCGTCATGGGATCCGCCTGGCTGCCGCCAAGCGAGCGCCCGCCGCTGCGCATCGTCCATGCTCCGCCAACGATCCGACACGTACGGCGACGATCCAGGAGAAAGAGAGGCGCTCGCTCCCCGCGCATCCCCGCGCAGCAGCCAATCGGAGAGCAGCGGCACTTCCAGCGCCATCTAGTGTCGATTCACACAAGCGCCATATTGCACACAATTCTATTGGATGAACGCAATCTAGGAAATGAGACGAGAAACGGTGATGACGACACAGATTGTGTACAGCGCCATCCAGAATACCGTCCCTGAACTGTAGTTTGTATGTACTTCTATGAGACAGCGCCATCTATTGCATCATACGGGAGATCCGTTTACGCCGGACAACGGAGACGTGACAAGGTTAAAGAGGAGCTACGCCCCTAAAATAAAACAGACGGTGATCCACTTTTCTCTTCGAAGACGCGAGATAAACGTAGCGGGAACTGTGACTGTGGCGTTTGAGTAGTCGACAGGCGGCGCGCCGAGCACGACGGTCACATGTCTCGAGCAGTGTGAACAATGAAAAGCGCATGCCCACGCCCAAGTGCGAAATACGCAGCGCCTCGCGCAAAATTGGCGACCAGGCAGGCAAACCGGGGAATATAGGACGCGTATGCAAGATTCATTCATATCGGTCGCGAAACTTGGAACGAAAACTGGTCAAAAACCCCTTTACCCTGTACGTTTGAAGCGGGACTAGATGAGGTGGGGACAAATAATGTAAACGAAAAACACAATTGAATTTTTCCAATGTTTTTGTGTTCAAACATGACAAAGTAAACTAGTAATTGACTGTACGGTATATCCGACATTTTGCTAAATAGTTGTCTGCCCTATTTTTTCGGTGGATCCTCAAAAACGGGGGATTGTAGTAGGCGGTCTCCTAGTGTGTGGGCTTGTTCAGTCCGGTGCACTGTCGGGTCAATAAGGCATCGCCAACTTTTGTGCAGTAGTTTTGCGCGTATGTTCCCTACGTTATTTCTTTGTTTTGTGTTGTTTGCTTCATATAAACTAAGCTAGCTCGCGGAAGCCACGGTATATGCAAACTGGTAGCGAAACTTCTCTAGAAGCCCATGTATCAAGTAGTTCGCGGCTCGTTGCCACCGTCGCCATCTACGTATTATGGGGACAACTTACAGCCAGCAAAAAAATAAAAATTAAATATGGCGTCACAATCGGAAGCGGTAGCAACGTCGCGCATTTGCACTACATGGCGCAAAATTGGAATCTTTTTAAAATTGCTGATCTTTTACAAGCTTCGGTTAACTGCGCGATTTTATTACGTCTTTACGGCTCGCCAATGGCGTGTGCGAGAGGAAAGGAATATCAACAAGAAATGTTGGGGAAGCAAGCTTGTTTTATTAGTCAGAGTGTTCTTGCAATATAGTACACCAAAATAGTTTGCAGATGAAAAAAAAGATGATACAACGGCTGACGAGCACAATAGCAAAATAGTTCGAAAACTCACGTTGCCCAATCTGGAGCGAGACAGCAGCCTTGAAAGTATTATTTTGGGAGCAGTACAGTACAGCATTTACTCGTTAAGCGTACCGCATTCACCGTCACGAAAGGTGAGGGCACGCCGGCCGGGCGCGAGCGAAAGCAGTCTGCAGTCAAGAGGAGCGGTTATCTACACATTCTGTGAGCTTGTTCATCTTCTCTCAAGTAAAGGGAACCCAAGCACAGTTTGGGCGCGACGCTCGTGCGGCCGAGCTATGCGTCACTGGGGGCAGACGCTGCCCTCGAAGGCGGCTTGTCGCCGTATCTGGCAGCGGCGGCGGCAAGGACACGTGCGCGCATGCGCTCCTCAATCGGCCTAGAGTGCTGCTAATTAGCAATAGTTACTGTGACGCATCACAGGTGCAATCCGAGAGCTCTGCGCGTGCTCGGAAGCGGAGGCGGCAGTGTTGCGGCCTTGGACATTCCCAGTTGCGATAAGAACAGTGGCGCCGCTCGACGTTGCTTTGGAAGCCTATCACGCCAGTAAACAACACATGAGCAAATGAATAATCTACGGAAGATACGCGCGAAACCTCTGCGCAAAAGTGAGCGTAGCCTCGTTGACCCGACAATGCGCCGAACTGAATGCACGCCCACATAGCAGACTGCCTACTTACGCCCCCCCCCCCTTCACTTACCCATTCTGGCGCTCGACCGAAAAAATGAGGCAGTCAACTATTTAGTCAAGCGCCAGATAAACGGCAAAATGAATTGATAGTTTACTTTGGCATACTTAAAGTTAAGAATATTCGTAGAGAAATTGCATGCAGTTTTTGGTTTTCATCATTTGTCCCCACCTCACTTAGTTGCGCTTCAATCGTACGGCGCACTTTGATGTCTGTGGCAATAGGTTTTCGACCGCGTTTCTTTCCAAGTTTCGCGACCGATATGAATAGACCTTGACAGAAGCTGTAAACAACCGTTCGTGTGACTGTATAGTCTGTTCTCGCTGGCGCACCATACCGAAATATACTTACGTAAATAGCGGACACTGCCGTAGGACTCTGCGGCCGAGCCACTGCATGGGGTCACTAGAAACATTTTCCAGTTACTCTACCACTGCACTGCTGTCAGCGCCACGAGCAGCTGGCCAGACCGATTATGTCTTACAAGAGCTCGGACGATAATCGCCACGAAGAAATAAATTAATAAAACAAGATTTTCTTTCTGGGTTTGAGATTTGAACCCACGCCCTCATGCTCCGAAAGCGGGTGCCTTTACCACTGGGCTACACACCCATGTTTGATCAATGTGAATACGTGTATATCGAAACCATATGAATGCGCTGCACCCGCGGTGCAGAACGAATGTAGAAAGAAAACACTTTCCATGCAGGCTTCATTGAATTTTGCGGTTGTACTTTAAACACCCTCTACGGGGTACGTTGTAGAGCCGACATAGAGGATTATACACATCAATAAAATTTTTCTTTTGCAAAAATTAAAACGCCACACTCGTTTCGGCGGTCCTCCTGAGGGGGCTGTTAGAGCGGAATCGCTAATAGCTACGCCACCTGGCGGGTGTTCACACGCTTGCTTGCTCCGCCGCGAACCGACTCGAGTGGACACTTTTTACTGCATTTGCTCTATGGCCGCACGGCTGGCGTGCCCTCGCCCTTCGTGACGGAGAATGCGGTACGCTAAACGAAGTAACGCTGCGCCGTGTAAGGCCGACTGCCAAACTCATCCTTTCACGGCTGCTGTATCGCTCCGGTGGTTTTCATTGATTGGGCAACACAAGTTCTTGAACTATTGGGGACTTTCAGCGTGTACGTATACTTTTTAACGTTACCGGAATACCGGATTGCGTTTATCGTGTTACCGGAGCGCATGTTTCAGAAAAGGTCTAGCTCGATTTACGTAAACGTTTACGTACGCACGTAAACGTATACCTTTATGTTTGCGCAAACCGCTAAATGGTGATAACTGCATTTAAACTACATTTAATTTAGATAATATTGAATTAGCGCTGCAGCAAAATCATAAGAGGTTTTTAGCGTGTGCAGTATCCCGGTATAATCAAAGGGTTGTAGCAATACCGGGTTACCGGACGATGGTGTCGACATCCTGTGACGTTTCGTGCAACCACAGTCACGGACACGTTTGTTTTCATTTAGTGTTTTTGAGGGAAAATTGATTAAAAGGTAATTCATTTGTAATTATGCCACTGCAAGGCATTTACATTGGGAGTAGAATGCCCGATGTTTGTGCGATAACAATTTTGTGCCAAGGCTGGCCTGGAGGCGCGCGCTCCCTCCTTCCTTTACGGCCTGCGCACGGGGGACTGTTTCTACCTGTGGCCGCAACTTCGTGGGGGCGCTCCAAGCCAAACCGCGCCCGGCCGTTGCGGAGGCTAGCGAGCGCAGGGAGTGCTTGGCTTCAGACTTACCGTGGCCCTTTCTGAAGTTACTCTATATGGTATGCCTGGTACTAATGCGATGGAAACATGATAGCAAGTATATATGATGACTCTGGTAAATTCCGCTTTTCAGAAGGAGTGGCGCTTCTGCTGCTCGGCAAAGCATCGATGCAGTTATAAGAAAGCCTTTTTTTTTAGTTTTATGTAACTCGAGATAAGTAAGAGGGTGAATATTGCATTCGGCGCGCATGTGCGATCGTGCGTTGCACTCGGAAAACTCCGCCGCATGATCTGTCATCCACGGGCGTAAGAAATGACGCAAAACTTATTCGTTGGAAAAAAAAAATGGTTTAGGAAACGTTTATTTCATATGCACATGCTGGCCGTCACTGTACTTTAAAATAACAAAATTGCACATTTTTTGTTGAAGGCATCAGAATTGGTGCTTTAATATTGAAATATATACTTCAAAAAGGTGAAAGTCACTGTATAATGACTTTCAGCTACTTGCGCCACTGCTTTCCACAGGTAGCTGTGAATCGCAACACAGTAGCAGGAATACTACTACTACTACTACTACTACTACTACTACCACTAATAATAATATTGTTTCGTCGGCTTGCTCGAAGAATCAGTCTCGAGCTTTTGATTCTTTTCGTGGGCTCTTTGCAGGGGCCGCCAGGTACGATGGGTCTCCTTCAAATACGGTTGGCACCGAGCCAGGAGCAAGCTTTTTTCATTTTGCATCCACTGGCATAGTCACTCAAAAGAAAATGCTCGCTGCAAACGACAGTGGAGAGAGACTTGTCATTAATCACGAGATTCTGCCGAGAAATGTTTTTATGCCACTTCGCGCATAGTTCCTCATCAGCAGCGAATTGGTGAAATGACACGCCGGCAGTCTTTCCAGACCGCGACTTTCAAAATGGCACACAACAGTACACCATGTGCGCGCTGTGCGAACGCTGCACCAGAACACCAAGCACACACGAAGATCACTTCGCAAAAGCAGGCAGGTACGAAAACCAAAATGCGTCGGGGAAACTGCGGCACGTATATCCAAGTGCGGTGCGTACGGCAGCGAGCTACTTTACCGAATGAGGCGACCGGTCGACGATCCCAGGCTTCATGAAGTAACTTGATGCACCAGTCGATTGATTTGGCATCCCCACCAGATAACCCCAACTAATCTACTGGGCCCGTATGCTCAAACGATCGCGAAAGGTGATAGTATCGCGTTTGGTGACGTAAAAGCTGATGCGTTCAGTAACTGAAGAAACACTTGACCGTGACGTCACTGTTGCACTGGCCATTGGTGTTACGAATGTCTCGGAACACAGGAGTCAGCGTACCGTACGAGCGCAGAGCGACCTGAGTGCGGCGTTTTAGAGCGCACTCTGGCTTCTACGCAGTGGCTAGGCTTGGCTGTGGCTACTTGAAACATAGGACGAGTTGAAAGTGCGTTCAACGTTTTTTTTTTGTGCCATTGTTTAATGCACAGTATGATATTTAAAAAATTCAAGTTTGTGTGAAATGTATTTTCGTTGAGAGTTTTAACACGGCTTACTCGGAGAGTTCAGCTGTAGTGTGCCGCCGCAGCGACATCGTCTCAACATCTCAACATGTTGCCGTCGCGTGATGAACCACGCGAGCAACGGACGGTTCATGTACCTGGAACTTTCAAAAAACGAAAAAACACGCGCTGGCAAGCAACGAGTACTGAAAACAACCCAAGGTAATGCTCGCTGCAAGCTTCAGCGTAAAAAATGTTGCGCACATCCGCCGAGGATTGGATACTATAGAAGCAACCGTCGTAAGTCACTGAAATGCTAGACTTCACCACTAACCGACGGTGATAAGGTGTGAACGTTTATTCCAGGAATGTCAGGAGCGCCGTAGAGCACCGTCACGTCGACGAAAACACTACACGGCGCCCTCACTTTTCCGGTTTTGCTGAATAGCCAGTAAGCCCGCACCAAAGGCGATACTTTTGCGATTGTCGCCTTTTTCGATCGTTTGAGAATAGGGACCCTGGAAGCTGTTCAGAATAAAGCAGCACGATTCGTCTTATCATCATACACGCGATTTCAAAGAGTTTCATCTTCAAAAGAAACATTGAACATGCCGTCGCTTGCTGCGCGCAGAAAATTCTCCAGATTATCTTTTTTCGACCCCCTGCATCATAGTAACACATAATTTTCCCGGTCGCATATTTTACCGCCATGTCATACTTCTAGTCGCACCGATCAGCTTACAAATGTGAACCCTATTTCAGTGGCTTGCCATAAGGATACGATTACCCGTCTCATTGTAGAAACTGAGCACAAGGACGTACTTGGTGATATCTGCATCAGCATGGTCATCCCAAAACCACGATATGCTTATGAAGGACGCCCTAGTGGAGCTCTCCGGAAATTTCGACTACCTGCGGTTCTCTAACGTGCGCCTAAATCTAAGCACACGGGCCTAAAGCATTTTCACCTCCATCGAATATAAGGTGGTCGGGTCTTAAAAAAAATACTGTTGTTGCTAGTAGCGCTGCGTGTACGTCTTGTTTTGCCGAATGCCGAGAAAGGCACTCGGCAAAACAAGACGTACGCGTACTTCCTTCACCGCTTCCCGCAACCGGAAGAATAATTAGCACAAGAAATCGGCCGGTAACAGCTGATTTACAATACGAAGCGCACGCGGGGCAAGGCGCTTTTGGGGGGTTCGCTCGCGACGCCCTCACGCGGAGCGCGCCGTCGTGTTCCATTGTACCCCCGGCAGCTGCTCAGGCCGTAAGGAGGGGAGCGAATACGTGCCTTTAGACCGGCCGTGTTTGCGCTTGCCTGGTTCACCTTGGCCCCGCTAGATGGCGCCACCTATCCATCCTGTCAGGGGCTTTAGGCCTCTCACGTTTACGGATTCGGTATTTTAGGTCGCTGTAGGCTCGGTAATCTGGCTGAAACAAGGTGATCGCAATTCGGCTTATTTTGACTCGGCCTGCTGGAGTCTCCGCAAAGCGGATATCGCGAGTAGCCACGAACGAAGGTGGATTTGCGAGATAAGGCCGTAAACGTAAAGCGAGTAGTTTGTTCCGTAAAGGTTCGCGCATGCGCATATTCCATCCGGTATCCGGTAACACGGTAACGTAAAGAAGTATACGTACGAGCTAAAAGTACTGTTGAGAAAGGGAAAATAGACAACCACCCGTTTGTAGCACGAAGTCCCAAGGAAATCCATACGGATTTCTCAAAAATAAAGCCTCTTTGCCGAAAAATTCGTCCTGGTACGGGGTTCGAACCCGCAACCAACGCTTTTCTGGGGTGGTCGCTCTACCAATTAAGCTAATCAGGAAGCTAGCAATTGGCAGCGCGAGGGCGAATTCATCGACAACTCGAAGCAACTGGACACATATAGCAAATCAGTTCTGCGGAATCCCGCTAGGTGGCGGAAGGGTTAAGAAAGGGAAAATTGATAACCACCCGCTTGTAGCACGAAGTCACAAGGAAACCACCGACGTGCTACAATTGGGTAATTGTCTGTTTTCCCTTTTTTTTAACCCTTCCGCCACCTTGCGGGATTCCGCAAAACTGATTTGTAAAAGTACTATTGTGCTGTTATGCTCGTGAACTGTCGTATCGTCATATTTTTTTATGTGCAAAGTATTTTGCTGTATATTTCATGTACACCCAGAGTACCCTATTTGGCTAATAAAGCAAGCTTGTTTTTCAAACCCATCTTGTTCTTTCTCCTTTCCTCTCGCATACGCCTATTAGCCAGCCGTTAAGACGCAAAAAAAAAAAATCCCGTAGTTTTCGAAAGCAAGTAAAAGACCCGCACTTAAAAAAAATGACATTTTGTGCCACGTAGCGTAAGTGCACGGCGTCCTACTGCCTCCGGTTGTGACGTCATATTTTATTTTTACTTGTTGCTTGTGGTTAGTTGTCCCCACCATACGTAGATGGCGACGGTGGTAACGATCCGCTAACTTCTTGACACATGGGCCCTGTATGGAAGTTGGCTACCCGTTTGCATATAGCTTGGCGTATGCGCTCAACAGGCGTTGCAAATATCCTAGATGATATCAAGCGAAAGAAATGGACCTGGGCTGGCCACGTAATGCGTAGACAGACAACCAGTGGACAATCAGGGCAGCAGAATGGTTACCGAGAGATGGGAAACGCAGTAGAGGAAGGCAGAGAGTTGGATTGGTTGACGAAATTAAGAAGTTCGCAGGGATAAAATAGAATCAGCTCGCACAGGATTGAATAAACTGGAGATCATCGGAAGAGGCCTTCGTCCTGCAGTGGACTTAAACAGGCTGAGAATGAAAATGATGTCGGGTTTCAAACATGATTATAATTACCTATTTAAATCTCATTAACGAAGTAAATAGTAGTGCCTACTCCGGTGTACTGGGAAGAATATACGTACTAGGCTTGCTTCTCGTAATGTCGTTCCTCTTTTTCAAAATTTTGGTGCAGGATAGTTAAGACGCCCTGTATATATACTTTAATACTCTAATAATATTATTTGCACGAGACATTCTTTACAGCCTTGTGCTACGAAATAACAAATTCTACCGCAATACATCGGGAAAACGCAAACGGCTTTACAGATTTTAAGCGAATATCTTCCTACGGAAGACTTCGCTTGGCTGTTTTCGAAATACACAGGAAGAAAATGCGCTTTACTCTGTGCAGGCGGAAGGCTCCACTCAAATGAAGATGGCACACCATCTGTGTTCTTCTCAACTTTTTCGGACACCACCGACGATTCTTCGAGCTCAATGTCTGAAGACACGGAGCCGTCCTCTGAGGACAGCAGCAGTTTCGAAGGAGCTCACGCACGCTATCAGCCAAATGCATGGGCTCACCTAGGAAAGACATTGTAAGCCACAATTTCTCTGGACGTTCACCAGTTTTAGAAACATGTCTAATGTGTCGGAAATGAATTATTGTCCAGGTGATCACATGTATTTATATACAACTGAACTTAGGGAGTTACTTCACTGCAGGCAGTCTTCTTTGGTTAATATTTGGTGTTCCGTTATACCAGAAGAGTGGGACTTTCCCACATCCATATCCATGGGTTTACTTTGCCTTGTTCGGTAAAAAGAAGATCGTTGAAGAATTTGCTCATGCCAGGTCTTTGTATATTGAAGGCCCTCTTGTGTAGGAGAGACAACACTACCCTTTTTCCACTGTAGCCGGGGCGTAATGGTAGAGCGTTCACTTACAATGCGGAAGGTACCTGGTCCGGTTTCCAGCACTGACCGCGAACCCAGCGCATTGCGTCTAATGAGTAGAGGAGTGCGCCGACGTGGCCATTCGATGTTTCTTTGTACTTCGATGTTTTTGTGTAAAAGTGGCCATAGAAATATGTGCTAAAGGCTTTAGTCCATCCTTCACAAAGCACAGCATCAGTGAAGTCACCGAGCATGTGCCGATGCTGTGGGAGGCAAATAAATGCTACTGTCGGGTATCTACCAATAAAATAGGCCCAGCGCGCTTCTTGCCGAGTGCTCGGCAGTAGGAACTTTAAAGTCCATTGGGAAGATACGCACTTTGTTGCAAATCGGCAGAATGGGACAATCCAACCTAAAACTTGGGTCACCTCTTCTTTTCGTTGAGCTGCGAAAGCGGCCCCCCGATGGATTCCAAATCTTGTGCAGCCCGAATAAAAAAATGTGATCACAATAAAGGTCGGACACAACGTATGTTTGCGAGAACCTTTACAGTCAATGGCGCAGAGACCATCTTTCAGCAGCGCCACAAGTGCTCTTGACAATTGCCCATGTCCCGTGCAGCGCACTGACACGATTGCAAACCACCCGCTTGGATTATGTGGGAATAGCCAGTGCTGTCCCTCCCTGCGTGGCCTCGGCCACGTGAAAGCGCTGGCTGTAGCCAGTGGAGTTCATAGCGAACAAGCAACTACTGACTTCCGGCTCGGTGGGAACAAAAATTTCATCTTTCGTGGCAAGGTCATCTGAAGTGCACATACGTGGCTAGAGCAAGCCTCCAGCGTACCGAAAGAAGCAACGGAGAACCCTTCTATTTATACTGCGCATCCAGCACCTAGAGAGACCTGAGACTCTTAACTATTCGCAAAAGCTGCAAACCGAATAACTGGCGCAGAAAGGGGTGTATAATATAAATCTTTCAATACTTACAATGTAACAGTATGCATGTATGAACATATACAAGCAGTGGGGCACTAGAGGAATTTTCAGAAACAATTACGATATGAAAGAGTTTCGTTTATTCAATCCAATGGAGCTGTGTCATAAAAAAACGCACCTAAAACATACTTGTGTCAGTTTTCTCAGTGAATATGTTATTTACACTAAAGCCATTATGATTCTGAGAAAATGGAACTCGGAACGTCTCTCGAAGAAGTTGCGGTTTGAGCTATACTGAAAAAGTACTTTCTGCATGGTTTTTTAGGTGCCTTTTAGTTAGTAGGTTCATCGACGAGCTTGTATAGATTTGATACATGATATTCTTCAACTGTATTCACCCTTCAGTGACCTAAATGCGCATAGAAATTTGTGCGTGGCCTGTCCTTCTAATCCCAGAGGCCAAATCAGTGTGTAGCGACTATAGCCGCGGCCGCACAACCCCGGCGGTAATTTACCATGCTTCTGCAGCGCCCGCGCTTTTACTGCGATAGCAATTATATGGACATTCTCGGCGGGTTTTTGCCGTCGCCGTCATGTTGCGCATAAAGTCCAAATTAATAACATCGTATGTTCTACGCGAGCGCTGGGGGACGAACGCGGCTAAAGCTTAGATGAAACAAGCCGGCCGTCTCCGTCCCACACAAGGCGCATGCAATAGATCGCACTGCGTGCGAGGCCTGCCATCGATGGCTCCTCAAGAAATGGAGGAACGCCCAAACCGTCTATTGTTGGGGGAAGGAGCCTGAAGGGGCGTTTTTTGGGCGTCGCTGGAGCAGCAACTGCGAACTTTGATCACAAGGGCTTGGCCGCAAGAACTGGCGCGCCCGCTATCTCGACAGCCCTCAGTAGACGGCTCATATACATGCTGTACTTTTGCCGTTTCGTGTTGAGATGACAGACATCACGAAGGCCCCTTCGCTCACTCGAGCGGCCATATTTGCTTAAGCCAGTGTTTTGTAGGGTTACGTGAGATCAGATCCAAAAGAGTTAGCTGCTAGCTTCACTTCATATAACACTCCACTTTGTTGCTGTAACATTCATTGCTTCGCCCTTGCGGCGAAACTGATTTTTATTGCGATAGCCATTATATGATCACTCTCGGCGGGCTTTTGCCGTCCAAGTCATGTTCCGTATCAAGTCTAAATAACATACCCAGCGCATCGTATATTTTACCCGCGGGTAAAATAGCGTGGGTCACGAACGCGGCTGAAGCAGAGGTGAAAAGAGCCGACCCATCTCCGTTGCATGGAGGGCGCATGCGATGACATCAGCCCGCGTGCCAGGCCTGCCATTGATTGCTACTCAAGCAGAGAGGAGACGCCCCGCCCTTCTTCAAGGAGCATGAAAGAACGCAGGCGGGAGCGGGGGGATGTCTTTCGAGCAGCAACTATGTACTTTGACTTTAAGGGCGCGGTCGCGATCGCTGGGGCGCGCGCTATCTCGGAAGGCATGACAGATGGCTCGTATACCCCTCTGCGTGCTGTGATCTCAACGCCCGAATGTAACACGAACAATACAGTTTATTCTAGAACTAACACAACCACCAAAACTGAGGCTGGACTCTTCGATGCCACATGTATAAATGCCAACGCGCCTTACCACTGACCACATTACCGTCGGCCGACGGCTGCGATTGCTTGTATCAGCTTGCAACGTGCCCTTTGACTTTTAATATGCCGGACACAAGTTCGCCCAATAAAAAGTTTCATCTTTAGTAGCCCGGCTGCCGTCTTCTTCACGTCACCATCACGTCGCAATATGTGTACGTATATATATATATATATATATATATATATATATATATAATATATATATATATATATATATATGCAAATATATGGCTTTCCTGATCAACCGGAAGAAAATGAGCGCGCAATTAGCACGATGTTGAAAATAGCACACTTAGATGCCATTTGAACACGCCTAGATACTCGTCATTGACATTTTAACAATTAGGTGAATACTTGTCGAGTTACAAATATAATTATGACTAATTATTAAACCTCTTTAACGAAAAAAATAGCAGTGGCTACTCCAGTGTACCAGGAACAGTATGCAGTAGGTTTGCTTCGCGTAACGCCATTCCTCTTTTTTGAAATCGTGCTGCGTGATAGCTGGGACCCCCTGTAAATATATATGTATATATGTAATCAATGCGTTTTTGCGTCTGTAATAATAATAATTATTTTGGGGGTTTTACTTCACGAAACTACGATGTAATATTGAGGGACGCTGTAGTGAATGTCTACATAAATTTCGAGTACCTGGGGTCCCTCTAGCTTTTTCGCCTCCTTCGAAAATGCGGACACCGCGGTCGGGATTCGATCCTGTGACCTTCGGGTGAGCAGTCAAGCACCATAACCACTAGCATGCGCGCGCGCGCGCGCGCGCTTGTGTGTGTTGAGCAACCGCGTTCTTTACACCTGATTTGAAATACATGTCATAACTTGACCATTAGTGCAAATATAGCTTACGATAGCCTTTGTGACAGACAGCTTGTTGTTATTGCTGCGGGGAGTGAGTGTAATAACGCATAGTTAAAGAAAAAAGTCAGTTTTACCGCAAGGGCGAAGCAATGAATGCGATGGCAACAAATTGTAGTGCTATACGAAGTGAGGCTGGCAGCTAACTGTTTCGCATCCGATCTCGCGTAACTACAAAACACTGGTGTAAGGTAATACGGCCGCTCCAGGGAGCGATGCTCTCCGCATAGCCACTTCGCGTTGAGAGCGCAGCACGTAGAAGGGTATACGAGCCGCCCGCCGTGATGGCTTTCGATATAGCGCGCGCGACCGCGCCCTTAGATTCAAAGTTCAAAGTTGCTCCTCGCGCGACACTCGCGTCTTTTGAGGCTACTTAAAGACGGGCGGGGCGTTTCCAGTCTGCTTCGACGGCAGGCCTCCCGAGCGGGGTGATGTTATCGCATGCACCCTCCGAGCGACGGAAATGGGCCAGCTCGTTTGAACTCTGCATCGGCCACGTTCGTCGCCCCCGCTCACGCGCTTTTACCCGCGGTAGAACATACAATGCGCGGGGGGATCTTATCAATTTGGACTTCATACCGGAAGGACATGACGGCGACGGCAAAAACCCGACGAGGCTGTCCATATAATTGCTGTCGCAATACAATAGTTCTTTCGGGTAACATAAGTAAATTTTCAGTGGGTTAGTATCTTTTTTAGAAGGACGCCGAAAGCAACAACGATCACTAGGAGAGAAACGAACGGAGCGCTGAGAAACAAGATTTTCTTATTGAAATGACGCGTACAATTCACTGCGCGTATATAACAAAGGCGAGAAAAAAATTTATTGGCCATAGTAGGGGACATTTAAACAACAGCCTTCTGGTTCAGCACGCTTTCCTAAATGCAAGCCATCTTCAATTGAACCTTTGTACCGAAAGATGCGGCTGCAGACCAGATTTTTTAAATATACAGTTCCGACTAGGTACACAAACAGAAGAGCATAGGATATTCGCAAGGGTTTCGTGACAAAGAAGCAAACGGGCGTCTCTTGAAAATTCATCACTTGCGTTGCACATAACACAGATTGCGTTCCTTGTTACGCATGTATCAATTCCTGCTACCTTCTTTTACATTTCGGTATGACACCCGCAGTTGTGTACACTTTGTCACATGTCAGCGGTATCGAATACTCGACACGTTCTGTGGGTCTGTGTAGGTCGGACAGACGGAAAGATGCGTCAACACGAGGCTTACAGACCACAACTATCGCTGCTCTCAAAAGGATGCTGGCCACCTTGCCGTACACGGCAGGGATTTCTGCTGCGTACCTTCTTAGGGAAAAACGAAGGTGGTGAGGAAGGAAAAAAGCAAATTAGCGGAGAAGCGGCAGACATTTTTTCAGAGGAAGGAAGACTGCGTTAGTTGCCCGTCGGTTACTCTATCTCTAAAAGAAAAAGTTTTTAGGCATAAACACGTGACATTGTGATATATTCCCGTCTTTTTTGCTCGGTGATGCTTTTGCTTATGCGCGTATTGATTGCTGCTGATTGATATGGTACTGTTGCTATTGGTTACTGTACTAGGCTCTCGTCACGTGTAAAAAAATAAACGCATGCGTCAGAAAAGTGCCTACTTAAGCAATCTTTTCCGGAATAAAGGTTACTTGAAGTTGAGCGCTGTGTTGTCCCTCTGTTTCTGTGTTCGTCGTTTCCCCCGGGTGGCGCTGCCATATGCCGTAATGATCAACCAACTCGTACGCAGGCACATTATTAGCAGGTTAGGTAATTGAAAGTAATTTCCATGTAGCAAAGAATCACAACTTCGGATGCTTGACATTACCATAAAATGCTCTCCTCAGATGTTTGCGCTTACCTTGTTGTGCAGAATCAACCTACTCGTTCAAAGAACACATGAATATAGACAGCATCCACTACTTTCAGGCAAGTGGGGGTCCGCCCCATGATACCATATGGACCACTACAGACAGCAACGTTTGTTGGAGCCGCATCAGAAGGGGCGGGTCCTTCCGGTGCGACACCGTTACGTGCTCTCTCCCCTCCGCCCATGTTCAACAAAAGCACGGAACGGACCATTGCTGCTACTGAGGCACTCGCCTGGCAGACACCGGTACCGCAACCCTCAAGGAGGCCTGGTGACTCGCTGGTGGACAGAGCAGAAGTAAGGCTGCACAAACGCTATTAAACGTGGCCGACAATACATGAAGATGACTGCCGCGTTAGCTTTGAAAACGACTTTTCCTTCGCGCGTTATAAATTTGGACAGGTTTACGAAAGGAGAGAATGCTGCAGACAGCGGTAGTTTAATAACACTGATAATACTCTAGAGCGGCTTTCTATTCACATTGGTATAGGTCTCGCCGGAAAACGAGCGTACATACAATAATATTGCGATTTGAAGCAAGATTTTTTTGCATGATCTTGATATTAACCCACATAGAATTGCATTGTAGACTACGCAGACCATGAATTTTATGTACCGTGTCAGTTAACATGTGGATCGCTTAAGGTGTCAGCTTCTCCTCACGCTTTTGCATTTCTAAGAAAACCATAAACACCACAATCTCTTGGAACGTATATGAATTATACTCCTGGTTTCATCTCACAATGACGTAGAGGAGGAATTTACTAACCTAATTAATGTAACAACGGAATCCGTAAAGAACTGCTCGTACCAAATCTGCAGCTATGTCACGTAAATGTAAAAAACAAATATTGGTCCAAGCTTACAGAGCAAGCTCCTGGTAACTAGCAGGGCACTTGGCAAGTAATAAACGAAGCAAATAGGCATACTCGCAGCGAAAAAATTGTGCCTGATAATGTTACTAAAGGTACTGTCAATGACTTCAATAGCTTACTTTAGAAACCTTGGTCCTTCTCTGGCTAAAATGTTGCCTATTGCTAACAAAGCAATGTATGAACCAACCCAATAATTTCGTTGTAGACAGCATAGAGATTAATGTAGTCGGGTTTATTTCGAGTAAACTAATAACTAGCAAAGCTACAGGTCTGGACGACATTACAGCGCGCGTTCTAAAAGAGAATATTGATATAATCGGAGAAGTACTATGCAACCTCTTTAACCGCTTATTACGTACGGGTAAATACCCATCGATACTTAACATAGCTAAAGTCACCGTTGTCTACGAAGAGGGCGACAGGTCTGAACCTCCTTGCTAACGCCCGAAATCTGTACTGGGTGTTCTTACCAATATTTTAGAAAAAGTAATGGAAAACCACATGCCTCTATTTTTCAGCAAATATCACGTGTTATGTCCGCATCAACATAGCTTCCGACCAATGCGTTCTACAAGCGCAACAGGGCTCAAACTAGCCAGATTTTAAATACTGCGCTTCAACATAACAAATTCGGCATAGTGTTTTTTCTTGACCTCAGAAAAGCGTTTAACATGGTAGACCACGGCATCTTACTTTACAAATTACGTAAGTCGCAATACTGTGCGGAATTGTTTCGAGAGTTACCTTCACGGTCCACAATAGATGGTAACTATTAATAACATTACTTCATCCCTTCAGTCCATACAAACAGGTGTGCCACATGGTTCTGTATTAGGTTCATTGCGTTATTTGCTATACATAAATGACTTGCCACTAGGTTTCACGTATAACTCTTACCTTGGGCCAGTACGACGGTTGCAAGAACGAGCTACACGTACCATAACTTTTTCGCCATACAACGAACCTAGCGAAACACTCTTTTCTAGGTTAAGAATCTTACCTTTCGATTTCTTGTGAGAATTAAGATTAGCTAGATGTATTAAGATTGTTGTAAGGAACAATGAACCATTCCCTATTTCGTTACTCCGTACCCCTCGACGCCTAACTAAGAACCAAACATTTTTAGGACGGCTACTACAGCAGAGAAGTACACGTCGCTGGGCTAGTCGGTTCATGTTTAAGTACAAGCCACAAAAGTATGACTGTTCTTGAGCAAGGAAATAACGAGGGAAGGGGTCCAGGGGAGCGCTCCCCAGGACCCCTTCCCTCGTTATTTCCTTGAGCAAAAACAGCCATACTTTTGTGGCTTGGACTTGTACTACAGTATGCTGGAGTGAAAGTTTCGAATGGTAAACCACATTATATAAAGAACGCCCAGAAGTTGTTTACATCAGTGAAAAAGTATTACATTGAAGCAATTTTCTCTGCCTCTTCAGTTGATCGATATTTTAAGTTCACATTCATTTTTTTAACCGCTGGAAGGGGGTATATGGAACGACTCCGGGTAGCAGGCAGAAAGCCGGCAGAGTGAAAAACGGTCCAAGAGGCTCGGCGCCAACAGCTCGCGATCAGGCTCGCGCTTCGCACCAAGAGAGCGTCCCACTGGCGAACGCTTTGCCCCTTCCCCACTACAATACACCGGCGACGAAGAGGAGTTATCCTGGCGACTCAAGGTGACGAGAGAATAGGAGGGTCCTAATAGGGCTTGAGGCGGCTGACGTGAACCGTCTCACGACCAAGACGAAGACGGCGCTTGTCCGTGGATGGCTTGACCGGCGCAATCACATAGGTGACGGGGGAGGGGCACTTGGTGACGCGGTAAGGGCCGGTATACTTCGATGCAAACTTGGAAGTCAGGCCAGGAGAGTGAAAAGGGTTTCGCAGCCATACGAGGCAGCCGACGATGAAAGTTTCCTGGGCAGATCGGGGTCATGGTGATCTTTTTGGAGAGCTTCATTATCCGCGGTGAATGAGCGCGCGAGCTGACGACACTCATTTCAAAAACTTGGCTGAATTCGGAAGCATCTGGATTATAAGGCAAAATTGTGTCGAGTGTGCTGCATGATTGGCGGCCATATAATAAAAAGAGTGGGGAAAAGGCTGTTGCAGATTGTGTCGCAGTATTATATGCGTACGTCACGAAGGGGAGAACGACATACCAATTGGAGTGGCCAGAATCAATATACTTCGCCAGCATGTCTCTAGCGTTCGGTTGAAACGTTCCGTTAGGCCGTTCGTCTGAGGGTTGTAGGCTGCAGATGTGCGGCGTACCGTACGACATGACTGAAAGAGCTGCTGCAGGACTTCGGATAAAAACAAGCGACCTCTGTCACTCAGTAGTTGTGTGGTGTACCATGACGGAGAACAAACCGATGCAAGATGAAGGTGGCAATGTCACGAGCACCAGCCAAAGGAAGCGCTGCCATTTCTGCGTATCTTGTGAGAAGGCCTACGGCGACAATCACCCATCGATTACCAGCAATAGAACACGGGAGTGATCCGTATATGTCAATCCCAATACGGTCAAAAGGGCGTGCAGGACATGGCAAATGCTGCAGTAGACCGGGTGAATGTGGAAATATTGTGTCCATTGTTGACACAATGAACATGACTGGATGTAGTTTCGCACAAATGTGTACCTACCCCGCCAATAGTAATGTTGGCGGATCCGCTCAAACGTCTTCAGCGCACCAGCGTGGGCATGTTGCGGTTCAGCATGGAAATATGCGCAGAAATCGGATCGCATATGGCTGGGTATGACGAGCAGCCATTTCCGACCCGGCATTTGATAGTTCCGGCGGTATAACAGTGCGTCCCGTATTGCGAAATGCTTTGCTTGGCGACGAAGAGCACGCGGGTATCCGGAAGTACAAGAGTCGGAGAGGATATTCAAGAGAGAGACGATCCCACGGACCTTTGCTGTTCAGATGGCATGTCGGTGACGCTAACAGCAGTGAGGTGAAAGTGAATGGTTGAGCTTTCTACTTCACCGGATTTCACGGGTGGCCGTGAGGGCACATCCGCGTCAGAATGCTTTCGCCCCGATCGGTAGCCGACACGCATGTTGAATTCTTCTAGGAGAAGAGCCCAACGTCCAAGACGACCAGAAGGATCTTTCAGTGAAGCGAACCAACAGAGTGCGTGATGGTCAGTCACCACGTTGAAAGTATGGCCGTGTAAATAGGAACGAAACTTGCTTAACGCCCACACAATCGCGAGGCACTGCTTTTCCGTAACAGAGTAGATTGCTCCCGCCTTCGTGAGGCAGCGGCTGGCATAGGCGACAGCATACTCCGACAAAATTTGTTGCTGGGCTAGTTTGTGCATAGTTAAAATATAAGATGGTGGCGCAAAACGGGATAAGGACGAAACAGGAAGAAGAGAGGTATACAAGCGCACACTACCAACTGATTGATTCTCGAAACGACACTCACTATATATAGAGGCGCAGGAGAACTGGCTGAGGCCTATTTCATTAGATTGTACGGGAGTGGGTGTGTCAGCGTTCCTTCTGTCGTCCTGCACAGCAGCAGTTTTGATTTCGGCCGTCTGCGCATGTGCGTAATGCCATATGTATTGAATGTCTTTTCGAGAATAAATCAGTTGGTAGTGTGCGCTTGTATACGTCTCTTCTTCCTGTTTTGTCCTTGTCCCGTTTCGCGCCACCGTCTTATATTTTAACATACTCCGAAAAACTCCGAAAAGCTGAAGGCTAGCGTTGGTAAGGCACTAGAGGGTCGTGTACAGAAGATTGAGATGCGAAGTGAAATGGCGAGAAAAAGCGACAATGTCATCGAGATAGCACAAGCTTATCTTCCATTAGAGACCGCGTAAAACGCTGTACATCATTCGCTGGAATGTTACAGGGGCGTTGCAAAGTCCGAGTGCAATTACTGTAATTTCGTAGAGTCCATCCGCTGGGGCGAACGCTGTTTTTGGCCGATCACACTCGGCCATTGGGACTCGCCAAGAACCCGAACGCAGGTCTAGTGAAGAATAGAATTCGGCACCTTAGAGACAATCGAAGGCGTCATCTATGCGCGGAAGAGGGTGAACGTCTTTCCTCGTTATTTTGTTAACCCCTTAAGTGCTTTGGACGAGTACTCCCTTCTAGATTTCAGGACAAGAAGCGCTCGTCTACAGGTTGGATTGCGTGCAATCCACCAGATGGCAGCATTTACTTGACAATTTTTCTCCTGCTGAAAGAGCGCGGTTTTTGTATGAAAAGATGGCTTGCGGTGGCGGCGACCTATGCATAGCTGGCTCGTCAACACGGAAAAGAAGCTTTTCATTTTCATCTTCTTCGAGTGTTGATTATTCGGATACAGACGTTTATCTTTTGTCCGGAAGTGAAGACAGCGATGGCGATGAATTGAGCAGCTCCTCCGGTGATGATGAAGACAGCTTGGAAGCGAAAAAGTTGAGAAAGGAAACTCGCTTTTAGTGCAGGAGCTGCAACAAGCCGCTTTGGGTTATTCCGTGTTTTGAAATTTTCGACACATTCCCGAAGCTTCCCGTCTGAAATAGCCCAAGAGTGCTTAGCCTACACAAGTGAAGAAAGGTGTGGCGTCTGCAACTGTTTTCTTTATAAGGTTCTTATTTTTATTAGCAGCAGGCAGCTGGTTTCCTATGTATTGTCCAGAAATAGACTTTATTGTGTTGATTTGACTAAGTATGTGGCACAAATATTTTTTCAACATCGACTAGCTACTTTTTAGAACAATCAGATTCGAAATGAGGAATAAAAAAATAGGCACTTTTGGTTGGGAAATTAAAAAAAAATTAAGCACTTTCAAATAAAGCAATTTTCAAATAAAAGAATCGGATCGAACCGTCTTTTTGCTTGAGAGCCACAGCCAAAGTCACCCTCGTCTACGAAGAGGGGGACAGGTCTGATCCTTCTTGCTGCCGCCCGACATCTGTACTGAGTGTTCTTACTAATATTTTAGAAACAGTAATGGCAAACCACAGGCTTTGATTTTTGAGAAATATCACCTGTTATGTCCGCATCAACATGGCTTCCAACCAACGCATTCTACGAGCACAGCAGTGCTCAGACTAAGCCACATTTTAAATACCGCGCTTCCACATAAGAAATTCGGCATAGTGGTTTTTCTTGACCTCTGAAAAGCATTTGACATGGTAGACCACGATATCTTACTTTACAAATTACGTAATTATGGTTTTCGCAACACTATGTGGAATATTTTCGAGAGTTACCTTCAAGGTCGACAACACATGGTA
The DNA here is from genome assembly GCF_013339695.2 of Rhipicephalus sanguineus. Taxonomy (NCBI): domain Eukaryota; kingdom Metazoa; phylum Arthropoda; class Arachnida; order Ixodida; family Ixodidae; genus Rhipicephalus; species Rhipicephalus sanguineus. The sequence goes on along the minus strand of NC_051176.1, from coordinate 70,397,772 downwards.
GCTAATAATAACATTACTTCATCTCTTCAGTCCATACAAACAGGTGTGCCACATTGTTCTGTATTAGATTCATTGCTTTACTTGCTATACATAAATGACTTGCCACTAGTACTAACTGCCGAGATGCTCATGTATTCTGACGACACCGCCCTAACTTTCACTCGTAAAAATCTTTCAGACATAGCAGAAAAAATTATAATTAATTAGCGAAGTTTGCCGATTGGTTTGCTGCTAACAGGCTTACCATCAGTTCCGTAAAAACAGAATATATGTTATTCTTCTCCCGTACGAATCCTACTTTCCATAATGAACTATTACACATCAATAATTGCTCTGTTGAACGTACTGACTTTCACATATTTTGGTGTCCTCTTAGACAGCTTTTTAATTTGGCAGTTTCAGCTATGTGCAGTCTGCTCGAATTCAGCTTCAAGTTTTTACGCTTTCTTGCAAGCTCGCTAATATTTTGTCGTTTCAATACTGCGCATTTTGTATTTCACTCTAGTGAGCTGCCACCTTTTGGTATTGTGTAAAACCCTGGGGTTTGACGTATAACTTTTACCTTGAACCAGTACGACGGTTGCAAAAACGAACTACACGTATCTTTGTTCGCCATACGACCCGAAGATATCGGGATCGAATCACCGCCGTGGCGCCTGCATTTTCGATGGAGGCGAAAATATTTGAGGCCCGTGTTCTTAGCTTTAGGTGCACGTTAAACAACCCCAGGTGGTCGAAATTTCTGGAGCCCTCTACTACGGCGTCTCTCATAATCATATCGTGGTTTTGGGACGTTAAACCCCTGATATTAATATAACGCTTCGCGATACAATTCACCCAGCAAACCACTCTTTTTAGTTTAAAAATCTTACCTTTCGATTTCTTGTGGCAATTAAGATTAGCTATATGTATTAACAATGTTGTAAGGAACAGTGAACCATTTCCTATTTCGTTACTCCGTACCCCGCGACGTCTAACAAAGAACCAAAATTTTTTAATAACTTTAATATCTCATCCGTAAAAAAAAGTCGTAGCAAACGACTGCTACGGTACGCTGGAGTGAAAGTTCGAATGGTAAACCACATTATATCAAGAACACCCAGAACTTGTTTACATCAGTCAAAAAGTATTACTTTGAAGTAGTTTTCTCTGTTTCTTGAGTTGATCCATAATTTGGGTTCACATTTATTTTCTTCAACTGTTGGAAGGGGGTATATTGAACGACGTCGGGTCGCAGGCAGAAAGCCAGCACAGTGAGAAAGAGTCCAACATGCTCGGTGCCAATAGCTCGCGATCTGCGCTCGCGTTTCGCAACAAGAGAGCGTCCCACTGGCGAATGCATTGCTCTTTCCCCATTACACTGTGTACAGGTATTGTTTGCTTAGGTTTTCTTGTCTCCTTTTTTCCCCCGAGGTGTTGTAATATTCTTGTAACGTTTATTAACCTATAGAATAGACTATTATTGATACGTGTACTCCCAATATCATTTGGAGATCTGCACAACTTTATCCCAACTATTTTTGTGCATTCTGTAATGTTCTGTTCTTTTTTTCCCCTTCGCTTAATCGAATTCAATTGACTCTTGCTAATAGCCAAATGTCCTGTGCAATAGCCCAGTGCAAAACTCGTGGTGGACACTTGTTCCCAAAAGTTTTTTGAAAAGCGACCATCTCTTCCAAAGCCATTCAGCCTAACCTGTACCACGACTGCTGCTCAAGCCGAAATATCGCTACACGACACTAAAGCCCCCTTCCATGGAGCGGCTCCCACCATGGGACAAAATTCACATAAAATGTGACGTGCCTTTCTAGCACATAAACAGCACTATCCTCGTGCAGCTATATAACAGGATTTCCTCTCACTCTATTACAAATATCGCGATTGTCACCAATTTTACACAGTTGCGTTGAAGACTAGGCACTCTGTATCTGCCGCTGCCATTGGGCCTGAATTTGCGTCTCCACAAAAACTGTACGCACACTAGTATTTTTACCGCAGAATTACATGCAATTCTGTCATAAAATACATTGTTAGTCGCAATATTAAGAAATAAGTGATATTTACAGGTTAATTGAGCGTTGTGTGTGCATTGCACACTGTAAAACCAAACAAAAAATGCAATCCTTACTGATCTCGAAAATAAATTAATTGCTGCATATTGGAGCACCTCAGAGATTACAGTATGAGGGGTACCAGGCCATGTCGATATTGATAGGAACGTGAACGCCGGTGGTTGTGCAGCAGTAGCCGCACAAAAAAGCAGCAGCTTTGACGTTATATGCGCACGCGTAGTTGGCCCTTCGCTGATTCGCAAAAGGAAAAATATATTGCCTAGTGGGAACTCCACAACTTTACTTGCGTAGGCATTCTAGGATAGTTTGAAATGGTCAATTTTACGCGCACAGGTATTCGTTCCCTTGCGGCAAGGTTGGGGCATCCACCTAGAACCGAAGCCAGGATAGCAATTGCGAAGGCCATGGGCACGAGACCCGATGAACTTTCGCGTTCTACTCTTGAAGGCGAAACGCAAGCGTCCTCCAAGTTTTTGTGCATAATGTGTACGAGATAATGTGTGCAATAAAGAACATAGATAACATATGCCATTGCGCCTAACGACGACGGCGGCTACATTGAAGCCAATAAAATCTCTCCGGTAACGATTTCTTGCTGTCTAAAGAAATAACGCTACTTGAATACTCCTGGAGGTACTCGCTCTCTGTCGTATATCCTCGGTTTGTGAATACAAGGGAAAGATGTATTAGATGCGAAGCAGCTTATGGCGGAGACCAATCCGGTGTGCGGCGTGACCACCCTTACTGCGCATGCGCATCCTCCCCCCCCCCTCCTCTGCTCTCCTACGCTCCCCCCTCTCGTGCGCCTCATTCTCTCCTGCGCAAAGTCGCGATGAGCGCATGCGCGTCCCCTCCCTCTCCTCTCCTACGCCCCCCCCCCCTCTCGCGCACCTGTCGACCGAAGTTCCCTGCTCGCCGTGTGAGAATTAACGGCCAGGCTAGAGGGAGGTCGGTAGCATGCCCAACGGACGCCAACGGAACGTGATCGTGCGAGTGCTCCGGCTTCGCATCGCCTCATGGTCCCCTTTAGCGGGAGATGGTTTAATTTTTTGATAAGTAGTTTACATTGACCTTGTGCTTCCTTCGTGCACCCATAGGTGTCTGCGTATCTGAGTGAAATAAAAATTTAATGTATTTACAGAGTTTCACATGCCAAAGCCGCCATGTGATTATGAGGTATGTGGTAGTGGACTCCGGAATATTTTTACCACCGTAGGTTCTATAACGTACACCTAAATATAAGTACCACTTGCATTTCCTAACTATCTAAATGGGGCCGCGGTGAAGGGGAGTCGAACCCGCGCGCTCTCGAACTTAGCAATGTGCTACACCATAACTGCTATGCTTCCATGGCGGATAGTGTAATAAACATATCGAAAGTGATAAATCTTTTTGTTTTTTAACTTGAGCATCTGGTAGCGACTACTTGCTCATCGTGTGCTGACCCGAAGGTCTCGGCATCGAACACCGGCCACGGCGGCTGCATTTTGGATTGAGGCGAAAATGTTTGAGCCCCGCGTACTTAGATTTAGGTGCACGTTAAAGAACCCCAGTTGGTCGAAATTTCCGGAGCCCTCTACTACGGCGCCTCTCATAATCCTATCGGGATTTTGGTACGTTAAACCCCAGGTATTATTATTATTATTATTATTATTATTATTATTATTATTATTATTATTATTATTATTATTATTATTATTATTACTTGCTCGTCATGTTTTGCGCGCCGGTTGCTTTATCTGTTCAGAAAGAGTGAATATTTGGCTTCCGCAGGCTGCCGATGTTTCTCAGGCCACGAAAACCGGCAGCACACACGCTATACTGGCCGACGAGTCCTCCCCTGGGGAAGTTCCGCAAGGGGGTGCACTTCAAGCATCCAAGATTTCTCGCAGATTCACCAAAGACCAGAGCTTAGAACGCTTGCTCGGATTACATGCACGAAGAGAGACACTCCACCAGCGAGCTGAAGCACCGAGAAGGGTGCACATTCCCCTAGACCTCGTGGAATTCGTAGAAGAGCGCTGCTGTTTCATGCTGATGGCTGACGGCGAAGATGCCAACCGAGATGCTACTGATGAAACTGATGAATTTGAAGGAATGGGTAAGCAGTTTCATGTGTAAAAAAAGCATTCAGCTACAAAGCAACAATGCTCTAGGTTAGCTTTCAGATATAGAGTCAGTCTGTGAACTCGCACAATTTTGAGCAGTCGTGGCAGCAGACTGGCCCTAAATAGAAAATGTTTAGCGTTTTTTTAAAATCGGATTCGAACCCTCCACGGGCAAAACATTGCCGGCCTTTCAGGCAGCGTCCTATTGGCCTTGCTCGTAGTCTACCGCAACATATCAACATGCTGTGGGTGACACAATTCCGACAATCAAAAAAGCTCTTTCGACCTTTTCAATCGTGAGTTATTTTTGGAATAACCATCTTGCATAGCCTTGCAAGCTGGACAGTTGCCGTGAATATAATCTCTAAATTCAGTTAGTGGGCCTGCTTTTTCAAGTAAGTGGGTGTGCTCGTGAACGCAAGATAAAGTTGAAACATTTCGTGATTGGCTTGCTTCCGAATCACGCACTGTTGTGAATTTCGGCAGCCATTGTCATAATTTTCGAGAGGACCCTCTGTCGCATGCAGCCGTTTCCGATGAAATCATAGCAATATTTGCTCAAGGCATGGTTAAAACGAAAACTTTATTTTTGGAGGGTAGACGCCAGCCTCGTTCTTGTCTTCAGGTTTTCTTGAACAAACACGTGTACGCTGGCGAGAATAGACCCTTTTCATAATTGTAAAGCTAGCTTTCCTGCCATGCAGTTTGCCCAACTAATGGCGGCTAGTCACTTACTGCAAACAGCGTGTTCAAGCGCATTTTTCTTACGCTATGACGTGGAAAATGTAGACTGGGCTCTCTTGACATAAATACGCATAATAGACAAGCCTCAGCACGTGCAACTAGGACCTCGTCTCCACTCTAAGGAAGAGAGATGCCGCCATTAGTTGTTCAAATATGCAGCGCAGAGAAGCGCACTTGCGGATTATGAAAAGGGTCTATTATATCGTACAACAGCAACTGTTTGTCTTGCTGATTTACAGTTCACCTCTTCGAATGGGAGTCCTTCACGAGGACACTGTTGAACGTTCACAGTTGCATTCGCTGGTTTTCCCTGAGCATTTCGGCTGTCTCCAAGCTGCCTACGCGCTTCTACCTGGGCTTCGATCTGCGTGATGGAACCGCACTGTTGACTGTTGAAGTCGCTGCGTATGCCGACCCGTGGATGGATCTTATGCTGCCGTACCTGCGTTATCTGCGACAAATACTAAATTCTCAACAGGTTGAAATTGATTTGGGCGATATGTCTCCGCGAAATCATGACGGCACGATTTTCGATGACAATCTTTTGGATGGACCTGCGGAATTCAACGATAGCAGGTAATCTATCGGCCTTTCTTTTCTGCTTGCGCAATGAGGAATCCAAGAAAATAATTATGAGAAAGGGCGCAGGCAATTAAGCGAAACATAAGAGTTTCAAGGGTGCTAAAGTATTCTGTTGTCAGCTTTTATTTCCATGCGACTGCGATCGAAACATTAAAATATTTATCATTCTGTGTACTCCCGATCGGAAACCACACGGGCCATGGAGCTCTCTATTTTTCAGTTATATCCTTTGAGCCCTGAGTATGGCAATGCTTGAACGTAATTTCACATTTTATTAGCACGGGAGATTTCGATCTGTCTTCTGACTTCATATATATTTCACCAGTATTCGTAGTCGATACATCGTGGTCGTACATACTATGAGAACGCGTTACTAATTTTCATAAATTGCGCAGTGTTGCCTTTAGCTGCAGTTTTTTTACGTAAGCCGCAGACGTAGGCTTGAAGCACAAGCAATATTAAAAAAATATATACCGCTGACACGCAACGCGCACGTATATATATATATATATATATATATATATATATGTGTATGTATGTACGTATGTATATATGTATGTATGTATGGGTCATTCCATGCCAAGTGTCCCAGACGTGGCGCTCGCACATCGCAGATTTTGCTGATAAAATTTGTGCCTTTTTCCTGTGCCACATAGAGTATTGTGGCAAAATAATTTTGCTAAAAAAAATTTTCACTATCATGGCGCCTCCTCGAATTTCGCTTGTATTTGTTAAACTGTGCCTTATGGGAAAATGTGTATAAAACCTATTTCTGTGTGGTGAGCTTCGAAACCACGCTTGCGCCATCGCAGAGGTTCTGTTTAGTTGTCCCACTCATGAATTCCGAAATTTGTGTGTTTCACTACCAGCTACGTATCTTCAAAAACTGCGAAAATCTTCGAAGTTCGCGATTTTTTCTTGAGCTATCTGGAACTCTCCCTAACCAATCTTAATAATAGTATAATTTTCAGGAATGTGTATTTTAGTACAAAAATGTCTAGGGGTAAAATAGACTTCAAATCTTCCCGAAAAAAATTGTGAAATTACAGAAAATATGCGATTTGTCGCATGTTTGACCGTATTTTTCATACTGATGCGGTCCAAGTAAAAATCCTCGTCATGCGGCTTTTGATAGTATACTACACCGTTGAGTAAGTAAGAAAGTCTAATCAAATCATTTTTTGTTTTAAGGAAGAAAATAATTTTTGAATTTGGCCCTCCGAACGCGTCCTGCATTTCATTTTGTTGGCGCTTCGCCGCAAAGCACGCGGTAGCCCTTGCAGCTGACACTCGTCACAGGCAGCGGCAAGATGCGAGATATGTCAGTGACTCGTGAGTCCAGGAACCCTCTGGCTTCAACTGCCCTCTTGGCCCTGACGACAAGTTGTCGCTGGTCTTCCGGTTTAGAAATTTTTATAGCGGCTCAGTAGCTGTGTTGTTTTTGGATACTATAGGTCTGCCTCGAATTTGCGCGGTAAGGAATTCATCTATCGAAATCCTATGAATCTTCGGAAGAAGGCAAAATCAGCCTGCTTGCTTGTTTTCGGGCATAAAGAAGTGGTACTAGAAATGCGTGAATAATTCCTTGGCTAGAAAATCTGTTATCGTACGTCATATCTTCTACTGTGCTCTTGAGTCGGTCAGGAGGTTAATTAGTCAACCTCCTACCCGAGGACCCGGTAGTTGCTGCCTTGAAGAAAAGACATTTCGAAACGTTGTCTTCAGCAACACCCCGTGCTCAAGAATTTGTCATCACCGAAGAGCTAATATGTAATTTTGTTTCGCTTTGATTTCTTTGAAAATCACTTGTGTCAAATCTTGCGTTCGTTTCATGACCATGCACGTTGTGATAATCCTCGCCCACTCCTTATGTCACGCTTCCTAAAGGGCATATAAGGGCGAAATAAATGATACTTGTGACATTCCTTGCAGGCTTGCACAAATATTGGAAGCAGCGATAGAAATGCCCCGGCTAAAGACATTTTGTGTAGACCTTCTCAACACCGGAGCGGGTCCCCTCCACGAAATCGACATCCGCCTTTGGCTGACCCAGAATACCTCCGGCGTACCTCGGAACCGGCAGTACGAGGTTGACGCAATCTACAAGGATCTGCTGGACTGCGAGTCCACCAACACGTCCACGGTCGGCAGGGCGATTGACCTTCACTCAGCCGCACTCCCGAAACTCTTCGCCCGTCGCGAACTGACGGGATCCTCTTGCGACATCGCGCCGTATATAGTCACGGTGGAGCACCGTTCATTGCCACATCATCGTGTTCTTGAAGTCATTGGGAAAGTATGCATGCGCAGCAGCGACGACTCAGACTGAGAATTTCGAAGGTTTTTGTCAGGGCCGGCCTACAATTGTAAAGTTCGTCGTGCCCGCGATTCTACGGCGTCCCCTGAGAGGCGCTCGTAGAAAGTACCAGGAATCGCATACGTCATAAATGTCAGTACCACTGCCCTATTTAGTATTCCCATGTGGTCAGTGACTGCCGTTTAGTGCGCTTCACAGAAAATAAAAAAAACATCAGTTCATTTCAGCCAATGGAAGTTGCCGATCCTTTTTTTCTTCGTCAGTCTGCTGAATAATGACAGTAAGCGAAGGACGGTCCGAAGAACGACATTGAGCAACGTATTCGCTAATTGGTCAACACATCTCTAAATGCAAGCCAATTTTACGTGGAGAAATATATTCATGCGTGTACGTCACTGCGGCTCTCACTTCCCCGAAATCAAGGTTTGTGTCCAGCAGACTAAAAAATAACCTATGAACTGCTGCTGTTTTATCTGTTTGAGTCGCGTGAAATACTGCGATAGCTTCCTTTCCAGGTTTTATCTGCTTATATCTAACAATTCTTCGAAATTTTCAGCACGCCAGGAAGTTCGTTTAAAGAGCGAATGCCAGACGCCTCGTTTTTGTACAGTAAAGGCCCAGATAAAGACACCTCGCTGTAACCGCAATTTTGACATACCTGAGTAAGAGGCAACGTCTTTTTGGCGTTCGCATACAATTGAAAGAGTAGAGCCTATGTTCAACAGAAAACATGCTATCGTAATGCTTACCTATAACGACACGAACCCAAAATAGCGGTGATCTCACGAATATGGAACCATAAGTCTACCCATCGTGTAATACGTAGCACCAAGACAGCTGCTTGGGCATATTAATTGCGACGATGTAATGTATCTTAAGATTGCAGCGGTGAGTGCTTTTTTCTTCGTGTTCAGCGTCATGACGAAGCATGCTCCTGTTTGCATAGCTTGCATGGTTTTATTCACCCTCTGAGGCTATTTTTCTTATAGGCCTGACTGGCTGCCCAGGCGGCACTGCGAAAGGGGTGCTAAAGAGCGCCCCCTACGATAAGTTCGTTGGTTTCGAGTAGTCAGACTGGCGGCCGCATGCAGCAGTAAGCTCAGATACACAATGAAGCCGCCGCTGTCGGTTGTGCTGCGCTTTGGATTTCGGCCAATTTCTGGCGTGGCTGAGTTCTTCAGGCCAAGCAATCTGCGTAAAGGCAAGAAGCTCGTCAACGCGAAGTACGTTTACGACGTGCAGGAGATTGAAGGGACCGTTACGGCGCGCTACAACTCGCAAGTGCAGCGAATCTCTTACGATGTTGAACTCGAGGTGAATTCTACGAGGCATGCTCGCGCGATTATCGACAGTGCATAAACTAAGAGATTGCTGTTAAGAAAGCCGAAATGGTTTGCATTACACGACGAAACGGAATCAGGAAAGGTCCAGTGACGCAGGCTAGCCGTCGGCGGCCCGAATGAGCGCATTCGCGCCGTGTGCCGTTTTCTGCCGCATTCATTCGCAAACACACATTTGCACCATGCCCGGTCGTAATTCTGAACATTTGCTTCCAGGGAATTCGTCAAATTCTGTCAGCGTGCGGTGGCGGTCGAGGAGCGACGGCGCGCAATGTTTGTTGTGTGGCGAAGCGGGGTTATTGTCCGGAAATTAAAAGTGGCGCTCTTTTCTGCGCCCCACAGCGGGCACGGCTCACAGTACAGGAATAAAACGAGGAGCTAGCAGGTTATGAGGCGCACTAGAAATAACGAGCTTCTTTCCACATTTTCGCCGCACCTAGACGAGCCCACACTGCTTTATCCTGTGGTCAGTGCATCAAATCATGGTATGAGCTTCTTTTTTATTGCTGTACAAAGGTGATTTTTTTAGCGGAAATGCCACCTCCGCCTCATTTTACTCACCGTGGCGTGTTAACCTTGCCAAATTTAAAGATAACGCTCCTCGTTTTTTTTACGTTTGAAAACGTTTGCCATGGTCCGACCACCCACGCGGTAAATATTTCTGACCGAAACAAACAGCAAGAAAGGTCAACTGAAGTAAACAATGAAAACAAAAGGAAGCAAGAAGTGATGTAATTAAAAAACAAAATGAAGTAATACAATGAAAATTTAAGTGTAGGTAGTACAATGCAGCAGCCAATATTTCCTAAAAAATAAATGAAACTTCGCTTTCATTGATGCTCAATACAATGATGAATAGTTTACAAAAGCCGTCAGGACTGCACACAGGGAATATATCGAAAAGTAATCAGCACGTTACGTAGCAGACCGAGTTTTTCTCGCGTACTCACTTCACACGTCGCACGGCACGTATCCAGCGGTTCCGTCGCTCCACTTCGTACGGCTTTCCATGGAACCGGTAGAACCGCACATTAGGATCCTTACCCTCATGTTCGTGGCAATTAACCACGCCACAATAACGGCGGCGACCGCGCTTCGGGACCGCGCGCTGCTCAGAGCCGTCGCCCGGTCCGCCTGCTTTCGGCACGGTTTCTTGAAGCAGGGATCGCTCGTCAAACATGTCAGGCTTTGCAGGCATAGCGGACAAGTTTCTGCGTACGTTTTAAGCACTTTTTGAGTCTGAAAACTACGCGCAAAATTAAGTAAAACGCTCAAAGCAAGTGAGAACTGTGTAACTCAACGGTCGGCGTCCATTTTTGACTACCCAACCAACTTTGGCGCACGCCTCCAGGCTCCGCCACAGTACTCAAAACTCCAGCGCGTCAGCCCTATTCTACACATTCATTCGCATCTTGCATTATTTCTGTGTACATTTTGTGGTTTGCACTTTTTACTGCGTTGAAGTATATTTGTTGCATTGCCTCTCGGAAATGCCATTTGTTTCGATGACCTGCACTTTAGAGATTTATATTCATGTGGTAAAGTAATAGGTGTATTACTGTGCTGTCAATAGCTCAAACTTTCGTTGTCACTCAGTCATTTTTATTGCGATAGCAAATATATGGACAGTCTCGACAGGTTTTTGCCGTTGCCGTCGCCGTCATGTCCTTCCGCTGTGAAGTCCAAATTGATATGATCCCCCCGCGCATTGTATGTTCTACCGCGGGTAAAAGCGCTCGAGCGGGGGAGATCAACGCGGCCGAAGCAGAGATCAAACGAGCCGGCCCATCGTTCGGAGGGTGCATGCGATAACATCACCCCGCTCGGGGGAGGCCTGCCGTCGAAGCAGACAGGAAACGCCCAGCCTTCTTTAACGAGCCTTAAAAGACGCGAGGGGAGGGGGGAGTGTCCCGTCGCGCGAGGAGCAACTTTGAACTTTGAATCTAAGGGCGCTGGCGCGCGCGCTATCTCGAAAGCCATCACAGCGGGCGGCTCGTATACCCTTCTACGTGCTGCGCTCTCAACGCGAAGTGACTATGCGAAGAGCATCGTTCCCTGGAGCGGCCGTATTCTCTTACACCAGCGTTTTGTAGTTACGCGAGATCGGATACAAAACAGTTAGCTGCCAGCCTCACTTCGTGTAACACTACAATTTGTTGCTATCGCATTCATTGCTTCGCCCTTGCGGTTAAACTGTGACTTTTTTTCTATGTACTTGTTGTGCTTCAGAGGATGTGTTGTTGTGGAGACTTTTAAAGGTCATACGTATGTTTTCTTCATCGTAATAAATGCAAAGCATTTCTTAGCCAACCAAAGGCACCTTGAGCGTTTCTATCTATCTATCTATCTATCTATCTATCTATCTATCTATCTATCTATCTATCTATCTATCTATCTATCTATCTATCTATCTATCTATCTATCTATCTATCTATCTATCTATCTATCTATCTATCTATCTATCTATCTATCTATCTATCTATCTATCTATCTATCTATCTATCTATCTATCTATCTATCTATCTATCTATCTATCTATCTATCTATCTATCTCTAACTATCTAACTATCTATCTATCTATCTAACTATCTATCTATCTATCTATCTGTCGTCATAAATCTATCTATCTATCTGTCGTCATAAATCTATCATCTGTCTGTCGTCGTCATAAATCTATCATCTATCTAATCTGACCGCCTTCGTCTGGGCGCTGTCGTGGTCGCCTCATTAACTTTGAGTTGACCAAAGTAGGCACATGAGGGTATCAGGGTATGACTTATCATGACATCAATAATGGAAAAATCCTGGCATGTACGTCATCAAACTCTTTCCTCCAGTTACGTATGGAACATACCCGTACACACGGGCTGCGGAATGCGGGTATGCGCCACAGGTGATTCACAGTTCATATCTACCCAGAAACGGCGAGAAAAGACATTGATAATTTAAACGGGAGAGCGTCAAGAAAATGCGGCATCAGCCGCGTTGACCCGACAATGCCAATAAAAATGAGGATCCCAGCAGGAATCAAACCCAGACATTCCGCTTGTGGTCACGTATATTCTACTACATAGCCACGCCATGTCCTGAAACTGCTTTGCAAAAAGACCCTATGTGCAAGAATCATGTATGTGTAACGTCAATTTTGGTTCCAGTGCTGGCGGCACTTTTATAAAAGTCGAATAAATATTACTTATGTACTCTTATGAATCAGAAAGCTATATTCAAGCGTTGCTCTACCATGGAGCAATTCGCAAACGAATGCTAGGTATGATAGTCTCAGCATCGCACGCGAAATGTGAATCCTACCGTAGCGTGCGCTTCGTTTCAATTAAACAGGTCTGTGCTCTAACTGGGATGACGTTACGTCAGACCATAAGTTACTCTTTAAACGTCAGTGTAGTAGGTGCTTGGTAAGCGCACGATGCGCACGCAACTACTTCATTTACAAAAACACGTCGATCCACCTCGTAACGCTTGAATCAAAGCCAATAAAATGCAGCATAGACAGCTACGCGCTGACTGCTTCGCATGAAATGGATTCCCACAATGCCTGAGATCTGTCGAATTTTTATTAGTGAAATAATCAAGCAGAAACACTCATCAGAAAGGAAAAACTCTGCAGCGTAGAAAGTGTCGTGCTGGCGCGTTCAGGTCATATGCACGGATCTTTCGACATAAACCTCTTAAACAAGTAATAATCTTCCTGTGTAAATGGCAGAACCTGTTAATAGGACACTAAAGAGCAAAACGATTTTTCTCATATTAGTAAAGTACTCGTTCACGACACCAAAAACACCACACTTGCTGTGACAAGACGTTTAGTAAGCGAGAAAACACGCAAAAACAAAATGTGGGTGGCGACGCCACCTTGAAAGTTTCCGTATGATTCGCCCTGACGTCACATGTTTTGACGGCGCCTACTAGGGACTACGTAGTTCCTAATCGGTAAAAATGAAGTACATTGTCCTCTGAGGGGGCCATAGACTTAACATACCAAGTTTGGGGTTATTTTGTTGAGCCAATGGCGCCAAACTACGATAAGTACACTTTAAAATCCGTGACGTCACGCGGGGAGATTTCGGCACGAAATTTAAAAATGAAACCTTGAACTTGATTTTTTCCTGTATTAATAAACCTATGATGGCGAAATTAACGACATTAAAGTTCTCGGAGCACAATTTATCGATCTAAACCGATTCATCGTTTCTCTTTAGTGTCCCTTTAAAACAAAACACATGCATATAAGAGGAGCAGAAATAGTATAGAAAGAAAGGCAGGGAGGTTAACCAGTTTAGGAGAACCAGTTTGCGACTTTACACATGGGAACAGGATGGGAAAGATTGACAGATGGAGAGGAAAATGAAAGAAAGACAGCACACACACCGTGAGTCACAGTCCGTCACTCTTGCATGGTACGCGTCATGAATGTCACAGCGCTTGTCCAAGTTCGTTTCTTTTAAAAACCTACATAGTGCATTCGTCGCCTTCCTCTGCGATGTCTTCATTCGACGACATGTAAGAATGGTTTCAACAGACATTGCTTTATTGTCAAGGGGAGTTAGAGCGGGCACCAGGGACTGTCTCTTAACATTATATCCCGGACAGTCGCACAGAATGTGCTGTAGCGTCTCCTCGCAACGACATGCATCGCATAGAGCGCTGTCGTCCATTCCAATACGAAGTCAATAAGACTTCGTCAATGCGATCTCTAACAATAAGCGACAAAGCAGAGTGACCTCTGTTCGGCGGAGCGCAGTTGGCATGCAGAGATGCATTAAAGAGGACAAGAGGTGTTGACGGTTGTTCCGGTTGGTACGGCTGCTTGGTGTGCACTATGGAGAGAGCATGACCTGCGGTGCAAGCACTCGAAGTCTGCTGGCAGCGTCGGACCTTGAAAGTTGTGTGCTCTTTTCGTGTGTGCCTTGCGCAGCTGCCCGAACGGCATTATCGGCATGTTGTTCGTTTCGTATGACGCAGCAGTGACTTGGCAGTCACTGAAACGTCACGTGGTACCCTTTCTTATGTGAAGTATGGAGAAGACAGCTAATCTCAAATGCGATCTGTTTGTATGGCCCGCGACGCAGAGCTGATAGCACACATTGTAGGGCTGCCTTTGGGTAGCTGAAGATCTAGCATTTTCGAGGTGGCTCCCGATCGACTAGACAAAGTGCAGCGTGCTGAGCGGCTAGTTCCTCAGCTGTCGACGTTGTTGAGTGGTCAGTCCTAAAGTTGATGGTAATGTCTTTTGCTGGGATAATCAGTGCACCGGACGAACACTGGAATTTTGTCAAACCATAAGTATAAAAATGTACACTGTCCGCGTACCTGTCGTGCAAAAGAAGCAGAGACAGTTTCAGCACAGGCGATGACAGCTGAGATTTTTTCGTGATTCCTGGTACACTGAGATGCACAGTCCCCGCCACGGTGGTCTAGTGGTTATGGCGCTCGACTGCCGACCCGAAGGTCGCGGGATCGAATCCCGGCCGCGGCGGCTGCATTTTCGATGGAGGCGAAAATGTTTGAGGCCCGTGTACTTAGATTCAGGTGCACGTTAAAGAACCCCAGATGGTCGAAATTTCCGGAGCCCTCCACTACGGCGTCTCTCATAATCATATCGTGGTTTTGGGACGTTAAACCCCAGATATCATCATCTGAGATGCACAGTGGGTCGAATAAGACACAAAGGGGGCATGGATGGTTGAGATGCCGTGGTTAAGCCAGAGGGAAGGTTGTCGTTGTATTTGACGATAATTTTAGAGAACGATGCTTGGTGACCGTCTGAAGGCAGTGTTGCAATGTGGTGACAGGGAGCACGTGCAAAATGTCTAATGTGCACTTTCAGGACATCCACTGTAATGTTTGCATTGGATGGTCCCGAGCAATCGCAATAGTTTCCTCTGATGACGTACATAGATCTGGGCAAACTAAGGCAAACTCTGAGTGTTTGTGCTGCCTGCACAACACGAATATTTATTTGTCGTGCAAGTGTTGCTCAGCATGGGCAGACTTTATTAAAAAAACCGAGCAAGATTGCGGTGCAAAGTTTCAGCATTGCGTCTCGTGACATCCCCTACGGCTTCCCTGCCAAGAACTTGAACAACTGCGAAATTTGTGTGAGGTGCTGTTTCATGTAGGCCACGTGCGGACTCTAACAGAGGTCTCTGTCAATGATTACGCCAAGAAACTTGTGGGTTTTGGCATAAGAAATGGTCCGCCCGTTGATTGAGATGATATAAGGCGCCATGGGTTTGCGAGTGAACGCCACCAGTGTACATTTTCTGGTGATATGCTGAGACCTTTTATCACGGCTGTGCACGCTTGCCTCTGGGCAATGGTAGTCAATGGCCTGTTCATAAAGGCATGCGCACCCGTCTCTTTCCTGCGATATGGAGGTCGTGCACAGGGTGCCGCTTAGCTGTAGTGAAGTATATATAGGACAAACCGGGCGATGTCTGAATGACAGACTTAGAGAGCATGCCACGTCCCTCACGAGTCAGAGTAACGACGTTCACCTCTCGATGTAGTGTCGGGAGTGCGGGTGCCCTGCTCTCTTCTCTGGTGCCGAGGTAATTGGGAGAATTAGGGGCAGGCTCGAGAGGGAGATTCGTGAGTGGGGCAGGATCAATGAAACTGCAGACATGTGCATAGTGTACCTTCTATACATCTTTCAGGGAGACAGCTTACTTGGGGAGTTAATAGACTTAGGTGCTATTTCACCTTGTTGCCCTCTCTAAATCCATCCTGCTTATTTTTATGTTCACACCTTGCGCCATTACGCTCTAATCTCCTCCTCACCAAGAACGAAACGTAGCATTCATGGTTTCTTCACTTCTAAATGTAACAAGTGTCAAGTCCAAACATATCCATTTTGTTTTTATTGTTTGCTTTTTGTCAGCACGTTTTCTCAAGAGGCATACTGGTTCCTGAGCATGCGCGCTCGTTGTCAATGGGTTAATTTCATACCTATCAAACTCAGTTGTAGGTTGAGCGTCTTTCCTGTCTAACCTCGATTTCGTGGACGTGCTACTTCGGCAAGTTTGCAGATCTTCTATTCCAAAACTTGTTTACACAAGTAGCTCGCTGTCAAAGTGGCTGTTCTTTGAAGCCGCGAGCTTATTGGAGGATGTGTCGAAACACAGATGTCTTCTCCATATATCGAAATCTTGATGGTAGGTGGCAAGTATTCAGCAATCCCAGTAGGAGCGACGTTGAATAGCGCTGGGCCTGCGCACTGCGTCTTGAAGAACGCCCCTGCGTAGTTGGATCATCGTCAGTTAACCCAAAGAATGACCTTGCACAAAAAATGAACTTTCAATCCACAAAAGAAAAGAACTGGACCACCTACGCCAACCGTGGCAAGAGCATCGAGAATATCCTCATGTAATACGTTATCGGATGCGTGGTTCACATCTGAGAACAAAGCTGCAGATAATCACTTACAGGGCATTTATTGCTGAACATATGAAATCAGATCAACCGCATTGTTGATGGAAGAGCGTCGGGAGGTTACGTCGGGAAACCAATAATAAAATTTACAATTCGGATAAATATTGTGGTGCTCAAGGTACCATACTAGGCGGCCAAACATCATCCGTTTCATTATCTTTTTTACACAACTGGCAAGAGCTAATGGGCGGTACAAGGAGAGTTCGAGTGGAGTTTTGTTCTGCTTTAAGAGGTGCACTAAGCGGCTTCCTTTCCATTCGAGAGGAACATTGCCCTTCAGGCATGAGGAGTTGTAAAGACTCAGCAATTCTCTCCTTGAGGATTCTCCGAGATTGCATAAGGCTCGGTTTGATATGCCATCTGGACGGGGAGATGTAGAACGCCTGGGAAGAGCTAGTGCCGCCTCGAGCTCCTCCATTCTTAAAAGAAGGTTCATGCGGCAGCCACGGGAATGGGGACGTCACCTCGTCTTGGAGAATCTGGACGAGTCGCTCGGGTGGCGATCTGCACACAAGTCTTCTGCGACATCGATGTTTTCGCCCTTGAAAAAGCGCTAGCGCCTTGAATGGAACACGCTGTTCGGGAAGGTAACGCAGACCTTGCACCTTTTTCAGATATGAGAAAGTGGCTTGCAGGGGTCTAGTTACTGGCAAATCCTTGGCCAAGGTTCTGATGCTAATCTATCCATGCGATGGTAAATCTTCTTTGGCATCCTCCAGGCTTTCCCGTTCCGCCCGCCGGCAAAGTGCTCGAAGTCGCCGCCTTGCAGCATCGCTCCAGCTCCATGTGAAAGCCATGTCGCATGGAAGAGATGATCAACGTGCGAGTGGAGTTTCGCATTGAACCCTTAATTGTTTGCTCTAACCCAGAGCATAGACCCTCGCTGCAAGCATCATCCATATCATATTTGAAGGTCGTCCATTGAATCGTTCCAATGGTCCTCCATGGACGAGATATAGACAAACTTTGATGTTTAGATCAGAATGTGCTCACTACCACTAGCCTCAACTGCTGGAAACCACTTGACACATCTGGCGAGACAGCTGGAGACGACGAAAGCAAAGCAGAGGCAGCTCCGTATGTCACGCCTCGAAGAAAAGTGGGCCTACCATCGTTCAGGAGAGTAAGGCCATAGTTGTAGGCGGTGCTTGCTAATCTTGCTTGTCCTTGTACTTCCCAATGCAGGATGGTGGGCATTGAAACCTCCTATGATGATCCATGGAGCCTTGTCCGCCGTCCGCGTCAGTCACGGTACACGAAACGGAAACCGAAACGGAAAAAAATATCAGTGAAAAGAATAAATGCATGAGAGGGTGCAACGAAAAATAAAAAAACACACATCAGATCACTTAATTTTATTACATCTGGATATCCCCATAGTATTTGCTCTAAGGTGGCTCTAGAGTCACAGTGTCTGCACTTGGCTGCCGTGTACAAATCTGGGTGTATTATATGCATGATAGCTGGGCTCAGGTAGGATCGGGTTTGTAACTGCCGCCATTCCACAGACTGTTTCTTGCTTAATTTCGGCTGATGGTGTGGGAATGTACGCCTGTGCAATCTATGATGTACTGTAATTTCGTGAAATGTGGTCATTCTATCTTCCCACTCCCATGCATCGGTATTCCCTGAGGCGGCACTAATCGATGCTCGGTCTGTAAGTCCTCGAGCCATGCGGTGCGCCGCGTCATTGCTACCGTCTGATAATGTGTGAGCGTGTGCCCATATCAGATGGACACTTTTTCCTTGATTATTACAAAGTTTTAGAATTCGCAGTGCCTCTGAGGAGATTCGGCCGTTTGCGAAGTTTCGTATCGCCGTCTGCAAATCACTGATGATTCGTGAAAAAAAAAAATACACGAGAGGGTGCTCCGAAAATCGAACAAAAATCAAAACTAAATAAAAGAACGAAAACATGTGTGGAAAAAAATACAGGAGAGGGCGCTGCAGAAAAAAATACACTGTGGTGCAAACATGTCTATATAAGTGCCCTCCAGACCACACATTCTCTTTCTGCATTGGATGTGAACGAATGTGAACGCGCTCTTGCCCGCGAAAGGCAGGGTCGACGCAGACAGCGAGCTACCCCAGAGGTGAGAGAGCAGCAAGCAGCGGCTAAACGACAACGTCGACAAGCGGACCCGGAGTTGGGAGCGCGGGAAGCAGCGGCTAAACGGCAACGTCGACAAGCGGACCCGGAGTTGGGAGCTCGGGAAGCAGCGGCTAAACGTCGAGCGGACCCGGAGTTGAAGGCGCAACAAGGAGCGGCTAAACGGCAACGTCGACAAGCACACCCGGAGATAAGAGAGTGGGAATCAGCGGCTAAACGCCAGAAACGTTTTTTACCGGCGATGGGAGGCGCCGATGCACAGTTCAAGCGTGACCGGCAACGACTGGCTTGCGCAGTATATGACGTCTCGATACGCTTTACGATGCATTTCGTATGACTGTAAACAGCCAACAACCATCAGGGTGATGTGCATAGACCTAGTCTTTGCCAACTTCAGGTTAGATCCGTTCGATGACCCATTGGCTCTACATTTCACGGATCATAAAGCGGTGATAATGAAAGGAAAACGGAATCCAGAACTCAACAAGACATACAGATTATGACCAATAAAATGTATATACTCTACACACTTGTTGGCACTTATATACATGACGAAGGGTGGGCAATGTCACGGGATATAGATGGTTACGGAACAATCCCAGCTTCGCCCCACTCTTCGTCATTCACATCGTGGATATGCGTGGATTTTTTTAAAATCAAGGTTGCTTGAAGGCAATTTATACACGCCTATGGGAGTAAACATGGATTTATTCTTTTGTTTAACATTAGTGCATGCATATTTATTGTCATCGTGAGGCGCAATTGGTTGCGAAAGAAGGGTAAGTTCACGACGCACAGAAACAATGATTTCGCTCCATGCACCATTTGTTGAAGACATGACGGCTTCGTACCCTGACAGTCGGATCCATTTAAAATATATGCATGGGCTAATGATCTGTGTTACTTTAGTTGCTTCATCACTGACTTGATATACCTTAAAGAGATTAGACAAGTCGCTAATTTTACAGCAGATCTGTCATGGTCGAGGTTTTCTGTGGGTCGAGATATAAAATTATCATGGACCGGCACGCACTCTCTCCCTTTCCTCATCGCCTTACTCATATTTTTCTGCTTCGATCCCAGAACACGTGCGCCGATTTGTGCACGATGCAATAACTCTGAAGGGTGGCAGAACGAGTACAGAGAGAGAAAAAGAAAAATATAGAAAGAGAGGAAAAACCATAGTAAATATTCAGGCTTCGAATGACAGAAAGCAGAGAGCAAGGAAGAGAGCAGACAGGGCCATGTATAATATAGTATAGCGAGAAGTGGGAAAGAAAGAGG
Source organism: Rhipicephalus sanguineus (assembly GCF_013339695.2). NCBI lineage: Eukaryota > Metazoa > Arthropoda > Arachnida > Ixodida > Ixodidae > Rhipicephalus > Rhipicephalus sanguineus. Next base: position 70,377,766 of record NC_051176.1, on the reverse strand, counting down.
TGAGAGGGTGAAAGCCTAGCGAAGCCAGGACCGGCCAGGTGCCCACCATGTCTGCTGCTACCCAGCCTTGCGCGACTGCTGAAGCTGCGCCATTTTTTGCATCACCTCGGATAAAAGTCCTTGAAGACAAAGTTGACTTGATCATATCATACGAAAAGCGCTCAAATGGAGTATTGCGTTTCTTTTTACCTGTGACACATAGTGTGCTACAGACCCAGATAAAGTTGTGACTGCTACGCAACAGATGCCTTAAGTTATCTATTGCAGCTTACGGCGAGTCGCCGCATGTCGACCACTTTGATTGCAACGCAGTTTTGAGATAGAGATAGAGCCTTGAATGTTTAGATTGAGGACGCCGCGTGAATGAGATGTTTTGGTGAACTAGAATTGGCACTATAATTTTTGGGATGAAATTGATGGATCTGTACAATGTAGATAATAGCACATTGACGGTGGCATTGGTGACGTTTATGCGGTGACGCTAAGGAGCTATGCGTATGCGGGACTGGGGAGCTGCTACAAGCGTTTCAGAAAAAAAAAACATTACGTGGAACACAAACTAAGACTGTAGAGTAGAAAATAACACACAAACTCAAATTGTGTCAGTCATCAATCACTCGCCTTCACGAATAATTAGCACTTTTAGATACGCGCCCTAAGACTTGTTAGTACTTTAACATGTGACCACCCCAGTTTTTTACTTTTTTTTCTAGCAAACTGCAAACGTGTGTTGTGACGTTTGCCTTTTCTTTTTGTTTGAACACCACACGTAAGCGGCTCTTTAGGTAAGCGTTAGCTATAAACGAGAGCATTGTATTTTCTTCTCTTCACTCTTTGTTTCGCACTCTTTTTACAAGTCGAGACCGACCAATTTTGGAAATTTATGCTTTCATCGGTCGACAACAAAATGTTCTGAACCAGAGTCTGACGACAGTGAAGAACCTGCGAAAGCCATTGACGCCATTGAAGCTATGCTTTATATGCTTACTGACAGTTAAATTGTAACACTGACAAGAACGATGTGTAATTTAAAAAATTCGGCAGATCCCACGCACCATGGGAATCGATGTTATGCGAAGCATGCGCGGGATGGTGACTGTGGCGAAACGTTACGGAATGGCGCTAGAGAAATGTGGAATCGGCATACGCACACTGATATGTTGAAGAGTCGCATATGTATTATAGTTGTTTACAATTGCGTAACGATGCCAACAGCAACATGGATGTTACCATCACCAGACGCGGTAAGCTGATATGTAGTGCCTATATTCTTCAATACTTGATAGCGCGAATCCGAACAGCACAAAGAAGAAACACAAACGCACAGGACAGGCGTTTCTTGCAACTAAGCTTCATTCAGCAAAGTTCTCCTGGATACACACAGCCGAGTGGCACACGCAGGCGCACTGCACGTACGTTACAGTCACAGTTGCAGTTGTTAGAGTTGCGTTACAGTTGTTATGCTTATACTTATCTGTTATGACGGGAACACACGCACGTTTCACGAACCCATGTGTATGTGTAGAAGGAGTTCTTGACAGTTCTTGAACGAGGTCCTCATCACCGTGATACGTGAGCACCAGCAGCTGGACCGGACTTGTTCATCGAATCCGTTCGTGATCGCGGCTACGAGTGGTCTAAGTGTAGTGAAGTGCAAGGTATAGCACAGCTGGTGGAAATCTTGGATGCCTCTTACGATGAAATGATCTATGACGCCTCCTGTCTTGCACGTGGCAGCGAGGTCTTTTGATGCCCTGTCCACATTCACGCCGTCTGTCACGCAGTATAAAGACCAGGCGTTGTTGGGTCTTGATAAATCAATGTTGCAGGCCTGGTTCTCTCGGAAGATTTATTGTAGGAAGCATTGACTCCGGTTTTTGCGTAATCCACGTGGTCCACGTTGCGGACCACCTGAACGAGTGCATGGTAGTTGAGCGTCTTCCAGGGATGTTCTGTCTTCAGCTTCCTCACTTTCCTTGTGTCCGCCACGGTAGTGTAGCGGTTACGGTGCTCAGCTGCTGACCCGAAGGTCGCGGGTTCGATCCCGGCCGCGGCGGTTGAATTTTGCTGGATGCAAAATGCTAGATGCCCGTGTACTGTGCGATCTCGGTGCACGTTAAATAATACCAGATAGTCAAAATTAAAGCCCCAACAATTATTATTATTATCACTTTGCTTGCGTGTCAATGTGTGAGTTCGCGTTCACTGTGCTGGTTGAGACTATGTATCACCTGTGGCAGATACCCGCATAACATAAACTCTGCTATGCGGGTATGTGCCACACGTGATTGAGAGAAAGGGTTTCATGACGTACGCGACAGGTATTTTGCGTTATTCAAGTCATGACCAGTGAATCGCGTTCCTCATGCAATGATCCCCTGTTATGCCAATTTTGGTATATTAGAAGTTATGGAGACGACCAGGACAGCGCTCAGACGTAGGCGGCTAGATAGATAGATAGATAGATAGATACGTAGATAGAAACGCCCAAAGTGCCTGGGGTTCGCTAAGAAATGCTTCGCATTTAAAAAATGTATTGTTTTTACTAACTCCGAAGGTGATGAGTCCAACGGGGGTGGTGAATGCTGAACAACTCATGTGTTTCCCTTAACCAGGGAATATCAGCTGTAGGGAAATTACTAAAGAAAACGACAGTAAAAATACTTTTGTCTATTCTGTCACAAGTGAATACCATTCTAATTATGGCGACAAACTTTCGTTGAACCGTCAAACGAAGTGGAGTAACACCATGATTGTCTTGATCGAAAAAGAAACATCAACAGTGTAAAGCGAAAGGTGGAAAAATGGAAAAGAGCTCAGGCTCATTGCGACATTAGTAAGCTTCACGATGATATGACGCCCTTGAATGGAATAGTAGGCTCCTAAACCTACAAATACATGAAGTTCCTGACACTGAGCGTGAGAACTTGCGGTCCAAGATGAACAAAATAGCACAACGGCTTAACATCGAGTGTTTATCCGAGCAGGACGTTGTGGTTATACACAGCCTGCCAACTTGGTTGTGAAGTATGAATTGTAGCGCAAAGCGCGAAAGCGTCGCATAGGCGGCCTGAACCGCAGAGAACCTACATTGCGCGGTCGTGATAGAAGGAAGACAATCTCCACAGCAAAAGCGTAGGACGAATTGCATTATATAATTAAGGGATTTCTGTGTAGAAGTAAAGCTTCGCCTCGGTTGATGGCTTCCCAGTATGCAACCGACAGTGACCACTGTCAAAAGTTTGGGGGCGGGGGCTCCGCCCTTCTAACTCAAGGCGCATACGTTGCGCCGCCCCCCCCCCCGGTAGATACGCCTATGTAAATAGTTTCCTGGGACCCGTCAAAGTGCATCTTGCAGCTTTTAGCCTAGGAGTCCGTCCAGAATATTTGCTATTCTGGTAAATAAAGAGAATTGAATTGAATTTCACAAGATGAATCAACAGCGCGTCGTTAACGTGGCGCCTAAACATCCGAGTTTATTTTCCTGATCACCAGCCCCTTGGGGGCCATTGTCGAAAACTCGTATTCTACACAAAGTGCCAACAAATCTCTACAAAATATAGCATACTTACATTTCGTACCAGAGTAATACCCACATTGCTGCATGCAGGTTAAAGCAAAGACAATGTTCACCACAAATCCCGAACTCAACGTGATGTTTTAAAGGAGTCCCGACACAAGAATTTCAATACAGTTTGACTCCTACATAGCACTGTTGCGGAGCATATACGGGTAATCTACACAATATCGGCCATAAATTCACCCTAAAACGTATTTTCATTGAGTTTTGAAGTTCTTAGAAACACCACGGCCGCTCGACACACCACGGCACACGTTGCGGCCTGCCGCGTCGCGGCGCAGGCAATGGGCGAGAGCGGGGAAGCGGAGTTGACAGTTGTTGCCGCATTTCGCTAGGAGGGCGCCAGTAGTAGGGGAAGGCTAGTGTGCCTCGATGTGTGCGCCCCCCTTAGGGTGTTGCCATTCTTTGAAGGGGCTGATGCCGCCACGACGCCATTTTTTGCCCCGCGTCTCGTGCCTCTCAGCGCAGCTGCCGTAGAGGGGTGAGACGCCGGTAAGAAGCCGTGGGCTAAAATATGGCAGCCGCGCCGCAGTAGACGCCGCAGATGTCCTCACCCTGGACAAAACGCGCAACAAAACGCGCATCAAGGCACCCTAGGGAAGGCTCCACGCGACGCGCGGGTGGGAAGGAGCGCGCGTTCAGCGGGTAGCTCATGGTAGTGCTTGTTTTTCTCCACATGAATCGCTCGCACTGAGTGTCACTCAAGACTGTTTGCGCATGTGTGATATTTTATACGTTAGGCAAAATGCCGCGTAACTGCTGTGTCCTGTTGTGTTCCACGAATGCATCGAAGGACCCGCAAATACGCTACCACGAGTTTCCCAGTAACGCAGAACGCAGGGCAGCATGGCTGCGAAACATTTCCCCGTGAAGGACCCGGCGGGAAGGGAACAGTATGGCAGCCTAATGACAGGTCCCTGGTGTGCGCCTTGAATTTTACGGAGCAGGACTACAAGAAGACCGAGAAGTTGAGGATACTTTTGCCAACGGCTGTGCCGACAGTGTTCCCCGGTTATCCAAGCTACATGATCACGAGGAGCACGCCTGCTCCGAGGAATAAGCGGCCACGCTCCGAAATAGAAGCCGATAATGCGCAGTCGCATGCCGAGTGCTCGGGCAATGCTGCTTCAAAATAGCCGTTTTGTCATTAGCCAAAACGGCTCGTCAAGTGACAGCACTGAAGCTACGACGCCCAACAACATTGAACTAGAGAATGAAACGTGTGTGGAATTGGCATCGTTTTCAGATGCATCATGTCAAACTACATTCGACCTTGTTAAACTGACAGAAGAAGCTAAAAAAAAGAAAACTCGCTGCTTCCAAGCAAAGATCGCTCGTATGAAAGGAGCACTGCAGGCCCTTCAAGAAGAAGTGGATGATGCTGAGGAGCGCGCACAGTTTTATGAAAATAACACGGACATTGCCTGTTTTATGAAGGTGCTCTATGGTGCTGCGCAAGGTCACAAGGCTGCCGAGTTCGTTAGAAACCAAGTTCGCAGTTTCTCGACGAAGAAGCCCCACTACAGTGACGTCATTTTAAGGGAATGTGTAATTTGGAAGGCATGCTTCAACAAAAGTTATGAGCATGCAAGGTCCAGAAATATCTTTCAGCTCCCTTGTCGCTCAACGCTCCAGAAGTATGTAGGCCAATAAACAGGTGGAATCGGCTTCACTTCATTGATAAAGGAGCGGCTGTGCATCGAATTCAAGGGTTTCACTGTAGTGCAAGAAGCGTTCTGCTCCCTGATCAATGACGAGATGGCCATACAGCAGAGGGTCATATACGACCGACAAGTCGACAAACTATTTGGTTTCGTTGACCGTGGTGAAGAAGAGCACTCAACAGTGGTACCGCAAGTGGCAAACCGATTACTATGTTTTGTAATAAGAGCCTTGTCAACATCATATATTATTCCTGTCGAATATTTTTTCACGAGATGTCTGCAAGGTGACCAGCTGTTCTCTATGACCATGGAAGTGCTGAAAGTGGACTTGCGGGGCGGACGACCACGCCATGGAAGTCTGCAAAGTTTTCATCAGAAAGCTCTTACAAACGCTTCTTGCCACTGGGCAGGAAATAATATGTCTGTTGAGCGTCTCGTACGCTTGGCGCAAGAACCTCTGACCAGGAAGGTGCTGCGCCTGTGATTCCAATAACACAGTGATCCTTTTTTCACGCACGTGCAATAAAGCAAATATGACTCCCCTGATGTTCACAATGCTTTTGTTTCTGAGGTGTGAGCAACAGTCATTTCGGAAATACAACCGCACCTGTCAATGAGCGACTCTCCCGTTGATAAAATAACTGTAACACAAATATACATTATCGAGGGTGAACAACGCAACGGCAACAAAAGAGAGAAAACATGACGCGAAAAATCGCAACACGCACGAGCAACCACTTCAGATAAAACAAACACTTGCTATATTTAGGTTGAAGCATCGCCGGCGCAAATTCGGTAGGACGATTACCAATATAGTTAACGCTATAGCAAGTTTACTGTAACCCTTTAAAAACTAACAAGCGCGTAGCAGCTGCGCTGTCAAGCCGCGATCCACCGCAATAATTCCGGCGCTCTCGCTTTCGGTCTCCCCAGAGGCTCCCCCACTGGTGGCGCCGCGGCGGCAGCCAGGAGCACTAGGCGCGCGACGCAGTATCCGCTCCACGCGGTAGGCCGCACCGTGTGTTTTTCATCGAGCGGCTTTGAAAACACCATATCGGAAAGTGAAGCCCCTAGTGATGTAGTCCTCACGCGGGTCTGTTTTGTAAATAACGTACGTCACTAGTTTCGGCCGGGTTACCGGAGGCGTGTGTGTGATGGACAATGCTATAACGACATCCGATTATGCAGAGCATAACCAGACTCCCAAACCTAACACTGCAGCAACCTACCGGCTTACCGAACATGTAAGGCGTTGACAGTGAGGTAATAATCAACTCACCGTATTCTCATTATTTTCTTTCGACAAGAACACTGAGGCGACCGGGAAAAAGTTATAGTTTATTGTAGTCAGATAAACCGCCACAAGATGTCGCTACCGGCTCCACTGCTACAGTCAAAGGTTATGGTAACCGATTATTTGCAAACGTTCGGAAGTGAACGAACAAACTGAAGTTCTCTTCTGCTGACATTGAACTGCTTGCCCCGCCACGGTGATCTAGTGGTCATGGCGCTCGACTGCTGACCCGAAGGTCGCGGGATCAAATCACGGCCGCGGCGGCTGCATTTTCGATGGAGGCGAAAATGTTTGAGGCCTGTGTTAGACTTAGGTGCATGTTAAAGAACTCCAGGTGGTCGATATTTCCGGGGCCTTCCACTACGGCGTCTCTCATAATCATATCGTGGTTTTGGAACGTTAAACCCCACATATTATTATTAGAGATTGAACTGCTTAGTGGGCGGATTAGTGCTCAGGCGCTCTCGATCACGCGATGTCGTCCGCACTGACACGTGTTGTTAGCGCAGTTCCACATCCTGCTGAATCAACTTAGACGTGCATACGTGGGATTTATATGCCCTGAGAACTCAGCGCCGTCCGATCTGAGTACGTGTCAGTGAAACGTTAGATCAGCCCACTTACATGTTACGCACACACAACTTTACAGAGTGCACAAAAGCAAGATAACGTATAGCAGGAAACTGCCGTGAAGTGCAACTTGATGTAACTTGAAATATTTGTAGCGCCACCGCTCGGAAAGCCGAGAAGTATTGGTCAACACGTCATCGTACATAGGAGCTTTGTGCGCAAATTGCGTTGATCTGCGAAGGCAAGAGAACATAAATCAGGTCTCCGTGCAAAAGATGTGAACTCAAGGCCACACCACTGCGACGACTTGTTAAGCAAGTGTGCACTCGAGCCTCGTACTCGCAAAAAAATCTCTGGGGTATAATTTTCTTTATGTTTTTTTTTAAATGCCGTACAATGGCGCTACAAGTATTTCCGTTCACTCGGAAATTCTTTTACTTTGCATGACATTTCGCGGGAAATTTTTGGGGAGCAACCCCCTTCTTCTAATACATTCTAGTATAACGTACCAATTTTTGCTATCGCATGCATTGCTTCGCCCTTGCGGCTAAACTGTTATTTTTAACAGCGGAACTGTTTAAGCTCCGCTTTTTTTCGCTGTGGTGTAGCAGTGGTTATGGTGCTCGGCTGCTGACCCGAAGGTCGCGGGTTCAATCCCGGCCGCGGCGGTCGCATTTCGATGGAGGCGAAATGCTAGAGGCCCGTGTACTGTGCGATGTCAGTGCGCGTTAATGAACACCAGATGGTCCAAATTTCCGGAGCCCTCCACTACGGCGTCCCATAATCATATCGTGGTTTTGGGACGTAAAACCCCAGAAAAATGGGAAAGGGAAGTGAGTGTGAAGAGAAGGGAAGAGGGTAAAGAATTGCATAGCACTGTATAGTACAGTATAGCAAGGGAGTGGGAAAGGAAAGTGAGGGCGAGAGATGATGTGCTACTGAGGAGGAGGAAAATGAGGAGGGGAGAAGGTAAAGCATAGCCACGTATAGTATAGTACAGTAAGGGGTGGGAAATTTAAGTCAGGATGAGGATGAGTGATGCGAGGTTGAGGAGGACAGAAAAGAGGAGGAGAGAGGGTAAACATAGCCTAGCCATGTAGAGTATAGTATAGCAAGGGGGTGCGAAGCGGAAATCAGCTTGAGGAGGAGTGATATGGTGGTGAGGCGGAGGAGGGAAAGGAGAAGGGGAACGCCACCACTCCGCTGTTTCCTTCGTCTTCGCAACATCAGGGCGTAGCTGCCCCAATATTTTTTTTATTCGGACTCGCTTATCAGCGACAAGTACTAATTTCCACGTGGTATACAGAGGCGCTTAATTGTTCTAACCTGTGATCGTGAGAAATTCATAAAACACACTCGTAACTAGAGACGCGGAGCACCCATTTGCTACGAAAAAGCATCGGCCATATTCTCGATGCACTGTGGGGGGCATATCTTCTGACAGGGGGATTCGGGTCAGGTCCAACCAACGAACACGATAACAATCGGCCTGCCCTTGATGTATGCTTCCCTTCAGAGTTCGATCGTCATCAGTAGTGGCGCATTCAGACCCGGAATCCCCTCGCAGGGCGTGCCGACGAGCGATAATCGGGGGCACTGTTATGCATGTTTGCTCTAAACGCTGATGCGACAAGGAGCGGATCAATTCTGCATTAAATGATTACGCAAGATATAGAGGTTGATTTTATCACTATCTGCTTCGACAGGGCAATAAATGCGAAATATCTGTCACTGATTATTTCAGATGTGTCGGTTGCTGGTTGATGACATGCGCAGACATGGCGTTCACTCTTGTTCAGTGATACCACGCTTATACATCAACCGATTCGAACTAGTCGCAATGAAGCTGTGAAGCATAGCTTACTTCTTGGCAAGAGACACGTACTTCAGGCGCGATTCAGCTGAACCAACTGGCCGCCCTGGAAACACACATGAATATGGATGAAAGTCGGGGTGAAGACGCCTCAACCTCCGAAGTTAAGGCCGCCGTTCTACCTACAGCGTTAGCAGGCACGCAGGCAAGTGTTTAAACCTGTTTATTTAGGTACCTCGACCTCGTTATACTTCGTTCATTTATTTGTACATGTATCTAGCCGTCGTTCTATTGTAATTATAGACTGCATGTACTGAAAATTCACGGAAGACTACCATCTTGTTATGAGGTACGCCGGCGCGTGTTACTCCGAAATGTTATAATAATTGTCGGGTTTTAACGTCCCAAAACCACGGCATGATTATAAAAGACGCCGTAGTGGAGGGCTCCGGAATTGCTACCACCTGGGGTTCTATAACGTGCACCCAAGCCTAAGCACACGGTTTCAAGCATTTTCGCCTCCATCGAAAATGCGGCCGCCGCGGCTGGGATTCGATCGAGCGACATGCGGGTCAGCAGTTGAGCACCATAACCACTAGACCACCGCCGGGGGGGGGGCGGGGGGTGTTCACTACTCCGAAATGTTCCCTGGGTGGATATTTTTAGCTTACTGCAAAGCCTGAGTGCAGGATTATATTTCACCCCTGTCATGTCACCGTGACCCCCTTTGTGGGGTCGAAAGCCAGCTTCGATATTGGCAACGCGACACCATAGCCGCAATGCTCGCGAGCCAGTAATAATTGTAGGGGTTTTCCGTCCCAAAACTACGATATGATTATGAGGGACGCCGTAGTGGAGGGCTCCGGAAATTTCGACCACCTGGGGTTCATTAACGTGCACCTAAATCTAAGTACACGGGCACCTAGCATTCCGCCTCCATCGAAATGTGGCCGCCGCGGCCGGGATTCAACCCCGCGACCTTCGGGTCAGCAGTCGAGCACCATAACCACTAGACCACCATGGCAGGTTGCTCGCGAAGAAGGGTCAATATATTGTACCGGCAGGTGATTCGAAGACATACAGACATCCACTTATACTTGCAGCGCGTTCTGAAGTACAACCTCCGGCAACTTTTAACTACGTCGCCCGCACGCAGTATTAGCGCCTTGCAACGGCGATAATGGGCGAGACGGGCAGTAGTCCGCGCAGGCGCGCATGCAGCTCTAGCGCAAGGTTCGTCTGCCACGCTGTTATTTTCAGAACGATGCACGCCCCATCATAATGCCTGTATTAGTCTCTTTAATTGAAAGAAGGAAAACAAAAGCGGTCTGACCAAGACCATGCGCGACTGGAAAACCGCGAACTGCCGAAGCGCGTTCTCTTTACCTTCCTTCAACTTCAGCCATAGTAAACTGCGCAAATTTGATGCGCAAGGAAATGTCGGGATGTCTGTATCGGCGATTGTGCGCATTCCGGGTAGCTTTAACAAACGTTTCGTCCTGAAACGAACGGCGTGGTTGACGATGCTTGAGGTAGCGATGCTTTGTGCGCCTGTGCGTACCACTGCCGGTCTCGCAAATTATCGCCGTTGTAAGGCGCTGATACTGCATGTGGTCGACGCTCACGCGATAAATATCGCTGTATGCTGTACATCGGCATAACATACTGTCACGTGGTCGTGACCTCGACGAAGACAGCAGTCAGCACGTCCGAGATGAAACTGTTTATATGGCCGAACTTGTGGCCGGGAAACTGAAAGTCAAACTACAGCAATACACTGATAGCGGCGAACAGAGCGTCGACCGTCGATCAACTGACAAGCGGTCAAGCGCGTCGGCTTTTATACAGGCGCTATCGAACTTTCCAGCGATATCGCTGGTGGCGGCGTTATCTCTCGACAAAGCTGGAACATTCGCGTGCGGCGCGCAATCTTAACAAAACGATCTACTAGAATCGCGAAGTTTCTCGAACACTGCTTCGCGGACAGCGTCGAGCGTTGGTAACCGTCCTTGCTGGTCAAACCCGAATACATCAAAATAAAAGAACAAGTGGACGTGGCAATACATACATCATGGGCAGAGTAAAAGATTGAGTCAGTAGCGCAGCAGCTCTGCCCGTAAATGTTAAATTCGGGAATTTCTAGGCGCTTGCTTTGCGTCAACACGTTCTAATGGTTCTTCACAATCGCTGCTACATTGGCGCGGACGCACTATGCATGAGTATAATGTTAGCACTATTGAAGCTACGGTGACGTTTCTCTGCGTTAACAAGCGCTTTACGGTCGAGCATGTCCGCGCGTGCCACTGAGTCATCGATAATCTGAGCGGGGTGTTCCTGCATTAACAAAAAATTGCACATCTCCCCCTACGGGCAACCATGGTGGGATGCGAAAGCGTTGCGGGGGGCGCGCATCGAGTTTCCGTTTCTCTTATGCGATCTATGAGACGGTGATTGTCGAGGCGTTTGAATTACCGCTTGCCGACGCTAACGTTTACGTTCGGCTTCCCGAGCCTTCCTCTGCTCCACGGCGGTGGCGCTGCCGTTAGCGCTGACGTTGACGTTGTTCATGGCGTTTCGCACACCGTTGCACAGAGAGAGAATGACGGAAGCACAGCGAACGCACGCTTTCGCAGCCTCGCAGCTTCGAGATTGGCTTGCCGGCGTTGCTGTTTGCGTTCAGCTTCGCGAGCGCCCATAGCGCCGTTGCTAAGGTGAGTGCAACGGCAGCGAGCACGCGCCGCATTATATACGAGCGCACAGCTGTGGCGGAGAGAGAGAAACGGGAGAGGAGAAACGAAACGGAGGCCGCGCTCACGCGAGGAGAGGGGGAGAGTTGGCGCATGCGCAGTACGGGTGCGGACGCCACAGTACGTACACTGCCCCGAGCATAAGATGCTTTCGCATCTAAAAGGCAACACGTAGCCTATCGCAGCTGGCATTGAAATCTGCTAGCTCTGAGCAAATGCGTTTGAAACGGACTGTTTAACTGCATGGGGTGCCTGATTTACAATATCTAACGTGACTACTATTGAAGTGAACATACTGCTGTCGGTTAGCAGGCTTCTGATTAAGCTCGGTAAATAAGTTACCGTTTCTTACTCGTATGGCGACGCCAATGAAGTTAATAGTTGCCGCTTAGTTGGCGTGCGCGAAGGATATGGATGGGTGAACCTTATTAAAATCTGATATAAATGAGAGAAGTTGAGATTCACCATGAGGCCAAATAAAGATGTCGTCAATGAACTTTTTGTAGCATAGCGGTTTTAAAGGGTGACTGCGTAAAAATTGCTCTTCAATCGTTCCCATAAATATGTTCGCATAGTTTGATCCATTCTTAGTTCCCATAGAGGTGCCGCTAACCTGTACGTAGTGAACTGTTCAGCTGGAGAATCGATGTCAAGAAGTGTCGCTATGGTAGTGCTGTCTACTGGACTATCATCGGGAAGCTGGTCATACGCTTGAACAATCCGCCAAGGTGCTGTCTGAATGAGGCAATGTTTGTGTAGAGTGATGATACGTCCAGCGTTACAAGAAAGGAACCATTTTAAGCACGGTAATATCGCTAAGTACTGACAAAAAGTTGTTAGTATCCTTCACGAAATACATGAAACGTGGCCCGAATGTTACTAATTCGCAAGTCGACATATCGAGCCAGGTTTTCTGTAATCGTTCCGTTACGTGAAATAATGGGACGGCCGGGATTCCTCTGCTTATGAATTTTTGGTAGCATATAAATGTAGGCCTGCAGATAGACTTAGTGGGAGCAATGTTGTAGGTGCCTTATCACATAGTTTTTCTCTATCAGTAGTACATTTAACTTTTCTTCTTAAATTGTTTTAAAGTCCATTGTGGGGTCAGCACGAAGCCCCCTGTAAAATGAAGGATGATTAAAGGGTCACTAAAGTGAACCAATGAATCAGTTCAGATGGATATACTGCACTCTGGGAACTCTAATGTCGTTCTTTCAACACCATAGGTTTAATAATAGAGGAGAAAACTAAGGTCAAAAAGTTTCATATTTAAATTTCACGCCGAAATCTCGCGCGACGTCACGGATTGCAAAGCGTGTTTTTCCATTTTGGTGACATCGGCTCAAGGAAATTTCCTGAAACTTCGTATGTTAAGTCTACAATGTACTTCACTTTTACTGATTAGGAACTACGTAGGACCTAGTAGACGCCTTCAAAATCTATGTCGTCGCGGCGTTTGGTGCGGGAATTACAAGGCGACGTCGCCACCCGTATTTCCTTTTTGAGCGGTTTCTCGCTTACCAAGCGTCTTCTCGCGGAAAGCATGGTGATTTTGGAATTGTGAGACAGTGATTTACTAATATGGGAAAATCTTCTTTCTTTTTGGTGTTCCTCATAAGCTGCCTGTGAGCCTCCTCAATGAAATCGGCTGTGTTGATAACTACCTGGCTTGATAGTGACGCCGACACGATTCCCTAATGTATCTACGGTCTTCACTTTCTCTTGGCGCAGATGAAGGTTGAACAAAGTTTTCTGCTTGTATGCTTGAATGACATCGCGCTGAATAGCATCGATATATAAGTCAAGGTATTTGTCGCGTTCAGAGGATGGTGTCCAGCGTTTAGATGATGGCAAGGCGAAGGAAATATCACTAATGGCAGCTCTATCTTGAACGAACTCCCTCAGCCTCAGGCTGCGCGCGAAGTTGTCTAAGTCGGTGAGTAGCTGGAATTCGTCGTAGTGCGCCATTGCGGGGCAAAAATTTAAATCACGCAATAATGCACACACTTCATCATTGGATAGGACACAGCTCGATATGCTAACAACCTTTAAGACATCAACTGCAACTTGCCGTACTTTGGAAACGGGAGGGCACCCTAATGGAATTCTTCAGGAGTTGTATGGGCGTGCAGTCAGTCATCACGCCAGTCCCGGAGTAACGTCTTGCATTTCACTGCATATAAGTTTCGTTTTGTCGCCTAAAGGAACCTGGCTCATACCCGCGGGGGGATTGGCCACACTGTCGATTTCATTGCGTTTGTTTTCATCGTATGTGCACAGCCAGGTACCCTCTGCAGCAGCTAAGCACGAAATAAATTGCACAGCTGCTTCTCTTCGTTCATTAATGACCTTAAACATGAGTGATAGTGATTGACAGTAATACGTTGTAGTTCTAAAGCTAAGGCTTTTGTAAGGTCTCTTGCCACCTTTTTGCATCATTGTTTGACAATTTAGACGTGGCTGGGCGTAGGGTAAGATTGAGACCTTTAGGCGGAATATAAGCAGCAATGCATACGGTTCTAATGTGGAAGCGTGCAGTTCATGACGAACTCGTTTTTCGACTGTCTTATCTTTTGACATCCCTTAGAACAAGGTGCGAGCCAGAATTATCATTGAAGTAGGCTGAAACTAGTGAATTGTCCGGATTGCTTTTTACTGCATCAGAATATTTTTTTTTTCGAAGTGGGTACCTTGGGTGAGCAGTAGGACCAGCCGCTTACGTAGTAGGGTCTCTCAGAATAGTGGCAGTGTCGACAGTAGCAGTTGGTGCCGGAGTGGCTGTAAAGCAACCCTTACGTCGTTGGGAGTAAGGAACAAGGGTGGACGAGCGGACGGAAGCACTTGCACTGGGGATTACTCACGCAGGTGGCGGTGTCCGTTGCAGAAGTAGGTGTTTTGCTGGCCGAGCAGAATTCCTTACACCGTTGTGCCGAACAAGTGGGGCCGTTGTATTGCACTCTCGAAGCAGGCAGGCGATCATCAGTACGGTCGACGTGGTTCTTGATTTCACCAGTTGATTTCTTTCGCAAAGGCGCAGTTTTAAACGACACAGGGCTAGTCGCTGTCTGTTGACAGCACGCGGTGCTGAATAGCTGGGGCGCAATTGTGCCAAGACGCCGTGGTCGCTTGACTTTGAGATTCGAAGCACAGCTGTCGGACATGGTACGCCACGAGGGGGACAGTTCAAAGCTGGTATGCACGCTCTCCGCCTCGAGGACTCGGGCAGATGACATATTGAATAGAATGCACATTGCGCATTCCATTCAATGTGTTTATGTGCAATGTGATTCAATGTGCAGTTACATCGTATTGTAAGCGTGCTTTAATTCATTTTTATGTCATCTCAAGTACGAGGGTTGGCTCAGGAGAAAAGCGACGTTTGTCCAACGCCTCCTTTTTAAAACTATGCCTGTCAATTCCGGCACGACACAATAGGGCCGCCGCGGACGCCTTGGTTCACGTGCTGCTTGCAGCGCGGCGCTGCTAACTGCCACTACGTAAAACCCCTAAATATGAAAAGTAGCGACACTCTCCTCCACTCCCGTGATTTGCTCCTCTGTGTCCTCTCTCAACCAGACGCGAGCTCTGCGCAATGCATGCAGACTAAGCCACCGTGCGGGCGCCGGCCCTATGCGTTGGCTTGCGCTCGTGAGCGCGCCTACGTTAAAGTTTTTTTAAAGACGATAGTCTTTCTTGGGGAACTTAAACGCAGATATTTTGGTCTGTCTGTCTGTCTGTCTGTCACCCGATTCCGTGACCCGGCCAAATTTGAACCCCTTTCTTACCGCCCACCCATCTTGAACTGGTACGGCTCTTCATAGTTGTGAACGTTGTCGATCAAAAAGCAAATATTAAGCAAATCTAAGGCGCAACATCACTAGGTAAGTATTAGGTGGTGTGTTCCTTTAATAGAAAATACATAGATACGTAACTCTAAAGACCCTAGTTTCTTAAGCTGCGCTGAAAATGCCTATGCGCGCCGACGAATGCCCTCCGCCACGGAGGAAGGAAACCCTCTGCACAAGCTCATGTTTCCCGACGTATTGCCAGATGGCGTCCATATCTCACGCAGCGCCTCCTCTATCGTCTTTACACGGCCTATGCAGCGGAGCACGCAGATACGCGGCCAATTTTTTGTTCTCACGTTCTACTACTACTGCTATTATTATTATTATTATTATTAGTATTAGTATTATTTTTCAATACTGCTAACCCCAATGATAGGGGGCTCTAGCAGGGTGGTACAAAACATATAACAAGGTTTCTTAACAAATACAACGAATTCAGACAATGCCAAATTCAACTGACAACATCAACGTGAAATGTCAAAATTTACACGCCGACAAGTTTTTCGTAATACAAAATATATCATGCTTACAATTCAAGGAGAGCCTGAAATTTATCACATTCAACTACCGTTACTACGTCTTTATCGAGTTCATCCCACTCAGTTACAGTTCGAGGAAAAAAAGAATATTTAGAAACATTGTTCTTGCATTTAAATGGCACTAATGAGTACGGATGTCGTAGCCTTGTGGAGTAACCGCTGGAAAACGAAATATAGTCACACGTTCGGCTCTGTAACTTACCCTTGACAATTTTAAACATGAGCTTAAGGCGAGCGATTTTATTTCTAACTGTAATACGTTTTAAGTCTGCTTGGCGAAGTAACTGAGTAATAGATGAAGGAACCGTAACTGTTAAAAATAAATCGTACAGCCTTCCTCTGAACTCTTTCCAGCTTAAGTGTGTTCGTCTGTGTAAACGGGTGTCAAATAAGCATTGGCATCTTCTAAAATCGGCAGTATTAAAGCTTTGAAAGTGACGAGTTTACAGATGGTAGATGCACTCTTGAGAGACCTCCTTAAAAATGAAGTTTAGACTGTGATAAATGAAATAGCTGTGATATATCTATCCCATTGATAGATATTAGTTATAATGAGACCCAGATATTTGAACTCATTGACACGATTTAATGATTTACAATCAACTGTATATGCATATAAAAGAGGATTTTTCCTGTTACTTACGGTCATTACAGAGCATTTGTCGCAATTCACAGCCATCTGCCACGTCCTGCACCAACGCATCACTTTATCTAATTCAAAATTCGGTGCATTTTGATCTGAAGTTGAATTTATCTGACTATACAAAACACAGTATGTCGGCATATAGCCTTGTTTTAACGCCACAGTCATCCACAATGTCATTGATAAAAATAAGGAACAATAACGGTCCTAAAACTGATTCCTGGGGGACACCCGAATCTACTGGCAGCTTTCTTGAGAAATGTTAATTAAAAACAACATACTGTTTTCGAGAACTCGGGTATGCTTGTATCCAATGACAAAGTTGTGGGTTTTTTAATACTTCCCAAAGTTTCATAAGTAGTCTGGAATGAGAAATTTTGTCGAAGGCCTTCGCGAAGTCCAAAAAAACAGCATCTCTCTGTGACTGGTTATTTGTGGCTAGTGCGAAGTCATGGACAATTTCAACCAATTCTGTTGCTGTGGAAAACCTGCGCCTAAAACCATGCTGACCTGGTGAAAGTGCTGAGTGCGACTCCAAAAAGCAGGAAATGTGTTTATGTATTATGTGTTCCAATAACTTGCATGTTGAAGTCAAAGCTATTGGGCGATAATTACAAACCAATTGTTTATCCCCATGTTTGAATAAAGGCTTAATTTTGGAGAATATCTAATCCTCGGGCAGGGGACACCTCTGGATGATGATCCAGAGGTGTCTGCCCGAGGATTAGGTGTCTGCCAGAGGCCCCTGCTTAGTTCCCGGGAATGAGCGCTGCAAACCTGTGCACCGCCGGTGCGGGCGGTACGGGGCGCTTCACGCTAATGTCAGCCGGCAGCGCCATGAGCGGCAAGCACTGGCAAATTGTAAAGGGTTCCAGGGAAGAGTGATTTAGCGGAGGGGCTCTTTTGACAAGCACAGTTTGTTAAAGGAGGCGTTGGTTTGTCGCTTGAGGACAACCCGAGCGCCCCCGATAAATGGAAAGCAACGAGGTAAATTACTGCTTTTGTCTTTGTTGCATGAATAAGTAATGAACTTGCTTGCATGCATGCGTTTTAAACTTTCTGACGTATTATTTATAAGTGTGGTCGTGGCATACATGTGAGCGAATAGCAACGGCTGGCCCCAGTGTGGCGAGACATGACGTCTAAATAGGTGTCATGCTTTACCACCCATGGACCCCCCCGCAGGGGCGTCTGCACAAGCAGGCGTTTGGTGTGTAGCGACACCACGGACCCGAGCTAACGGGGGGGTTCGGACCCCCTCCCACGCCTAGCCGTGCGTGGCTTTGCCGTGTCCGGGGAAAAGGGGATCCTGGGGGTTGAGCCGACGCCGGGTGATTGGACCTTTAAGGCCCCCCGGCAGACGCAACACACCCCTTTGGCCCCCGGCTTCACGTAGACGGCACCCCTGGGTGACCCACCCAGGGGAAATCGGCAGTCGCCTTTTCCTGCCTCTCCCCTCACATCTTCGTCTTTTCTCTTACTTTAATCTTTCCTGTCCTCTACTCTCTTCCATTGACTTCCGTGTTTCCTGGCGGCAAGGGTTAACCCTGTGTGGTTATCCTACCTTGGATACACCATATTCGGTTATAGTGGTGGCGTACAGCTGGCGCCTGCAGGGCCTGTGCTTACAGACCCTGCAGCGTCCCCTTGTAGGACTCCATGGTGGGTGGCTGGCGCTGCTGCCGAAATATAAACATTTACATATGGCTAGTTCCTTCCCCCCACTCCCTGATCGCCCTCACAAAAGAGGGCGCACCGACGAAGTCTTCCAGTTTTTTTGGTCACCAGAGAGTATCTTCCCCCGATCCACGTATCCACGCTGACACACCCGGCAAACCAGTGCGAACACTTTCACCTTTCTAGTTTCGAAGTCTTTGACCGAAATCTTTGGCCCAGGATATAAAGTATCGAGAATGGCAAGTGGTGACCTCCTCTTGGAGCTCCGCGACCAGAAACAATATGAGAGACTGCCTAATCTAGCGAAATTTGGAGATACCAACTTAATAGTAACCCCACACCGAACCATGAATACCACCCGTGGCGTTGTTTCAGATGATGACTTGTTAGGGCTGACGGAGGCTGAACTCCTGGAGGGTTTCAGCGAACAGAATGTCATCAACGTGAAACGAATTAGGATAAGGCGTGATGGCAAAGAAGTCCAGACTAAGCACCTGATACTTACTTTCAATTCAAGTGTACTGCCCGACTCCATCGAGGCTGGGTACATCAAGCTTCGAGTGAGGCCATATATACCAAACCCTCTCCGATGTTTCAAATGCCAGCGGTTCGGCCACAGTTCACAGAACTGCCGAGGCCGCCTAACTTGCGCCAAATGCAGTGCTGAAGAACACACATCTGATGCCTGTGAAAACTCTCCTCTCTGTGCGAACTGTAATGGGGAGCATGCCGCATACTCACGGTCATGCCCATGCTGGAAAAAGAAAAGGAAATTGTCACAATTAAAGTAAAACAAAACATTTCATTTAAGGAGGCACGAAGGCAGGTGTCCTAACCTACCAGAAACCAGCTTTGCCGAAGTGGCGCGTCAGGGGGCAGCGCCACGACGGCCTTCGGCGGCTGTCCGGCACACGCGTAGTGAGCCGGCGGTGACGCCACCCGCCCCCCTCGGCGGTTGCAGCCAGTGCTGCTCCGCCATCCAAGAAGGACCCACCACCTCCGGTTGGGGGGCGCGAAGGTCTCGTCTTCTGAGGCGAGGCCCTCAAAACTAACGCAGCGCTCGCAAGAGCGCGTGTCCAGCGCCTCGCAAGATGCAATGGACACAACACCGAGCGTGAGGGCGCAGCCAGCGCCTAAGGATCGGCGCGACTCCGTCGACCGATCCAAAAAAGAAAAATCTCGAGTCACGGCCCCTGGAAAGGGTCCGTGAGCTAATTTTCCATCCTTGAGCACACAGCACAAAACACATCTAAAATGGACACACAGATCCTACAGTGGAATGTGAGAGGACTTCTCCATAATCTTGATGATATTAGAGAACTTCTTAATAAACATACCCCAAAGGTGCTGTGTGTTCAGGAAACACATCTCAAGTCCACACAAACAAACTTTCTAAAGCAATATGCCATCTTCCGCAAAG
The DNA here is from genome assembly GCF_013339695.2 of Rhipicephalus sanguineus. NCBI lineage: Eukaryota > Metazoa > Arthropoda > Arachnida > Ixodida > Ixodidae > Rhipicephalus > Rhipicephalus sanguineus. The sequence goes on along the minus strand of NC_051176.1, from coordinate 70,357,968 downwards.
ACCGTGACGACGCTGCCGCCTCGTCGGGCGGTGTCGCTATAATAGTTGATAAAGGTGTTGCCTGTAAGCAATTAACCTCCGAACTTCTCTTGAGGCAGTTGCTGTCCGAGCAGTGCTGTTCGGTAAGCTACTAACAATTACTTCTATTTACATTCCTCCGTGCTATCAACTTTCGAAGACACAATTTCAAAGCTTCATTGATGAACTTCCTCCGCCATATATAGTCGTTGGTGATCTAAACGCACATAATCCCCTATGGGGCGACTCCCGTTTGGATGCGCGAGGACGCCTAATAGAACACTTTCTGTTTTCGTCAGGCGCATGTTTACTTAACAAAAAAGAACCAACGTATTATAGCACTACACACAACACATACTCTTCTATAGACCTAAGTATTGTCTCGAGTACACTAATTCCATATCTGGAGTGGTCCGTTGTCAAGAACCCCTTTGGGAGTGACCACTTCCCGATTATGTTGAAGTTAACAAAAGAAGATACATGCTCGCCTGACTTTCCTCGTTGGAACACCAAGTCAGCCAACTGGGAACTGTTCCGAGAAAGCACATTTTTAGACGGAGATGACATTGGTGATTTTAATATAGACGATGCTGTGGCATACCTAACAGCTTTTATCATTGACGCTGCAGTGAAATGTATTAAGCAAACTAACGGAATGACTAATAAGCGTCGCATACCATGGTGGAACGACGATTGTCGGAAAGCGCGCAATAGTCAAAATAAAGCTTGGAGATTACTCCGAAATTACCCAACGGCTGAAAACCTCGTCAATTTCAAACAGGTTAAGTCACAAGCCAGAAGAACGCGTCGTCTTGCAAAGAAAGAAAGTTGGAATAGGTACATCTCCGGTATAAATTCTTACACCGACGAAACGAAGGTTTGGAATAGGGTGAACAAGTTAATGGGTCGGGAGTCACACCCCCTACCCTTGGTAAATAGCCGAGGTGAGAGCCTGGAGGAACAGGCGGACTGCCTAGGTGAACACTTTGAATATGTCTCAAGTGCATCACACTATACAGAAACGTTCTTAAGATTCAAAGAACGCGAAGAGCGGCAGCCCCTTAAATGTAAACGTCCATCCAGTGAGGCTTACAACTGCCCATTTTCATTAGCTGAACTTAAGGCATCTCTTGCGTGCTGCAACAACTCGGCGCCAGGTGGCGATCGCATAATGTACGAAATGATCAAGTATCTTCACCCCGAAGCACTAAAAGCACTCCTAACCCTCTACAATACCATGTGGGCAGCTGGGTTATATTCCATTGTTATGGAAAGAAGCGATAGTCATCCCGGTACTTAAACAAGGCAAAGACCCGTCCTTAGCCGCCAGCTACAGGCCAATAGCGTTAACAAGCTGTCTATGCAAACTATATGAGAAAATGGTAAACCGGCGCTTAATTCACTTTCTAGAAAGTAATAGTATACTAGACCCCCTTCAGTGTGGTTTCAGAGAGGGAGGTCGACAATAGACCACCTTGTTCGCATAGAGACATACATCAGAGATGCATTTATTCATAAGCAGGTTGTACTTTCGGTTTTCCTAGACTTAGAGAAAGCGTACGATACCACATGGCGATTCGGGATTCTACGCGATCTTGCCGCCATGGGCATCCATGGGAACATGTTAAACACAATTGAAAGTTATCTGTCTAACCGAACCTTTCGCGTAAAAGTGGGAAATGCTCTCTCTAGATCATTCACCCAAGAGACTGGTGTTCCGCAAGGGGGCGTGCTTAGTTGCACACTCTTTCTTGTAAAAATGAACTCTCTGCAGTCAGTAATTCCAAGCGCGATGTTTTATTCCGTGTATGTTGATGATGTGCAGATGAGTTTCAAATCATGCAATATGTCTATCTGCGAACGACAAGTGCAGCTTGGAATGAATAAATTCTCTAAATGGGCGGATGAGAATGGCTTAAAATAAACACCCAGAAGAGTACTTGCGTACTTTTCTCCAACAAACGAGGGGTAATGCCACTACCAAGTATTGCGATCAAGGGAGACCAACTCTCTGTCAGCAGCGAGCATAAATTCCTGGAACCACTTTAGATTCTAAGCTCACGTTTATACCCCATATTAAATATGTAAAAATGAAATGTCTGAAAGCGATGAACGTCCTAAAGCTTCTATCACGTACAACATGGGGTAGTGATCGAAAGTGCCTCTTGAAGTTGTACAAAAGTCTTGTCTGGTCGCGCCTTGACTATGCCTCTATAATTTATCATTCCGCAACGCCAAGTGCATTAAAAATCCTAGAACCCCGTCCACCATCTGGGCATCCGACTTGCAAACCGGTGCTTTCAGGACAAGTCCGATCCAGAGCCTCTATGTAGAGTCGAATCAGTGGTCACTTCACCTACAGCGATCCTATAGTAGTTTCATATTTTATAAAGTACGCGCAAACATCAAACATCCTTCTTATTCAACTATAAACGATATGACCGCCGCCACCCTCTTCCATAATCGACCCGCAGCGAGAAAGCCGTTCTCTTTGCGTGTGAGAAACTTAAGTGAGGAAATGGATGTTCCACTGCTAGAACTTTGTCCTATGCCCACAAGCGAAACTTTTACCGCCGTGGCAGTGGCAGCTTATACATTGTGACACCTCATTTGTCGAGATCACTAAACATGCACCAGAAGCACATATTAACATGCATTTCCGACAACTCCAGTCCAACTACTCATGCGTAGAGTTTTATACCGACGCTTCTAAGTCGCATGCAGGGGTGGCTTATGCAGCCGTCGGACCATCCTTCTCTGAATCCGGTGTACTGCACCCGGAAACAAGTATCTTTACGGCTGAGGGTTATGCACTATTGTCGGCTGTGAAGCATATACGGAAGTCAAACATACAAAGATCAGTTATATTCACAGACTCGTTAAGCGTCGTAAATGCATTAAAATCACTTTTTAGATTCAAAAACCCGGTAATAATTGAGCTGTATTCCGTTCTGTGTACAGCGTATATGTCCAACCAGCATGTTACTATTTGCTGGGTACCTGGCCATAGAAGCATCGAAGGCAATGTGTTAGCTGACCAAATGGCCACGTCAATTATATTGCGCGCTATTAACCCTACCGCTACTGTCCCTGCAACAGATCTAAACCCTTCTTACGTAAGAAACTGCGAAGCCACTGGCAACGCTTGTGGGACACAGAAATAAATAATAAGCTTCACTTGATTAAGCCGCAGTTAGGTTACTGGCCCTCCGCTACGAGAACACGGCGAACTGATGTCCTATTCTGTCGCCTCAGAATAGGACACACATATGGTACCATAGCTTTCTGCTGACTGGCGATGAACCTCCTACGTGTGGTAGATGTGGCGAGAGGCTAACCGTCCTCCACGTCCTCCTGGAATGTCCGGAAGCTGAAAGAGAGAGAAAGAAATATTTTCCCTTAGCATACCGCTATCACCTTCCTCTACATCCTATTATGTTTCTCGCGAAGAGCCGCTTTTTGACGCAAAATCAGTCCTTGGATTTTTAAAAGATGTAGTATTGAATGTTTTTAGCCCAACAAGTTCATAGCGCGTCCTCTGTCCAGAAGATGCCGCTGTGATAGTAGCTTTCAATGAGCCCATGCCTCCATGCCCTTCTTTTAAGGGCTCTGCCGAGGCACTAGTGCTCCACGCCAAGTTTTTATTTGATATTCGTATTATTTTAATGAATTTTATGTCTTCATAGCACACATCATTTGTTATTGCCATAATTTTAATGTATGTATATCTTACTCACTTACAGCGACTGCTTTTAGGCCCATTTACAGCCACGTCACATCTGTTTTACCCACACTGCGTAATGCACAGTTCATTATCATCGCTCTGGCGCTCTTTGGCCACATCTGGCCCTTGCGCCAATAAACTCCACTAATCATCATCATCACCACCCATGGACCTATGACCAGTAAACTGGTGCCGTACGCGCACATCCGGAAACCAGAAAGAAGCACAAGACGTGCACAAAACGAGAACCCTGCGTGTACGGAAGGAATATGCGATGTGAAATACAAGGCTACCTGAACATTCATACATATGTTTTCTTCACTACCATATGAATAGAGAATGATCTCTTCTCATAACACGCTTACACATGGTCAGACTAGCAGCAGAAACAAGCTTCACAACCATAACGCTACTCATATTTTGAATAATTACCGTTCATGAAGGCATCCATTATTTCCGCAATTAGTAATCGAGTATTTAATAGATCGACATATCATTCTCCGACCGCTTCTACAGGCCAAGCAGCGGGGTGACGAAGCACAGAGGCCAAATACGGCGGTGCTACCGGCCGTTAAGATTGCAGAAAAGTGTTATATTGTCGTTACTTCAGTGATGATTACGTTTCTTGTTATCGCTTTCACTGTTGTAGGCTGGGGAAACGAACGAAACAGCACAGCAGCTCAGTTCATCAACACAGTTCAACGGCGGACCACTACTCTCAAATGGATACAAAGCAAGGACCTTGCAATCACCAGTCATCCACCGCTCATTGACAACGCAAGAAGACAATACAGCAGGTGCTGCGGCAGGCGATCAAAGCACAGATGACCAATGTGAGTATTTTTTCTTCCTCTCGTCATCATCTTAATGACTGAAACGCAGAAAAGAGCATGCTCTTAGTCTTACTGAGAAGACCTCTATGAGCTGGGCGGACTCCAAAGACCAAATTTCTTGATTCAAGATCAAGGTGTGCGCATTGTCGGAATTGGGAAGCAAAACGCGTAGTAATATAAAGTTTCCTGCTGTACACAGGCAAAACAGTATAACTTAATTGCAGTTGAAACTCGATCTAACGAAACGATGACCACGCCAACATTATTTCGTTAAATAAGCAAGTTCGCAAAATCGAAAAGGAAATTTTTAGGTCCTTCGATATCTGAAATTGTAACGAAGCGACACCCAAAAGCTACCAGTTCATTCTTTTTGCCGCCAACCTACGCCAGCACATGTGAAAAACCCGCGGAGGCAGCCCGATCGCGGCCCAGAATTGTAGCCTTCCGTTTCGCCCGGACATGGAGCCCCTTATGTCCGGGCGGGTCGACACAGGACAGGCAGACGGTTACGTGCAGCTATGACAGCCCACTGGCATGCAATGATACGCTGACAGCGTACGCAGCGATTGTACGAGCAGACCGAGCAAAATAGTTGCGAAGAGATGATCAGTGTTATGTGACATCAACCATCAAATGACGAAAGCAACCGCCGCCACCCCTGACGCCATTTTGTATATAAGATGGTTGTCTACCGCCGAGTCCGTTTTTCCGTAAATCGATGAGGCGTGCAGCCTAGTGAAAATAGAGCTATGGCCGTGGCAGGCGGCTAAAGCGTTGAGCGCGGTAGCATTGGAGCTTACGCTCTAAAAAATACCGTTTGTGCCAAAATTAGAAGAAAATCACTGTTCTTTACTCATTTGCTTCACGGAATACTTTGCTAATTTCGGTTCCGTGACCTAGCTGGTTCGTGAATTCGGATTGATGACAGCATTGTACCCTATAGGTACCTTCCGGGGAATCAAAATTTCTTCGTTAGATCGGGAAATTCGTAAAGCAGTGCTTCGATAAAGATCCGAGTATTAACAGTGTATTAGTAATGAGCATTTCACTGAATCTCCCGGAAGCGATGTTCATCCGTGGCACGAGCACGACGCCGTTGTGCACATTGTTTTCTCTGACAAAGCTTGGTCCCCTTGTTTCACCTTGCGCGTTTCACCTTGGTCGCCTTGCGCAGTGGTTCGCACCATCCTATAGTGTAGCACGAAACGCAGCTGCGCATGTGGCGAGCACCTCCTAGCGCCTCCCGTGGTGTTTGCCCGTTGGAATGTAGAGCTATACAGCCTCGCTGTAAAGGTCCTACTCTCTCTTGCATCAGCAATGAGCCTATGACAGTGGGTGCGGGATCGGTGAGCCGAATCGAGTGGGCCTATCCTAAAAACAACAGAATTATGAATTGGCAATTTACTACTGAGAGCAACGAAGCAAGTGCCCCATGCTAGAAACCGCAATGATGCGCAATGAGTTTTCCTTATTCTGAAGAAATTGAGCTTTTGATGACACATACTGTCTGCACTGTTCATTCGGTACATTTTCTCGTTTTACTGTGTTCTGGTTCCGAAAATGACGTCAGCTACCGGCGCATCTGAGACGTAGCCGAGATGGAGATACAGACCAATGGCGGGCGTACGCTATTCAGTCAACATTACGCGTTTATCGTCTTTGTACGGTAGTAGGCGCGCGGATTACTGTACTGTGAGTGTTGAAAGGACGAGTGCAGGTTCTATAAGGATGCGCCAGCAGATATCACGTATGGGCTGATGCGATAACGTAGCTGCTGGTGCACGACAGGGTGCGTCCGTTGAGAAGCGGCAAACACTAACCGATAAAGGACAGATCCTAGATTCTCCTGTTAATGAATGCTATTCGAACTAAAAGCGCTTTATGAACGAAGGCTGTAGGTACACCCCTCGCAGAAAAAAAAATGTACCGCTACTTTTAGGACATGCACTTGTGGGCATTGTTGCCAGCAAACGCGCCATCAGCAACTCAAAATGTGAAAGTAATGATCCGCTGATTCCCAGCCTACACATTTACTAATATCCGCTCCACATTTCAAATTCTGCTTTACGCGATTTGCGAACTGCAATACCTTCAAATTTATAAAAATCCGCTTCGCATTAACGAGTGGTATTTCAGACCAGGATCGCAAGTATGTTTCTTTGTACTACTGGGACAGGCAAATTTAGCAGTAATATCGCCCGTCGTTAGAGTTGGCTGACTTGCACATGAGCTGTACAAGCACCCATCAAATGAACTTACGCTCGTGAGCAACAATGTTGCCATGTGATGTCTTCGCTGGACGCACGCTATCATACCTGTTCGACGATCGCATGCTGTGGCGTGAAAGCTTCGGGCTAAACAGTGAGACGCTGCAGAGGTATGCTTGTGAAATGAAAATCAACCTGCTCTAGGGCGCAGGTGGCGGCTGCTTCGGCTGACGGGACATCGGTACGCACGCCGCGCATACCTACACACGCGCACATGGACGCACATGCATCGTTCGTAGAATTATTCGTCCTAACAACGAGCATGGTCTTAATTCATATATGCCCAAACTCAGAAAAAATGACAAAACAATTTTTTTTCACAAAAGTATACTTCTACCCTCTTATTTTTCTTAAGTTTCTTATTTACTGACAGGTAAAGGAAACACTGTTTTTCACGACGTTCTATACATATAGGACACTGGGCATTAGGGGTGCTATGTGCGGGTGTGGCAAGCCTTAAAACATTTCACGTGCACACCGACATTGCACTTCTTCCTCTCCATGACGTCTTTCCTACAAAGCACGCGTTTGCCCGGAGAAAGCGGTCGGCACGAGGCAGCATGAAAAGCAAGCAGTGTCTAGGCCTGCACACGTTGAGAATGAGGCCTGCTTGATGTGCTGTAGGTGGCGCTAGTCATCAGCTAAAGAAATAGCGATGTTAGAGTACATCAAAGAAGCGTCCTATATGTAGGACACTGGGCATATATGGGTTAGCATGCTCGGGTTCACTGCATGAAGTGTAGCTATATTCTGGCGCATGATTTCATCGATACCATTATGGCGGCGTTTACCTATTCGCTGATATCGGCAAACTTTGTCGAAGGTACGTGAGCGAGGATCTTGTTGAACAAAGCAACGAAAATCATCCTGTTTATGTTATGGTTTTTATAAGCGCAGGCGGTGGTCTCGGCTCTACTGAATATAGCCCTGCATCAAGTTTCATCGGTACACCGTACGGCAAAGCCGAAGCTTCTTCCAGCCCAGAGTCCCAGACAACGCAGCGGTCTTCTGAGAATATCGCTGCTGTTGAAGAAGCAAGCAAAACTTATCTTTCCATGATAAAGGATGACATGGCAAAAGTGCGGTATGCTACAAGTTCTGTTTACGGTTATATAACCTTCCTATATAGAAAAATGCCTTATAAGAAGGCGCTAAATAGTTACTAGCATACAAGTGTCTATTAATTAAAAACAACCGAGGTGACAGCGATTTGGTACTTTGAAACGTATACACAATATTTAGAGCAGAAGCCACCACGGTAGCATAGGTATTACGAAGCACCAGACGTGTAGATCACATACTTTCGTACTTTCTCCACTAAAAAAGTATTTTGGACATTAATAGTTTCCATTGTCTTTTTAGTGATACTGCCGTTATCCATGGCGCATAGCGTAGCCATTTCAAACGCGATCGCGTTATTAAGGCGCGTGTGTCAATGAAAATCTGCAATTGTCCGCGTCGGCGGCCTTTGTCTGTTAGCGAAAAATTGCAGTGGCCGCAAACAATTAAAATCAGGGTACGAGCCAGAAGCTCGCGCACGCATTCTGCGCGGCAGTCAAGAGAAATTATAGACCATTTCATTTCTTATTCTTTCCCGAAACTCTGTCTCTCTCAAGTATTGTAAATAACTTGCAAGTACGTCACACCGCGGAACTCTGGGATACGATATCGGCATGCGCCGCCATCACCGAGCAGATGGCAGCAGACGACACCGAGTCAAGCTGTGCGGCTCTCGCATTTCCCGTCAACGCCGTACGTCGCAATGGCGATTTGTGCGATATTTGACTGCCGCAACCATACGTGCTGGAACCATACTCCGAAACCATACGTGGCATTCGTAGCTGGAGTATTAATATCAGTTATTTAATTACCGAGGCACAGGATCGAGCAATAAAAAGCATCGAGGAAATTGCGCTACAAAGTACCGAGCAGACATCTTCAACAATCCCATGCGCGGTCCCCTGTGACGTCATTCTGCAACGGCTGCCTCTCATCAGAAGATCTGTTGCTAGTTTCGTGCGCATGAAATAAAACTATACAAGGCTCGAACTAGCCTGGAAAAATCACCGCACATGCGCAAATACATGACCCGCCTTACTGTTCATAATGTTTCCAGTATGACCGGACGATCACTTTGACAGATCCCCTGAGCGGATCAAACTTGAAGAATTTCGTTCGCAAAATTGATAAACGGATTTTTCGGTCCTTGAAACTCTAAAATTGTGATGTAACGGCACCCGAAAGCTGCCTTGGTATGGCATGGCATTTACCGCTAAACCATGCCTGCGCATGGCAAGTCCGCAAGGGTAGCCCTCCCACGTCGCCCCGATGTGGAGCCTCTTTCATGTCCGGGCAATGCAGACGTAGACGATCACGTGAGGCTATGACAGGCTGCCGATATGCAAAGAAAAATGCTAGGATTGTGCGAACAGGCCGAGCAAGAAAGCTGCGAGGCTACGATCGGTGTCATCTGTCGCGTAAGCCATGAAATAACGAAAGCAACCAGTGTAGCGTTCGTGAGGGAGCATCCAAGCGGACAAAATGCCACAGCCAGCCCCAACGCCATTCGGCACGCGATAGCGCTACCGATTGCCGAGTCCGTTGTTCCATGCATGGGTGCGGTGGGCAGCCTCGTTGAAAATAAACTGGGGTCATGACTATGGCGGCTAGATGTTCTATAATGCGATACCGTTGGAGCGCACACTCGTAGAAAAAGCCTGTGCTGTAATTGTTTGATTTAAAAGTATGCCGATATTCCATGAACTGTCGACGCTGGAAAGGAAAGTACGCGAATGAATTTGCCATAAATATTCGCGTTTCGACCCGTGAGCACTGTTCAGTGAATAGCCAGGTCGCTGCCTGTTGTTCCTTTTAATTAATTGGCTTGCTCACGCATTCTGCCATTTAGGCACCGCCGGTGTGGATTTGGCGGATGATAATGAAATGTCATAGATCACATTTTTTGTGCATTCAGTGAAATGGTTTCTATGCTTTTTGTCACAGTGATAACCCAGTGCTTCTCACCTGTTCACCTGCCTGCATAGGAAGACCAGGCGGTTTGTGGCGAAAAACACTCGTACCCCCTACTTTCCCTGCAGTCTTCTTCAGCCTGCGAGAGAAGTCGTCAATGTGTAGGGAACGGCAGCTAAGCGAGAATGTGTGTGCTCCTTTGATCTCTCATTTCTGGTCGTTGTAAAACTTACGAGCAGCTTTTAGGCTAGGCCGTTTCAAAAGCTTCTAGGGGACATGGCACTCGTCAAGCCGTGCCACTTGGTTCATGAAATTGGCCTTTGTCTGGTGAGGGCGATTTTGGACGAGGGCACTTCTCAAGGCGGCTAGGTCGTTATTTGTTTAGGTAGCTTAGAGTATGCTGAAGAATAAGGAAGCGACTTCTTCCGAGACCGCGGAACACATCTACAGCAAAAGTGATATTCAAGCACTAGTAGGAGCAAATACAAGAATCTCAATTCACGTCGTGACGGTACTTTTTTAGTGTTCTCAAGTCGTGGGTTCTTGTAAAACGCGTAGTGAATAATGTTGATGTCCTCGATTGCCGCCATGGTTGAAGATCGCAGGACCACAAGGTAGTTGTCGACGTACATGAACACATTGACGCCTTCGAACACTGCAGACTGGCATCAATGCCTCTGTGATACCGCGCCAACCAGGCGACAGGTGCGAGGCATGGCCTATGCACACACCTTTTTATTCTGGACGAAGACGTTTTCTTCAAACTTTACTATGAATGAACGGAGGTAAAATGTTCATAGCTCCCGGAAGCTACCCACGCTTGTTACACATACATTCTGGAACTCAGCGATGCGGGTTCTAGACCTTCAGCGCTTACAGGTGTTCCTACGAGTATGTTCACATGGGACTATTCAAAGCAGAAATTTGGGCAAGTTGATGGTAGCTGAACTTGTGCATCTTAACAAGTGCAATGGAGCAAACACAGAAGGAGGAGACACGTAAACAGGAGGGGCGCAAGAAATCAAATGAGAGTTTACGGACTTAAAAAGATGGAAATTAGAAGTACGCGTAGAATCCACAAATAGGTGCAGATGCAGACGGCACTTCTACCACAAATACCTTCAATGTCTCTTAAGGTTTTTCCTTGGCATGCAAAGCCAGTGAAGGTGTGCTCACAGATTTATCTGCTTCTAGGCTCATGCAGTAAGCCTCATAGATTTCGCGAGCTTGCTGAGCGGCAAAGCTGCTCAAGATACGGGTGCCCTGAAAGTCAGGCATGCGAGAACATTCGAATGGTTTGCAACTGGACTAGTTGGTGATCTTGCATGTCGAGTGGTTGCAGCGAAAAATTAGACGCACGGACGAAGGAAAGAAACACGAAGACACTGCTGACTAACAGAATATATAAGTGCGAAGAATGTACGTGCAAAAGAGTGGAATCTGCATTAGCTTTCGGGTGGCAACATACCTGTCGGAAATTCTCTTGCCGCCTGCGACAGGAAGATTCAAAATTCCCTGGATTAACCTCATGTGGTAGGAGTGTGCCACTGTGTAGCTGTCCATCTTGTACTGTGCGCTGATGACACAACAAAACCTCGATGTGACACCGAAAAAGAAATGCTAAGAATCTTCAATGAGGCCTGTCCGGACTTCACCTTCATAGTCGAGAAGCTTTCAGAAAACGGACTTGGATTCTTGGACCTCGTCCTGACCTTCGAACCTCAACATGTATGTTGGAGATATGAAACCAGGTCAAGCCAGAACTTCCTCCCGTCAGATTCATGTCACTCAAAGAATGTCACCACGGGACTCGCGTTCTCGGCTCTATTAGCGCAGAAGGGAAGTCGTGCCCACATCAAATGAGACACAGTTTCCAGCGTCGGGTCACAAGGCTACAAGGTGGTGGTTATCCAACCCACGTCATCATAGCCATAAGCTTCTCAGTACTCGGAAAAATGAAGAGGCGCGAAAAGAAAGAAGCCAAGAAGCTGAGTATCAGAGCCCACAGCGTCAAATAGAAGTGATTACCTAGGTGCATGGTCTTAGCCAAAACCTGAAGACAGCTAAGCGCCAAGCCATATGGTATGTTCTGCCCCGCTGAAAAAACGCAGGATGTGCAGGCGCGTCAACAATGACAAGGTGAAAACGCGATGCGAGGTGAAGCACAAGAAGTACGTACCATGTGACCAGGGCTTAGTATACAGCATACCTACTGTCATGTGGTTTCGTGTACATAGGGCAGACGGAACCACATGACACATGGCTGCGTGAACGCAGAGCAAGGGCACACGCGAACAACGTTCAGGCATGCACAATCACAGGCCACCTGTCAGCGCATTGTCGGAAATGTGGGTGCCAAGCACTCTTTGACAGCGTGGAAGTGATTGCCAAAAGGACGGACACAGGCGCTCGTGTAATTTAGAGGCTATAGCAATAAAAACGAAATGCACAGATTGTATCAGTGCCCACTTAGTTGTGCTGTCACAGAAAGAAGCTGACTCGCTTCATGACAAGTGCCCCACTCTAATCTTGTTTAAGCCTTTCTAATCTATTACCACCAGCTCTTAACTGTAGATAGCCGCACCTATACATTCTGCACAGGGTTTCAATATACGGCAGTGTCTCCGTGTTTCTTTTCTTCGTCCGTGCGTCTATTTTTCGCTGCAACCACTCAAAATGCAAGAACGCCTGCGGCAGTGACCTACCAAATGTCCACCCCCCGACAATGAATTGACAGCTGCGCGATGCTCTCTCAGCCTTCCATTAATGCAGCCGCCAGTTTGACCGATATAGCACATTCAACAAGTGGGATCCTGTAGCACCACACCTACTTTGCATTCAATGAATATTGTGGCGTGCTTAATTTGCAGCCAGCCTGAACAGCCACATTCATAAGACTGCACATAAGTAGTTCGCATAAACATTGCGATATTAAGGTATTTACCGAGAATACATGAATCTTCGATTGTGTATTATGCTTCCTGGAGCAATAAGAGACGTTAGAAAGAAACAACGCCTAAGCCACAAATTTGATGTCTCAACCCCTCAGTCAGGAATAGCCATGCCGCCACGAGAAACGCCTTTGTCCGATCGTGCCCCCACCAGACAGAAGCCACTTTAATGACCCAGGTGGCACACTCGACGACTGCTGTGTTCTCTAGGGAACTTTAGAGCGGCCTACCCAAAAAAGTCAGTTTCGCCGCAACGGCGAAGCAATGAATGCGATAGCAATAAATTCGAATGTAACGCGAAGAACGGAAAGCAGCTCGAAATTGCCAGCGCGTCGCTCGAGCCCAAAGGACGCACGAAAAGAACGCACACAGGACGAGCGCGAACTATCATGCGTCACAGCTCGACACTGGAAGCGCACTGCTCAAACATAAAGCAGGACGCACGAAACGAACGAACAGGTACATACAGGACGAGCGCGAACGAACTGTACCAGTGGTTACTTATTTCCGTTTGAACAGCGCGCCTCTTTCGCAAACGCGGCCGCTGCAGCGTCGAAGCGGCCTTCGTACGCTCTGTCACTTCAGCGCAGACATCGCCGGGGGAGCACAAGACATACAACCCCCCGCTCCCCCGCCAGCCGCCCCCTTCTTTCCTCAAGATAAGCGCACGAAGGCGACCACGTTCGCAGGAACGGGGTCACGATCTTTAAAGCGCGCCACGCGCGGACATCGCGCCATCTACGTGGTAACTCAGAAAGGATACTGATGTAAGAGGTGTATATAAACAAGACGAGCGCGAACTAATTGTGACAGTTGTTACTTATTTCTGTTTGAACAGCGCGCTCCTTTCGCAAACGCGGCCGCTGCAGCGAGCGAAGCGAAGCACCCCACCGGCCGCCCCTTCTTTCCTTGAGATAAGCGCACGAAAGCGACGACGCCCTGTAGAGCGAAGAGCAACGGCGTTCGCACGGGCGGGGCGACGACCTTTAAAGCGCGCGCGCACGTCGCGCCATCTATGTGGCCACTAAGAAAGCATCCTGAATTACATGGTGTATATAAATAGCTCGCGTTAGCAGGCTGAAAGACTGTGCTGTCGTGGCCTAACGTCTAACGCGGCGGGCTGCAAAGCGAGAGGTCGCCCGTTCGATTCCGCGCGTCGGGAAGAATTTCTTAATTATTTTTATTTGTGGCTTTTCTATATATATATATACATATACATATACGGTGAATGACGGCGGCCACCGACGGCAAAAATCAGCCGAGACTGTCCATATAATTGCTATCGCAATAAAAGAAGTCACAGCTTCGCCGCAAGGGCGAAGCAACGAATGCGATAGCAAGAAACTAATGCTATACGAAGTGAGGCTCGCCAATGGATACTCTCAATTTGAACAGCGCTCCTGTTGCAAAGGCGGCCAAAGCAGCGAAGGAAACTAGAGTGCTTCAAGTGTCGAGCTGTGACACTTGATAGTTCGCGCTCATTTTCTGTTTTTTCGATTAGCGGTGTCCCTTGAGCTCGAGTGACTTTCGTACGCTCCGTAACATGAGCGCGGACATCATGGTGAAAGCGTGAAACATCCCTCTTCCCCTCAGCACGAGAAAACCGCGCGAGCAGACAGCGGAAGGGCAAGGTTCTCCCTGCGCAAACATAACAAGAAGCGAGCGCGCTCGCCGACGACTTTTAAATCCACCCGTCGCGCTCCTAACACCATCTCGCTGGTAATGAAAAAACGCTTATAAGCGCCTAGCGTCTCTGAGTCCATCCAGCGGTAAATGGTGTGTATATAACGCTCGCCGTTAGGTACGTGGAGGATCTGCGTTTCGTGGCGCAGTGGTTAGCGCCACTCGCTGCGGAGCGGGAGGTCCCTGGTTCGATTCCGCGCTTCGGAAGCATTTTTCTGAATTGCTTTTCTTCGGGGCTTTTATATATATATATATATATATATATATATATATATATATATACTATATACATATACGGTGCATGACGGGCGACGGCAAAATTCAGCCAAGACTGTCCATATAATTGCTATCGCAATAAAACTGCTCGACACTCTTAAAACGACCAGCAATAAGAGACCAAAGGAGCACACAAGCTGTCGCTTAACCGTCGTTCCCCATAGTCTTTTCTCATAGGCTGAAGAAGACTGCAGGCCGAGCCGGGTACGAGCTTTGTTTTCTGCCCTAAGGCGCTTGGCCTCTCTATGCAGTTAGGTGAACAGGTAAGACGCAGTCGACTCTTGGTGTGACAGGAAGCATGGAATCAATTCACTGAATGCGTGAAAAACGTGGTATATGAAATTTCGTTATCATGGGGAAAATCATTCGTAGGAACAACCGGAAAAAGCATAAGTGACCGAATGCGTGAACGTGCCAGTCCTTTAAAATGAACTGCAGGCAGGGGGCGGAAACTCCATGTACCCCCGTAGGACTGCGCCATCGCATGCTGATACTTCGCGGCAGGGCCGCTTCCACCGCTGGCGGCTGCCGGGTAACCAACTAGAAATAATTCACAAACAAAACATTTCTTTCATGAAGTTACTGGTGAGGTCAGCAAATAGAGCGAAAGGGGGCGAAACCGATAGGTGGAGGGTTACCGCGGTAGCTCTCCTTTCCCACTTCGCATGCAAGCGGAATGTGTTCATGCACACTCCCAGGTCCGCTGGCCGCTCAGACGACGCGATCACTTGTTAAATTTAGTGTCTTAATTTTGCTTCGTGTGTTGTGAAGTGGGCAAGTTTAAGCTGGCCGATTAAGACAAAACTCGATAAACACAAGTAAAATTTAAATCTTCTTTTTTAATCACACGTTTCATACTAAAGACAGTGGACATACACGTAGTGTGAAAGTCAATCTGCATGAGGGAAAAACTGCAATGACGTAAAGAAGACGGGGACGAAGCGAAGACACGAACAGACAACACGGGCGCCATACGGACAAACACGGGCGTCTGTTCGTGTCCTCGCTTCGTCCCCGTCTTCTTTGCGTCATTGCAGTTTTTTCCTCAAGTTATGAACCAACTAGCTCAGCAACAAGCCCTGTCAATCTGCAAAAGCAGCTTTATTTACAGCTGAAATATGCATATGAGGAGCAAACATTGAACCCAGAATATCCGAGCCAATGCGAAAATTAACAATCACGAGTAGGCCACGTCGTACCTGACTCCATCTCGTCTGTTATGACGGGCACGCATTCTTCTTTCAGAACTTGAGTACCAAACAAGTTGGTATTCCATTATGAATTGCATTTGCGCACACACAAGACACGATAGACTCGATCGTCTCGTCCTTTCTTTCTATCGTGTCCTGGGTTTTCTTGCGCAAATGATATTGATAAGTCAGAAGTTCAGGGGAAGCTGGAGGCATGAAGGGATGAGAAAATATTGATAAGCGTTTCTTCATTACCAGCGAGATGGCGCGAGGAGCGCGTCGGCGAGCTCGCTCGCTTCTTCTTCTATTTGCGCAGCGAACCTTGCCCTTCCGCTGTCTGCTCTCGCGGTTTTCTCGTGGTGAGGGGAAGAGGGATGTTTCAAGCTTTCACCGTGATGTCCGCGCTCATGTTACGGAGAGTACGAAAATCACTCGAGTCCAAGTGACGCCGCTAAACGAACAAACAGAAGATGAGCGCGAACTATCAAGTGTCACAGCTCGACACTTGAAGCACGCGTTTCCTTCGCTGCTTCGGCCGCCTTTGCAGCAGGCGCGCGTTCAAACTGAGAGTATCCATTGGCGAGCCTCACTTCGTATAGCATTAGTTTCTTGCTATCGCATTCATTGCTTCGCCCTTGCGGCGAAACTATGACTTTTTTGATCACGGCCCTTAGTCTCATGAATTTGTTTTTGTTTCGTTCCTGGTTGCAGTTGTTAGCCTTGTCACCTGATTACAAGTCTTTTTTTTTACTTTGTTGCTCTGATTTCGCCCTAATATTGCGCTGGTTTGCCGAAATGCTCATGAACCAACTAGTCCCCCTAACCTTAGTCTAAAATAGCAGATTTTAAGGCAGGCGCAATTCGCTGAAATATATACGAATCTGAAAACATGTTCCTGTTATTGTTCCTGTAATAAGTAAATTCAAGTTAAATTACGGCTGCATGTGCAGATCTACGGTAATGCCCGAAATATCCACCTCCCCGTCTTTAATATTCACATCAGTAGCACTAACGAATAGCAAGCGACAAGCGGACATGGTTATTTTCGTGTGTTAATACGTCATCCGCTATTTGTTGGCTTTGCATTTGGATACACGCCTTTCGTGCTGTTCGTTCAAAATTTTAGATCACGCTGCCTTGGAATGTTTTGAGTTAATACGCTATATACTTTTCTTATTCTTCATGCATATCCTTTTGTGCAATTTATATTCTAATATTTGCCTGCATTTACGTGCATATACATTAGTTCTTAGTATTCTCTTTGCCTTAACTACGTTTATTTCGTAGTCTTCCAGTTTTACTGTTTGAAATATTTCAAATCGCCTGTTGATATTACACGCTTTCTAGAAATCTTAAAGTTATAGACCGTCTAGCGACCCTCGTGGCTCCACATGATTGCACAAGTGCTATTTCAAACAAAGGGGCAAAAGCTCACGCTCAAATCAAATTCCAAAGCTGCATTCATGGTACCTGGTGGGAATTTAAGAGTTCAACGCAAATAAAGAACTGGCTTCTAAAAAAGCGAGATGGGTATGACTGCACTAGAAGAGACTCGGACAAGTTTTTGTACCAGTGTAGTCCTGTCACCTTCTTCGCGTTTTTATCCTCTCAATAATCGAACACCAACTAGCCCAAACTGCCAGAATTCACTCACAATATCCTAATGGCTAAGTTGCCCCGAACAAAGATTAGTGAAATATTGCCTCAAAATAAGCAGCTTCCCCTTTCAGGCCTTTACTGCACCGAATAACAGCGCATCGGCAACTGGACCCTACATCGTCTGGGGGAGCCGGTTATTTCGGAGAAGTTACTTCCTGTGCTGGACTATCACGATCGCCCTCTACCATGATCACTATCACAGAAAGCGCCGAAGTAACCATCGCTGCGAATGGGACGCCTGCACTGCAGAATGTTACACCACAGTGCTCAAATATTTCGAAACTACAAGGGCCTTCGTCAACCAAAACTGCTAATACACCATTGAACGACACGAAACAAGTAAGTATACGCGAAAACAATTTACATTCGGGTGCAATAGTTGCAGATGGCAGCCGCAGTCGCTGATAAAGGCAGCACTTTGTGCTCGTAATTGAAGCGGGAGAGCGTCGTGACGAACACCATCTCATTAATTGTTATTTTAAGTTTTATTCAGATATATAGTGAATACGGGATGTTTCTATGGATTCACTTTATAATAGGCATAACATAAGTGAAAAATAATGCAGCAGGAAATGCATTATTGCCAGCATGTAAAAAAATATTTCCACCTGGTCGTTGTATTTCTAGTTGAAATCGCTCTAGATGACAGTGACGTTCCGTGCAGGAAATTTTCTGTTTTTCAGACATATTTTATATTGTATACTGTTATTAGAATCTCTAATATGATCATATATCTTGAAGTGACACTTGATCACAACTTATCTTAAATGATGATCAAGTCACTCGTGGTACTAACATTTTGGATTTTGTCTTAATGACTGCTCCAGACACTGCTGGATTGCTTTCCTAGATTGAAAGATATAGCGTTCGTAAGCTCTTTGCTTTAAAATTAATCGACTGTTGACTTTTTCAGGTGCCACTACAAAATATACTCTCGATTACAGTAGGGCTAATTACAAGAGAATAAAAACCGAATTAGAAGTTTTCATAATGGCCTTTTCATGCCGTCCTTTGCTTCACGGGCCGAGAAAGAGAACTGAAGGAGTTTTAACTTGAAAACACTGGTTAGTTGATAAAGATGCACTGCTAATTTGTATAAACAACGAGAAACCGATTCTTTAGTTAACTAAACAACTTCGTTCTTCTAGGCAGTAAAAATGAATGGTTTGTTCAATATCGCATAGCGCGAAAACACCGTTGGTCATTGTGAAAAATACAAGCAATGCCTGCGGGCTCACTGCAAGAAATTAGGCGCAGCCAAAAATAAATATTTTGACGACTTGCCCTTTTATAAACAATAATAAAAAAATCCAGGAAGTAACTGGTCCTAAAATGGCCACTGATCGTATTACTATGCATGACGCGGAGCAAACTCCGCTCTCTGGTGATGCTTGTCCAGTTGCTTTTGATGCTTATTTCTCGTCCATGTTTACGCAATAGTGTGCCAATGTGCCGTGGGTTCCACAGCAAAATTTTTATCTCATTGCACCAATTATGCTTACTGCCGAATGTAATATTACGCTCATTACTCATCCTAAGGTTTCTAATTCATGGGGTATTAACGCAAACTACCAAATACTAATGAATGCTGTAAATATTTCCATTAGCAATGTCCCTCCTTTTTAACCAGTCTTTATGATCATGCGAGCTTCCTGAGGAGTCTAGATCGCTAACGTCGTTCCCTTATACAAAGCCGTTGACAGGCGCTATAGTGATTATCGACCTATTTCACTAGCATGCATATGCTGCAAATTACTTGACCATACCATAGCTTCTGATATCTACAGTCAGCTCGAATCCAATCATTTTTTTCCTGCAATTGGCTTGGCTTCACAAAAGGCTTTTAAACTGTGCCTGATCGCCTATTAATTTCCATATTATCTGCCCTTTGTTTAGGTTATCTTAGCTTCGTAAGTTTGTCTTTGCGAGGAAAGTTTGCAGTATAGTTAACAGCGCTTCGTCTAACTTACGCCACATCTCGTCCTGTGTCCGCCAAGATAGTGTCCTTGGTCCATTGCTCTTCCTAATATACATTAATGAATTACCTGCTAATATATTATCCTCAGTTAGGTTGTTCGCTGACGACTGCATTATCTACCAAACTAATAAATTCTCTTATGTAAAATGGTCATCTAATTCATAAATGGTGCGAAATCATCTCCCCTAACACCTCAATGTGCAAGTGAATTACTTCTAGCCGGAAACGCACCAAATCAGTATTTCATAATTTGATTATAATACTGATAATTACAATGCTCCATCGTACAAATATTTCGGCGTCTACCTTACATCAGCTCCTTCATGGGCTACGCATGTGGCAACTATCTTCCAAAGCTTCAGTCTCTCGGATATCTGCATAGAAACTTCTGTAACGCACCTTCTAATGTACGAAAATTGGCTTATGTAACCTTTGTTTTTCCGAAACTGGAATTCGCTTCACCCGTAGGGTTACCATTTTCAAGACTACCTTATCTGCATGTTGCACACTGTTCAGAATTGAGCATCTTCCAACAAGCGAATAACGTATAGAACTACTACGATATTTCTTGCATTACACGAACAAAATAAGATATTTTCCTTCAGTCAATAGAAAATCGATGCACGGTTGCCATTCTATGTTAGTTTACAGCTACATATATATAAATAAATATCGGTCTGACGATTCATGCCTCTGTGCGCCCGTTTCGACGGATTCACATTGGGCTCAGTTTCATGAGCATGCATCGTCAGACGCAGACGTTTAACCCATCACTGACTCCAGATATTGCGCACTGGAACACTCTTACGGACCACATGCACCTCCTCGAAATTTTCATGACACTCTCGCTGCACCAACTGAAATTTGGGGTAGTTCGTAGGAATTCTGTTTCTTCTGTAGCCTTTTCTTTTCGCTACTTGTTCAAGCATGAACATGATTACGTTTATTGAAAATATTGTATAGTGATGTTCGACTGCACTGATTGTAACCTTTGCTTCGTTACCTTTTTATTCAATGCTAACTTTTCTGTCACCCCTCACTCAACGCACTTGAATGGGCAAGTAAGAATTGTGAGTAAATAAATGTATATACGTCAAGGAGTATAAAATATGAATATGAAGGTCCGCGCAGCTTGCTATGAAAAAAAAACTGATAGGCCTCTCCCTTGAAGATAGGAAGAGTACTGAGTAGATCGGAGAGCAGGCGGGGGTAGCCGATATTCCTGTTCACCATTAGGAGGGAAAAATGGACCTAGGGGGTACGTAATGACAATCAGTGCCCAATCAGAGTGACGGAATGAATACCAAGACATGGGAAACGTAGTCGAAGATAGCAGAATGCTGCGTGTGACGAATAAATGATAAAATTTACAAGCATGAAATGCAACCTGCCAGCGCAAGACAATATAAATTGGAAATAATCGGCAGATGTTTCTTTCTCCAGAGGAATGTGCTAGGTTTATACAAATATTCACGATAGTGTATCCACTATATTTTAGCCCGAATTAATGATGCATAGCGTCTTTCTCCTGAGAATCTAATTGCTCAGTCTCTGCGCCCGCTACGGCAAATTACTGTTCCTGCGAACTCTTCGAAAGAAGGATTTGAGCACCCTCCCTGCCCCCCCCCCCTTAAAAAAGAAACAGAATTGTAATCAGTGCTTGTAAACAATAATTACAATGAAAGCATTGTAATGTTTCCGCACTTTATTAGGGTTTCCGTGTATCTCCTCGAATGTATGGATATGGCAAAAAAAATAGAATTTTGCCAATCAGCACCCAGCCCGTAATTACAAGGCATTCTATCTCCCCCTCATCCCGCGCTGTCACCTGCCTCGCTCAAACTCTGCTTTATCAGATTACCAAAAAATATTCTGATGAGGGTCATGGTTGCCGGTGGATGAAGCGCAGGAAATGACTTACTTCCTGCCATATTTCGTGCACTAGTGTCACTTGTTTCTCAAGAAGAGCGAATGTTTTGCTTCTCTACAGAATGCAAGAACTGCGCCGGAGGTGGATGTCTGCGACCTGTCCGACATTTTGGGTGGTCGGCTTTGTAAGAAGCGGAGATCCGCAACTGACCCTCGTGATTCATTCACTAACACAAGTCCAGGCACTGTCGGCGGCGAGAGTCTGGAAAAATTGGTGGGCTTACGTACACCAAGCATACGGCGCGTCCAGGGAGGTGAAGCATCAAGACGAGTGCACGTTCCAAGAGATCTCGAAATAAGAGAACAAGGCCCCTGCCTGCTCGTACTCGGGATTTCCGCCGAACAAGCCGCTACAGCATCCTTTGGCGCCCCTGAAGGAATACGTAAGCAGATTCATCTGTTTAGCAAACGATCAACTCGCGGTATCTAAATCTACGCATAGACGTAAGAGGCTGCCCAGGCGGCGCTGCGAAAAGCACTAGCACCAGTGTCCTCGTCGCAGCCCTGGAGCTAACTCTGTAGTGCAAAGAGAGCAGCCCGCAACCGAATGTGCGTAGGCCACAATAGAACCCCGCTTTTCGTTGATGTCGAGGCATGGTTTCCTGAAAATCAAGCACCTCGAAAGCTTCTTGAGCCAATCCACGCTTCAGAACAGTAGGAAACTCATCGAAGCGAACTGCGGGTATCATGCAAATCAAGTTTATTTCGGAGCGCTGCAATTAGCAAGTACAAGTGAGCATCGCACGACATCGAGTTCGAGGCAAACCCTCCGACGGTGGTTCTGTAGCGCCTAAATGCGTTAAATTCGGGTATATACATAGTCATCCATGTTCAATTTAGTTAGCTATGTATGTGAAGATCAGTGGTACAAAGCTCGCTTTATCGGGGACAAATTCCCCCCAATGATTTTCACCTTTTCATTTGCATTCTCCCTTCATCTCTCGCTTCCTGTACGTTGGACTGTTTTATTACGCATCCTCGAATATTCTGTTGACGGTTGCCATCCGTTTGTCTATACTGCAAATGGGAATACGTGCGTGTCCGCTTTCGCGGGGCCTCACCAGTGGCAGAACCGTGGCCTCCGAGATTGGCTTCAGCAATCGTGGAGGCCATGGGCAAAACAAACCTGAAGATGGTCACGACCAACATTTTGCGATTTATTTGCATGACACACGTGTTAGCATTTGCTAGCTAGAACCGGAACTCAGAGCCTTCAAAACGTACGTTCAGATTATGAGAGATTGCGGTGTGCGTGATGTTTATCACGCTTCTTCAGTCTGCCTCTAGCTGCTGACTCTGTGTTACAGGGCGCGCACCATGGCCGAGGCTCTGCTGAGCTTCATAGTCAAAGTTACGACGGTTGTCCATCAGGGCTACGCAAAACTATACCAAACACGTTCGCAACGGCCCGTATCCCGCGCTCTAACCATTCTGCTTCGTACGACAGCTATGGAAATTGATAAAACAGAACGTTGTTATTGAGTCATTTACGCCCATGGCAACTCAAGACGCAACAGTAGCGTCGACTGCGGCGTTTTTTCGTAGCGCGCGGAGATGCCGCGTCGGCTTTTGTTTTCGCCATCGTTCTGGCGAGTGGTCCAACAAGCGCCTCTTGGCGGTTCGGTGGAAACGTCCAACTAACGGAGGAATTTTAGAGCTCTCTCTCTGAGTGTGAAATGCCCCCTGAGTGAAATGCCCCCTGAATGTTATGGCCCCTGAAAAAGAAATCGACGTCATTAACCAGATCACTGCGACTACCGGTGTACATGCGTTCAAGTCACCCGAGAGGTGTTGCTGTTTCGAACTCAATCGGTCTGAGGACGCGAAAACGAGCTCTCACTGCGGCGTCTCTTACAACGAGCATCTCGGGTGCGCGCGCGCCTGCTCGGTAGCCCCGCGCTCGTGGCCGCTGCAGCGACCAAATAATTTCAAAATTAACGTCTTCAGTGCAGGCGACACCTTTTTCGGTACCTGCTGGCCTTTTAATAAAAAGAAATTCAATCCTGCCTGCATTTTATACACTTGCTGGGCAAGAAGTCGGAATTGCCGATCCTTGCCTAATGGTCTAATTGGAGGTGCCGTAACTATTAGTGCAACGACATTATGCAACATGTTTTTAATGATTGTGAAAGCTGATGTGGAGGAGAATAGGCGAACAAAGTTTAAGAAATGTAAAAAATGGGCTTTTTTTTAATTGTCGTCAGAAGTTCCCATTGTTCGGTGTTTTCTTGAATTTTGCCCGATCATATCTCTTTACTGAAACGTTATATAAATATAAGATTCGGCAATTTGGTAGATAAGCATGCGAAGAACGTAATGCGGAATTTTTGTCGCTCTGCTACAAGGCTTTTTTGAGATAAAGACCTTCAAAATAAAGAAAATCAACGTTTCCTCCGCCAATTTTGAGGCTTTTTGATAAAAACATCTACACTACACAGAAAAACTAAAAATACCTGAGCAGATACAAAAACATGCATATATTCAGTTAAAGAAATTTCAGCTACCTAACTTTAATATATTTTGTGCAAATCATAACGAAAGTTGGCAAAACAGCAGAGCGGATGAGCGCTCCACTCCATCTCTTCGTCATTATTGATTTCCTGTGCTTCGAAAAAATTTTTGGCGGCAAAACAAATTGCGGATCTCTTCTTTCCACTCATCAGGCAATAATATATAAAATTTTGAAATAAATTTGAGAGGTCGACCAGCCATCGTTTCTTCGATCTTACGTTGAATCGATTACCCAACATGCTATGGTTTTGTGTCCACTACCGGAAACTGAATTCTGTACTAAACGGGATGCATATCCCCTTCCGCGCATTGACTACACGTTAGATCGGCTTCGGTGTGCAAAGTTTTTCTCCTCACTAGACCTGAATAACGGATACTGGCAAATCGAAGTTGATGATCGCGAGAGGACTGTTTTTGTTACCCCGGACGGACTCTATGAATTTAAGGCTCTCCCGTTTGGTCTCCGTTGTGCGCCGGCAACGTTACAGCGCATGATGGACACTACATGTACTTTCCGGATCGAAGTGGCAGTATTGTTTAGTGTACCTAGACGACGGTGGTCATCTTCGCCGCTACATTCGAGGAGCACATGAAGCGTCTGCGGTCAGTGTCACAGGTAATCCGTTCGGCAGATTTGACAATCAAGCCAGAGAAGTGCCAATTCGGTTTCGAAGAACTTCTATTTCTCGGGCACGTCGTCAGCGCCCGAGCTGTTCGCCCTGATCCCGCTAAGACAGCCGCCGTCACAAGGTTTCCGGTGCCAACAGACAAAAAGTCAGTACGGAGATTTATTTGTCTATGTGCCTATTATAGACGATTTGTCAGAAATTTCTCGAAGATCGCCGAACACTTAACGAAACTTACGACAGAAGATGTGCCCTTCCAGTGGGAAAACGAGCAAGAAAGCGGCTTCGACGAATTAAGAAAACGACGGGAAAAGCCCCCAATTCTTGCCCATTTTGACGAGGCAGGTGACACATAAATACACACAGACGCCAGCAACATCGGCCTTGGATCGATTCTAATACAGTGGCAGAATGGCGAAGAAAAGGTGATAGCTTACTCCAGCCGGACTCTATTGAAAGCGGACCCCAACTATGCAGCCACAGAAAAAGAATGCCTTGCCGTCATCTGGGCCATCAGTAAATTTGGGGCATACCTCTACGGCGCTGGCTGGCGAACCTCAAAGACCCATCTGGACGACTAGCAAGGTGGAGCCTAAGACTGAAAGAATAAGACATAACCGTGGTATACCGATCTGGGAGGAAGCATACCGATGCCGACTGTTTGTCGCGGGCGCCTGCAGACACAGCACTATCAGAGGAAGAGGACTTTGCGTTTGTAGGCATTGTCGAGACTACTCAAATAGCCGAATGTCAACGCGCAGGCGAAGAATTGGTCCCGCTCATTAAACTACTGGAAGGAGTCGGCGTACGAATACCCCGCATATTTTGTCGAAGCCTCACATCGTTTTGCCTCCGAGGAAATGTTCTCTACAAGAGAAACCTTAAGCCGACTCGTGAAAGTTCTTGCTTGTCATTCCTACAACTATGCGGCAAGAAATACTACGAGCGTGCCACGACGAGCCCACATCTAGACATTTGGGCGCGACTCCTATGCTTGCTTGAATCAGTCTCCATTATTAGATGCGAGGCAGCTGATGGCAGAGTTCAGTCCGGTGGTTGTGGTGGTGTACGGAGTGATCACCCTTACTGCGCATGCGCATCCTCCTCCACTCCTCACCTCTCCTACGCTCCCAGCTGTCGCGCGCCTCATTCTCTTCTGTGCGACGCCGCGATGAGCTTCCTCCTACGCTCTTCCCATCTAACGCGCCTCATTCTCTCCTGCGCAACGCCGCGATGAGCACCAGCGAATGCGCGTCCCCTCCCCCTCTCTCTCCTCGCCTACGCTCCCCCCTCTCGCGCGCCTGTCGACCGCGTTCCCCGCTCGCCCTGTGGGAATTAACGGCCAGGCTAGAGGGAAGACACGACGCGCGTAGCGTTCCTCTTCGCGTTCCACGACGCTTTGAATGGATGGGTGCAGCTTACGGCGCAGAACCTGGTAAGCCAGCTCCTAAAAAAATTACATCTCCGGCTGAGACGAACCATCTCCCCGCTGCTTCGCATCCACACATGGTTCCCTTTAGCGGGAGATGGTGTAATTTTTCATTGGCCCAAACTGTTAGCATCAGTACAGGACTATGTCAAGACATGCCGCGAGTGCCAAAGACGAAAAACACCAAGTATTAAACCAGCCGGCCTTCTAAAACCTATAGATCCACTGAAAGCGCCGTTCCAACAAGTTGGAATGGAGCTCCTTGGACCGTTCTCGACCTCTTCGGTAGGCAAGAAATAGATCGTTGTGGCGACAGATTACTTAACCAGATACGCTGAAACAGACTCCCTGCGCCGAGGCACGGCGGCTGGAGTTGCCAAGTTTTTTGTACACAGCGTAGTTCCTAACATGGCGCTCCAACTGTTGTAATCACTGATCGTGGAATGGCCTTCACGGCGGAACTTATGCAGTGCCTGCTGAACATGATTTATACTGTCCATAGAAAAACCAACGCCTACCATCCTCAAAGCAATGGCCTCACTGAACGGCTGAACAGAACTCTAGCCGACATGATATCTATGTATGTCGATGTTGAGCATACGGAAGTGGGACGAAATTTTACCATAGCGTCACCTTCGCCTGTAACACCGCCGTACAAGAGACCACCAAGGCTACACAGTTTCAACTTTGCGGTCGTGCAGTTACCACAACACTGGACGCCATGTTGCCGATAGACGGAGATGACTACACCCCTGACCTCGACGACTTTCTACAAAGGGTGGAAGAAGCCCGCCAGTTAGCAAGGTACCGAATATGTCGCCAACAGCGGATCGACGCCGACCGCTACAACCGGCGAAGACGTGAAACGCGGTACGACGTTGGGGACAAAGTTTGGATATGGACCCCAGTACGACGACGCGGCCTGTCTGAAAAGCTCATCTGTAGATATTTTGGCCCCTATGAAGTAGTACAGCGACTGAGTGACCTGGTCTATGAAGTCAAACCTGCAGGACACGCGCATTCACGACGACGCAATCCCATGGAGCGCGTGCACATTGTACGCATGAAGTCATACTACGACAGATATGAGGACTAGCCACCCATATCGCCCACTATACTACCACATCGTTCCTCCAAGCCCGTCCGCAAAACGAACTCTGCGATGCGCCTTGAGAGGGGGGATAATGCCATGGAAAACCGCCATCCCTCAGCAAAACGCAGGCGCTGCAAACCAAGCGAAACACTGAAGGCATCGTTACGACAGATGAAGCCAGCCGCAGTCCGCCGGTTGGTCCTGCATACGCACAAGCTTCGAGCGAGTGGCCAACGCGCGTGAGGAAGAGAAAGACGGCGTTCGATGGGGGGCAAGGGGCCGCCACAGGGTTCGGTTTTGTCGGCGTTCCTGTTTAACCTCGCTTTGATTAAGATACCGCCGAGGCTGGAAGAGATACCGGGACTGAAGCACACATTTTATGCGGATGATATTACTCTATGGGTGACCAGGAGTAGCGACGCGCAGTTGGAGGAAACACTACAACAGGCAGTCAATATTGTAGAAGAGCTCGCAGGAGATGCGGGACTCTCATGCTCTCAGCCCAAGTCCGAGCTCTTTGTGGTTCGGGACAAACCACGAGGTCCACATGCAAGGCAATATATTCCGCCACCACCGCTGGAGGTAAAAGTGGGGGGTATGCCGGTCGCCGAAGCCCAAACGATCAGAATCCTGGGCCTATATTTACAGACTAACAGGAAGAATACGGTGGCCCTTGAAAAGCTTAAGAACACGGTCAACGCTACCATAAGGCTAATCAGGCGAATCGATAACCGTAAGAGCGGGATAAAAGAAAAGAATCTCTGTAAGCTGGTACAGGCGTTTGTGCTCAGCAGGATTACTTATGCGACACCTTACATGAAATTGGATACCGCAGAAAAAGGCAAGGTCGAGGCTATGATTAGGCAGGCTTACAAGGCAGCCCTTGGGCTTCCTAACAATGCGTCAACAGACAGGCTACTAAGATTAGGGGTGCACAACACCCTGGAGGAACTACGGGAGGCGCACATGGTGATGCAGCACGCTAGGCTTTCGACAACGGAAACTGGCAGGGATATATTGGAAAGGATTGGCGTTGGCGCCGAGGCTCCCGCTGATGACACTAAAACTCAGGTGCGGCGAGAATTACAGCAAGGCCTTGTACATAAAGCCTTTGCCCAAGAACATGCATCCGATCCACCATGAGGGACGCAGGCAGGCAAGAGCCAGAAATTTACATGTTCAATATGGGGAGTACAAATCGGCAGTCTATACAGACGTCGCGGGATATAAGGACAAGGACGCATTTGCGATTGTGGTGGTTCAGGGGCGTAGCCAAGGGGGGGGGGGGGGGTTGGGGGGTTCAAACCCCCCCCGAAATTTTTCAGTTTTGCTTGCCTATATATACACGCACACATACAAACGCACGCACGAACATACATAAAGTATGCTTGAACCCCCCCCGAAAAAAATTTCTGGCTACGCCCCTGGTGGTGGTGGACAGGCGGGGACGCTTAGTCGCCTCTGGATCAGTCAAAACCCGCTCCTCAGAAACTGCTGAGGAAGCAGCAATAGCGCTAGCTATTACTAATTCTCAGTCTGACCTGATTCTAAGTGATTCAAAAACAGCCATTCGAATTCTGGCGAGGGGCAGAATATCGGTCACCGCCGCACGACTGCTGCACCGAGCCGCGGGGCGAGAAATTCGGGAAATAGAAATTGTCTGGGTACCAGCACACTCTGGAAACCCTGGGAACGAGGCGGCTCACCAAAATTCTCGAGGTTTCGTCAGCCGGGCAGGTGAGCCGCCCGTTCCGGGGAGATCCGCGAGAGATGGGCTGGTGTCCTTTCACGACATCACTAATCATTATAAACTAGAGCGTAGGCTTTATCCGCCCCCGCACAAGCGGTTGACCAAGGCGCAGGAATGCGTCTGGAGAAAACTGCAGACGCGATCTTTTCCCAACCCATACGTGTTGAGCAAAATATACCCGGAGGAGATGAAACCACAATGCAAATGGTGCCAGGCAGTGGCAAGTTATGACCATATACTGTGGGTATGTAGCATGGTGCCGCCACCGGCGGATATTATGCGTGATCCCTCTCTCGAGCAGTGGGAGGCCGTGTTGACCAGCTCAGACCCAGTCGTCCAGACAAGGGTCGTGGAGTGGGCCACACAGGTCGCCGTCAACTTTGGGTTGATGGCCATCTAACACGGAATCGTCCCCTTCTGACGAAATAAAGTTTTTCCATCCATCGATGGAGGCTCGCGAGAACTACGGACTCTCGGTTCTTTTGTAGCGTTAGCTACACTTGCCTAGCCGGAGCCGATCTCGCGTGGATCCTCATGAGCCGTGCTACGCATGTGCGAGGATCAGTGATGTCACACAGCTGGCTCACCGGAGCCGGCATCTCACGCGCTCTCCGCCACCGCCGCGCGCTACTCGCCGCTGCTGGTCTGCGCGTTCGGGAGGAGTGGCGTCGTAACCGCGGCAGACACACTGGCGCCGGCGCGCGCGCAGAGTCCGCCACCGCCGCGCGCGACTCGCCGCTGCTGGTCTGCGCATTCGAGAGGAGTGACGTCGTAGCCATGGCAGACACACTGGCGCCGGCGCGGGCGCAGCTACCCGCCTTCGCTGTGCAGACGCCGTCTAACACTGCGCTGGAGCCGCTTGATAGCGCCTCTAACTGGCGTTTGCAGGCGGGTAACGCCCTCGAGAAGGAGAGCGCAAATGCTGCTCAACGGCGCAGAAGAGCCGAGAAGCTTATCTCATCGGATCCCGAAGTAGTTGCCTGGCAATTAGAGGTTCAGCGTACGAAGAATGAACAGAAGGCTAATAATCCTAGACAATCTGGAAAGCTAAGAATTATCAGCTGAACCTTTGCTAACGCTACGTATATCCTGGCATAGCCGAGCTAAGCCTCTGCAAATTTTTTCCTGAACTGCTGTGTTTCTTTTGGCTTTGGGCACTAGTTCGCCCTTAATAAATAGTGTAAATAGCAAATACTTGTACTGAGGTTTGTTACAATATGTAACGCGTTCCTGCCGAGAAAGTTGTTTGAGCTGTACATTGAGGAGTACTTTGATTTGGGCTCGTTGTTTCATTATCGGACTTGTTCGGAAGTGGTAGCACAAAGGCACAGGAACAAAGAAACACGGTAAACGCCAACAGCGCTGAGAACGCAAAGACACAAGGACGCAAAAAAAAAACACAGCGCCCGTGGCGTCTACTGTGTTTCCTCGTCCTTGTGTCTTTGCATGGTCACTCCTTAAAAAGTTGTTTGCATCCGCGGCAGAGTGCAACGTGTCCGGTGTCTGTGCTGAAGAACTGCCGGGTCGGAGAATCTGTTGCCTGATCGAGTGTCTGTGCCTTTTGTTTTCACAGCGAAGCTGTATGGGGCTAAGATGCGGGATTTCATGGCTTCCTCGAGTAAAAAGTCTAGTTTCTTCAGGCACACCGCGATCGCGGTTGCCGTCTACGCTGGAACACAATGAAATGAAACCCGACTCGGGGCAGCAGCGAGCAAATAATAAAATAATAAATTAAGATCCTAGGGACTTGCTATATTCATCAGACGGCGGACATTGCCCCTGGAAAAACGCCTTTCCAGCAATGCACTTCTGTTTACACGTAGGAGCCGACTTTTAGAGGATCGGTGCTGGCTTTCTCTATGGAAGCTGGCTTTCCCACTCGGATAAATAGCAAACAGGAATAAAAAAATAAAAAAGGTCCTAGGGCCGTCATAATATGTTATTAAACTCCTTGTATTGCCTCTGGAAGATGTCTTCCCAGCAGCGCATTTGTTTTAGAAGTGACGCCGACTTTAAGGGCATGGTTGTTAACTTGGTCGTTGTAAACTGGCTTCCCCACATTGCGATTTGCAATGAAGCCTTGTCATAAAGAAAAAGTCGCAGGCGCATGTCGCGAAGCAAAGAATGCGGAGTTTAAGTGGGCGTGCTGAGCAAAAGTCTCTTAATGTGCACCTCGATGGTGGTGTCGTTGTCGAGGTGTGGTGGTAGACTGTGTACAGTGATTTGAACATTGATGAACACGTTCTCAACCTTGCCTTTGATACAAACTGGCCTCCGCAATGTAACCTTTGTGTAGTCTGCTAAACAGCTTCGATGGTCATCAACATTCAGAGTGGAATGGCTTACACTTTTTCTCATGGTTCTTTGTTACTCAGCTGTGTGCCCTTTTATTGACGCAGCTTCCGTGACGGAAGTTCTTGGGGGACCCATACATAAAACTATTTCATGCTAAAGAGTGTGGACTTGCGCAATCCGTTGTGAAAATGGCAATTCGGAAGGATTGGGCGAAACTGAACTTTTATAAACATGAACATTCGTCTCT
This sequence comes from Rhipicephalus sanguineus, assembly GCF_013339695.2. NCBI lineage: Eukaryota > Metazoa > Arthropoda > Arachnida > Ixodida > Ixodidae > Rhipicephalus > Rhipicephalus sanguineus. The sequence continues at coordinate 70,326,539 of NC_051176.1, read as the reverse complement.
AATATGCACATGTGTTGAGAGCAATTACATTATCACTATGTGTAACATGAAGCGAATTTGCTATTCACAGGTCATCTCGCAGAATGGGAGACCTTCACGAACTCACTGCTAACCATCCACGCTTGCATCCGGAGCTTGTACCTGAAGATCTATGCAGTCCGCCAACCCCCGACCCACTTCTACCAGAGCATCAGCTTGCGAAACGGGACAGCGATAATCAAAGTCCGTGTATCCGCATATGACGACCCCTGCATGGACTTTATGGTACCATGCTTGCGCCATCTTTATCGACTAAATATTCCCCAACGGGCAGAAGTACTCGCTGGATTCGTTTCTCCCCCGTTATATGACAACGGCGACGGCTTACTTCACAACATGTACTGCCAGGAGATCGTGCAAAATGGGCCTCTCGAGTTCGGCAACAGGTACAATGACATCCTTTCCTCTTTTCAGTGGCAAGTAGGGCTGAAAGTACTTATGGATACGCGAGGAGAATGTGCAGAATAATAATTGTTGGGATTTAACGTCTCAAAACCACGATACAAATATGAGGGATACCGTAGTGGAGGGCTCCGGAAATTTCGACCACTTGGGGTTCTTTAACGTGTGCCTAAATCCAAGCGCACGGACCTCAAGCGTTTTCGCCTCCATCGAAAAAGCGGCCGCCGCAGCCAGATTCGATCCCGCGACCTGCGGGTCAGCAGTCGAGCACCATAACGACTAGACCACCGCGGCGGGTGAGACCACAGCGGAAACGTAACCCTAGTATGTTCCAGAGAAGTTCTTGGCTCTGCCACTGTTACTTTCAGACAACAATGCTCAATATTTTTCTGTAGATTGTTTATTAGTGAGGTGGGGGGGAATAGTGTGAAGCTAGGGTTTCCATGATATAATGTAAGAAACATTCATGTCTTCTATGTAAAATTTGTAACATTGGGAAAAAAACATTGTGTTTTAATTTTTGGTATAAACAATAATACCATAATTCAGGTTGAACGTTCGTTTATAGTTTAGCAAGTCACCGCGCTGTTATCGAAAATGCCAGGTAATTGTCTTTATTACCCTCTTTAAAAAAACCTTCCAAAATTGTTTTAAACGTCAGCATGGCGGGCAAGTTTTTTCGGAATGCCACTGGAGTCGCATTATGCCCGGTACAAACGCTAGCAAGCCCATGAAAAAGGTCGGACGAGTGCTGTGCCAAAACACTGCCATGTCCCACACGAAGGGCGGCTGAAAACTTGAAGTGGCGGTACGCTGTAATCTCGAACGACAGGCAGTATTAAAAGCTTATAATCACGAAACTTCTCCAAAGTGCCTAAATGGGTTGCTTAAATGGCCCGAAGGAATTATACACTAGCAGCTCAATGGGTTTGGGAAAACCGTAAAATACTTTCGGGGTCCCGTTTAGGTTAATCATCCTCGCTCAAATGAACTCGCTGCACTTAATATGCGAGGGCTTTCGCGTTCAAAGTAATTTCTACTTGTATCGTGTTTTTTTTATATATGTATATTTATATATATATATATATATAAATGAAGGGAAGGCAGGAAAGATCCGGGTATCCGGGTATATATATATATATATATATATATATATATATATATATATATATATATATATATATATATATCCGGTATAAACGAGTGTGTATTATATTCTCACTATCTTTTTAGGCACCTTGCCCGAATACTGGAGACAACTTTGAACATGCCCTTTCTACGTCGCATCGCGATATGGCTCGGCAACAGCGGTGCCGGACCACGAGTACCAGTACGATTCTCGTTAGAACTGACGCGCCACCTTTGGAACGAACTCCCAAGACGACTGAAATATGAAGTGGACCTGAAGTACGCGCATCTCCTGCACTGTGAGCGCAACAACGACCACGGCAACAGCACAGCGGTTACTGATGAGACAGCCATTCAACTTCGTAGAGCGCTCATCCATCGACAACTGACAGGATCGATGGGCTCCGCTGTGCCGTACTTCTTTACGGTTACACGCCATTCGTTGCATTTACATCGCGTGCTCAATGCCTTAGCGATTGTACACCGCTGCCAAGATAAAGAAGCTGGTGGGGATTAGGAGTGAAAAAAGAATTTGGAAGGTTCTTGCAGGTAAACGACAGCGATAAACTGTGTTACCTTCGAGCATGTATGACGTCCCTTACAAGGCATTCGAAGAAGTACGGGGAAGCAGAATCATCGGCAAAAGCATTTGCTTTGCCATATAGCAGGGGTTCACAAGCTTTCTGGCCTTGGAGAACCCCAACGGCTTTTCCAGAGTGCCCCGGAACCTCCTAACTTTTTCGTGGACATGAAGACAATCGAAACGGTTCGATGTCGGGGGGGGGGGGGCGGTTTACAGCACCTCGCGATGCGCTCAACCACAGTATTATTGCTGCCCGTGTTGTTGGCCTCTTTTTTCCTTAATATCGAAGGCCATAGCCTGTGATGTAGAACTCGCCATAATAAAGAGACTTGCGATCCCCCCCCCCCCCCCCCCCCCGCATCACTCCTTGAGTCGCATAGAGCGCCCGCCGAAGATGCACTGCTTGCTTCAGACACCGCGCAGCGTAAGCAATTTGTGCACGCCAACGAAGTGCCGGACGTACAGAGGCCTGTTTCATGTTTTGCAAAAAAAAGGGGGGGGGGGGGGGGCATGTCCGTCGCACAGCTAAACGGCCGTCGACCGATCCACCGGTCGTAAAGCTAAGCCTAAATACTCGTGTAGCCTACAGCCGGCACCAAGCGACGCGTCTTACGCTTGTCAGGACGCGCGTTGCGCGTTTTTAATAAAAGACCGACCGTGGTGGCAAATCAGAGTGTATAAAACCTGTGCCACGTGAAGGCCGACGCCTCATCTGCCACGAATTAAGCGCCGAGGTACCCGCTAATGTCGTTTGAACTACTTTGAACGCTCACGAGCATGAATTACCAGCGCTCCGCGCGTTCTGTCACCACGGGTCCGCAGATCGTGCTAGTTTCATGGCACGCACTTGATGATGAGCCTTTAGTGCTGCTACCAAGTGCAGTCGCTCGCTAGTCGCAGACATTCGATGTGCGAATGCGGCGTGCGATAGCTATGTTAAATACAAAATGCAATGCAAATTTCCTTGTCTTAATAAAAACTTCATTGGCAATGGGGGTGTGATGCATGTACTTTTTCTTTTTACGACAGCTCTCTTGGACTGAGCATCGGAGAGTTTTATTAAGGACAAAGCCATTGCATTCACAAACACCACACAATACTTTTAATGAGAAACTGAAGAAAAAACAACCATACACAGGTAAACGCTTGATAAAAAGTTCACTGCACACATTAAACCAGTAGTAAGGTAATCTAGTAAAGAATAAGATATTTAAAAATTACAAAATTTACGTGTACTTAAGTTAACAGCCATCTCCATAAAAGGTCCCTGGCGTCGAGTCTACGCATTCGTTCCGAAATCGAACGCGAATGTGTTTCGGGAACTAATTTGACAGGAAATGTCGTTTTCATCGAATGTCATTACTTTCCCCGTGTGAAAGCAAACAAATAACATTACAAACGAATGACATTCGCTGGAAATTACATTAGATTTGCCGTGTGACAGGGGTATAATGGAGTTGACGAGTCTGGCTGGCGTCGATGAGGGAACGGTGGCTACTGGGCGACGCGCTGAGATGCAAGGGCAACCTGGTCATGCAGCTGGACGCACAACTCGGGCCCGTAGCCCAACTCCTGCCGTTACGTTGCGTGCCGGCACCGGAGTCCGCAGGCGTTGGGACGGAGTCCGCGCATCACGGCTATAGTCTCGCACGGGAATTCGATGGCAGGAGGCCAGGGCCGGTTGAAGTCTTGGTGGCTCGGGTTCGCAACCCGACGGCCCATCTTCAGCGCCCGGTCCGGTGACAACCTTCTGCTTGTCTCGTTCCCTTCGAACTCTCCTCTCTTCTCTCACTTTTTTTCTGGGGTTTAACGTCCCAAAACCACGATATGATGATGAGACTCCTTAGTGGAGGGCTCCGAAAATTTCGACCACCTGGGATTCTTTCACGTGCACCTAAATCCAAGTACACGGGCCTCAAACATTTTCGCCTCCATCGAAAATGCATCGGCCGCGGCCGGGATTCGATCCCGCTACCTTCGGGTCAGCAGTCGAGTGCCATAACCACTAGACCACCATGGCGGGGCTCTTTTCTCTCCACCAGTGTTTTTTCGGTCTCGGGTCAACTTGTCATATCATAATTGGAGACTGTCGTACTCCCGTGCTCATTAGTGATTCGTCCCTGGGATCTCCGTGCTCGTTAACCTTGGATCTCTTCTATGTATTTCTCGTCGCACCGCCAGTTCTTGTGCTTAACACTCTTCAACGTCGTCGGTGTTTAATGCAGCACCGCGCGTGCACCCTGCTGTGTCTTCCTTGTCGTCTTCTTTCTTCTCGTGTCGCTCACTTTTTGAAGGCATGAATAAAACGCGCACATTTCAAACTCGCACCACACATCACATATATAGGCGCCATTTTGAAAAGGGTTTGTGGTTGAAAAACTGCCGCTCGGTGCGCGGAACACATAAGTGATGGAAAGCACACACCATACCTGTTGTGTACTAAACTATCTTGAATACAGTCAGTGAGCACACAATAATAGCACTCGCAACAACAACCAGGGGTGCTATGCAGGATGGCCCGAGCTTCTCGGGTACACGAATTCGCTCCGAGCTCGCATTACAACGGTCATGAAAGGAAGACAGTGCGGAGCACGCGATAGCAGCGTTGAGAAAAACGGCTACAAGAACGAGCATGGCGTAACAAAGGCATGTGCGGCTTTTGCGGCGGTTTTCAAAGGAACGCCGCGTGCGAACGCGTCAGCACTGCCACTCGGTGAACATTTTGACAGTGCAGCGACGTCAGCGTGATTGTCGCGCTATCTTTTTGCCAACTGATCATCGCGCCTCCCACGGGCGTGTTCGTGGGCCTTTGTCCTCTTTCGGAAAATTCGTTCGTTCCACTTGCAGCATGGAAATTTCCACCCTCGAAGGCAAGAAGGGCGCACACGCAGCACTCTGGTGCAGCTCGTTTCGCTTTTCTCGATTATTACAGATAAATAAACGGACAGGTTGCTGTTATACTTACATTACACGTCTGAAGATTTTTCTGTCGTAACGAATCAGTAGAAACAATGCCTCTACAGACAAGTAAATAATATTTCTCGCCGCAAATCCCACTAGGGGCGCTTGCTTCGTGGCTGTGAGTGGTACGTCGTGAACGCGATGAAATTGAATGCGAGACATCGTAGTCACATGATGATATAACCTTTAGTTCTTCGTGCGTGTGTGCATAGTATGTGCGATTAAGCTCGTAGATGAATCGTGCCGCTCGCTGGCGTTGCGGCGTAAGCACTGCTCCTCAACAAGGTCAAACGCGGTGGGCGGACCCGCTTTTCGTCGCGGGCGGCTGTCAATCAAATTGATTGGCGCGCGAACTCGGGCACAAACTCGTTGATTCTGAAAAGGCCCCAGCTCAACTCGTGACTGTCATAGTGCCGGTGTGCCTGTCAAGTATTTCATGCGGTGGACGCTACTGAACAGCTTCATTGCATATAAAATAATTTGGTCAGCTTGCACTACTTGTGCAAGGCTGGGGCCATCGGAGGAGCTTGTGGTCACCTAGCTTCTCCCAGCGTTTTTACGTGGCTCGTCTACACAGTATGCTTGGTCGGCTTCGGCGTAATGACCGCGTCAGTTCGGTCTCAATATTGGTGCTATTGATTAGGAAGGTCTTAAACAACATAATATTGAATTGTCCTTTCTTAATTGTTAATGTTTTAATTACCACGACATTAATTACCCAGGTTTATTTCGCAGGGTCCTGAATAGCACAGAGGTAATTAGCATAATACTAATTAGCACGATCTTAATGAAAACGACATCGGTGAGTAAGACCTTCATTTTCTTCGTTTTAATTACACGCCCCTAATTAGTGCCGTGTTAATTAGCGTTAATTGTCAGTGTTTTATTTACGGCACCATTAATTACTCAGGTTTAATTCGCAAGGTCCTGAATAATACAGAGGTAATTAGCATAATCCTAATTAGCACAATCATAATTAATACGATCTCGGTGAGTAAGGTCTTGATTACCTTGGTTTTAATTACACGCTCCTAATTAGCGTCGAGTTAATTAGTACGACCTTAATTACCTTGTTCTTAGCTTTACACGACTTCATTAGCCTGGTCTTAGTAAGACGTGGCTTAGCTCGGCCTTAGCATGATTTGGCCTAATCAGCTTCGTCATAGCACGTCCTGACTTAGCTAGGTATACCGACCAGCCAATTAGCTAATCAGCCGGGCGCACGTGCTCTGGGAACCAGCAGACGATGAAGAGAACGACGAGGGCGCGCGCCGGCCGAGCAACACGCTAGAATGTACAGGCCGACCATGGTGATTATACACGTGGCCTCGGCGATTAGCTCTAGCCGCGGTGTTGTAAGGCGCTTGGTTGGAACTAATCTCAGAGGCCACGGTGCTAATTATTTAAAGGACACTTGCTGCAGAGATTAAACGCTTGAAAATGAATTCAAACGGCTCGCGCACACACAAAAAATATAGTTAGTAGAGTTTTCTGCCACTTTTCCTGCATGGGTGCGCTTCTGTACTCAGTGGAACGACAAACAAATGAAAGAAGGTGCCTCCTGTTTGACGACACCACCCAACCTTCTCGACCGCCCTTGACGTGACGCCGCGTTCCATCGTAACCAATGGAACGGAGCGCGCGCTGAGGGATGAATTTCAGCTTCTCGTACTGTTAGCTCGTTCAAAAGGGGGTGTCGCCAGAGCTAGGAAAGATCCCTAGTTTGGCCAAACTCGGGCCATCCTGCATAGCACCACAGAACACAAAACTTGTTCACCTGCCTTAGAGTGATAAACCAGTTGCGTTATATTACCTTCATATAACACTAGACAATTAACACCAATGGGTGCCAGTTTGTAGTGTGTTCTCTATAGAGAATCATATAGACATCGAGAACACAGTGTTCACAATAAAGCTCTTAGTCGTCACAAAACTTAAGTCCGTTTGCTCTAGGCCAGAGGTCATTACTCTGTTACACCATTCAGGCCAACCGAGCAAACCTAATGCAGCATGACCATTCCGAAAAATAGCCTCCTTCAGTTTCAAACCAACTTTCCCCATAAAGTAAGAGAACTGCTCCAAAATCTCTGTACATAACCTCACATCCGACATCAATATCTATACAACACATCAAATTCGACCTCAAATTGAGGTCCACAACCAACTCGGATATCTGGAAAACATATAAATCCGTTGTCCAAAGTCCGGAATCCAAAAACAGCGACGGGTCATAAAACTGAATGTTCAAGTTATAGCGTCCCACACGAGACGAGTGGTCCTCTTCTCGCGTTGAGAAAACAACTGTAGCAAAGACGCCCTGAAGCTTGTTCGCTGAAACGCGCGTATGTACCCTTGCATGCGACCACACGGATGCTCAGCGGAGTTTCTAGCCGCAGCGTAGCGAGGAATAAACTGAAACTGAAGGCGTTGCTTCCAGGTACACCGAGACATGAGTGTTCCATTGATCCCTTCCTGCCCGCGATTGCCTTTCTTTGCCTCGCACTCTTTTTAACGAACCTGAAGCTTTAGAGTAAATGCGCTCCGCGTTCCCATACGCTACGGAAAACGCACCTGTTTCTCTACTGCTGAAGCCAGGATGTCCTTGCAATCTGTCATCTTCTCCTAGTTCACCTTCAACCCTCTTAGCGCTTGGTTCAACGCTGTTCACCTTACCATATTGGTCATCCGTCTCGGCCACATCGATAGCTACTGGGGAAAGCATCTCTGACGCTAAACTTTCCGCTTGGACAAGTGCTTTTGCACTCTTCTCATGCTCTCTCGGAGAGACTGCATCTGTAGAAAGCCGGTAAGGCAGACTCTCTCTCCCTTTAGGAGCGAGTGATTCACATGGTCTTCGACCATGCACGTGGCGCCTGTTACCACCTCCAGTGGAACACAATGATCGGCGGCCACCAGCTTAAATCTTTCTTCACGGCACTCGCCATCATCACGCAGGCGGTCTTTTTGTGCTCCTTCAGTGGAGCTCTTTAGAGGCAATCCTACCTCTTCCTGATACGTGCTCGGCCTCTCAGAGGTTCCAAAACCCCATTTTCTCTCAATGGAACTGCCTTGTTCCATGATTGCGAAGCTGTCCTCCGCTTCAAGCTCAGCAAGATTCCTACGTTCTTGGCTGCCTACCTATCTGCCATCCTCTATCTGAGCTCCTGGCTCTATCAAAAGGCTATGGCAAGGTTCAAGGCTAACCCTGCAGAAATCCAACTCCCTCCCCCGAAAACTGCTACTTGAGCAATCATCGACCGCTTGCTCATGTCTCCGTATCTCTAGTTGCGTCCCTTTAGCCATCGCGAGTTCGAGTCGCCGATCAAGTGCTCGCCTCTCTACTTCGAGCTGTTCCTTTTTATCCCTAAGCACCGATTCAACATGCTCCGTCTTAGCTTTTAGTTCCAATTCGATCATCTCTTTCTTTGCCCTTCGTTCTGCAGCCCATTCGTCTCGCTCTCCCACCCTTCTCTCGTCTTACCACACTCTAAACTCCGCTCCCTCAAGACCGATGCGTTCTGCCAGCTCCAATATTTCCCGTGTGCTCGTCAACCTTCAAATATTGAAACATCAAGTTGAAAAACAAAGGTTTTGTCTTGTCGCTGCGGACGCCAATTTGTGATGCAGGTACGTTTTCTTTTTACGACAGTTGTCTAGGAATGAGAATCGGAGAGTTTTATTAAGGACAAAGCCGTTGATTTCACGAACACCACACAATACTTTTAATGAGAAACTAAAGAAAATACAACTATACACAGGTAAACGCTTAATAAAAAGTTCACTGCACACGTTAAGTACTTCTAACGACACACAAAATGCAAGTTCAAAGACCTAAACTACACAGTCTAGTTCTGACGCAGCGGAGCGGCGGAGCGGGAAACAATACGAGTTTAGTCTCGCGAAATCGCGCAGACTTGACTGATGGAGTTGACGGGTCTGGCTGGTGTGGACGAGGAAACGGTGACTTCTGGGCGACGCGCTGAGATGCCAGGGCAACCTGGCCAGGCAGCTGGGCACAGAACTCGGGCCCGTAGCCCAACTCCTGCCGCTCCGTTGCCTGCCGGTACCGTAGTCCGCAGGCGCTGGGGTGGAGTCCGCGCATCACGGCTATAGTCTCGCACGGGAACTCGACGGCCGGAGGCTACGGCCGGTTGAAGTCTTGGTGGCTCGGGTCCGCAACCCGACGGTCCATCATCAGCGCCCGGTCCGGTGACAACCTTCTGCTTCTGTCGTTCCCTTCGAACTGTCCTCTCTTCTCTCTCCACCAGGTTTTTTTCGGTCTCGGGTCAACTTGTCATCGCATGATTGGAAACTGTCGTACTCCCATGCTCATAAGTGATTGGTCCCTGAGATCTTCGTGTTCGTTAACCGTTGGATCTATTTTATTTTATGTATTTACTGTCGCACCGCTAGTTCTCGTGCTTAACACTCTTCAATGTCGACGGTGTTTAATGCAGCACCGCGCGTGCACTCTGTTGTGTCTTTCTTGTCGTCTTTCTTCTCATGTCGTGCACTTTTCAAAGGCACGAATAAAACGCGCACACTTCAAACGCGCACCACACATCACAGATGTAAAACGGCAGCGGATTGCATTCGTTCTGGCCACCCGTGGAACCCTAATATGTTATTCACTGAAACCCTGGGTTACGCGGAACCCAGTTTGACAACCCATGCAATATAGCATTCATATGCAGAGACCGACCACTTGTTGTTCACCATGAACGCAAATTACTGAATGTACAGACGCTTAAGATGTATTGAAGCTGCACACCTGTAGGATGGATGGAAGGAACTTTTTTTGGTCCTGCAGAGCCCCGATAAGACAACCCCCGAAGGGCGGTCCGCCGAAGTTGCTGGCCGCGCCCACACCGGTACTAGAAGACCATGGCCCTCCGCCCGTTCGCAGGCCTCCTGGACTGCCGAGAGCTGGACTGAAAGTTCTGGGAGGGGGCTCTCGAAAGCTGCACACCTGTAGTCGCCACTGTGCTAGCGGATCAAAATCGAGCAATAAATAGCATAATCGCTTCGGTGGTACATAAATATGTTTTAATAAACGAATTTTTGGTTGTTCGTGTGAATAGCTACGGTGGCGGCTTCTATGAAATAAGTGTACATCTGACTCGGAAAGGCGCTGGTGCCGGGTTCGAATCCCCGGCTGAGAACAACTAAATCTAAGTGCACGGGCCTCAATCATTTTCGCCTCTATCGAAAATGAGGCCGCCGCGGCCGGGAATCAATCCCGCGCCCTTCGGGTCAGCAGTCGAGCACCATAACCACTAAACCACCGTGGCGGGTACCCACAAAAACAAAAACAAAGCAAGAGAGATGCGTGTTAAAAAAGTTTTTAAAGGTGGTAAAATAAGCGGAAAAGTAGAAATTAAATTTAAGGACATGAACACAATTTAACAAAAAAATGGTGAAGCTTCCACGAAGTCGCGCAAGGCTTCAAACACCGCAGCTGGGCGATTCTGAAGTCTTATCTGGTTGCTTCTAGGTTGTTGTGAGGCTGTAGCCTAGGTGATGCTGGGTTGTTTCTAGGCTGTTTCTCAGCGCAAAGAGGTTGGAATTAAACTACAGACAATCACAGACACGACACGAACGTCCGAACTCCGGAGACAGAAACTCGCGCTGAAACCGAACGTTCGGTCCTCCCATAGATCTGCGGGCATGTCGTCGTTCGAGTAGGGCTTCCATCACTTCGGGGTCTTCTCGCAGCCGCCGTTGCCTCTCACGTTCCCCTGTATTCTCTCATTGGTACATGCCGCTGAAGCACTCCGTACAGATGCTTCAGCGAAGCTGAAACGTGCAGCCACAGTGTTTATCACTGGGTTAATTAATCTCGACGGTTTAATGAAGCTTTTCTCAATTACTGGTTACGTCTGCCTAGAAATCTTAATTAGTGTTTGTTGCCCGTCTGTTGCCTCTTCATTTGTAGTGGTAGGGGGATTTGCCGAAATTTTGTGGCACATAACCGCTCGTGCTGATGACAGTTTTTGTATACATTTGTACATACCAAAGTTTTTAGGCCGGCTTAAGCAGCTTCGCATTTTTATGCTGGATTCGCACTGTAGAAGGAATCCCCGATTCACATGCGGACTAACATGACGCCGGTTGATTCCACCGGGTCTCGATGCTGCAGTTTATCAATATTACATTCTTTGTATGTTGAACATACCTAATCCTACTTATAATTCTTGCAGAAGAGTGGCCGCAGGCGTTTCACAGCGAGTGCTAATGAAGGTCTCATATAAGAATCTAATGAGTGGTCGCAATATCTACATAGTGCGCTAGTTTCACATATATCCGGAAATGCAGAGTTCTTTAAGATTCTTGTTACACAAACGTAAATAATTTGCCATTTAGTAAACATTTTTAAAACCGATGAGCAGTGAGAGACTAACGAAGAGTAAACGTTTATTTAAACAAAAGTTACTTAGAACTAAGGTGGGTGAGGCTCTTCGTCCACGGCCCCACTAGGAGAAGCGGCTCGCCGTGTCTGGTCCAAGGTTACCATTTCACTTTCCAGGGCCTGTTCGGAGAGTCGCGCCTTGCACGACCAGTGTGGTAATGTGTTTGTCTGTATTAACTTAGAGTTGACCTCCCCAGGATTCGAGGGACGCTGGTACGTAACGTTTAGCAGTGTTGATATCCCTCTGCACTGGGGGCATTCGTCTCGGTATTCTGTGGTGTGTACCTCAGTATGTGAAGGTTTGGGTATGTGTTTGTCTGCAGTCGGCGCCAGACCCCGGTCAGCCGTCTGTCCAGCTTCTCGTCAGGAGATGTCATGTCGACCAGCAGTGAGAGTGCCCTTCTCACTGTGATTGGAGGAAATCGGTGATGTAATCAACGTCCAACACTTGGGTGTCGCCTAATAAGGCCAGCAAAGCCGTTTACGCTGTGTGATGGCAGCGCATATCATGTTACCCATCAGCTGTTCAAGTCACGAGGCATGCTCGAAGAGTAGTCACTGAAGCGCATTCACTGAACTTCAGGCGAGCAACACCTGTCCAGAACATTACAGGGGCTTATCCAAGTCACGCGCTGGCGTGTCTTGTTGAGAGGCCAATTTTTCATTTTTGGAATCTCCAGTCACAAGATCTCATTACTCTTATTGGTAGCCAATAATATTGGGATATTATACCTGACGAGAACACATTGCTGCCTCTATATTCTCCTTTAGGAAATATAGAAACGCTGTACTAAGTAAACTTGCTGCAGCTTTGATGTATAGCACTGCGCTTGCGCTGCTGGTGGAATTTTGTCATTATGGCTTTCCGATTTCACCGGTCCCTTGATAATAATCTGAATTCCCCGCTACCAAATATGTATATATATATATACCGAAAGTATGTAAGACTGCGTGAATTGATAAAGGTTTATAGGTTAAAACAGCGCAAAAGACGGAAGCACAAGGCAGAGAAGACCACAGGACAAGGCTTGTCCTGTGGTCTTCTCTGTCTTGCGATTCCGTCGAATTCCGTCGAAATCGAATGTCAAAATCTCTTTTTTTTATTTTACACATAAAATATTTCATCGTGTGCAGTAAGCGCTACGCTTTCTCCCGCCTTGTTCATAAGTGCTCAGCCACAGTTCCAGATTTGAAGAAGACAAGTCCACTTGTCGAAACGTCGGCTCGAGCACCCACCCCCTGTTTATGGATTTTTTCATCGCAGCTACAATAGATGATATATAATAATTATATCTGTAGTTTAACGTCCCAAAACCACGATATGATTACGAGAGACGCCGTAGTGGAGCGCTCCGGAAATTTCGACCACCTGGGGTTCTTTAACGTGCACCTAAATCTAAGTACACGGGCCTCGAACATTTTCGCCTCCACCGAAAATGCAACCGCCGCGGCTTGGATTCGATCCCGCGACCTTCGGGTCAGCAGTCGAGGGCCATAACCACTAGACCAACGTGGTGGGGTACCGTAGAAGATATGTCCTACACTTGATTCATGTTGAATTGGTCGACAGTGAAATCCTTAAGTGCGCAAGAACATGAAGTTTGATGGGATGGCACACGCATTCTTCAGCGCACATTGCTGGTTTATTTCGTTGCGTAATGAAATGCTAGTTTTGTTAAAAGACATTTGTAATTAGTGTGTAACCGAGAGTCAGCAGGGATACCGGGACGTCGATGTTAGTGCGTGCTGCCACTTAACTACGGAATCTAATCAATTTTTCTTTTTGTTTTGCAATTTGCGACGTTCGCAAGCATTACATTTCCCTTCGCGTACTTTTTGATGTTCGTGTTTAAAAATCATCCGCAATATTTGACCTTTTACTCCGGGACTTTGACAGAAAATCAGGTCAACTAATCAAATAAACAATCGCTGCGCCTAAATTGCAACGTCAAAGCTGATGCTCCCACGCAGCTATATGCTGCCCATTGCGCTAACATGCTAGGTTTCGTACTTACCACTACATCTTGTCTGGTTTGTGTATTCTGTATCACGCCGAACTGCGCGTGCGCAAAAAAGTGAAATGTTATCATATGAGCCACTCACGAGTAACGCAGTTGTCCCTCGATAGATTTCTCGAATGCCCTCTAGCCACGCGACTTTTCTGAAACCAGCTTTACAACAGTTTTGTAGGCGTATCTAGAAGTTGCCTAGCTCAGAAGGAATTGGGAAGCCCAGCTCGATGCGTCCAAACAAACCACGAATAGCACCGGGAAAACTAACGGAGCATTTATGGAAGGAGATGGCCGGGAGCAAGCCCCAGTCAACGAGCGTGATGCACCGATCGATGCGACAGCTTTATTGACTGCACAGGCGAGTGCGGATACTTCAATTACGTAGGTCTCGGCTAGCCTATTTAGCTCCCTTGTGTGGCGTAACTACGTAACTACGACTACTTTCGTTAACATTGCTGTGTGGCATTTGTAGCCTAATAGAAACGTCCTAAGTGCGGCCTACACTTTCATGTCAGTTTTCTGTGCGTAGTGAATTTTATGCAAAGTTTGCCAGAATCATTCTCGACAGGATTGTGTTAAGTTACTGAACCGATGTTCTCTCGTCGTGCCTGTTGTGACAGTCTAACCACGGCTTTAAGCACCAACAAGCCATAGCTTCCTTTGTCCGTCGCCATGGGTGTTCGATAATCACAGCCCGGCGAGATTGACTTGCTCACGAGTACATTTTTAACGCTTCTTCCAGCTGTTGTGTGGGGCGTTACGACAGTCGTTCACTACGCCACAGCAACAGCTAGGTACGAGTCATAATTGTTTGGGTTTTACGTCCCAACACCAGGATATGATTATGAGGGACGCTGTAGAGGAGGGCTCGGGAAAGTTTGAGTGCCTGCTAGGTACGAACCATCATAGCGGCTATTGGATTTGAAATTTATTTCAGTGCTCCCAATTGTTGTATCTGCTTTTGTTTTCGCACCATTATGTTCGTCGTTATCAACGTCCTCTGCTCGCAACGACTTTCTGGAGGCTTCCACACTTTGCACACGGTCGCTGCGGGCACGGACTCGCGAGCAGCCACCGAATAGCAGCCTGATGGCGCAAGCGCGGCAAAAGCGCAACAGCGACTTATGACGTCATCATACTAGCTGCGCCATCTTGGAGCTCAGCCGCAGTGGCGACGTCTGAGAAGTTGGGGATGACCTTCAGGTCACCTTAGATGATGTAAGTGCCGCAAGGTGCGGCATTGCCATCACTCACGTGAAATTCAAAATTCATATAATTCATATCTCAAGCTATATCGCTGTTGACATTTGGTAGATGATATATGCATCTTCATGGCTATTGATCCCGCAGGCAATCTCGGCCGCGAAATTTTGTGCCAGTACACCTTGTGGGGATCCTCACCGCCTGATGAAATGACGAGTTGCCACGCTGCCTCCCAACTCAGAAAACATTTATTAGTACAAATAGCAATTAAACTGAACAGTTCAACTCGTAACTCAAGGTCCTCACGGCCACCACATACCATAAAACGTTCAACCCTCGCCACGCCGGCCGTCCAACACACGTGCACACACACCCCGCCAGTCTGTCGCCAACTCCCCGCGCCTCGTGTTCGCTGGCGCTTTTATGGGGTATCTGTGGGGCGCGCGCACCCCTACTGCGCAGCACGTGCAGTAGTCGGATGGCGTTAGCGCACGATTCCCACAACCATTAAGCATCAATCCTTTGTATCTAGCGCCTCCGCGCAGTAGAGAGTAGCAGCTCTGGGAAGACTGAGTAGCTATCTCGAGAGAATGCTTTCATGCAAATTACTCAATTATAGTTCTGACAAATCCAAAAAGATGGTTTCGCCGGAAGGTTGAAGCAATGAATGCGATAGTAACAAACCGGAATGTCATAAGAAATAAGGCTAGAAACTCACTCCTTTAGCATGGCACATGGCGTAACTCCACAAAACGCTGGCGTAAGAAATAGCGACCGCTGCAGCGAGCGAAGCGACCTTCGTGCTGTCTATGGCTTAAACGCAATGCACGCACAAATGTATGAGTCGCCTGCTGATCCCCTGTAAAGATGCAGTGCACGCGACGCCCGGATGGTCAGAGTACGCATATCCAGCTGGAGCCACGCAGTCTTCCCTCTCCGGCATGCCTTCATGCGCATTTCCCGTAGTGGATATGGCTGGCGCCTTTCCTCTCTACTTGAACAACGATCATCAGCAGCCCTCGCGCGCTTTCGATGGCACATAAAACATACTTCGCGTGGCGCGATGCTATTGATTTGGACTAAAGCAAAATGATGGCAACAGCAACGGCAAATATGCGCCTGGAGTGCCCACATAATCGGTATCACATAAAAAATTCAATACTTTGACCGTTTCCTTATTAAAGGGACGCTAAAAGCAAAAAAAAAGCCCGCAGATCCCACGCATTGTGGGAATCGATGTAATGCGAAGCAGCCAGCAAAGAGCTGCATACATCGTCTTGTGTGTCATTGAGGGAAATGCGTGTCATGGTTTTTTATTGTTAACTCCTATTATTTATGTTCGTCACACAGTAACGTCGCGCAATACCAATTTCGGGGTAGATCAAGCTAGCGAAACGGCCGCCAGCGCATCATGAGCGTGGCACGTAAGTCATGCTGTACATGACATGCGTGTCATGATTTTCATGTTAACTCGTGTTTTTATGTTCGTCACACAGTCACGTCGCGCTATACTAATTTCGGGGTAGATCAAGCTAGCGAAACGGCCGCCAGCGCACCATGAGCGTGGCACGTAAGTCATGCTGTACATGACATGCGTGTCATGATTTTCATGTTAACTCATGTTTTTTATGTTCGTTACACAGTCACGTCACGCAATACCAATTTCGGGGTAGATCAAGCTAGCGAAACGGCCGCCAGCGCATCATGAGCGTGGCACGTAAGTCATGCTGTACATGACATGCGTGTCATGATTTTCGTGTTAACTCTTGTTTTTATGTTCACCACACAGTCACGGGGCAAGATACCAATTTTGGTGTATATCAAGCTAACGAAACGGCCACCAGCGCACCATGAGCGTGGCATGTAAATCATGCTGTACATGACATGAGTGTCACGATTTTCATGTTATGACTTGTCATTTATGTTCGTCATACAGTCATGTTACGCCATACCAATTTTCGTGTACATTCGATTAACCAAGCGACCAGGAGAGCACAAAGTCGTAGGCGGCTAGATAGATAGATAGATAGATAGATAGATAGATAGATAGATAGATAGATAGATAGATAGATAGATAGATAGATACGCTCAAAGTCGCAGAAGTTCGCGAAGAAATGCTTCGCATTTAAAATTACACCATCTCCCGCTAAAGGCGACCATGAGGCGATGCGAAGCCGGAGCATTTGCACGATCGCGTTCCGTTGGCGTTCGTTGGGCATGCTACCGACCTCGGGCATGCTACCGACCTCGCGTCGTGGAACGCAAAGAGGAACACAACGCGCGTCGTGTCTTCCCTCTAGCCTGGCCGTTAATTCTCACAGGGCGAGCGGGGAACACGGTCGACAGGCGCGCGAGAGGGGGCAGCATAGGAGAGCAGAGAGAGGGGGAGGGGACGCGCATGCGCTGACGCTCATTGCGGCGTTGCGCAGGAGAAAATTTCGGCATGTCGAGCCCGCATTTCAGAGAAATCAACCGAAGCAAGCGCTGGACTGAACGCCCGCAGCGCTCTACCCGCTTTATATTCACACTTGAAGGAGAGGAGACTAGAGGAGGAGAGTAGCG
The DNA here is from genome assembly GCF_013339695.2 of Rhipicephalus sanguineus. Lineage (NCBI taxonomy): Eukaryota > Metazoa > Arthropoda > Arachnida > Ixodida > Ixodidae > Rhipicephalus > Rhipicephalus sanguineus. The sequence continues at coordinate 70,309,240 of NC_051176.1, read as the reverse complement.
CATGCGCCGCGAGAGCAGAAGCGAGAACGCAGGAGAAGCGCAAGCAGGTGCTGGGAGAGAAGTGGAGAGAGTAACGCGCAGCTGTTAGAGAGAGGGAAAGAGGAGAGTTGCGCATGCGTAGTGTGAGTGCGGGCGCCAACGCCAACGCCGCGGGACATACCCCCGAGCAAGAGATGCTTCGCATCTAATAGCAATATGTCAGAGGGAAAGCTCAATGTACGACAACCTCTAAAACAGCAATATTATCAACAGCAGTGCCCTACTTACCGAGAAGTTAAGCTAAATGTATCACACGATGAGCGCCACAAGCGGGACATTTTGGAAATGATCCTGATGACCTGAGAGAGTCTGACTACAATTAATCACTAGTAATCAAACTAGCTGCAGTAAAAAAAAAAGAACCTTCGGTGCATCAAGAGACGTAATAATATGCTGCTTGTTCGTTTCTGTTTGATTCATGAAAAAAAACCTCTTTGGCGTTGCCACGGGGAACGGCGCGCGTGGTTCAAAGGTTCCGTTTTCGCCGAACTGCGCTTCGCCCGGCGCCCTGCTTCGCTCACGCGGTCGCGTCTCAGTGCTAGTTTCGGTATCGCGTACTGCCGCGTGTGTTATGCGCGCTCGTGAAAGTCGCTCTGACAGAAAGTTGGACAAAATGCCGGATGCATGTGATGTCGGATGCCCGAATGGTGCACGCCGCCGCGCAGTGAAGGCGGGCAACGTTGGGCACGGCAACAGTTACGTGAGAAAGACCGCTTTCAGGCGGGTGATTTGAAGTGCGCAAACGCGATGCGGACCACTAAAACGTGATTTTATTTCAAAATAAGCACTTCCTTGGCACAAAAGTAGCACTACGAGGTTTCTGGACCACTATTTCAACAATCAACGTCGACTTGATATTTGCCTTTAGTGTCCCTGTAAACTCCGACGGAATTTCGCTTTGCCTTCGCCTGGCTAGATTGTATCTACACGTTAGTAGACGCAATATTAGGGCACAATAACACTGGTTACCAGCAGCGATCACGCGGCGAAATTAGTCGTACGGTGGGCGCTTTCAAATGACCATTTTGATCGAAGAGAGCTGACTCGCTGCTTCATTTGTAAGCCGCGCCACTGCACTCGCTAAGTTGGTGAACCAATGAAATGCGCAGGAACTGGACGTCGGCTTATTGTTACGAGCCAACAGCGGAGCGAGCAGGTGTGAATGGCATCACAATCGCGAGGCATATTGGTGTGGCTGTGGGCATGTAGCGCCAGCAGGTGCGAACATCGGCCGCTTTGAGTCACTTCCTAAAGTAGTCAGCCACAAGCGGTCGCGCGAGCTACTTAAGTTCCCGGAGAGAATGAGCCCTCAGGGCATTGTCGTTTCGAGAAACGTAAAAAAAATTATGGCTGATCCCTCCGTCATAGTAATCGGTATCGCACGAAAGTGAAACTTGTCGTCACAGAAGTAGTTTATTGTTTATAGTGCATTGGCATTTGACAGCTCGTAGAATGTCTTCTGTTGTTTGGAAAATATAGCACCGCTTGATGTGGACGCATCTAACTCACGTTGACGCCTAGTGGCACATCTCCGTACCGACGACTAACGCCCATGATCAAGATTTAACCCTCGCTGTAGCTGAAGTTCTTAACATATACGTGGACAACGCATATGGGGTGAATTCCGCGCAAAGATGTCATCAACAAGCACATAATAAACACTAATACTCGATATGCACTCCTTCAAAGCGTCGTGAAATGCGAAGAGAAACGCTACGCGCGTCGTGTCTTCCCTCTAGCCTGGCCGTTACTTCTCACAGGGCGAGCGGGGAACGCGGTGCGACAGCGATGCGAGCGTCGGAGGGCAATTTATCGATATGGATGGATGCTATGAGCGAGGCTTGGGCCAAAACTGCCACCTCGCGGTGAGTTAAAGCGTTGATGAAAATAAACTTGTATTGGAAACGCGCAGAATGGGACGGTCGCAGCAACGGCGCGTTTTTTTTTTCGAGCCTGGTGGCACAGCTGTCACCGCCACGTTATAAAGGGGACGCTCATAGCATCCATCCATCAAGCCAAGAGCATTGTGAGAGGAAAGTGTGAAAGATAACAGGCGCGTTCATGTAGCCTCCGTAATATGTGTGGCGGTAGTTCAGTGGGCTAAACGCCCGCCAGCCATCGTCGTTTTGATGAGGCATCTAAGGTTTTCGCCTTTATAAAAACAATTTCAAGACTTTATAAAGTGGTATTGTTCAATTATTGGCGTAGAAGCGGGTTCACCTGTTTATGAATCTACTCATGAACGTCGCAAACTCGGAAGCAGTCACTAAGAATTTTTGAAAATAATGTGCATTATAAAGAAATACGTTTTTTATTAATTTTGGGCATCACTAGAGCAGAAATACATATACAATTTTTGTTTGTTTCACATGTAAAAAACACTGCTTAGTAGTGTTTTATGAAATCTTCCTGTATGCAGCTCGTTGGACCCGATGGGTTCTGTAGTAATATTTACTTTCAGAGCGAAATATTTTCGACGGCAGAGCGGATGTCTCGAAACAATCGGTGATCAGAAGGCTCTACTTATATGAGGTACCAGGCAAAAGCTGTTTGTCACAATGACACTTAGGAAGACCCATGTATTCTTGTTAACAGAGAGTGGTATCTATGACTTCACCGCACCACTGGCCTTCAAGAGCCATGTTCCTTATGGCTCGATTGTATTAAGTGAACATTCTCATGGAAACCTGCAAGGAACGGTCAGCACGTACGAACACAACTTACCGTCCCGTGCAATAAATGTGGCAAGGTGCCGCGGTCACTTCAGGTGGGGATCTTTCTGTTGCGTAGCACTTAAAAATGACAGAAATATTGAAGCAAATACCGCTCTAAAGCCGGTAATCTATTTGTAATGAATGCAAGATAGAATAATTACATAACATTCGTATCCTGCAGATACTATGCAAATGTGGCTATAAAAATTTCGCTTTTCTGCGTAAACTAGGTTGCCGCAGCTCTTCCTCGTTCTTCTTCTAAAAATAATATCTTTGCACAGTAACAATTTGAGGTAGAAATCATTCTGCCATTATGTCGAATAAATCTCGCACCCCAACCTCTTGTTTGGTATCGCAACTGCTTCAGCTGACTTCTCTCCGCTCAGTTTTTTTAGTGCAAGTTACATTGGTTCCTCAGTGAAAGTGAGTACCTTGCTTTTTACAGTATGCAGAAGGTGCACGGGCAGTGGACGCCAGCAAACGCTCTGAAGCATTCGGCGCTGAACTCCCTTCGCAGCAGGCGTCAGAAGTGGACGTTGAAGAGAGGGCTAAAAAACCACATGCCAGTGCCACAGTCAACACATTGGAACGCTTCTTTGGATTGCATGCGCGAAAGAATAGGCTTGGCCACCGAGATGAGGCAACAATACCCGTGCACGTTCCCCTGGATGCCGAATTTTTCATGGAAAAGCCATGCAGCCTCATGTTTCGGAATGCCCGGCAATCCAACACCACAGCTGTGCCTGATGACGCTGGTAGAACACGTAAGCAATTCGACATGTACAGGAAGCGATGAGCGCGCCGTGCCCTAATCGGCAATGCGAGTACGAGAAACCTATCTAGAAAACTGCAGTTTTGTCACAGCATTAAAACGTTTGGAGCCGCCAAAAGCTAGTCATGGCCTACATATATGCTCATAAGCTACTGCATGAAATAACAAATCCAACGGAGTAGTATTTAAATGCGAAAGACGTGAAGGTTCGCTAAAATGAACACCATAGTTTGGCTATACAGGGTGTCCCTGCAAACGAGCACCAAGATATTAGAAAAAGAGGAACATTGTTATACTCGAAGAAAATTTAGTACACATTGTCGCCAGCACACTGGCTGGAGCTGCCACTACTATTTTGACGTTAACGAGATTTAGTTAGTTAAATATAATCAATTTTGTAACTCCACAAATACTGACGCAAGAATCACAATATTAATGAGACACATGTAGGCATGTTTAAGTGACATCCAACTCCGCTATTTTCTGCAGCCTACTAATTGCGTGCTCATCTTTTCTGGCTGAAGAAGGAAGCACGCGAAATATGAAAATACCACATGACTGAACTGCAGCGCACAACAAGAAGCAGCGCCCTCAAGTAGGTTCACTGTGAAGTAGGCAGTATCAAAGAAAAGACGCAGCAAAAAAAAATCACCCTAGTTCTTTTCTTGATCTCCCGCAATCGACCTGCAAATGATCCGTAAGACTTGCTTTACCGGCTCAGTGCGTTTGTACAAAATGTTCAAAACTCTTTCACGGTTCCTCTAAGTTGGGTGAATGCGCCATTTGCGTTTTGGGCCAGCTGATGGCTTCCTGTCCCTTGAGTTGCGTTTCAGGAGGAGGGTATTTCTTAATCTGCATTGATGAGCAAGAATCTCGTCCGACTTCGTTGAATTGTGGTTATGCCGCTGGCTTATCGGCGCAACACCTGTAGTGTCTGCCCGTAAATGAGCCCATGCGCTAACGATTCGGCCTACTCCATTTGCTTCTGGCAGATGTGACGTCAGCACCACGCGATCCGGGGATGATGTGCGATTTTCAGTTTTTCATTAGTGTTATTGAGACTCCTTTCGGTTACGGAACTCCTAAAAAAATATCACAGCATATCCACGGAGTGAATGATGATGAGTGGGCGAAGCTGCGGAGGTTCATCGGTAAACCGTGAATCTTCCGTGAATTCTGCCCAGTACATCATAACCGACGTGAGATCGGGCGCGTTTATAATAAAGGTTCGATGAGTTATGACGACTTGCAGCTCACTTTAATTTTACATGTACACTGTGAATTTTCATTGTTTAGAAAATTATTGCTTTAGAAAAATCTGGCGTCTTTCGTTAAGCAGCTGGCGTCTTTTCGTTTTGCTTTAGAAACATCTGGCGTTCTTTCGTTCTGCTTTTACAAAACATCTGGCGTCTTTCGTTGGTTTATTTCATCAATCAACGGCGTTTTGGACAAAATTTTTATTGTTTAATCACGCACAGGAGAAATCTCACCAGGCACTACCTTGGAGGTAAACAATGGCTGCTAATGGGAATGAGAGACAGAAGAAGTCGGCTTTTAGCTAACACTTACACTTCTACTTCTACTAACGTTTCCTACTGGAACATGCCAATGGCTGCTAATGGGGAATGAGAGACAGAAGAATTCGGCTTTTAGTTAACGCGCACGCTGCGAATTTTTTATTGTTCAACAACGCACAGGAAAAATCTCCCACCGGCACCACCTTGGAGGTCAAAGCGTAAGACTTGTTACGGACTACGACTACTACTACTACTACGACGACGACGACTACGAGGGACGAACGGGTGCCGCCTTAAGGAGCTTCGCCCCTAAAACACGTGACACGCGTTCTGTGAACCTCAATATTGCGACGACACTCTGCATGCGTAACGCGAGAGTGAGGCCCATTGCCATGATTAATGTTTCCGCAGCCGCCGAAGTCTCTCTCCTGATGGATGCAGCGAATTGTGGTTAGGCTTTCATGCGGACAATTACCACGGCCTACGTCTTCCAAACGGTCTTCAACGGAGCTACTTGGTTCATAGATAATACTCGTTCGAGCAATGGAACTGAAAAGTCACCCAGCCCAGTTCCACGACGTGAAATCAGCTGTGGTCATTCCTTCAATGTTTTTCTGTGATTCTCGGTGTTTCGTTTCCGGGTTTTGGTGAGGTATGTGTGCTTTTCTGTGATTCGTGGTGTTCTTTTTGTTTAACTATGATTCTTGCGTGTTTCGCTGTGGTGGCCTTCGATTCCTTTGTGCTTCGTTCTCTGGAACCTCGGGGTTGGCGGCTTCCCTGCACTGCTGGCTCGAAGCACGGGGTTTGCTGTTCGACGTCGGCACTGCCGCTCTCGTGCGAGCTCCCCCTGCCAATCGAGCGGCACAGTGTCCATTGCCCTCCGCCAGAGTCCATTGCCCTCCATTGCCCTCGCTCTCATTGGTCCGCTGCTCCGATACCCTCCTGTCCTTGTCACGTGACTTTGCTGTGCTCCTGAGTTCTGCAGGATGGCAAACGACCGACCAAGAAGAGCTCCCCTGCTAATACCACTGTGACACGGCCACCACAGAACTATGTTAAACTCCATAAATGTACAACTCCATTAGGGAGATCGACCGAGACGGAGTTCTGGCTATGTCACATGGCAATTTTACGAGCTTTGGACAGAAGCCACAAGGGGTCCATACGGCGCTGCTTCGCCTACGTGTGCGTGCATAATTTTGCGTCTAATTACACTGAAAGCATTCTTAATCGTACGTTTCATTATAAGAAACTATAATTTGTTCAAATCGAAAGAAGAAAATTTTTTGGATTTTATCACGGAAACATGTACCTGCAAGCATGTTGGCAGTAATGTTGATAGGAGTGCTGGCAACACTATACGCTTGTTTTGGTACGCGTTTTCTCTACGTGCGCGTATTGTGAAACACACTGCAAGCTGTCATCGATTTCTTTAAAGTTGCGCTACCTCCTAGAGGACGTTGCTGCAGGCATCAAGTGCTACCACCAGGATATAGGCTCCTTCGCGAGAAGACAAGGCAGCCCAAGGCCTTGACCTCGACGGCAGCAACGATGGCAGCCCAGCGCCGCTTACATCGATCGTGCTACAACGACCCAATAAGCCGCCAACCCTCCGGGGATTATCACTCGAAGACACAGAAAGCGCACTCGAAGCATACGGCCGGGTCACCGTTTTCAGTAATTGAAGCAGTGAAGGTGACCTTCGGCATATTTAGTTCGCCCGGGAAGGCCCCAGAAAGACATGGTACGAGAACCAAAAGCCGATCCTGACAAGACGGGGCATCATGTCTTAGCCACCTTCGCGAGCGTCGTCCGAAATGAGAGGCCGAAAGCTCTGTTCGAACCCGTCGAGCAGCTTCCAAACGAAAACGTCACGCTCTTCAGAGATGCCATGACTGTTGCGCCACACCGGTCCTCCCATCCCCGAATAGAATCAAGTTTGCTGCATTATGTGAGGAGTAAAGCTGGAGCTATTCGCTGGTCTGATGCGGAAACGTCTGAAAACTGTCTAAGGGTTCGTCTCTAAAGCGACAACGATTGATAAGATGCTGAAAAAGCGCACCCGGCAGAAGTCGCTCAATTAATGACAGCGGAGCTATTCAAGCCCTTAGCTCACGAGGCATTTCTCACAAGGACGCTGTTGTAGAAAAAACTCAGGGATGTGAGTGTTCTTCTCGCTTTAACAAAGACAGGGAGATGTTCATCCATGACAAAGCTCGTTCTCGACGCCCGTCTACTTCACTAAAATTTTGTGACTGGAGCTAGAACATTACTGACGGACCATTGAAGAGTTGGAAAAGTTGGCTGGTAAATCTTGGAGCCTGGTTCAGTTAAAATTAACAAGAAAGTTTGGAATGACAAGGGTCACTGAGAATTTTGTGCCCAGAATTTTGACAAACGAGCAAAGAGGTCTTCGAGTGAAAGCAAGCCGTGCTCTGAGAGAAGAGCCCCAAAGCGATCCAACGATTCTTTCCAATATTTGTACTTGTGCCGTGACAGTGCTAATCTTACGACCCCGAAACTGAATTTCACTGCCGCGCGCTGTGCACTTAATTGGCCATAAAAAAAAAAAACCGAGCGCGTGCTACTGGTTTCACAAATAAAATCACTGCAGCCGAAGGAACCTTTCCTGAGAGAAGGCACCGGATGCAATGAACTCGAAAGGAGTTGCGCGATGCTCGCCTCGCGGGAGAAATGCGTACTACGGCAGCTCCACCCAGTACAGTGCTATTCCGGTTACTTTTTGGTACCCACTCGTATTCTTTCCACACCAGCCCCTTTCTCCAGGAGCACCTTTTGTGTACACAGGGGATGCAGAACTATCAATAGCACTATCGATACTATCGATAGTTGAATTGCTATCGAACTATCAATGGTAAAATATTATTAATAGCGTTACCAATGTAAGTTTCATAGCACTATCGATAGTATAAAATCAACCGCACGAACTCGTGAACTGCAGCATAAACTTTGTCGCCCGAGTACGTGGTATTCGCAACTTTCACGTACCGTGGCGCCACCGAACGGTGGCCGCCGGAAGCAGTGTTGAGATTATTGAAGTGTTGGTTCTGCTTGAGACAGGAAATGTTGCCGCTTGTTTTGTCTCGTTTGTGGCCGTTTTGCAACGTTGTGAACGGTCGCGATATTAGCATGACACTTTGAGTTCCCCAAGTTGAACGGAAAGTAGAAAGAAAAGGAAACAGGCAACTGTGGGTACTGTGGGTCTCGATGCTCATAGCGTACAACGGGAGGCAAGTACGCTTCCGGTTCCGATTAGCGCCTCAAAAAGCCGTGAATGGTTAAACGGGTTCAACTTTCAAGCAAATAACCAAGACCCGTGAACTTATGTAGTTACCTAAGTATATCTACCTCTAGGTTTGCACCTCATATCACATTTTTCGCGCTTCGTTCCTCCGCTCGTCATGGCCGCTGTGCAAATAGTACCAGAACTTATTAGGAATATGTTCCGCCTCTACAATGTAAGGAAACGTCTGGTGTGAAAACCTCCGTCGCATATAATTCCACGTCTGAAGCGTCTGTGAAGTGTCTGTGACCTTCACATCTCGAGCACTCTTTGTTCGGTATTACTTGCTGATTGCGCTCCCTGTGCCGTACCATGTTATTTCTTGTACTGGCATTTTTTCATGCGCTTATTTCTTTCACTTTCTTGCCGCTGGTTTCATTCGCTGCTTGCCGACGTCTTGTGGTGTTCTGCTGTATTTTGTATAAAAAAGTGCCATAAAATCTGATTGCCGTTATTCGGAGATGCCTCAAGTGGTTCTTGTGCTTCTCAGGATTTACTTTTGGACTAGTTTATTCGTATTCGCAGTAAAACAGCGCCGGCCAAAAAATAACAGACCACACGAGGTGCTTCGGTCTAGAAAGGCAAAACATTTTTTTTCGGCTACATTTTTTTTCGGCTAAGTGGTCTGAGCAACCTACGCGGCATATTGCAATGCAAGTAAAATTAGATAAAGCACGTCTCCGAGAATGTGTATCTGATATTTCTGAGAGATTTTTACTAAGACTCCCACTATAGTTGTGTTCTAACAGCATAGCAGGCGTTGCAAAGGGCGATTAAGCGCTGCTAGCAACGCGACGAGCGTGTTTGCCTCATTTACAATTCCGCGCATATTTATTAGGGGTGTGCGAATATTCGAAAGTTTCGAATATTCGTCGAATATTACATTCGAAATATTCGTATTCGATTCGAAAATCGTGTGTTCGAAAAGTTTCGAATATTTGATAACTTCGAATATTCGAAAAATTCGAATATGCGATTCGATTATCATGCATAAAATAACTCGTCTTCCACATTTCTGCTGCCTTCGTATCGCTAAAAACGTTGCCGAGAGGAGCGATAAACATCGTAAGTACACGGAGGCACGATATCTGCCTGCGACGAGCGCCCCAATACGTATGATTTATTGCTGGTGCATCTCCGACGTGCAGCGCTGTTGGCGATCATGTAACCGTACATTTTCAATATTATGCGGCCGTAACGTGCCGCCCTACCACTCGTTCACTATGCGGGACCACTTCTGAAGAAAGACAGTGACCCACGTGACTGGTGGCGGACTGTAGGCACCTTCAGATACCCCAGTCTGGCAAAGCTTTTTTCAGTGGCATGGGTGGGGTGGGGGGGGGGGGGTGTTGTCTCTGTTAGAAGGGAGCGCCTGCTGCCTGATCATGTGGAGCAACTCATATTTCTTCATAATAACATCTAGTCATTACTTTCATTGTGCCGTGATATTTGCTTGTGTTGTGATGTGCATTGTGCTAGCCTGGACATTGTGTTCTGGAGATAGCAGTGTATGTTGTGTTGCCAGTCAGGCTGTTTTTTTTTTAAATAGCTACATGTTAAATAAAATATTGTTACTGTGGAGGCATTTTTCCTTTGATATTCGATATTCGATTCGATATTCGAAGGTGGATATTCGTATTCGGTTCGTATTCGAAAAATTTGATATTCGCACACCCCTAATATTTATCTGCCTAATCTGGTTCCCGACATTCCTGTACTTATTGCAATATGTTACGGCTCACCTACATTCACAAAAAAATATTAATCAAAGGGCAATCGAAGCGCAAAGAACTACACTCTCCGTCAAACGTGTACGTTCCTAGCAGTCTGTATCGGTGTGAGAATCTCAACGACCGCCATGTTGGGTATACAGTCGTGCCGCCTATAAGCGGAGAAAGTTGCGATACTGAAGGGCATACTTATGCTCCTTCACCAGAATGCTTCGCTAACAGATGATGATTTAGTTCAACTGTTCATCTGGAGCGGTAAAACAGCTGTTACATATGGCGGAACCGCTTGGCTTCCAATTCGTACTGCATTTTGTGATTTCAAAACAAAAAAGTCACAGTTTCGCCGCAAGGCCGAAGCAATGAATGCGATAGCAAGAAACTAATGCTATATGAAGTGAGGCTCGCCAATGGGTACTCTCAGTTTGAACAACGCTCCTGTTGCAAAGGCGGCCGAAGCAGCGAAGGAAACTAGCGTGCTTCAAGTGTCGAGCTGTGACACTTGATAGTTCGCGCTCATCGTCTGTTTGTTCGTTTAGCGGCGTCCCTTGAGCTCGAGTGGCTTTCGTACGCTCCGTAACATGAGCGCGGACATCACGGTGAAAGCGTGAAACATCCCTCTTCGCCTCAGCACAAGAAAACCGCGCGAGCAGACAGCGGAAGGGCAAGGTTCTCCCTGTGCAAGTATAAGAAGAAGCGAGCGAGCTCGCCGACGACTTTTAAATGCGCCTGGCGCGCTCCTAACGCCATCACGCTGGTAATGAAGAAACGCTTATAAGCGCAGCCGTCTCTGAGTCTGTCCAGCGGTAAACGGTGTGTATATAACGCTCGCCGTTACCTACGTGGAGGATCTGCGTTTCGTGGCGTAGTGGCTAGCGCCACTCGCTGCGGAGGAAGAGGTCCCTGGTTCGATTCCGCGCTTCGGAAGCATTTTTCTGAATTATTTTTCTTTGGGGCTTTTATATATATATACATACTTATACATATACGATGCATGACGGCGGCGACGACGACGGCGACGGCAAAATCCAGCTGAGACTGTCCATATAATTGCTATCGCAATAAAATGTCAAGTAATAATTGTTGGAATTTCACGTCCCACCACAAACTTATCAAGAACTTAGTTTGTTAATTATGAAATATAACTGTTTACTTTTGAATGTGCATCTTTTTATGGGCATATACCGGCATTTGCGCTGCGGAAAACGCCCCGCCACGGTGGTCTAGTGGTTATGGCGCTCGACTGCTGACCCGAAGGTCGCGGGATCGAATCCCGGCCGCGGCGGCTGCATTTTTGATGGAGGAGAAACTATGTGAGGCTCGTGTACTTAACTTTGAGTGCACGTTAAAAAACCCCAAGTGGTCCAAATTTTCGGAGCCTTCCACTACGGCATCTCTCATAATCATATCGTGGTTTTGGGACGTTAAACCTCAGTTATTATTATTATTATTATTATTATCGCTGCGGAAATAATTTAGTTCTTTCGCCGAAATACTGCTCACAAATTAAACGAACTGATTATTTCTTGCAGTAGGCTATCGCAAATGTTCTAAAGTAACGCCGGCCAACTACAGCATACATATTCACGGCAATATCGATGGCATTATCGGTAGCAATACTAGGGATGGTACTATCGATGGTACTATTGATAGTTTATCGATATTAGTAGGGATAGTTTCTTTACGTTATCATTAGTTTCAAAAAAATTAATGATGCTATCGATAGTGAGTTTACCGATAGTTTTCTATCACTTACGCGGGGGCGTTGAGCCGTGACCACGGCCGACAAAAATGAATATCGATGTTTCGCTTAAAAGGCTTAAATTCTGTCGTCTCTCGAACGCCATATCATGCGATATAAGAAGACCCCTGCCTGTATTGCCTAGCGCGCATCCACTCTTAAAACAAAATGAAATGTGTACAATGAATCACTTTAGTATAGCCTAGTGCTTCCATCTGTCTGTGTCCATGTCCTTCCCGTATCCCCATATCTCTGTGATGAGTAGACAAAGTATAAGCCAACCTCTTTTTAAATTTACATACTATTATTTTTATCTGAAGGTTGCTTGGACGAAATAACAAATATGTCTGAGTCTTTAGGCGAGTGTAACATTTCCGCGCTTGTCGTGGGAATTGCTATACCATCTCTAGAAGAGGTCAACAATGTTTTTTTTTTTTTTGCAGATAATCTACGTGAATGGGAGAACTTCATGAGGACACTTTTGACCATTCACGGCTGTATTGAAGTCTTGTTTCTACACATTGCGGCTGTCGCTCGGCCGCCTCGAAAATGCTGCCGGACTTTCAATATGGAAGCTGGGGTTGCTCATCTCTTCGTGGAAGCTTCGGCATTCCAGGACCCATGCCTCGATTTTGTGGTGCCCCACTTGCGTTATCTGCGCCAAGTGCAGAATCCCCAAGCGACCGATATATTCATCGAAGACATGGATATCCAACGGCATGAGAACGTACATTACCGGGTGTACTCTGACGAGATCCTGCGGGATGGAGCTCCAGAATTGATCGACAACAGGTACTCACTTCACCGCCTTTCTTATGTACTTAGACAAGTAGGACCCAAATAACTTGATTTTAATAAGTAATTACGCGAATAACACCGCGGAACCCAGATAGGTGTATGTCTCTCAATATTTTGACTGATTTATTTCTTACTACGATTGGCACTGTGGAAATTTCATGCTCTTCCATTTTCGACTCAAGGGTTCATGGCTTACTTTCGCATCGACACTGTATTAACGGCTGTAAATTTATTTCTCGCGAGAAATGCTTACGCTTGAAGCTTGCGACGTTTTTTTGGTCATTAGAATTATTTAAATACCTAAGTAAGTTTTCACAATGAGACGTTTTTATGAGCTAAAATAAATCCGTATTGCCTCCTGGAAAGTAGAAGACGACGATGGTCTCATACCGCGGACAGGTGCTATCATCATTGGAAGTTCAATTGATTCCACCTGATTGGCAAACTTCAAAAGAAATTCGTTTATCATAAAAACAAGCCGCTGGATTTACACTAGATAACATCAGGCCTGTATCGCTCGCACCTTATCTGGTAAAGCTCATCGACAGAATCTTACACAGACGGATAGTTAATTGGTTGACTGAAAACATGATCCCGTGCCAAATTTGAGCCCATGCGAAATTGGATTCAGGCGTGGCTGCTCCATTTCATGTGCCCACGTTGAGTTGAAAGCAGAATGCAACTTGCTCGGTAAAAGAAACGGTTTACCGCTTTAGTAAGTATAGATATTAAAGAAGCTTATGACAAAGTGAAGCATATCAAAAATTGGTTTACCACGTTACTTTGTCGCGTGTGCATATTCTTTAAGTGGCAGACAATTTTTGTTCACAATCTGATTGGTCTTTTTTAAGATATAAGCAAGCTAGAGTTCTGCCCCAAGGGTCAGTATTGTCACCATTGCTATTTAATATATTACTATGTACTATCCCCATGCAACAAGGCGTGCAGGTGTATGTACAGTGCCGTCCACTCTTAGGGTGAACACGGCTCAGCGTGGCCGCGCTCTGCGGAGCGCCAGTGCATCCAGCCAACGCCGGTGCTGCACGCCCGTGATCGCTTCCCTGTAGTACAGCAAGAGGAGCACGTTCCCAAGCGTCTGCGCCGTTTCGTTTCGATGCGCAGAGCGCGGCCATGCTGATCCGTGTTCACCCTAAGAGTGGACGACACTGTACATACCATTGCCATCGCGTTTTTTCGCTATATCAGTAGATATACATACACTGTATCAAAGTCTACCGATATATATGAATACACTGGAAACGTGGTTGGAGGGCAATAATTTATCCCTGAACATCATTAAAAGTGCAATCGTAATTTTCCGTAAGTACACCTGTTCAAACTACGTTGCTTTACCAACAAGACATTATCCCACAGGTGGATTCCATTAGGTATATAGGGGTGGCTTATACCGAAATACTTGTTTGGAGCCCGCATATAGAAAACATGTCAGTTAAGGGAGCACGTGGTGTAGGGGTGCCACGTAGGCTCAGCAGTAAGCGTTCCGGGTTAGGCCGTGATGTGCTCATAATGATTTATTCTATGAATATTTTCCCAATATTAGAGTTCGGCCGCGTTTTGTTTTCTGGTGCACCTGCTTACAAACTTCGGCCACTGGTTCCACGAGAAGGGAATCATTACGTGTATGTCTTGGGCTCCCTAAATTGGTCGCAAACAATATTTCATATGAAGAATCGCTCCTTCCATCTCGTACACAATTCCGCATCCTAATCGTACGAACCCTCCTAAAAACATATGCACCACCACAGACAATTTCACAGTAGGTTTTTTATTAATCAGCCGGAATCTTTTTAACCACCAGTGGTCTTGATTACGGTGGCCACAATTCATTTTCATACAGAAGCTTTTGGAAACCTTACAAGTGCACCACTGTGAAGTAGTCATGCTGAACAGATTTGTACAAACAATTATAACAGAATTTGAAGACTTCTTTCCCCTGACTTCCAAATATTTGCCTAATAGCTATTTTAAATGGTATTTTGGGAGTCCATTTGCCAAATTTTGAAACAAACATCGTGATGGCGATTGACGATCCAGTTTGTGAAGAAGAGGCACGAGCGGGAATTGCATGATTCTCTGGACTGGTCTTTCTTCTAATTCGTTACCTGATTTTCGCCTATTTTTCAAGCGAAATTACTTTATATTCTCCTAGGTCTATGCAAAATACCCCTATCTATAACAGCAGTGGTCAATCTGACTGTCTGTCAGTCTGCCCTTCCTTAAGTGCACCTAATTTGTCAAATACCTTAGTAGTTTATTCTCTCAACCCAAGGCATTTACGTTTACGTATTATTCGCTTTCTGTGGGTACCTGATAAGAAAGGTTTAACCGTCAATGAATATGCGGATGCACTCGTAGTGTCATAACACGATGGCCCCATAATCATCAATATTGCCGACGTTGGAGCCTAGTCCCTGCGGTGAGATTCGAAAAGTTTGCGACATCCGATAACTTCGCTAAATCTTCTTTGTCAGAATCTGAGCTTCCTCATCTTAATTGTCTTTGGAAAAGTCGATGGTGCTCTCCTAAAAGGGCAGAACTATCAATAAGCAGGTTGCAATGACTGATTTCCCGACTGAACTCTTACAGTCACTTGTTTGGTCTAGCCCACTCACCTATATGCCTCTACGGCAATGAGAGTGAATCTCTGAATCATTTCTTTTTAACATGGCCAAGTTTTACAAATAGAAAAAATATTACTAGAAAAACCCCTCAGAACGATGGGCACAAATTTGTCACTTCTGGTGGGTCTTTCCTTCGTTGCTACCGTACTGTGTTTCAGCCACAGGAATGTTTGCGATGCTTTGTGCGATTTCCTACGGGAGACAAAACGAAAGCAATGTAGATGTTATACAATTTCAGTTTCTTCTTCAACCATATTCGTTTTTTAATTGTTTTTTCATTGATTTGGTCAATAAGTTTTGTAAAGTATCTATTTCTTAACATATTTAAAATATTAAACCATTCAAGTGCTAAACCATGATACCGCCCGCTTAACCGCCGATTAACGGCCGCAAAATCAATGGTGTTCGCATCGTAATGCCCACAAAAACTGCAGCCGATAAAAGGATATTTACCCTGCGTGTAGCGAAAGCTGGAAGACCTAGAAAGGGCACGCGATTTCTTTTTTTTTTCTTTTGTCATTCCCAGTGTTTTCTTGTGTACACTTTTCTTCCATGCTATTTGGCTTGAAATGCGTGCACTAGAAAGGAACATCCAGTTATCCTTGCTTTCTGGTTCATGTGCAAGGCTGTTTGAGTTGATTCACGATAGGTTCGACATGCATAACTGGCCGAAAATTGTTGAATGAGACCTTCAGCTTTCTAAAACAATGTTCTTCTGAAACAACTTAGTTTTAGGTACAATTTCTGCAGTTCACCCGCGTGCTGTTACGAACTGTGCGTATATCTATTTTCATATTATTTCTTACAGACTTGCCGGCATATTGGAAGCAACGGCGGACATGCCGTCTCTACAGGATATCGTCATTTTTCTGCACAACACTGGCCCTGCATCAGGCCACCCAGGAGAGATCACCGTTAGGTTCACTCACCTGGGTTTCAGCGATGAGCAGAGGCTCAGACGGCAGATTGACGCCTACTCCACCAATTATCTCTATTGCAAGCGTGGTGCCAATGTCGGAGCCGACACGAGGGTTAGTGTGCACGCAGCCATGCTACCGAGACTCTGCGCTCATCGCGAACTGAGAGGATGCCCAGGTGGCTTGGGGCCGTGCTTTCTTACAGTTACACGCAGTCCACGGCCTTCAACATATTCTGTTGTTGTTTTTGCATATATACAAACACACGATGAAGATCACGTGTTTGAACACTGGAATTAGTCAAAGAATTGGGAACGCTTCCTTGCGGCGAATAGCATGGGCAAACGCGGCTTGCCTTCGTTCCTGCGACCGTCTCTGAACGGTTCTACAAAACGCACGCATGTTAAACAGCACAAACGCTCTACTACATACCATGCTTCCAATGGTAAATAGATAATTTCCGTGAGTCCCAGTAACACCACCAATGTCCCCAGCAAATGACGGTTTACCAAGGGAGGTCCATAATTTTATCCCGGCATTGTAGCACCCTACCAGAGATATAACAGATATTCATAATATTTCTCTGTTTATTTCATGCTGATGCGCCCCTGGCTGACAAGTAATTACTGCTTTGAGAGCACAAATCATTACACTGACTTCATTACTTGAATGTTTAATTTGCCCCCCGAGTTAGTACAGCACTGACAACTCCCATATCATCCAATATTGTTTCGTGTATTAATCACCCCGTTTTGTACTGCATTCATTCTTTTATTCAAATGACACCTGTTGAAGGAACAATAATGAACTTTATGTGTTTGCATGGGCTTGATCTTGCCACAACAATAAAGTGACAGATTCGCCGCGACGGTGAAGCTATAAAATGCGACAGCAACTAACTGGAATGTTATACGAAGCAAGGCTAGACGCTAACTTCTGTAGCTTCCAACCTGGCGTCACTCAGAAAAACCCCGGCGTACGGAAACGCGGTCACTGCAGCGACCGAAGCCATCTTTGTGCTGTCAATCACTTAAACCTAAACTCTTGCTACCCTGCACTGAGGAAATAAATAAAGGGGCCAAAAGAGAGACAGAAGAGAGGAATGGACAGAATCACAAGCAAACATGGGGGAGAGCATGCAGTCTACAGGCGGTCACTCAGATCTGTTTATTTTAGGTACAGAAGGCGACTAAATCGAAGTTCCTGCTAGGGCAACGCAGCCCCCCATCATTATCATGAAATAAATGGCATAAAAAATAAATTACATTGTTTATCACGCGTAAACCGCGCACAGGGTGGACTATATGGGCAACAGGTCGTGCGCGCTCTAACTGTTATTGTAATTTGATTGTTGCGATCTTACGTTCCAATACCACGATATGGTTATGAGAGATGGCACAGTGGATGGCTCCGGAAATTTAGACCTCCTGGGGTTCTTTAACGTGCTCCTAAATCTAGGCACACGGGCCTCCTGCATTTCACCTCCATCGAAATGAGGTCACCGCGGCCGGGATTCCACCCCGCGACCTTTGGGTCAGTAGCAGAGCCCGATAACCACAAGCCCACCGCAGCCGGTCAACTGTGATTGCGGGACACCGTCAAAGAAGACCTTATGTTCCACTGGATCTGCAAATTTGAATACAATTGCATCGCCCATAGTAGGCATTGCGGGAAATGATGTTCGTGAGTTCACCGCGTACAAACACAAAGCTTGTCGCTTGTATTTTTTTATTGAAGTACAAATAAATGGAGTAGTTTTCACCATTTCTTGGCGACGGTTACCCTTTTTCACTTGCTTGTTAGCATACAAAAATTAGTCTTGCCGCAAGGGCGAAGAAATCAATACGAGAGCAACAAATTGTAATATTATACGAAGGAAGGCTAGCTTTTGCATCCGATCTCGCGTAATTACTAAAATTTGTGCGTGGATTTACCTGACGTAACTTCGTAAAGGCCGTAAAGGCCAATGTAATGCGGATCTGAGGGGAAGCGTCAGCGATGAAATGCAAAGTCAGGCAAAGCTAGGCGAACATGGGCACTGAAGAAACCTCCTCTCTGTTTGACCACCTACATGTCTCCAACCTCAAACTGGCCTCACTCCTCCACTCGCATCCGCTATACTATCTTATACTCTCCCTCCTCCTTTCCCTCCTCCTCACGCTCTCGTCCCTTTCCTCCCCCGTGATTTACTATACCATACATGGCTATGCTATGTGTGTCATAGTGCGTGTTTCTAAGTTCTTACCTACTTGTTGTCTTGCTCGCGCAGTTTAAACTTGTCCGCTGGATCTGTGAACCGACTAGCCCAACAGCGTACCATACATCGACGCTTCGTGTGTGTCTGTGTGTGTGTGTGTGTTGTTACGTGTTGTCTTCATGGCGCAGTTTATTGTGCTGTTTGAGCTCGGCTATAACAACTCTGGTGTAAAACGCTGGTGCAAGGGAATACGGCCACTCCAGGAGGAAAAGCGGTTTTCGTGAAGTGTACGGTGAGAGTGCAGCACGTAAAACGCCTTACGGGTCGTTTGGTGATGTCTGCAGAGATACCGCAAGGTAGATATTCCTAACGTAAAAGGTCCGAAAATCACATATAAGAGAAACCCAACTACACAGCTATAAACGCTAAACTCCTTATTTTCATGGAAGATTTCTTACCCCACTATCTCGAAAGCACCGTTGAAACGAACTGGTGAATATTTAAGAACAAAATTCAGAAAATTATTAATCGTTATACTCCTCTACAACGTTTGCGCTGTAGCAGCCCAGCTCCTCGGTTTAATACTCGGCTTAACGCAAAAAAAAACGCAAAAAAATTGAACACTCCGGATCGCTCGCTGTCGTACAAAGAACCCGCTGCACAATACCTATTCATACGAGGAACAACAAAATTCACCTTTTATAATAGTACTCTTCCTAACATACATGAAACAATCCCGAAAAGTCGCGGAATGAAATCTCTGCAGCGGCGGCCGCATTTTCATGGAAGCGAAAATGCTAGAGGCCCGTGTACTTAGATTTAGGTGCACGCTAAAAAAATCCCCAGGTGGTCAAAATTTCCGCAGCCCTCCACTACGGCGCCTCTCATAATCATATCGTGTTTCTGGGACGTTAAACCTCAATAGCTCTTATTACAAACCCGAAACCTTTATGGAATATTGTTAAACAAAAAGATGGAAAGAAAACATCGCTTACTACACCATCTGGTAATTCAGTGCCTGATAATGACTGCGCAGCTATGTTGAATGACATATTCGTAAATTCCTTTTCACGCACATTGATTCATGATTATCCACTCTAAGAGAGTGATAGCCACTCTCCGATGGAACGTATTACATTTAACTCTACTGGTATTCGCGCCATAATCAATAAGTCAAAACTCTCCACTTCGTGTGGTGTTCACGAAATAAACTCTGAATTTTTAAAGAACACTAATGAATACTCTCTATCACATTAGAATGCATTTTCACCCAATCACTCACTACTAGATCACTACCAATGGATTGAAAAACAGGAAAAGTCATTCCAATTTATAAATCCGGTGATAGACATAACCTTCGCTATTATAGATGAATATCACTTACATCAGTATCATTCAAAATAATGGAACGTGTCATATACTCACACCTTGCACGTTTACTTAAGAATAAAATGTTTTAATCCGTTTCCACATGGTTTTCCGAAAACATTTTTATGTGATACTCAACTTCTACTGTACACTAATGATTTGCATGCATGGATCGAGGAGCAGGGTACAGTTTGACAGCTGTTGCTGCCGATTTTTAATATCCGTTTCTCGCCTTTGCTAATAATCAACGTGTACAGAAGTTTTATGATGACTCGTTCGATAAACACGCGCCTACATGAATTCACACTGAGTAGTTTTCTCGCGCAAGCGACGATATTACTGCGGGACGGGCATGCCTGTATTCTGAATAGCAGTTCTATCGATACCTACAACTATAAAACCGCTCAGCAAAAACAAATACAATTCGTTGAAAAAAGATGCTGGTGTGTTACTTCACTAACGCGTATTAGTTCACAGGTATGTGTTCTGACGTATGAGTCAGAGAAGTGCCGGCGAGTACGGCCGGCTGCTTTCGGTGAGCCTGCGTTCGTTGCTGAAAGCGCGTCGCATCGATAGTCATCGCTTCTTGTGCGGACACCGTACACAAGAAAAAATGGTTAATTTAGGTTAACGGATGTCCAGACTATACTTTACAGTAACTCTCACACGTTGGAATTGCGTGTGCTTAAACCAAGAAGCGCCGGTGGCATGTAGACGGGCTCGGCCGGTACGCTAGGCCTAACGCTCGCTGGGAGCCGCACTGGGTAGAACCGATCTCGGCGCAGATGAGTTCCGATGGTTGAAGTTTCTGCATTTTGGCCTCGGAACCTTTTTAACTGTTACCTAACGAATAGATGAAGTAAGTGGAAGTGCAAGAATTAACCGAGATGCGTTTTCGGGGTAGCGATATCGAACAACGGCTGTTTTTCTGGCCTCCGTCGGGTGGGGTCGCGAAGCCAGAGCTCATTTACTTCTTGCCAACTGCACGGCGATGTAACGATTTGCTCTGCATGTTCAAACCGACGCCTCCAGACTTATAAACATTACAATACGAAGTCATTACCGCAATACATGACGGATGAAAAACTGATATATATGCGCGCGATGCGCAAATGTATTGCACATTGCACATGTGTGCCACATTGCACAAAACGTTATCTGTTCGTTGTTTGCCTCGCTTTCTGCGCATGCGTTTGCATATATATATACTACTGCAGTAAATTTCGAATAAACAGTCGAAAGTTTGCGCTCCCCTTAACCCCCCCCCCCTTGTGTTTTCTTTGTGCGAAATAGCCACTTCCGTGGCTTCTGAAAGGAATGATGAGGTACAGTCGCGCTCAATATGACTTGCAACACGGGAGCGCGTGGCCTCACGAGTTTAAAGATTGCGCATGCCTTCAACTTGCTTCATTTCTGTAGCTAAATATTATTTTCCTATTTGGGAACACCCTCCTGCAAGAGAACAGCGTTTAGTTGTAGAAATAGCTGCTGGTGGAATGAATGCGAAATCTTTAAACTCGTGAGGCCACGCGCTCCCATGTCCCAAGTCATATAGAGCGCGACTGCACTTCCGAACTGCAAGAAGCGGAACAATGGCGGGTGCGACGAACGGAGACCTGTATACATCTACGACACGAAAAGTGGCTCGCATAATGCCTTGACAGGGTCCAATTTAATGCCAGACGTATCTACTGTTCATTGCAGCCAATCTTGTCTTACATGAGTGCAGCAAGGCTTTCGCCTTTTTGTGTTACAAGAGAATGACTCTTCTAGAACATGTGATTATTTAGCAGTTGTTTAACTGAATGAGGTGTGGTTTGTATTCCTGACCGAGTTACTGCAATCCTCACTGATAGGCGGCAAAGTACAGCGCTCCGCTTGACCAAGCCACCAATCGCCGAGCTAAAACTTTCGTCGTGCAACGCTCCCCTGATGACTTCGAGCCAAATTTGCTCAGCTGTAACTCCATTTTACCAGAACGTGAGGAACGAATACGACAGTCAGCTTTATGTTCTGGCACTAGCGTTGGGGAAGGCGTTTTTTTCCTTTGTCTAATTTTCGGAAACTTCGCAAAGTCAGCTCGGAGGAACTACTTGCATATCCACTGGGCAATTATGTAAAGTCTAGAATCAGCGCTAATCAGGCCTTAATTGTACGATTGTTGAGATTGCAAGTTGCATCTAGAGCAATAGGGACGGTGACGTAACGCTTAGTGGACCCCCTGTGCTATAATGATTCGCCCCACGCCATCATCTCTAGAGGCGTTGGCAAGATCAGTCGTCTCATAATGAAATAGCAAGCCTTGTGACCATGAAAATACAAACTTATGCTGCTTGGTGTCCTCGTGACGCACTTTTCCTCTTCACTTGCGAAAGTTAACGAAAAAAACGGCCGAGAATGAGCAATACCTTTGAGAAACACGTAGGAGCTGCCTACCTACGTGATAGGAGTAGCTTCTATCCTCTCGCCGTTTACAACGAAGCTAGCTAGCCCTCATGTTAGAGAACGTTCATTCACTCGACCTTTCATGTTGACTTCAGCAAGTCGAACGCCGCGCCGTCGATTGGGAAGAGCAGTCAGTGTGCTTCTATGAAGGTCAACGTCCATTCTAAAGTCCAAGATCTATTTTATTTCTGGGTCGCGTTGTGATCAACTTCGTGTAGGAAGAGCGTCGATGACAGTTGAGAATGCGAGAACAAACCTCAAACTGGTCTAAGAGAAGAGAAGACGTTCCCACTTGATTTACGCAATAAATGTTGTTTTAAGATTATGTTCCGGTACACATATGGACATTGCAATAGCGAGCACAATACACGTTTTATTTTCTGAAGTCCTTTTCATTTTTCATATATGCAGTTCAAAAGTACTAAGGAACCAAAGTATGCAGATCCGGCAGTGTTTATATTGCACATTGAGACTATAGCGGTCAGCCATTTGCTATTGGTGAGCATAGCCATTG
Organism: Rhipicephalus sanguineus; assembly: GCF_013339695.2. Classification (NCBI taxonomy): domain Eukaryota; kingdom Metazoa; phylum Arthropoda; class Arachnida; order Ixodida; family Ixodidae; genus Rhipicephalus; species Rhipicephalus sanguineus. The sequence continues at coordinate 70,286,545 of NC_051176.1, read as the reverse complement.
GTGAGCATATTGGTGAGCATAGCCATATTGGTGAGCGTAGCTATTGGTGAGCATAGCCATTGGCAGGCTATGCTCACCATTAACCAAAACAAACTACCACTACGGAACGCTAGTGCAACCTCAAAGTGTTATTGACAAGTCATACTGCGCGCTTTGAACTGCGAGGGAATAATTAAGAATTCAATCATTTGTCACCCCACGAAATCGGAAGTGCAGTGTATTGTGGTTTTGGCACAGCTATGCCCTTAGTAATTATTGCTTTATTGGCCTCGAGCTCGAAAACACTCGGCAACTAGCGGGGAGCGGACGAAACCCCGTAGTGTGGATGGCTCCTTGCGTCGTCTGCTAGCCACATGTGTCCCCATGTGTGGGAATGTCATGTACGTCATCAGAGCGCAGATTATTCTGTTGTGTTAGCACAGTATCAAATGCTTGTACGTATGTCTGCACGATATACACAAGCATTTGCCCTTCCGAGGCTTGTTTTCCGGAGCCCACCACTACGGCGTCTCTCATAATCATATCGTGGTTTTGGGAAGTTAAACCCCAGATATTACTATATCATTATTCCGCGGCTTGTGTGCACTCTACGTGAGTCCATGCACCCGTCAGTATGGCACTAAACGTAATCATCGTACTGTCCATTCGCCAATGCCATTTCAATGTGGGTGCCACTTTGTCGTTCAAGCACACCACTAGTGCATTTGACGTCGTCCTAAACGAAAGAAGTAATAAATGCCGAGTTGTGAATGCAGAATTTTAGCGACACCATCTCGTGGAGTGCTGGAGATTTTGAAATCCTTGTGATAGCGCAAATCATGAACTAGCGTCTGCAAGGCCGGTTAGCTGTAAGAAAGACTTCAAGCCACGCACTTCCATAGCGGTACACGTATTCATGCTAACAGAAAATCAGAGTGCACTAAGTTCAACTTCAACTAATTATGCAGAATATCATGGCTTCGTTTTCTTTCTTTCTTTTTGGTAGCCGCTAGAGAACAAGTAAACACTTAAGTGGCTGAGTCGCGTAACACCATTTATATTGTACTATAGGCAGAACACAAGCTAAGCACGTACAAATAAAACAAGAAACATTGAGCACAGTGCAAAACACGTCTGTCACCAAAGGCCAGCACCCCATTGAATGGTAGATTCCGCTTCTCTCACACGTAATAGGCGCGTCTGGCCGGCTTCGTGCATTAAAGGTGGCTGTGGAGGGTGTACAGATCACCATTAGGCTGCAGCACAGTCTAGGAAGGACAGGTGACTCAACGCGGCGAGCGAGGGCTGCGAAATTTTCTCCGGTTTCACGTACGCGCTCACAGATAGCGCTACGCGAACGGGGGCCGCCGCCCGCTAAGCACACACACACACACACAATCCATACCGAAAACCGGGTCATAGCATTGCAGGCTTTTGTTTTGCGCTGCTTCTTGCTAGGTGTGATGTTGCCGGGCCTCTTAGCTGGCCTCTTTCGTTCTTAGATGCGAAGTACCTTATGGCGCCGCTCCAATGGCGTGCGGCGTGACCACCCCTACTGCGCATGCCCTAACCCTCTCCACACATCTCCTGTCCACTTCCCCTCTCCCCATATCCTCTCCCCTCTCCTCTCCACTCCCCTTCTTCGCTACTCTTCCCCCTCTCCTGCGCAACGCCGCGTGAGCGCCAGCACATGCGCGTCCCCTCCCCCTCTCTCTCCTCTCCTACGCTCCCCCCCTCGCGCGCCTGACGACCGCGTTCACCGCTCGCCCTGTCAGAATTAACGGCCAGGCTAGAGGGAAGACACGATGCGCGTAGCGTTCCTCTTCGGTAGCATGCCCAACGAACGCCAACGGAACGCGATCGTGCAAGTGCTCCGGCTTCGGTATTGCCTCATGGTCCCCTTTAGCGGGAGATGGTGTAACATTTTTACTTTTTCTCTTTCGACAGATAGCTTGGGCAGTCTGGACATATAGTAGGCACTCCATCTTCCGAGAGGAACGCTTTCCGGGGCGTGAGAACCAAGGCATTACCGTTGTAGAGAGCCTCCCAGGTTTTGGTCACCAGATGAGGCTCGCAGTGCCTTTCGCAGAGGTGGTCGGTAGACTGCAGCATCCGATCTCTACGAGGTATGGCATTCTTCTATACATACCCGAAAGTGCTCTTCTATCAGCGTCGAAAACATGAGAGTTTCATCATTTCACACCTTCTACCCTGTCGCGCAATGTGTGGCGAAACATTTCTTGCCCATAGCTTCCTGGGCCTACGTACCTCACATAAGTTCACAGGATAAAGAAAACTGTGACGGAGTACAAATAAAATACGAATAAAGACGTTTGACAAGCAACGTGACTTCGCGGGCAGAGCGAAGTGAAGCGGCGCCCAGCGATTTCACACACGTTCTACCGCCCCCCCCCCCCCCCCCCCCCCCCCCTGAGCCATAAATGGGGAAAGTCTGGCAAATGGGCGGGGCAGTGACGTCGCGGCGCGGCGATGACGGCATTCACGTCACCGCCACGCCTCCGCTCCGGCGCCGTCCGCCATATATAGTCTTTTCGCGCGACGGGCACATGGCTGAGGTTATGTACGCGCTGTTCATTCGTGCAATCTAGCGCTGCTAAACAAACTGCGAAAGCGAAATTCTGCACGCACTTTGTTATACAAATTTAATGAATAATATGGAGAGAATTAGACGTGCCCAAATAATCGAGAAACAGTTGTGTACGCCGATTCGAGTCCACGACGTTCTACGATACACGCTGTGCTTTTAAAGCGCACCTCTTAGGCGCCTGTTCCTGCGTTGTTCGGCATCGCCGTTGGTGTCGTCGGCGTAACCGATAGAGCGAACGAGGACGAAAGACAGCGAACGCGGAGTTTGTCGATATCACGAGCCACTGCAGGCCTTGTTCTTGTTCACCTTCAACTGTGGCTCACACCCACTGTCGGGGATTGGCCAAGAATTGAGTGGTTTTATAAAATGTTTAATACTTTAGAAGGGAGGCCTCTAACCAATGTAACATCGCTTTCTGCCTCCGTCATGCGTGCTCGCCCTTCGGTCGGAGCTCGTGCGCGTGCAGGGCTGGCGGGTGCGCTGCGACTGTCTCGCTTGTCGGGACGAGGATGTCGATGTCAGCGTTTCGCTTGGTTCGCAACGCCTGCAATGCACAGAGTGGTGTGCGTAGCATTTGAGCTCTGGCAGTTTCTGAGGCAATATGTAACGAATGTTCCAATGCGGATAGCCAGAACTTAAAACACAGTTGGCGTTGCCTCAACACAAAGCTGCGCTCAGAATTCGCATGAGGGAGTATAGTAATCGTCGGTGACTTTTCGTGCTATGGAGACCTGTGGGTTTGCGTCTATTTTGGTTTCTGTTCTTGATTGATTTTTTTGAAGCTTAGGTTCAATAATAACGACGTTTGGTAATGTATCTGATGCTGAAGATGTTTAGTACAGTTCGACTGGCGCTTCTCTGCACAGTGATCTCGTGAGAAGTTTTTCGACACTGCGATGATGCTCGCTCCGAAGTTGGAGTTGAACTGCTGAGTGTACTATATATACATAACATTGATTTCTTTATTTGCTTCGGGAGCCAGTGTGCCGGCGAATGCGCAAGATCACTACAGTCAGAAATCGAGTCTTTCATGCTCGCGCTTTCAACAGCGTGGGGGTGATCATGCAAGCACAATTCGCACTGTTGAATATCCTGGCCATTAAAACATTGCTTTCAGGGCGAACGCCTTAGATGCCTCATGAAACGGGCGAATTGACTGGAGTCCCGAGGCTTCGGCGCCAACACGAGTGAGGCGGAAAATCCTGTGATGACGTTACCACAACGTCGTAGATAGCTCAAACTTGTGACGTGGCAATGTCGACGTCCGATTACGTTACGTCATCTGATATTTTCATCACATGACATCGACGCTTTGCACAGACTGTGTGATCGGCCCACCAATCACGGAGGCAATGGAAGACCTGGGGACGTGCAGAAAGCTTGCAACGCCTCCGATCTTGGGGGCAGTAAAAATCATGTGATGACTTCACTAGGACGTCATAGATAGGTAGAATTCCTGACGTCACAATGACGTCAAGTTGACGTCAGCTTACGTTACGTCATCCGATAACGCCATCACATGACATCAGCGCTTTGCAAAGCCTCCATGATCGGTGGGCCGGATCACGAAGGCAGTGCAAATCGTTGAAGTCTTGTGATGACGTCAATGCTTGAAGTCACGTTATTCGACGTCATCATGACGTCACAACTCTGGTGCTATAGTGACGTCATTACGTGATGATTTTTCACATTCCTCCTGTTGACGCCGCCGACGCGGACGCCGGCGGTCAATTGTCGTATTTGCTGAGGCATCTAAGGTTTTCGCCAGAGCAGGTGCAGAGCCCCTAGAAGGCGAGTGTTAAATGAAAACAATACTTCGTTCTGCTGGTCTGTGATAGAGGACATCCTGTTGGTTTACTTTAGACAATCATTTTTCTGCTCAACCTTCTTCACGCTCTACACTTCCTAATCACGAAATTTTATCGAGCACATGAGGGCCCCTTGCTGTAGTAAAAGTGCTTCCTGCGCGAGCAGAGACATCGTGCACTATACGTGCATTACTAAAAAGCGCAAGGCACATTCGCTTAGAACAGAGGCGCGGATTATTTTACATGCGCGGATTAAGCGTGAAACTGGTAGCATGTACACAAGCGGCAACACAGCGGTAAATGACACCATAGGCTGACAGTCACAGAAACGCACGCCACATAACGTACAACACATGCTAGATAACCGCCGCAGCTGACGCGCGGCGGCACTAACCTGCGATATCGACATATATCTTCCCCTCACAACATCACGGTAACATCCCAAGCTCGTGCTCAGAAGCGCGCGATAAATTACGTAAACGCAGCACATTACGCTTCACACTTATAGCGTGATCGCTACAAAATTTCAATCTGCCCAAGCGAACGAAACGCGAAACATAAAACTCCTTTTTTCAGCGTGACAAAATGATTTTTAAAGTTTATGCGCCTGAAAGGGCCCCATTGCACAACAAATAATAGGTTAGTGTTAATGGTACGCTGTTTATAATACCAGCAATATTCAAGCTAAATACTCAAGTAGTACGTATCTTGCAAAACACGGAGCAGTCGGTCGGGGTCCATTTGCAGCGTCTGATGTTTCTAATCCAAAGGCGTCGTCGCTTCTTTTCCCTGGGAAGCCTAAAAAGGCGGAAACCCTGCGCGCTGCTGTTTGAGCAGCCAACCGCTCAACAACAGCACATCGCATGCAACAAACTCACGCATGAATGCGAGAAGCAGTCGCCAATACGCACGCGAGACCGTCGCGGCTCCGCCAGACTCCGCGCCGCGCTGCCGCCCGCCGCCGCTGGCGAGGAGAGAGGGTTTACGTCACGTGAAGAGGTGGCGCTGGGGCGGAGCGCGGAGAGCGGCGAGATGAAAGAATCGCCAAACTCTCCCGAAGGGTATATATGGCTCTGCGGCCCCATGCGCCTAGCGCCGTCTGATGAAAAGAAGACGAACGTGAACAACTTTTCGACCCGGCTGCTCTGCTACGCCTCCGAGCCGATGTGTCACCTCTCCTTCCTACACCGTGGATTGCAGTGAACGCGCTTTATTCGCCGACAATCGGCTCAACCCGCTCACAGCGAAGCACTGTTGTGTGCATTTGGATGCGAGCCGCCGACCGCCTATCCACACTAACGCGGCGACGGTGCTGCCACCTGTAAGCCGATGTCGCGGCGAATAATCAAATGTTTAGATGAGATCCGGCAAGCATTTGTAACGCAACGATTATACGAACCAATTCGCTAATTGAATATTCCGATCCTCAGCATGAAAGAAGTGGCTAGCTCTCCCGTAATCGAGAGTTGATGCACGCATGAAATGTGCATCGGGATAGCAGATTGATTGGAGGTTACAGTAGCCACAATATTGTGCATGCTCGCGTGGGCACGCCTCACCAAAGTACACTACAACACACTGTGCACTTGTTTATATGAACACCATTGTTTCCTCTCACTGTGCGAGATAAATTCTCAGCCTTACCCAGAGTATGCGGCCATGACGCAGCATCAGGCTGGTGCGCCGCACGCAGCGTAGCGCCATCTCTCGAAGAAGGCGGCAACCTGCGCCTCAAAACCGCTGTCTCCAAGATTAGCTCGGGCATCGCGTCGTTTACTCGCGAACAGCTGGCGTTCAAAGAGGACGGGCTTTGCGCATGCGCTTAAAAGAACAAATGTACGGTGCCCCTATGGAACATCGCTATCGTAAATATCAAATAAAATTTCAGCGTACAGGAAGTTACAGCTTTGGTGAACAAACAATCAGAAAAACCCTGAAGCAATACATTTTCTAATTTAATTGGACCGTACCTAGCGTATATAATGCGATTCTGTACTAAGGCTTAACGGCCAAATACCGCATTTTTTTTTTTACTTTAGGTCTGATTACCCTGATGTTTCGTTTCGTTCTCGCAATGCTGCCCGGATTTGGTTCAAGGTCACTTGAAGGCCGCCGACAACGGGAGCTAAAAGCCTGTCATGCTTAATTATTTCAAAGTAAAGACATGACCTTTGTCGATACCGGCGACTAAGGTCATCTTAATAATAAACCACTACGTGCATTATTCCTACGAACCGAGGTCAGTTACAGCATAACATTATTTCATAGCTTCCACGTGACGTCCGTCTTGGGCTACCTACCAAGAGTGTGCCACGCTGACTGTGTCGGCTCGTGTGTGCATAACATCGGCAACTAGGGAACATAAACTTGCTAAAACGCAGTTGCAAGCATCGACGTTGAAAGTAAAGCTTCTCCAACCGTATTAATCTGACGAGCCGCTGAGCGTCGTGGCGTATTGGATAAGAAATACACGGATTAGTTTTTCAGCGACCTGAATTCCAGATGCGTGAGCACGGAAAAACACTATTTGAGACTCGCAAAACGCGTGCGTGACAATCTTTGGGTCATCACAACTTCCGCCACACGTGACTTTTCTAAGGCGCGCATAGTGACAGTCGTTCCAGCGACCATATCTAGTATTCGAGTGCCGAAGGATCGCTTCCGGCATTCCAAAGCACGAATGTACCTTGGAAACAGCGGAGCATAATGAAAGATGGTGACCTTCAAGCCGTGAACAATGCACTCGAACAAGCGCCACCAAATTCGCAGGCAAGTGCATATACTTCGTTATATCTTGCTCTCTCTGCCAGCTTACTTGCGTTTGCGTTTCAGTTCGTAATTTTAGTCTCTGTCTTGCGAATTCTGCGCCGGACTCACATTTCAGGTTTGTTGTGAATACTGTTCCTCCTAACGCTCCATTAATTGCCTGCACATTGTGAGTACCTCAGAGGAGGAACATAGAGCATTTTCATGCTCGATGTTCTTCATGGTTTTTCATATCTTCAGATTCTTCATGAGGGAATCCAAACTGTGCCAAGACGGACACAGAAGCAGGGAACCAGGCGACACAAACGCCGCCACGTTTGCGGCGTTTGTGCTGCAAAAACTTATAATTAGGTGGTAAAAAGTTAGTAACTGCCGCAATTACTACCCCATGTCCACTTTACTACGTGTCACTAAGCATTTTCAAATATATCACAGGTATTAAATGCTGTTAATACTACTCGGCCTGTCAGGTTTAGTACTGTTAATACTTGCGTGCGGGGCAGGTCAGTGCGCCTTATTTCCTCTACTGGATGCAGTGCGTTATGCTGTAATTGTGACCGCCGTATAGAAAATTTAGGCAAAATATAATTATCTTGATTATGTTGGAATGAGCAATGTGCTCTGTCATGACACACGGTTATCGCAGCAGAAAGGTATAGAAATCTGGGTTCAAAAGGTCGATTATAAGTGTAAGTTCATGGCTACTCACCGCTGGGAACTTATTATAACTAGATCCACGTTTTCGGATAAACCCTAAAAAATACGATTAACACTCGCCGGTAAATTTTTTTACAATTCAGGTTTATCCTTTAAACTACGATATTCACGGCCAATACGACCCTGTTCCGTTCTTTATCGAAAGGGCATGTTCTAAGCGGTCACTGATACATCGGCCACTTTGGCCGATATAAACTTTACTTTACTTTTGTCGTGCATTCTGTCATGCTGGGATTCCACTGCAGCAGGCAGATGGACTTTTTGGCAGCCTCTTTCGAAACAAATGTCCGGCGGCACGCACGACGCTAGGTAGTGATTAACTATATTGGAAATAGCCACATAAGGTCCGTGCGATAGACATTGCCACGATAAGCTCTTCGATGAAAGACCGCCCCATTTCTATTGCCGTCGATCGACGTGTTGCCGAAAGAACGCCGACGTCCGGGGGTGGCGGTGCTTGCAACCGTCTACGACGACGAGCTTCCTGGACAGTAGGACCCTCGTGTTGAACTTGCAAGTAGTTCAGCAGTGTAACGCAGTATCGACTGGCATGTTGATACTAACCGCTCTCCAGAAGGTTGGAAAGGCCTTTGCCGACGAAGCTGTGTTGTGCTCCCATTCAAAGATGAGAACAACAACGGAAAGGAAAGCGCTTCCGTCAGTGACGGCAACCAAGTAAATTATCTTAGAAGACCTTGTTACTGGGCTACTTGGTACATAACTTCGAGGAAAACCGATATGCCTCAGCACCACGCTCTTTTCTTGTGCTTCTTTCTGCTGGCGCTGCTTAGACGTCTAGGTTTTTTTTGAAGCTAGTAAAGTATGCTTGCGTCTATCATAACAAGCTTTAAGGTTGCAATACAGAATAACGTAGGTGTTTTGTATTCACGTATTTGTGCTTGTGAGTATACATGTTTGTGCGTTCGAACGTTCCAGGCAACTCAAATACGCTTCGTGTGTTCTGATGTTTTCGTGTTCAGATAGCATTTCATCTGATATACTGGAGCACTGAGAATAACGCAAAATTAAACTCCGAATTTCTGAGAACTGGGGATTTACGAAGAATAAATTCAAATAAACGCCGAATTTCCATCAAAAAGCAAACTCCGAAAAACACTCTCCGAGTTTCAAGAAAAAATAAACTCCCAAAACACGGAGACCTACCTAAAACTTGGAGTATATGTCGCCTAGAAGTCATGAATTTGTGTGCTCGCGCGTGAATGTTGTCTTTGATGGCTCGTTAACATCTTCATGCATACATTCTTACCTGTAAGGTAATGCTATGGATTAATTACTGATTATAATTAGTGTAACAGGCCAATGATGTGCCGGTTCAGCTTACTTATTGGAGCTATATGATTTTGTTAGATATTCGACTTACGTGGTAGTCACTGTTATGGTCGTTAAAATGAAAATATCCTTGAGTAGGGGTGTGGCCGGTGTCAATGTTTAGGCAAGTGAACTTGTGTTCAAGGCTGGAACTGCTTACCTTAGCGGCGTTTATGTACACGCATCGCTTACTCCACCCCCACCACAATAGTATCGGAGTGAGAGAACAAATGCGAAAACGGGAGGAGGGGGAAGTAAAGGAAGGACAGCCGGGGGCTGTTCAGACAGGTTGACGATCTTCTATGCTCTGGTGAGTCGTCCACAGTGCAGTGTAAGTCCTCAAAACAGTGCCTCATCAAACAGCCCTTCGATCCACACGTCTTGAGATAGGCTTGCGCGATAAATAGGGTGAGTTTTTTTCTTCCCACTTTACACTTCTTGCACTCCTGTCCTCCTCCTATTTTGTGGTTGGCAGAGAGCGAGAGAAGCTGTCACACATGCGCAGCCAAGAAAGGCAGTTAATGCCTTGATGAATGTAAGGCTGGTAAGGCCACTTCTCGAAACGAGTTGCATTGTGGTGTCGGCGGTGTACACGTCGCGAAAAGTCTGGCGCTTTCACACGGACCGGTGTATACAAAGACCGCCCTCGAAGCTGCGCCGGTCGCATGCCTATTTCTATGCGCCGCTGTTCAATAATTGACGCTCTCTCGATATGGTGCTTGTCGGCGACCAGCCGTTTATGATATGGCAATGGGAACTTTTATCGAGGTCGCTTGTCATTTCGCGTTGCTACACTTCATTGTCGTTTTTCATTGCGGCATTTCCATTGTCTCACGAATGTCCGTCGTTGTTGCCTCTAGCAACAGGTGTGTTAGTGGTCGAGGTGTAGTTCAGATGGTCGAGGTCTAGTTCCGGGCATGGAGCAAGGGAAAAGGAGGTAGCATTACTGCATTACTGCTTCCCTATATCTGGTAATTGTAAATGGTAAGCGAACGCTTAGCAAAGTTACAAACTTGGCATTTACTACCTACAGTTATTACAGAGGCAGTGAATTTCGCGAGAACCATTTTTAACCTCCAAGTTAGTAAGTGCAAGCACTCTTTCAAGAGTGTACTTTCAAGAGAGTGGATGACGCAATATTCGACGGAGGTGAAAATGCTTGAGGCCCGTGTACCTAAGTTTAGACGCACGTTAAAAAACCCCAGGTGATTGAAATTTCCGGAGCACTCCACTACGGCGTCCATCATAATCATACTGGGTTTGCTATATTTTTGACACGAGCATAATAAAACCGGCTGTGGTATATTCATATCAGCTACAAATAAATAGCATAAAACAAATTTCATAAAAATCAATCCCGTAGTTTTATGAAAAAGAGTGGGACATATATGTCCCACTGACTCATGAGAGTGCTTTCATACAGTGAGAAAACATTGTCCCACTGTGTCATAAAGGCACCATCACGAGATTGCACTAACGGGTATTTGGAATGAAATGGCCGAAGCAAGTGGCATAGAATATCACTTCTCAAGGTGTGCTGAGGAACGTCGTGGGGATCTCATTCCAGCAGAAGAACACCACCTGCACCTGCGCCTCTTCTGAGCCGTCATAGCGCTCTGGTCTATTCCTGTAAAAGTTACTTCCGCGCATGCGCCAACCATTTTTTCTTTATACATTTGCCTGCCGTTGCTTTCGTTGTCGAAATTGTCGAGTACAGTTGTTGTCCGTGAATACGCGAGTACTTTTCAAGAGATATGATATCACGGAAACTATTTCCACGTACCAATATCCGCAATTCCGCGGAGAAATGAGCGCGGCAAAATCGCAGGGGATTGTTTCAATGGATTTATCGGTCAAGTTATTCCGCAAATTTACAAAAACACGTGATGACTGGAAGCTAAAATCACCTCTCTGAAAAACCCGGAAAAGAGGAAATTATCCGGTATTTTAATTGGTAGGTTCTTTTTATCTGAAGAAAATTCAGAAGCTGTCATGAAAAAATTGTTCGAAATTCAACGTCACTGTAACACTACTTCCGCCTTTCGCAAGTGTGGTAAAATATTTCTCATCGATAATACGAAGACTTAGGTAGGATATGAGTGACGTATCGTTGCGCTAATTGCAGCGGGTGATGCAGGAGAAAGTTGTTTCTGCAGAGGGAAAAGTGTGTCCCGCTGTCGCACAAAGGGTTAAACCCCAACAGTTGCAATAAAGACAGTGGATGAGCCTGCAGTTGGGGCACGCGGGCTTTGAATCTGCAAGATTGCGCTGTTCGGAACATTAATCTCTGGTAGAGATAGCTGGATCGCGCTTCGAGCGCATGGTTGTGTAGTCGCCGGCCTTATCCCAGAAGCGAGTGCCAGTGGCCACGCGATTGCTTCCAGGGGGCCAGCGTTTATTTTCTTTTTATGACAGCATTGGTATGGACATTCTCGGTGGGTTTGACAGCGAAAGCTGTTATGGAGATCATAACAGCCGTTTTTGGTGCCGTAATTGTCCTCCGCCGCCGCCAGTGTCCATAACGACTAGCTCGCGAAATAAGAAAAAAAAAATGGCGAAGCTTGCACTAAGCCGCGCAAGGCTTGAAAAAGCGACACTGGACGATTATGAAGACTAATCTGGTTGCTTCAAGGTCGTTTCTAGGCCTTAGTTAGGTGATGAAGGTTATTTCTACGTTGATTCTAGGTTGTTGCTAGGCTTTAGCTAGGTGATGATAGGTTATTTCTACTTGATTCTCCGCGCATAGAGGTTCGAGTGAAAGAGACCGACAACTAGGCAGAACGTCTGATCAGATCCTGGTAGAAATGAAAAGACCGTGGAATGCAGTGACAGATTCCAGCATCCTTTTTACGTTGTGAGTAGGATTTATATTTTTATATCGTACTTAAAAGTAACAAAAACCGGTATGTCGCGCAGCCTATCGGAAGAATCTTGAAGCTGAATTATGAATTCGGTCGCATTGCTGTACGTAGTCTGATGCTGTCATGCGCGATATAATTGGTCATCAAAGTTGGAGTATGTATAATATTATCTATTCCCGCTCTGTTCTCCGCTGCCTACGAGGTAAAAGGAGTTGCACGGTGAGAAGCGGCGCTGCCTTCGCGGCCGCCAGTGGTCCATGTCGAGTCGCGGTGAATGCGCGCGGAGTGCACGCAGGCGCAGTAAACCGCCGCGCTCGAACACGAACCGCTCTCGCGCTCGAACACGAACCGCTCTCGCGCTCGAACACGAACCACCCTCGCGCTCACTGTCTGCAACATGTGAGGTCAAGTCTGACTTCATATTTGCCGCAGATAGAAAAATTCTGATTAGAAAAGTTTCACGGCGTTTTGCACGTTACCGTTCCGTGGCTAGACACTCTAACCAGTTAGCTTTCCGTGGCGCTAATGAAAATAGGTACCCGAAAAATTGGTTGTCAGTCCCTTTAAACCAGAGACAGCCACAGACAAAAACACGGATGTCCAAACTGCAGATACAGAACTTAGCGCTCGAACCAAGCGTTCTCACCTCTCATAGATGTATGTGCACATAGTATTCTCTCGTTGTACGTCTTCGGCTCGCCGCCGTCGCTTCGGAGCAATTTCTTGAGCTAACTGTTGCCTTCTTCGTTTTTAGTGGACCAGTGGTGAGTAGGGGGATTTACGCAATTTCTGTGGCACATACGCGTTTTTGATGATGATAGCGTTTATTATTTGCCTGACAAGGGACGATTTGCTAAACAGGTTCGCTGTTAAAACAAAATAACAAAACATATGCAGGATGAAACGGGATTCCAACCTGGGCCCCTGTGCGTGGAGCACAGTATTCTACCTCAGAGCGAAGCCGGTGCTTGAAATTTGTTTTCAAAAAGACACTATACAGGCTTAATGTCTCGAAGGAACTATATTACCATATGTAATATGGCGTGGTAGAAGAGTAAAATAACAACCAGGCATCACGCAACGCGATTTCTGTAACCAGGTGTCACACAATGCGAATTGCGCAACGAGTGAGTCGTTGAATGCTTCCAACCCATTACACATGGCGGAACCATAATTCTTCGTCGTCATCAGGAACAACATCAACAAAGTGCACGAAATGCCCCGCAGGTGTGTAGCGGGTACTACGGTTCTCCTCAGAATTACGAAAAATGGCATAGTGGCTGCTTCCCTACTTCAAGGAAATTATGATGAATTATAGCGTAGTGGGTACCTCGGAAGTGTACCCGTATTACGTGCCAAGGAAGACCATAAGGTCCCCATATTGCATTTCCTCAGGGCCTCAATAAAGTTATTTCCCTCTCCCTCTCTCTTTCTCACGCTAACATATGTAATAAGGCGTGGTAGGAGAGTAAATTAACGACTGGGCGTCGTTATTCTACTTTAAACGACCCACTAGTCACTTAATTCGCATTGTGTGACGCCCACTAGCACAATGCGAATTAAGTGACTAGTGGGTCGTTTAAAGCTTCCAGCCCATTACAAAGGACCCAGCCATAATTATTCATCGTCATGAACCGCCGCATCAACAAAGTGCACATAATGCCTTACAGATCTGTAGCGAATCACGAATAGAATCACGAATAATGGCGCAGTGGGTGCTTCTCAACTTCGCAAAAATTGTGATTTATGGCGTAGTGGGCACATTGCAAGTGTAGTACGTGTATTAGTATCCCCAAGAGAGTCACAATGGGCTCTACAAAAGCAGCTCTTCCAGCTTTCGCTGTGAGTGTGCTGCATGTTTCGCGCAGGCCTGGCGATTTTTTTTTTTGCGTTTTGTACTGCACAAGCAGAAATAAAAGCCTATAGTCGAAAAGTGCGAAACTTGGATAGGCAGAACGCTTAGTGCTGACATGTGCACGTGTTTTATGAACAAAGGGCAAGGAGGTGATAGCACCCGTACGAGGGGTAGTAATTGCGATATAGAATCCACTCTCTCGTCTTTGTACTCGGGAGGGATTATAGGCGCTTTAAAGGGTGTCGCCCCGCTGTCACCGGATTTGCACTGCACGCCTCCGGTCCTGTATTTTCACCTACAGGGCGTGGTCGCCCCTGCGCCCGCGCTGCTCTCTTGAAAGCGGTTCAAGAGATGTCTCCTAGCTTCATTCATGCGTATTGTACCTTGATCGCTAAGTTTGCGTTGGAGCCATAGACCGCACGAAGCTCACTTCGCTCGCTGCAGCAGCCGTGTTTGCTAAAAGTGAGCTGCTAGCCTTTCTTCGGGGGGGGGGGGGGGGGGGGGGGGTATGGACATTTTAGTTTGTTGCTATCGCATTCATTGCTTCGCCCTTGCGGCTAAAGTGGGAGTTTTTTTTAAAAGAATGCTTGCCTATTGCGTTGTAATCTGCACAAGCCGACGAGATGACTACAGGGAAGACGGGTCAAACGAAGATTCCCGAAATTGTATTACCACACATTTGACTGCGAAATACCGGCGGTATATGATCGGCTGGTACTAGGTATCTCGTGCTTGTTTGGGATCCCCGAAAATATGTTACTTGAAAGGGAGGCGGGGCGTCTTTCTCCGATTTACTATATGGGGGCAAAGTAACTGGCTACATGGCAGGCTTTATGTGTCTGATTATGGAATGACGAAATCTCTGTGGGATGTGCCACACAGTGAGGTTACCAAACAGAAGTCCGTCAGCATTATTGAATTGAATTGAATTGTGTTTATGCACCACAAGGCTGCGAGGATGACCAGTCAATAAAGCTGCATTGAGCAGCTTGAGGGGAACCTGGCCACCTCATACACTGGGCAGCTTCACAGCGGTCAAACACACGGTATACATAATGAATGGACTAACTAAAACAGAAAAACAGTAAACATCCGCGGTCGGAATAAATAAACAAGGTTATTGTGGAAACATTAAAGTGCGAAAATCGTGGTGGTCTACACGCGCCGTCATCTTATGTATTATACACCTTCTACACAACAGAGAAAGTTGCCAAGTTAGACCACTTCATACGACTTGCGAAATGCGTAATTGCATCGTATATCAATTAGCATGAATCACCCTGCCGATACATCCACAGTCGCACTGGAACGCTGCTTTAACGGCATGTTCGGTGAAATAGTTTCTCAGCGCTAGCATTCTTAGGGTCTGTTTTTGGGTACCAGCAAGTGGCGGAACGTGCCGGCCACGTACCGTCGACTGCTACGCGGCAGTATGGTGCCAAGAATATTTATATACAGTTGCAAGACGGTGGCGGGTAAATCTGTTTATGTGCTTCTTAAAGGGCCTCTAAACCATCCCGAGGTCGAAATTTAGTTGTGGTGTTGCAGTTGTGCACGAGTATACAACGAACACGTAGCCGTGAGAATTTTTCGAAGCGGTGTGGTAATAACGGAATTACACGCCTTTGTTGATACGAAAGATGCCCTCGCTAGTTTCTCTTTCCTTTGCTACGCACAGTTCGTCGGCTCGTCTCTCCTCCTGGCCGAGTGTTCTTCCTCACCGTGCGAGGAAGAAGAGCAGTAAGCGCGCGTACCTGCGAGCGGACACACAGGTGTTGTAGACGACAGGGAGACGACATGTTGACGTCACAGCGAACGATGAGGATGCCGAAAAGCATGAAGAGGAGAAGGGATTGTTCCTTGGAATTTGTGGGGGACCCGCGGCTCTTAGCGCGGCCGCGTTTGGCATTGTTGATCGTCAAGGCATTCTGAACTCGATGCACGCGTTTGCTTGAAATGGTAATATATATATATATTATATATATATATATATATATATATGTATATATAATATATATATATATATATATATATATATATATATATATATCGGAGGTGTTTAGGCGCCCTGTGTCTATAAATGGTAGTACACTTATTGGGCATCTTTGTATTACATTTCGCCGAGACAAAGACGCTGAACAGAGATCTCGTAGGAGCCTTTCTTGGTCAATTGTGAGTATCCGACAATTTCTTGATTTACACAGCCATGTGCAGCTGGGGGCTGACAGGGCGGCGTTTTTGAAACTATTCCACCGTAGGCAAAAATTAAAATGCATGCAGTACCCCCAAAGCGAAATACATGGAATCGGTGAACTTAAGCGCCGTGAACATCCGGTGGGTGCGCATATTCTATAGAAAGAAAAATAACCAGATGTCAAAACCGCGACATCTAGCGTTAATGTATCTGGCACATGGCGCACTTTGAGAGGCGCCAGAGAGCAGTGTGTATGTTTTCGTCTTAAATACAATTTAAGGTACCTTCGGTTGACACGTCTTCTCTGAAGTCTTATCTCGTCAGCTAGTGCAGTTTACAAATCAACAGGCAACCATTGTTTCAAAAATAATGTTCTTGTGTAGCGATTGGTGTAGTTCTAATCCTGCGGTAAATGCAGCTCCAGTACTGCGAAACCTGAGGAAGTGCATAGCACGGGCACCCAGCGATTCCCGTTCGTAGAGTTCATACATCTCCGTTTACGAAACCGTCGATGACGTCAGTGTTTGAGGTAAGCATGTAGTGTTTCCCCGGCACAAGTTGACTCTTGCGCGATACTTTTGCGATACATGCGCGATACTTTTGCTGGGCTTTATCGACTTCTTACGGCAGTTGAGATACGTGTCTTCTGCGGCGAGTTCCGTCAGGTTATTTTCTGCTTCAGATGTAGCGACGAAGGCTAACATTTATCCCCATCTGTGACTCTCACATGCTCTCTTGTCTTCCTCTAGTGATCTAAAGAAAGTGTTATTTTAAAGAAAACTGAAAAAAAAATTCACGGTTTTGCCGGAAAGGCGAAGCAATGAATGCGACGACCACGGAATTAGAATGTTATAGGAAGTAAGGCTAGCGGCTAAATCTCTTGGATCCGATCTCGCGTAACTCTATGAAACGCTGGTGTAAGGGAATGCGACCGCTCGAGAGAGAGCGAAGCGGTTTTCGGGCTGTCTATTGGCTCAAAGCGAAGTAGGCGGTGAGAGCACAACACGCACAAAAATGTGGGGACCCTTAAGCTTCGCCTTTAAGAGGTGAACGCGATAGCGAAATGCGGCCTCTAGTGCGCACTTCAACCACTAAGTGCATACTTAATAATGTGTATTGTTGCACGCACGCGCTCGCGAATTGTACAGGTTTTCGATCTAAAGCAAGAGTCGCATGGCCTCCAAGATAGACGCCGCGCGCCCGCCACCTCGGTGGCCATAAAGAATTGAGACATATTTCTCACAATGCCTCACAGATGGCAGCACATTTTCTAGCGTTTGCTGTTTGCTTGATCAACGCTTGATCAACTCCGGCGTCGCCTTGATATGTTTTCCGCTAGATGGACATAGTTGTCCATTTTTAGAGCTGTTTGAAAGTTTGTGTTTTTAGCGGCGATGGCTGCACTATCCCGGCCTTTTTCGACGTAGTTTGATGGCCTCGCGAATGCGCCGAATGAGCTCGTTTCCGTCGTGACACCTGCCGATCAAAATGCGTTGAAAAGACTCCTTTCACTACATGGCATTTATGTAGTGTTTTTTTCCAAGGCAGCTGCAAGTAACATCGTGGCTTTGTGGTAGGACACCCGCTTGCCACGCGAACGGCCCGGGTTCGATCCTCAATTGGACCGAAGATTTTATTCTTTATTTTATTTGCTTCTTTCTCGATTTTTCGGTCACGGACGATTTTTCGCTCACAACCAACGGTGCCGACACCGGAATTTCTGCGACACGAGCTCTCTAACGCTATCGCGTTAAAAGTATACAAGTGATCTAGTCATGTTTATTGAGATAGCGCGCGCCAGCACCCGCGACCGCGCCCTTACCAACAAAGTTCGCAGTTTCTGAAGTAAACGGTGAGAGCGCGTCCCCTCCCCCGCCCTTCCCCACCGGCGCCCCTTCTTGTTCCTGCAACTGACGAAAGACAGGCGGCGCGTTTTCTCTGCTTGAGGAACCATCGACGGCAGGCCCGCATTCGGGATGATGTTATCGCAAGCGCCCTTCGTGCAACGGAAATGGACGGTTCGTCTCATCTCTGCTTCAGCCGCGTTTGTCCCGAGCGCTCGCGCGTAGAACATACGATACGCAGGGTGGCTTTTGTTGATTTGGACTTGATACGGAACGAGACGGCGATGACAAAAACCGAACGATACTGTCCATATATAACTGCTATCGCAAAAAAATTCGATCAAAAACGAGCTTATCTCGCATTGATGAGCGCAGCAGACGGCAGTGTCAGGAACAGGCGGAGGAACTGCCGGTGGCTTCGCAAGCTAGCGCCTCGCAGTGCGCCAAACGGGTATATTATTTGAGGTCAGTGGTTTAGAATGCGGCAACTAAAGTCATAACGCCGAAGTAAGAAAACCAGTTTCTATGATAACACCCATAACAATTGTTTCTCTGAGCTCATCGAAAATGCGCTTATCGAGCCCTGTTTCCAAAAGCAGAAGGTATAATTCCATTGCATGCGGAAGTGGCCTTGCGTTACCAGCATTCGGATACTTTGGTCGTGCGTGCAGCGTGCAGATTTGAATGATAAAGCAAAGAACGATGGACTACTGCACCTGTGCATTTAAGGTGCGTGGTTCATACGCGTGTTTTTTTTTATTGCGATAGTCTCGACAGGTTTTTGGCGTCACCGTCGCCGTCATGTCCCTCCCGTATGAAGTCCAAATTGATAAGATCCCCCGCGCATCGTATGTTCTACCACGGGTAAAAGCGCGCGAGCGGGGGCGACGAACGCGGCCGAAGCAGAGATCAAACGAGCCAGCCCATTTCCGTCGCTCGGAGGGTGCATGCGATAACATCACCCTGCTCGGGAGGCCTGCCGTCAAAGCAGACAAGAAGCGCGCCGCCTGTCTTTAACGACCATGAAAAGACGCGAGGGGGGGGGGGGGGGCTGTCGGGCGAGCAGCAACTTTGAACTCGGAATCGGTCGGAATCGCTGGCGCGTGCGCTATCTCGACAGCCATCACAGCGGGCGTCTCGTACACCCTTCTACATGCTGCGCTCCCAACGCGAAATGACAATGCGGAGAGCATCTTTCGCTGGAGCGGCCGTATTTTGTAGTTAAGCGGGAGCGGATACAAAACAGCTAGCTGCCAGCCTCACTTCGTGTAACACTACAATTTGTTGCTATCGCATTCATTGTTCCGCCCTTGCTGTGAAACTGCGACTGTTTTTTTTTTGCCGCCGATCTTCTTGCCATCAAGTAAATAAAGCTGCGCCGTGGTCGTGCGATTCTTTTCTTGCTTACGATAGCTGAAATGGTCGTCTAATACGGGGCGATAAGCGACACATAGCATTGAAACTGCAATGCATGGCATCTAGGCTTTAACCTGGTGCGATGAATAATCAAATTATTTCACGAAAAAAGTGTAGAGATGGCGGACTCGATGCCCTGGTAAATTGAAACGCCGCCGATCCGCGTTGATGAAAAGAGGGATAGTTAGACAGCTATGGCACTGTCGTTCGCTCATCAGCCATGTAGAGTGGCTTAATGGGGCCCTGCGACACTTTTGCGACTGCCTTATTTAGCACCGCAGATGCGTGTAGTAACGAATGCGGAGACGAACGCAAAAAGAATTATGAAAACTGGTGCACGACAAGTGAACTTATAAGTCCTGAGTTCAAAGCTCAACCGGAGGACGACGAGAAACGTTCCCTTTCACATTTCACTCTCCCGCTGATGTCAAAGGCCGGTTCCAATCCCCGCGCACGTCTTATCAAGACATACCGGAAATGTCACCTCATGGTGGCCTTCACACAGTTCCTTGCTACCGCTCTTTTCGACGGCGTTGTTACCGTAGTAACGACGAACCCCGTCCGTCAGCTAGCAGACGCTCCCATGGTTTGTCGTGTAGTGCACACAGTGAGTCCAAGGTAAATGTAAACGGTAGCGAAGCTTCCATAGAAGCCCATACGTTCAGAAAATGGCTGCTCATCAGCTGCTCATGGGGCTTAGCGCCATCTATGTGAGGAGGGAACACTTCTGGCGGAACAGAAAAATAAAGCGGATGTGACGCAATATTCGGTAAAAAAGTGACGTCATTTTGTTGGCACTAGCGCGAAATTTGACCTCAAAATATTTTTCTTAGGCCCCTGATCGCTAAGGACTCGCGCTACGGCGAGCCGGGAAGCCCTTGGCGAATGCGCTTGAAGCCAACGCCAGCTAAACTAATATCGACCCGTGACTAAACAGCGGTGTTTAAGTGTACCGTCGTGCAATTCGCCTTGGTTTTACCAGGAAACTTTATTCTCTGAGCTTTTATTCTGCGTTCGTGTCATCTTCCATGGCGTGAATAATGTAAGCAACAGCGTACCTCTCATGTTTGTAGCGTTGCTTATTTGCTTCGCACATGCGCAGGGGACTTAAAGAGCGCATTGCATGTGTCCTTCAGTTCTAACGAGAAGAAATGAGGCCTGGTCACGCCAAAATAATATTTCAGTTTTATTCAATGATCACAATAACGCAATTTAACACACCCTACACAATGAGGAACAAATGTCACAATAAGTACAAAAAGTGCGTACACTACGTGCACTATGTTTTGTCTTTTGTTCCGATAAATTAACCTTACGCGTAACGTATCAAGACATGCGAAATGTAGTGATTGTAGCACGACAGATAACTTAGCGATCTGCTCACCGATAACAAGAAATATAGTAGGCACCGCGTGTTCACGAAGGAAACCGGGCAGCAGGAATACTGATCCATGAAAATCCAGCAAGCACACTACTTCGAACCGTTGCCCCGGTGTCTTATCTAGAAGAGAGGGCTCGCCAGGTGTACGCGTGTTGCTATTGCATCCTTGGAACACCACATCGTTTCCGCGAGTACCGAGGAAAGCGTTCGGCGTGAAATGTTAGCCGCCTCGTGCCGTTGTCCGTTGAACACCGTAGCCAACACGTTCACCTACGATGAAACGCACCTCGCAATTTCGCGCACACCAAAATCAAATTCTCACCACAATAATTCACAGAACGCATGCCAGTGCGAAACACCAGAACACCTGAGGGGGCGTGTCGCCGCAGACGAACTTACGAGCGCGCCTTTCCATGCACCGCAAGGGCTGCACTGAATGACAGTGACGTGCACCTCTCTTCAGGGGGCGCTAAGAAAAATGTCTTTCGTAAGAAATAAACACTGTCGTACATTCTTGGCACATTGCGCCTACATAATATTGTTCGGGAAATAAATGTAATTTGTAAAACATAAAGATTCCTTTATGTTTGAATAAAACTTGGTTTTTCGCTATTAGTGTTTGTTCCCTCCAAACATAGTCGCGCTTCAATCGCAGCACCCAAAACTCCCCTTGCTGGTGTCCGTGGCAATAGGTTCTGAACCGTTTTTCGCCCGAAGCTTCGCGACCTATTTGAGTCGACCTTGGTGAGTCTGCAAGACCTCGAGCGCGAGCACTTGCCACAGAGGGATGGTTTGCATGTCGTACACGCCATTCGAGGGCCCGGACGAAACGCTACGCCCGATAACGCGGAAGGTGTCGGCCGGTAGGCGTTTAGAATGTTTTTTTTTCGTTGACAGCATCGAGCCGAACAGAGCGTTGCGTGTTTCGCAGGTGCCGGTGTGGCCGGTGTCACTCGATGCCGCAAAAGGCAAGACGCGGAAGAGTGTCGTTTGATTACAATTATCACCAGTTCCACAGCGCACCTAGCGTCGTGTTGGTTGTTTTGAAAATACATAAGTTAAAAACAGGAATGATTTTTTTCTGAGAAAGCATAAAAAGGGGCTTTCAAAGCTCCGTATTATCGCCAAGCTACCACCGTATGAATATTACATGGTACTTGCGTCAAGCCAAAGAAAACGCACGGACTTTGTCGTCACTGTCACATGACGAAACGACACTTCTCATAAAAAAATAGCCGATGTGTGTCGCTGTAGTCCGAAATCAAGGTAGTTTACGTGGTGAAATGAAATTATAACGGCGTCGTTTTCAGCGCTGCCACTTGCGCAACGATGTCGGCGCATTCAGAGTACCTGAACAAGCGTTGAATACGACATCCTTAATTTGTGTCGCCGGGCCCCTTTAAGTTTCCGGCATGTTTTCAACCAATACCATTTCGCAAAATCGGATCGCTGTGGCGTAATATTAGCGGAATTCTAAACGATATGCAATACACTATCCATGAGATTCAGGTAAACCCTCGTTAAGATTCTCATCGTTGGTAGGCTGAGCTTTTCTCTGGACATTATGCAAGCGCATGAGCCAAGCGGTTAGCTAACAATCTATGAAAGCAATGACAGAGACGTTATTGGCAAATTCTCCTAAATGAACTGGGTGAAAGATGGTCAGGAACTTCTGAGCCAGGCACGTAACATAAATGCACAACTGCCTCCTTTACCAGAAGGGGGATTTATGAGCCTACCGGGAGGTAATCTCCAAGGTAGTTCTGTTTTTAACCATAAGCGCTGGAAGTTTCTTTTCCTTCGCCATAGATTGAGCAGCGAATAATTTTCCTTTAAACGAACTGTGAGTACTTTACTCCTGCAGGACGTAGACAGCGGACAGGCCGTAGAGGACAGCTCGCCATCGAGCATGTTGGCCAACGAGCCTTCCAATGGCGGCACTCCACAAGCGGCTGCTATTGGGGTCGCTACAAACGCACGTGCACGTAATGTGGACGACAGTTTGCAACGTTTGGTTGGATTGCATTCACGAAGGACGAGAGTTCGCCAGCCAGACGAATCAACACGAGTGCGCACGCCCCCAGATCTTGAAGACGTGTACGAAGGACCCTGCAACTACAGGCTGCAGGTAGCCGGCCATCAAGGTCCGAATACTGCCCCTGCTGCCTGTGAAGAAACAAGTAAGCGGTTTAATTTTTCGAAAGTGTATAATTAGCGGTCTCCGTATGAGAATCTCAGCGAGGCATGCGTGCAGCCGCTGGTTATTATGGAGATGAACTTTTTGCTCCACGTTGGCCGAATTTAGATACCAGTTTCATGTAGTTTGTCACTTCCACTGGTTGTTTCAGTTTAACTCGCAAGGCTCTGCGTCATTCTGAGTTACTCTGTGGCCAAGGCAGACATCCGTGAGGAAATAGAACAAATAAGCGTCACTTATTATGTTCATGTAAAATCGGTGCGCGAGATTATGCCCACATTCGGATGGCTAATTTGTTTGCCGCGGCTCGTACACGACGGAAGTTCGCCAGCATCTTCAGGTTCATGTGATGCATGCGGAAAGAACTCTCATTGTTTTCTCTCGAGGAGCATTTTCGCTATGCGCTGGAACATTCTTCTGTTGTTGAGTGATCGCTCTAGTGTTTTTATGACCGCTCAAGATTGACAAGTGAGACACCATAAGAAAAAGTGCAAGCGAAAACTGTCAAATGTATGTTTGATATCGCCAAGACGGCACAGTTTAGGGCGGACGAACTGTAGTTTTCAGCTAAGAAGTGAAATTTCACGGAACAATGGTGTGTACGTCACATATGAAACAGGCCAAAAACAGGCGCGGCAACGCGTGATTACCGCAGATGGCTAGATAAAGTTTACAAATCTGTCTTTATAACCAGATCTGCCCACTTTTGGATGTCTCAAAAACAACGCGATCCTGCGTGTATTTTCTCACCGCACGTTTGGTTGCCGAGGGCTGGATTGCACTTGGAACATTGGCAATGTCAGATGGAAGTCCATCATGACCTTGAGCTATGCAACCTGTAAAGGCTTTCTAATTGTTGATTCGGCTGGTCACCTTTGAGCGCACTGGCAGGCGTGCGTCATATTCGACTGCTTTAAATGAAGTGCCCTGAAGCCGGTTAGCCGGCTATTTCACAACACCGAGTTGTAGTTCACAGTGCTGAGAGGAGTCATCGCTTTCGACCTGGGAGCGTAACTAGTTCTCCAGAGTTCTGCTCATGTGTCTCTTGAAACTTCCGTTTTTGCCGTGAGACCATCTATAGCGTGATGCGCAGTAGTTTTTCGGCACACAAGCCCTTTGTGCGAACACAGAAAAGGCGGGGGCATGGGTCTTCTTCCGGCCTCCGATTTCTCCGATAAACTGGCTGCACCTTGCCGTTTGGACGCTTTCTCTGGCTTCGATCAAGAGCGCATTCTTGCAATCCGAGCCAGCGGGGACAAACAGATTGTGCCATAAGTCTACCAATATGGCGGTTTCTCGTACTTCTGATAAACGTCGTCCCATAGGAATACGTTAAGTGATGTATACACCTCCATTTGCGCAAGCGAAGAATTTCGTCACCTGCATTTTCTGGAAGGGGGAGACGAAATGCAAGGTCATTTTAAGAACTCTAGGTGGTCAAAGTAATCTTCGGCCCACACACCCCAACCAACGGCGAGCCTCATAATCGTATCGTGCCTTTTTCACGCAATACCTTGCAATGCGTTCACGCAATGCGTTCCCTTTTTAGAAGGCCAGTTACGTGTTCCGGTTATTTAGTTTTGGCAGAGTTTGGGGAGCGTCACCAGTGTGAAAAATACGAAATATGTGCCACGCATCTCTGCAACACTGATCCGGCGATGACAGAAGCGTGATTTTCTTTTTTAGTGAACGGCAGGGGATTGCAACAGGTTTTGCCTTGTTTCGGCAAGCTTTGTTTTCTTCCTGCTCTAGCTCCACCTTACTACCTTTGCAAGGCCTGAGACACTGAGACCACCTATTCTTCCAGATGGCCCAATTTTTCAAACTAGGCTACTTGGTATAGTGCGCTGTTTTCCTGTACGTGCTGAGAAGACACAGTGAATATTTTAATGATTGGTAGCATTGTAACCTGTGAAAACGCAAATTATGTGTGGACACCAGGGCTGGGCTAATATACTTGGAAATTGTACGCCGATACGACATAAGATACCACAACGCCGGCATGTTGGTGTACAACGCCGATTGTATCCAATACGATACATTCCAACTGTACCTTAAGATACTTCGATACAATCGGAAATTTGATAATATATATGTCATATTCGGAAATGTAGCTCTGAACGCCGATGCACAAAAATGTTTGCTTGAAAGTGTATTAAGTGCGACTAATTTTGCTTCATTTGAATGAAATGTATGTTAGTATCTTAAATATTTTATTTCTTGCTGAAGATAAATTACTTTTGTTCTCTAACAACTTATTGGAGTTGCTTTATGTGCTTACAATGACAGCTTCTTATACACTTCACTGATAATGATTTTTGCTTGCCGCGTTTGTAATTTGGTGGAGTCGATGCTCTGCTTGCCGACCAGCTAGCGGGCTGGCATCTTCAATAAGAAGCCTCCGCACAATGGTGCAAATACCGTATGTAGTTCGACCTTGCCCGTAAACGTATCGCGGTTTTGCAATACCCAATCACCGGACAGGTGTACATCAGCTAAAACGCACGTAGCGACATTCTTTGCGACGCATCTTGTTTATGTAGAGGACATAAAACTGCAAATACTTTTATATTCTACTTATCTGCTGGCGTAAAGCGTTCGTTAGCGACGTACTCAGTAATGCGCGATCTTCTAACAATTCTTCATTTATGACAGAACATCTGCAGCTCAGAAAACGTGTCAGAGGTATTATATAGTTCCACGAAGTGCCACAGGACACCGCCGCTATTCACACTATATTGTCACTTAAGCTCCGATTACCTGGTGATTAGTAACAGTAAAAATTTTAGAGAACACTAAAAACGAAAAAGAAACAAACATAACTAAGTAAAATAGAAAAGCGGTTCTGTATCAAACACAGGGAATAAGTATAGGAACACGATACAGGTGGCACCCCCAAGAGCTAATAATAATTGCCGAGTTTAACGTCCCACAGAACCGCGATATGATAATGATAGACGCCATAGCGGATGATTCCGGAAATTTCGACCACGTGTTGTTATAAAACTTATATATAAGCACACGGGCATCAAATTGCGACCGCCTCGACCTATGGGTTAGCAGTCAAGCACCATAACCACTAGACCACCGCGGTGGGCAACCCGTAATAGCCATGACAATTAGGCATTTAAGGTAAGACCACTGAAAATTCAGCGCCTATGTAAAATAGCGTAAACCGACTCGTTGAGACGCTCATTAGAAAAACGGAGCATTTTGTATAACAATATTTCTCCAATGCCTTTGCTAACGTCGTTCAGATGGCTCCTAATAATTTACGTTGTTATCATGAAGACTCAATTTCGCTATTTTATTAAGAAGTAAGCAGAACTTTTGTTACTGTATACTCCAAGCGCGCGCAGGTTACTACATATTTGTTTTCAACGTCGACTTTACATAACAGCAAACTTAGGTAGAATATAAGTCTGTAAACAGTAGCAGAAATAATGCAGACAGCTAAAAGTAAGAATAAAGCAGAGAGCTTACCTTGCCAGCGCGTTGAAGACTTATTGCCGTAAGCAGACCCGAAAAAAACAATACAGAGACATAGGTAATGTATGGGATAGAAAAGAAGAGCTTAAAAAGAACGTGTGCTAACAAATCAATTATGATTTTGAAAAATAATTGAATAAAAGAATGGGAGACGTACGCCAAGATAGCTTCTGTTAAGTGAATGTTTGTTCTGTTAAATCCAGCATCGGTACCAGTGGTGCTATAGCTGTTAGAATCTTATTTGCATATAAGTCAATCTCGTTGCATGTAAGTCAAATTTGCGTGGATGAGGTCCTTCAAATCGCCGATGTGTGAATGCCACGAGACGCAAAACAATCCTCTTTCTTTCGTTCTTCACACTCCGTAACGACGCAAAACGCAAGAGAAACTTCGATAACGAAACTACAGACTACAGCGGCATCAGAATTTGTGCAAAAGACACCACACGCATTGGAGTACTCGGCACAGGATAGTAGCTAAGATCCAAGAAGGCGGAGACGTCCGCGCGTTTGTCGAGACGGCGCGAGCGCCACTACGTGACTCTGCTCCCTTAAAAGGGACACTCAGAGCTCATCACCTGCCCTGGCTGGAAAACTCTGGCGGAAAGATTAAATAATGTCATTGTTTTTAGTTTTAATCTGGCGGCTTAGTGGGAGCAGTATCAGCTTGAGAAGTGTAGTTCAACCAACGTTTATTGTTTCGCACAGCGGTGTTGCGACCTCAGTATCTTGTATCTTAAGATACACGATACATTCTTCAATGTATCGGAAATACAGATACTGATACACGTCTTGCGAGACGTATCGCGATACAGATACACAATACCCAAATAGTATCCAAGATAGTATCGAAGATACATGCATCTTTGATACTGCCCAGCACTGGTGTACACGAATGTAATCATCGCCGTAGATGCTGGAGCGCTACGGAGCTCACAACGAGATGTGCCCTAAGCTTAGGAACATGAATTAAAACGTTATTCTCGAGGCGTTAAGAATTCACAAGTGTCTGTTATGCATGCCTTCAGTATCGTCAACAGAAAAAGTGACACGGTGTCTCCACAAGATTTTTCCTTCTTGTTTTCTTTAGTTTGACGGTTGTTCCTGTCCCTTTTTCAAGGGAATGGGTATATGCGCAGCGAAACATAATTCACACTAGAAACCAACTAGCTCACTTTTTTGCCTTTAGCACTGAAGCTGTTTTATGTAACGGCATGCGCGACGCGGTATTACAGGAGTCTAAAACTACTGGGCTATCATAAGTTCGTCGCGTTCGACGAAGTCGTGCGTTTGTTTTCTCCCCCCAATCATCATACTGCTACGAAAAGCAGATATCCATCTGCTACTGCTTAGTTTCCAAAGCTTGTTCCTGAGCGAACCACTTGACAGGCAATGATATGTGTCTAAGAACAAGTTTAGGTAAGATTTTTTACGCCGATAGCCCCTGTCAGAAACATTTTACATTAAGGCACAAAATGTCATTTATAATATACGCACAATAATTCATATTTCATCCGCAAAGAGAATTAAAGCAATGTTCAGAAACATCTTCGCGTAGTAAATAGCGAGCAAGCCAAAATTTAAACAACATTCAGGTGAGGAAGACGCAACAACAATTCGAGTAAGGATAATTATACGCTCTTTGTTAGAGTTACACAAATAAAAAATATCGATATTATATTTTGTTACATATTTGATATAGGATAACGATGTCTGCAGAACATACTGCCTGGTATCCCTGAATGACCTTTTTAGGGGCGTCCTTTGAATCCAGAGAATGCATGCGAGACAGCGGCCCCGTCTTTACCCAATTCATTTGGCAGCTAGCATTATTTAAACGAGACGAGAAGCAACTGAATACGATTGGCTACCTATGTTTACTGTTGGTCATGCCAGGTGTGTAAAAACCGGTGAATGCTTTCATCGAATGATATGTCTTCGTGTTTACGTGTGAGCGCAGAAACCATGCTTGTTAATTTAATTTGCGTGTTGATGCTTATTTCAACCTAAACTTCTCATGCAACGATTAACTCTTTTCTAGCTTTTAAATGCATTTATTTATTTATTTATTTATTTATTTAATTATTTATTTATTTATTTATTTATTTATAAATACTGCCGATCTAATATGAGATCAAGGCACGGAAAAGGTTACAACAGCAAGAACATTAAGCAAAAAAATTCAATTACAAGTGTTCTCAAAGTAACATAGAATGACAACTTAAACAGCGATACACAGAAAGAGCAAAATATTACAGGAGGATGTAAAACTACGTCCCTGCTTATGCTAGATGTGCGAATTCGGAAATTGGTGGTGGTGGTGATGTTGCAGCAGGCGGGGTTATCCTGGCCTGCATGGTCGGCGATCGTTCCGCCTGAGCATCTCCTGAATTCGAAGTGTCTGTCACCACGTGTTGGACAGCCCAGTGTCTCGCAGGAAGACCAGCAAAATTCGTTGCACGCTCCTCCTCGTTCCCGCGGGCCCTTCAGGAAAAATGACGTCTTCAACTGTCCGGTGTCTGTGACCTTTTTGCAAGGTGCGGACCATCGCTGAAATTTCCACATCGGACTGCGGGCAAAGCCAACTAAAATAAGAACCGGCTCCGCATACAACCCGGCTTGGTCATTTAAGACTGGGCGGTAAGCTGAACCGTTTTGTGCCTTCTGCGATGACATTGGGGATATTGAATTCGGAAATTGTTATCCCTATGAGTGATTCGCTTCTCAGGCGAAAGTGTGCCTTTTTAATGACCTGTTAATTGTGAGTAGCTCTTGGCTTCGACATCTGGGGAGCATTGCTTGTTCCTGAAAAATGCACTTCTTTTTTAGTGTCGCGAAAGCTTTTCAGTGCAAGGAAACAGTGTAATCTTTTTTTCTGTTTAGTGAGGAAGTACCTCGCTTTTCCTGGCAGACTTCTCAATGACTCACATGGGTAAACGAAGCGTTAGCTTGGGTTCTGTTCTATAAACTAATGAAAGAATCGCCGCAGAGCCTACTGAACAAAAAAAAATTGCTTGGTAAGTAATAGCGAACGTCTTCAAGTAAGCCTAGAACATGTATGCTTACGTGGGAAACTAAATCAATGTCGGGAAGGTAAACGTATATCCCTTGGTTCTTCGCAGATCATCTCGCCGAATGGGAGACCTTCACGAGTGCTTTGCTGAGCGTTCACCCTTGCATCCACCGCATGGATCTGCGCATCTCGGCTGTGGCCCGGCCACCTGGGCACTTCTATCAGAGCTTTAGTTTGCGAAGCTGCTGGGCATTGATCGAGGTTGAGGTCGCCGCATTTTCAAATCCGTTCCTCGATTTCGTGCTGCCCTGTTTAAGCTATATGTGCGGGTTAAGAAATTACGAGCTTTCTCAAAGAGAGGTTCAAAATATCTTTTGGCAACATCATCCCGGCATAACTTTCCAGGCGTACTGCGATCTCCTGAGAAGTCAAGCATTACAATGCCAAGATAAAAGGTAATTCATTTCCTTTCCTTTCATGCATATGAACAAGCATGCCCAAAGTGATTAGGTTTCGAAAAGATACTACAGGATGTTCAGCCGAAGCTTACGTATAGTGATTATGTAGGTGATTTTACAAATTGTTGTCATTGCGCGTTCACCTCATTCGATCTGTGCTGTCGATGACACATGACTACCTTGATTATGTAGCCTTCTTGTCAAAACAGTTGAGGCAGTCGTCCCGAATACAGGGGCTGTAAATTGAAGTGCGCCGAAAATAGAACGCTGAGATTCGTTTTTTATTGCCAGTATGACATGCATGTTGCCAAGGAATAGCGACGAGAAAAAACATGCAAAACTGGAAAAGCATTATCGAAAAATCTATGAATGCGCACAACACAAAATCGTACGGATAGCGCACATTTGCAGCGTACATTGCGTCGACAGAAAATACGTATTAGGAAATGAGCACTTTAATATGTAAATTCAGCTATCAAATGTAATAAGGAAAGTCGCCTGTGGTGAGAGCTAACACGAAATAGAGACGCATGCACGTCAAGTATAATACGAGGATGCGTGGCAAATAAAGATACCGTTTATATATTTGGCGCAAATATTTAGAATATATGTAGCGCAGACTGAAATGACCCGCTCTGGAAAGTCATATATCACCTGAATCAAGAAAATATTAATGGTACGCTTAACCTCCATGGAAAATACATTCATCGAGCTAATTAGACACGCTCATGAAACAGCAGGCATTCTGCGGAGGAGAAAGAATGTACTTATCTAAATTGCATTCAGTACGCCGATAGCCCCGCCACGGTGGCTTAGTGGTTATGGCGCTCGTGCTGACCCGATGGTCGCGGGATCGAATCCCGGTCGCGGCGGCTGCATTTTCGGTGGAGGTGGAAATGTTTGAGGCCCGTGTACTTAGATATAGGTGCACGTTAAAGAACCCCAGGTGGTCGAAATTTCCGGAGCCCTCTACTACGGCGTCTCTCATAATCATATCGTGGTTTTGGGACGTTAAACCCCAGATATTATTATTCAGTACGCCGATAAGGACAGCAATTCTTTTGACTGGTTGAAAATGTCAGTTTTTTTAGCTAAACAACTAAGGTGAAGAAATAAGAGTAGCTATACCTATCTATTTTTGAACACGATTTGCAAATTGGAAGTTGAGATATTGTTGGAAATGGGATATCGTTTTGTCCGATTAGTTCACTAGGAGCACGAGGTTTGCACGACATACAGGTGTTTCCATCTCAAACGCTGGCGGACCAACAGAAGCGGAAGAAGCGCTAGCAAGCGCGAGAGGCTAAAGATAAAATTTGAGATGTGCCTGCAGCAAATGTTAATTCAGAATCTTAAGATCGAATACGATGAGATTTTCTCATCTAAGCCTCAATTTCAATCATACAGGGTGTTAAATTGCCGGCTGCAAGATAATCTTGCACACGCGTAAACAAATAATATAGTAGTCATGGATGCTTCAGTAACTGACGAAAATGCAGGCGTAGGTATTTACTCCCCTTAGCTTTGCTGGTCATTTTCATTAAGACTACCGGACTTCACCCCCGTTTTTTAAGCGGAATTCTTGGCAATTATACTAGCGCTGCGCAAGCTAACTTTGAACGCCCATTGTGCAATAATAATAACAGATTCCCTGTCAGTATGTACCTCTCTTAGAGCTTCATCAAAATCAATTGCCTTGAAGACGCTCCTTACGCTAGTTCCTCCAGTTGAAACTCGAAATTATGGGTATTTTGCCATTGTGGATCAGAATTAAATGAAATGGCCGACACACCAGTGCGAGCTGCATTGAATTGTCCTATATTTTCGGTCCTTCCTGTAATGGCCAGCATAACTGCGTATAGGTATAGGAATTCTTCACTCCGGCAGACGCCATAGAATCAATAACGTTATCGACAGAATTAAGACATTTGAAATTTCCGTGAAAAATCCAGTGGAGTCAAACTAGACAATTGGAAGGAATATTAACTAGATTACGATGCGAAGTTAAATCTCTATGCGCACAGGGCTGGTCTGGCAATATCTCCCCTTTGTCAATTTTGTTCAGAAATCGAATCAGTACAGCACTATTTTTTATCGTGTCGCCGCTACATATTACAAAAAAAAAGACTTCTTTAAACTCCCTGTGCTAAGCTGGGGTTAAACTTAATAGGCGCTGTACTCACCTTCGGTGCTTCGGCTCTGGGCTTCAGCCACAGGAATGTTTTTGATGCTGTTAATGCTTTCCTTCATGAAACAAAACGAATGCGATTTTAAATTTCTAATTGCAAACGTATTCCTATAGAAGCAATCATTCCTATAAAAGTAAGCATGGGAGAATCTCATCACAGACGAGAACTTCCAAGCCGAGTATGACTCAGTCTTGGAATATGAAGAGAGTGTGATGCGAATCCTTGCCGAGCTCCTAAGCAGGCAGGACCGTATTTAGAGTACACAAGCAGAAGAGGGACCCATAGAGCTACCCATACGATCGCTACACCATCAAACAGGACGGGAGCCAATCTACCGAAACTTACGATGTTGCCTTTTTCTGGATATGTGTGTAAATGGGCCGAGTTCTGGGAACACGTTTGTCCAGATTGTTCACAACAACGCCAGTCTGACTGCGACGGAGAAATTCTATTATTTCCGGCTGACTCCTGTTCAACCATTTGGTGACACAACAGCCCTCCAACTCTGACCACGTACTCACGAAAATCCGAGGGCTGTAGTCACTGGGTGTGCAACGGTCGTCATTTTCGCCGATGCTCTTCGACATAATACTTAGGGCATAATATTAGAGCTACGGTTCTCTGTCACCGTAGCTGTGTCACACAAGCTGGGAGTAGTACCGCGGACAACGCTGCTGTTTTTTCCGGGCTAGACGGTGTTCTGAAGCTCCTGTCGGTCGAACTGGAGAGTCTGGAGAAGAGCGACTACAACGATAGCAGCGGGCGAGACAGCGGCGGTCAACATGTGTCGAACCAGCCAGGCCGTAGTCGTCATGTGAAGCAGCTTACGTAACCTATTCTCCACACGAAACCGATTCGTGATTTTCAGCATTACAACGAGATGTGTGTTCTGTTCATCAAGGCGGCACTCAGCAAAAGCGTGTCGCGTGTCCAACCAGTATGTGCCCGATGCAGAAGCAGCAAGTGCTGTCCAACGATAAACGGTGCTTCCGATGTACAGCGAGAGGTCACATGGCGCGCTACTGCGAACGCAGGGTCTCATGCTTGAGATGCAAAGGTCGCCATGCCTCAATTATGTGTGATTTGCAGAGGATGATTAAGAACTCGCATCAAGGCACCGTAAAAGACCGTGCGAGAAAGTCAAATGAATAGGCAACGAAAAAGAAAAGTGCAAGCAAATCGCAACCAAGTAAGTCACCAGTGGTTGATGGTCGAGAAGATGAAGGCTTCCCCGGCTGTACCCTATCGAGTGGAACCCCCGAATACCACGATGCGACTGCGCTTATTCAGACGCCGTCTACCCTGTCGGAATAGAAGGCCCAAACGGAGACTGCATTGTACGCTAACCGTGAGGGGCTCATCCAGGAGAAGGCGGTTGCACCGCGCCAAGTTGCAGTTCATTCTAACATGGAGCAAGCAGAATCGCTGAAAGCCAAGATGGTCGAGCTGCGATCGACGTTGTACGAGGAGATGATGAACTGTGAACCGGAACACAGGCACAGTGCGACTGAGCGGAGGGAACTTCAACGCCTGCTCTCCGAGGAGCGACGACATCGTGAGAAATTCGAAATATAAACTTGAAGAAGTCATGAGGAAAGCTGCTCAGCTGCTCAGAGTGCGACTTGAAGGAGTATGAGTCAAAAGTACAGGAGTTGACTAAGGAGTTTAACGAGGTAGGGAAGCGGCCGCTTGCAACAGAAGAAGGGCTATGACAGGCATCCCCTGTGAGGTACAACACCACAATGAATTAGAACAAGGAAAAAAACAGCCAGGTCTTATTGTGGAACGTCCGCAACAGCAGACGATAGGAAGTGAGGCGCTATTGGCTAGCCTGGAGAGCAGTCTATAGGATCCACCCCAGGCAGTGGGAACCAATGAGGATTTCGCTTACAAGACCATGCTCTCATCCAGTGGCTACGAGGGAGTCTCTTACAGCTCACCAAAGAAGACGCATCCTTTGCTATTACTATCGATATCGATGCCAAGACGGCAGAACTCCCTTACTAGGAGCTCAACCTAGATATGAAGACCTTGCCGGACTGTTTTACCAAAACCTCCTGCATGTGGAAGAGTTGAAACAGCAGAATGAGAGACCTGTTGACCTAATTGCCTACATCCGCCAGCTGCGGGGTAAGGAGGTCCTCGGTCTGCAGGCCAAGTGGCGAGAGAACCTTCGCAAAATGAAGGATCAGCTTGAACAGTACAAGGCTCGCGATGACAGGGCAAGGTAGCATCGATAGCTACAGAATCGCGTAGGAATAATTCAGTTCTTAAGAAGCTCTGATAGTAACGTCCGTTCTTGCTCTGTAAAGCGACGAAGATGCATTATCGTAACAAGGCCTGTTCAAAAGTTCTGCCACCGGAAACTCCGCGATTAACTTCACTGCGCGGCCGGGAATTTTGTTTCCATCGCATGCGCTGGAGGACCAACAGAAGAGGAAGAAGCGTCAGCAAGCACGAGAGGAGAAACGGGGACGTTAGACTGTTAGCATGGATTTAACGGCCTCAGTCAGTGTAAATGAAAGCGTTTCTTAACTACGTCGACGGACTCTGGTACAACTGCTCTATGCCATATCGCAAACACAGGATATGAATGACTTCAGTTGTAGTATTTACAGTGGCTCATCAGCCTTAGTGTAAGAGTCGCATACAAAACAAGTATCCTGAACATTCATTCTTGCAGAAAATAAGGTATAAGTGTATTCTCAGTGGGGACGTTTTAATGCATCCCTTAAGTGATTCCCAGAATAGGAGTCTCATACGTTGGAAGTATCCGCATCTCAGCCTGATTACTATTGTGACATCAAGCTGTCTATGCTTGAACCTTTCTGTAAGTGGAGGTGAGGCCTTAAGGAGACGACTGCCTCTATTGGTTTTATAGTTGATTCATTAAAACTGTTTCGCTGTCACTGAATTCTTGCCGCTGATATGAGAAAGAGTGTATTGCTTGAACGCCTGAACCACAAACACTACATAAATTCAAGGATGCCATTTCTGTTAGCAATACAAGTCGTTAGCAAACAACGTGATTTTGATGGACTCAGTTTTGGTTACTGATAGTAACATGGAAAATTTCAGCAGTTTTCATGCGCGATGGGAACTGATGTTATGTGAAGCAAGTAGTGGTGATTTGGTGGTCGTACATCGTTTCACTTTGAGGTAAACGTTAAGAGCTGAATCGGCGTTTGAGTAAACTGAGTAATTGAGTGCGTGAAGCAGCCCAACCAGGCGCGTTAACTGTTGTGGCGCCTTAAGGGTTGTTGTAGCCAGACGTAACGCCGGCGCTCGCGTTCCAGCGTAAACGTCAATTACACAAATGAGAGTGGACACACTTGTACGGTGATGTACCGATCATAAGCAGCATTCGTTGCCGCATTTCGCGAGTCAAGCAACGCTAGGTATAGGTGGCAGAGTGGTAGTAGGACATACGTAATACTTATTACATTGTTAGACCAGATAGGCAATACAACAGGACTAAGGGCAACAGAAGCCAGCATTGCGGAACATAACGCTACACTTGCCCGCTGGTAACCAACAATAGCCAGTGCTAGCGGGCCCTAGTGAATATAAGGCAACACAACACTAGTCGATAGCCAACATAACAGTGCTGCTCAATAGACAGCCAACTGCAATCATTGCTAACGAGCAATAGAGACCGGTTGGCAATAACTTGCCGAAATTATCGCACCGCCGCTAACAATAGCCAGCAGTACACAAACGCTAGCGAAGGTTAACGAGTGCTGGTGAAGATTTAGTCAACACGAGTTACCATTGAGTAACACTAGCCAATGTGGCGCATTTCATTTGCGCGCTATGAACGATTTCTATGACATAAGTATCAAAAATCAAATTTTCTCCTCAATATAAGGTCTACGTAGAACATTGCCGTTAATCCAGTGACAAAGGTTGAGCTTAGTTCCCGTATATCATGACGGTCGGCTCACTAATCCATTTGTTCACAATATTTTTCGCAGGTTAGCCAGATTATTACAAGTGATCATGGACATTCCCTTTTTGCGGCAGTTCGTCGTTAATCTCATCAGCCCAGATGCTGGACAGCGTGAGCCTCGAAAAATATTGCTTAGACTTCCTCGCCATGATGCACGAGAACAACAAAAGCTGAGATACGAGATCGACGATGAGCACTGCCACTTTCTTCAATGCAAGTCGTCCACCCTATGCCGGCATCAGAACTACATATACTCTTGGCGAAGTTGCGCTCCCCAGATTATGTGCCCGTCGTGAACTGACAGGTTCTATCGGTTCTCTGGTGCCGTATATAACTACAGCGATACCCCCCACAGTGCTTGATAGTTGTATTTTACAAGTACGTTTCATTGTGAGCCCACGTAACGAAGATGAACTTAGTTGACGTTCTGGTTTAAATTGTATTTTTAAATTTCTTGACCAAAAAAACAAACGTGAATGTCTGCATGATTGCGCCTGTGTAACCCGTTCTTTGAAAGGCGTTCGAAGATGCTTCTGCATGTAGTCAATGTTGAAACGTTCTGACATTTTACTGATTTCAGTACAAATTTCTATCATTGTCAAAGTGTTAAAAATCCGTTTCACCGCAAGGGCGAAGCAATGAATGCGATAGCAGCAAATTGTAATGGTATACGAAGTAAGGCTGACAGCTAACTCCTTTAGATGCAGTCTCGCGTAACTCTACAATACGCTAGTCTAAGATAATATGGCCGCTCCAGGGAGAGAAGAGGGTTTCGCACAGTTGCTTCGCGTTGACAGCTCCGCACGTAGAAGGGTATACGAGCCGTCAGCTGGAGCCTGCCTGCCGAGATAGCGCACACGCCAGCGATCGTCACCGCGCCCTTACAATCGTAGTTCACAGTTGCTGCTCGAGCCAACCCACCCCACCCCCCTACGCGTCTCTTCATGCTCGTTCAAGACGGGCGCGGGCGCGTCCTCTGTGCTCGAACAGCATTTGACGACAGGCATCGCACGCGGGTGATGCTATCGCATGCGCCCTCCGAGCGACGGAAATGGTCCGGCTCGTTTTATTTCTGCTTGAGCCGCGTTTGTCGCTCCCGCTCGCGCGCTTTTACCCGCTGATAGAACATACGTTGCGCGGGGGATGTTATGGATTTGGACTTTATACGGAACATGAAGGCGACGGCGCAGACCCGTAGAGAGTGTCCATATAATTGTCCACTAAAAGAAAATGATGGCAAACACAACTAAAATGATCTGCCTGGATCTTTCAATGAACGCTGAATAATTTTATATTCATGCGCAGGAGTGCCTTTGTCTA
The DNA here is from genome assembly GCF_013339695.2 of Rhipicephalus sanguineus. Classification (NCBI taxonomy): domain Eukaryota; kingdom Metazoa; phylum Arthropoda; class Arachnida; order Ixodida; family Ixodidae; genus Rhipicephalus; species Rhipicephalus sanguineus. Next base: position 70,249,173 of record NC_051176.1, on the reverse strand, counting down.
TTTTGTTGGCTTATAGGAGTCTCGAACATGTTGGCTTATAGGAGACTCGAACATGTTTTCTCTATGTGCAAGCTTCCAGCCTTCAGAAAACGGCTGTTTGGCCTAGTTGGAAATGGTTCATCATTTAAGAAGCGCAAAATGACACGGGGACGAAGCATAGACACACACACGACCTGTGTGTGTCTATGCTTCGTCCCCGTGTCATTTTGCGCTTCCAGCCTTAATCACCGTTCATTTTTCTGGATAGCTTCAGAGGGGCGTTAACAAAGCAATGTGATGCGCCCGATATAGGGCAGTAAAGACAATCTTATTTAGTAGTATGCCCACCTAATCCAAACCTAATTTGTGGTGCAAAGTACAAAACAATAGCAAACGAAAGAAATGATCTATAGCACAGCTGCCGCTCATATTCCTAAGAGAAAATATGTTTAATGCTCGTTTATTGCGTTGTAGGCTGTCTTAAAGGGGTCATGAAGCACCCCTTGGGCTTGTTGAATTAACACATCCAGGGGAAAGTTGACACGTCTATGAACTGCTCAGCGAAACATTGCAGTCGTGCGCGCCGCGCAAAAGCTGCAAGCGGAGCGCGAAGTTGCTCTTTTCTCAGGCGCCCTCATTTCAAACACAGGTAGATTCCCACTCTCGTTGTTGGGCCTGGCGCCTGTCAGTTGACACCACATATCTGTTTCTCCGCGTTGCAAGAGACATAGCATCCTTATTGGCTAATAGCCGACATAAATCAAGAGCGGTTTTTGAATCAGATGCGCTGGTTCACGTTGACTCTGTGTATATTAGTTGTTGTAGCTAAATAAACAGGCTAAAATATGGATAAACTTTGTTGCGAGTTTTTAAAAAGATGGCTCACTTCCGGTAGAGACTAAATGTCGTCTGCTGAATTCGGCGCGCCCACGCACGTTCTAGCATAACCTAAATTTGACCACACTGCCGTTTCGGTATCGCAGCCTCTTGTGCCTCGCTTGTTACGATTACTTTTGAATGTCATACCTGGCCTAAAATCTTACAAAACTTGTGTGTGGCGTTGAGTTCTAACGCCACGGATCTCGTGCTGACTTGATCAGTGCGTGCACAGATCGAGTTTCAAGCAGGTTCTTAATTAACAGGCCGGAGAGCGGCCCCTCGTGAACCATGAGGGTTGGATTATAGCTGAGGCTTTTAATACTATCCTTCTTTGGGCAGAGAATGCACGCGATCATTTACTTCACGTCAAATAATACACTTCACGTCAAAGATATCCCGAAGATGTATTCAGTGGGAAGGTCGGAATAATACAACCTGAACTACTCTCAACTCACTGAGAGAACTTTTGCTCCCAGTCGTCTTCAAAGAAAAAACCACCGGCCTGTGCTTATGCTTACGTAAGGCCACTAGATGATTTGAGGGGCGTGATGCAGACCGAAATAAACATCTTCAACTCCGAATTCTTCGGTTCGTTGTGTAGTGCCGTTAAAAATGATAAACGTGTGCCCTCTGGAGTACTTCTCCATATATCGACAATCCTTTTCGCTTGCCCGAAATTCGTGGATACCAACGTGACAAAGGTATCTTCAGTTGGCCGAACGTATGTGCATTCCATGGGCGTATGCTGTGGGGCAATTTTAGTAATTTCTGCCGCGACCTGCACGCGTCCAGTGGCAGCAGCATGTTCTGAGCTGTTCTAAGACCACCTGTGTTTGCATTGTAGGGGTCTGGGCCAGCCGTCCGCGCAGAACCCCGCAGACACGAGGACGAGGCGCTAAGCAACACGTATTTATCATTCCAAGGCGCGGCTGCGACTCACTGTCAACAGCCACTGCACGCGAGCTGCGAGCGTGCCCATCGTTTTCTTCTACCGTCTACCGGCTGCCGCTCCCATAGCATATAAAAGTTACGCACGCAGACGCCACCGCTGCAAGGATATTGTAGCGCGCCTACATTAAGTGCATTTAAAGCGCGCCTACTGTCGCGAGCTGCACGCAGGGGTAGCAGGGCCTTCTGGGCGGCTGAACGATAATCTACTTCCGCAATTAGCACTTATTTGCAATTCGCGCTTTAGCGTGGCATACAGTGGTTCTCTATAACTGATATTTTGTATGTAGTTGCTTTCATACTCGGAGACTACCTACTATCTTACTAATAAACGGTTATTGTTAAGCATCACACCACCGCGTTAAAGTGAATGCCAAACGCGCGCCGATGTGAAGCTAATCTAGTAACGCTGGTCAAGCACAACATCCACAAATTTACCAGTGACATGCTTCACGCAAAATAAAAAAGTTAATGCACTTGTACTTCTCCCCTGTGAACATCCATGTGTACTAGGACAGCCTAGTCCTCTTGCAGATGACGCACAGATGCATGCACAGATGACGCAGTACAAATAAAAAAAAATATGTATTGCAGCCCTCCTAATTTCTTCATAGAATAATGGTTCGTTTGAATTGCTAGTATACTATATTCACAGCAGTAGGCAGGTTGGCTTGTTCGCAATTCAGAATTTTACATACACCTACAGCCTACAGATGATGGCCTACAGATGAAGGCAACTAAATTTATACAATAAGGCTAGCTTTACTTTTGAGAAATATGCAATCACGTAAATAGGCACGTTCAAGTTTTTTTATTACATTAGTTTGCACTATGGCATCAAAATGTCGCACATGATCAGAAAGTTGAGTTTCGTGCAGAAAATTCGGTACACAGAAACGTGAGGACTACCGCAAAGAGGCACAAAACTGGAAAAATTGGGTCATATGTGCACTCCCTCGTCCATCTGCACATCATGTTGAAGTTCACTTATACAAGAGGCACCTTCAATTAGGTTACGATTGATGAAATATCACCCAATCTACGTTAGAACACAGTGATGACTTGTTGCCTAACTGCCTGTCACCTATTTCTCTTCCACAATGTGTTCTAATGTGTGAATCATCTGTTCTATTTGTTTGGTAATCAAACACAAGCCGTTACATTGAGCGAGCAGTGTTTCACCAATTTGTATTGCATGTAGAAGTTCGTTTCTTCCATAGGCATGCATCACAAATAGTCACACCTCAACTGAGACAAGAAACAGTGCTTGCACTATTTTATTGGAATCAAAACAGTAGCAGTTCTGACGTCAGTGTAAGCATATGTATATTTCCATCTTTGTGCACAGAACCTGCACACAATACTGAACACATGGAACAACATATACAGTACAGCCCAAGCACAATACATAATTCACAGCAGTAAATCAACGTGAAAGTAGTGTGTAAAACCTCTTCATAATGCCTACTGAAATGTGCACTTCAGTGCCAGTATCTAAGCAAAATCCAAAGAAATGGGATGAACAAGGAACATGGTGTCAGCCTACAGATGAAGGCAACTAAATTATTACAATAAGGGTAGCGTTACTTTTGAGAAATATGCAACCATGCAGATAGGCATGTTCAAGTTTTTTTTATTGCATTTGTTTGCACTATGGCATCAAAATGTCGCACATGATCATAAAGTTGTTTCCTGCAGAAAAGTAAAATTAATTGTAGATCCACTTACCACGTTTTATAAAAACATTAAGCAATGCCCACAAAATGACCACGCTCCCTTCATATGTTGCTGCTCATATTTACTCAGATATCTGAAAACTAACGTTAATTTCCGGAATTATGCTTGGGAACTTGTCGGCATTATCACATGACTGCAATGTACAAATACTTCTATTATGCATGATTAGTGCATCTACGTTTACAATATATTCATGCCAGCTAGTGCCATCTGCAACTTAAAGCTCTTAATCTTCCTCACTTCGTGGCCTATGCATAATTACCACATTGATAATCAAGCCCAGCTATATGGCTGCAAAGCCAACTTGAAATTAGGCAGTCACATGCTCAAAATTACAAATTTCCTATAAATATTGGCTGGTGGCTTGGTTCATTGGGTCCTAGGACTTCATATGCCATGAGGTTGAATAAAATTTGACCACGCAAGTATATAGGCTGTCAAACAATTAGGACTTCAGAGAGAAATAAATGAAAAGGAAGAGGTAGGGAGGTTAACCTGGTGCGAGTGACCGGTTTGCTACCCTGCACAGGGGTGGGGATATAGTGGTATGAAAGAAGACAGAGAGAGAGTGAGATAAAATCAAAACAAAACAAAAAAATGCATACATGCACACACGTGCAGGACGTCCTATCAAAGCCATTCCGATAGACCGGTTGAACGCAGAAAGCGCTTTAGCGCCTGCACAGCCTTATTCTGTGACGTTAAGTACTGTCGGTGGCGCAGGATTCTTTCTTCCGAAAGAGTTCGGTCGTCCAATTTATCAACCGCGTTGCAAAGCGACTGTCTCTGCGAACAGAACTGTGGACAGTCACACAGAATACGCCGAATTGTTTCATCTAGGGGTGTGCGAATATTCGAAAGTTTCGAATATCCGTCGAATATTACATTCAAAATATTCGTGTTCGTTTCGAAAATCATGTATTCGAAAAGTTTCGAATATTCGATAACTTGAAGTCCAGGGTTCGACGGAAACCCGTCTGGTCGGGAAAATTCATGGTGGGAATGGCAAGCACCGACCAATCGTTGAAACAAACACAAAAATTGACGTTTCGGCCCCGCTACGGGGGCCTTGTTCACAAGGAATGAAAGTTTTTAGGGCATGGGTTATATGGGCTTGATGATGTGACGTAAGCATCGAGTGTATATCGGGGGCAGATTGCCTGAGTTGCGGTTGAGCGTGTTATCGGTCGTCTGAATGTGAAGGGATTCAAGATGAAGCCTAGCTATTTTGTTCTTTTCTTTTCCTATTATCTTCGCGCTATCACAGTCGATGTCATGGCTCGTGGACACTGCGTGCTCAGCTAGCGCGTTAGTTGCCACGTGCTTGGTTTTCACGTCATAGCTGTGCTGTTTAATTCTTTTTCCAAAGTCGCCTGTTTCACCGATGTAGACTTGATTACAATCGGCGCAAGGAATTCTGTACACGACGCCCGGGAACTTCTCCTTATCGAGTTTGTCCTTCACCGTCCCCACAGCTTGTCTGAGCTTGCGCGTAGGCACGTGAGCGACGTCCACTTCATACCCCCGAAGAATTCGGGACAGACCTTCGCTTATGCCGGGGACGTACGGCACAGGAATCCTTTTTCTCCTCCCCTTGTCGTTGTGTTGTTGAGAGTCATTTGGCGTAGGATGAGCTAGGCTCTTTTTAACAGCTTGAATGAGCGAACTGGGGTAGCCCGAAGATGAGAGGTCACGGCGTATCGTGGCTAGCTCGGCCGCTTGGTTCTCCGGAGTTGAGGAAATGTTTCTCCGCCCTACGTACAAGTGAAGCGACCACCGACATCTTCTGACACATCGGGTGCACAGAGCTGAAACTTAGGTACTTGTCAGTGTGAGTTTCCTTCCTGAAGACACTGAACGACAACCTACTGCCGTCGCGTTTCACGAGCACGTCCAAAAATGGCAGACGACCATTAACTTCTTCCTCTGTCGTGAACTGTATGGCTGGATCCATGCTATTAAGGTGCAGAAGAAAAGCGCTCAAAGCAGACTTCTTAACCACTGAGAAACAGTCGTCCACGTAGCGTAGGAATATCCTTGGACGTGGGTTGAAACTAGACAGGGCACGGGACTCCAGTGACTCCATTGCCAAGTTCGCTGCGGTGACTGAGATCGAGGCTCCCATAGCGGTTCCATGGACTTGTTTGAATAACTTTTTCTGGAACGTGAGGTTTGTGTTGCTCAGACAAAACTCTAGAAATCTGCTGAGATCTGGGGCCTCGAGCGGTGTCCTTTCTGCAAGACTTGGGTCCGATTCGAGAGTGTCAGTGCAGACCTTGACGGCGAAGTCAATGGGCACGCTTGTGTAAAGTGACTTCACATCGAAGGACACCATGATCTTGTCGTCATGTAGGACCGTGTTGCGAACCTTTTCAATAAAGTCGTACGAGTTCCGTACGTACGAGTTCCGTACGTGCCTCTCCACAAGTTATCGAATTACCTTCACAGGATTATCTCCCCTTTGGTCGGCAAAACTGAAACGCACGTACGGAACTCGTACGACTTTATTGAAAAGGTTCGCAACACGGTCCTACATGACGACGAGATCATGGTGTCCTTCGATGTGAAGTCGCTTTACACAAGCGTGCCCATTGACTTCGCCGTCAAGGTCTGCACTGACACTCTCGAATCGGACCCAAGTCTTGCAGAAAGGACACCGCTCGAGGCCCAGATCTCAGCAGATTTCTAGAGTTTTGTCTGAGCAACACAACCTCACGTTCCAGAAAAAGTTATTCAAACAAGTCCATGGAACCGCTATGGGAGCCTCGATCTCAGTCACCGCAGCGAACTTGGCAATGGAGTCACTGGAGTCCCGTGCCCTGTCTAGTTTCAACCCACGTCCAAGGATATTCCTACGCTACGTGGACGACTGTTTCTCAGTGGTTAAGAAGTCTGCTTTGAGCGCTTTTCTTCTGCACCTTAATAGCATGGATCCAGCCATACAGTTCACGACAGAGGAAGAAGTTAATGGTCGTCTGCCATTTTTGGACGTGCTCGTGAAACGCGACGGCAGTAGGTTGTCGTTCAGTGTCTTCAGGAAGGAAACTCACACTGACAAGTACCTAAGTTTCAGCTCTGTGCACCCGATGTGTCAGAAGATGTCGGTGGTCGCTTCACTTGTACGTAGGGCGGAGAAACTTTCCTCAACTCCGGAGAACCAAGCGGCCGAGCTAGCCACGATACGCCGTGACCTCTCATCTTCGGGCTACCCCAGTTCGCTCATTCAAGCTGTTAAAAAGAGCCTAGCTCATCCTACGCCAAATGACTCTCAACAACACAACGACAAGGGGAGGAGAAAAAGGATTCCTGTGCCGTACGTCCCCGGCATAAGCGAAGGTCTGTCCCGAATTCTTCGGGTGTATGAAGTCGACGTCGCTCACGTGCCTACGCGCAAGCTCAGACAAGCTGTGGGGACGGTGAAGGACAAACTCGATGAGGAGAAGTTCCCGGGCGTCGTGTACAGAATTCCTTGCGCCGATTGTAATCAAGTCTACATCGGTGAAACAGGCGACTTTGGAAAAAGAATTAAACAGCACAGCTATGACGTGAAAACCAAGCACGTGGCAACTAACGCGCTAGCTGAGCACGCAGTGTCCACGAGCCATGACATCGACTGGGATAGCGCGAAGATAATAGGAAAAAAAAGAACAAAACAGCTAGGCTTCATCTTGAATTCCTTCACATTCAGACGACCGATAACACGCTCAACCGCAACTCAGGCAATCTGCCCCCGATATACACTCGATGATTACGTCACATCATCAAGCCCATATAACCCATGCCCTAAAAACTTTCATTCCGTGTGAACAAGGCCCCCGTAGCGGGGCCGAAACGTCAATTTTTGTGTTTGTTTCAACGATTGGTCGGTGCTTGCCATTCCCACCACTCGATAACTTCGAATATTCAAAAAATTGGAATATGCGATTCTATTATCATGCATAAAATAACTCGTCTTCCACATTTCTGCTGCATTCGTAAAGCTAAAAACGTTGCCGAGAGGAGCGATACACATCCTAAGTACTAGAGCTGTGCACGGGCTCCGGGTAGCCCGAAAGCCCGAGTCCGACCCGGTCCGCGGGCCGGGCTCGGGCGGGCTGACGTATTTTCACCTCGGGCCCGGGCCGGGCTCGGACTACTTGGAGTTTTATCGGGCCGGGCTCGGGCCCGGCGCAAAGCCCGACTCAAGCCCGAAATATAGAAAATGAGCGGGAATTGTTTTCCAGAACGCATACAGCGCCTTTTCCGCGACCGCCCTTTACCGCTTTTCCTTTCAATTCGCTACTTTAAACAAAAGGGGAGCAGGTAAAGCACTGCCTCTGTTGCACTCCGGCAAACAGAGAAGTAACACCACCTGAGCTAGTGACGGCGCCACGCGACTGTTCGCGTTAGATTTAAGGCCAAATCCTATATGAGGGAAAATGCACGCGACAGCGACGAACGACCCGACGTAGATCGCCTTCGTGCAAGCTGGTGCTTACATGGGCATACCCCATGCACATGACGGCTTTGGCGAGTGAACTCCATTGTTGCTGGCATGAGGCCGTCTACTTGTATAGCAATAGTACCGCGAACACTCTCTATTAGAGACTGTTCGTCGTGTGTCGTTTGATCATGTTTGATATGCTCAATAAAATGCCAAATTACCGGAAAACGAAGTTTTGTTTTCGCAGCGAACCTTCAAAAAGCCGGGCCGGGCCGGGCCGGGCCCGGGATTGTGTTTTCGTACGTCGGGCCGGGCCGGGCGAACTCGCAGCCCTTTGCCGTCGGGCTCTGGCGGGCCTTCGACAAAGTCAGAGGGCCCGGGCCGAGCTCGGGCTCGGAAATACGGCCCGTGCACAGCTCTACTAAGTACACGGGGACACGATATCTGCCTGCTACGAGCGCTCCAATACGTATGATTTATTGCTGGTGCATCTCCGACGTGCAACGCTGTTGGCGATCATGAAAACATACATTTTCAATATTATGCGGCCGTAACGTGCCGCACTACCATTCGTTCACTATGCGGGACCACTTCTGAAGAAAGGCAGCGTCCCATGTGACTGGTGGCGGACTGTAGGCACCGTCAGATACCCCAGTCTGCCAAAGCTTTGCCCCCATGTACCTCCCTATACCAGGTACTTCTCTTCCAAGCGAGCGTGCCTTTTCAGTGGCGGGGGGGGGGGGTGTCTCTGTTAGAAGGGAGCGCCTGCTGCCTGATCATGTGGAGCAACTCATATTTCTTCATGATAACATCTAGTCATTACTTTCATTGTGCCGTGATATTTGCTTGTGTTGTGATGTGCATTGTGCTAGCCTGGACATTGTGTTCTGGAGATACCAGTGTATGTTGTGTTGCCAGTCAGGCTGTTAATGTTTCTTTTTTCGAATAGCTACATGTTAAGTAAAATATTGTTACTGTGGAGGCATTTTTCTTTGACATTCGATATTCGATTCGATATTCGAAGGTGGATATGCGTATTAAAAAAATTTGATATTCACACACCCCTAGTTTCATCACTTCCTGCAGTGGTCACAAGCTGCGGCGTCGGTCATGCCTATGCGGAACGAATACGCATAGGTAAATGCGAACCCCAACCATAACATGCACAGAATGGTAGCGTCACCTCGGCGAAGTCATGGGGGAATTTGAAGGCTGAGAGTTGGGTCTAGGGCATATAGTCGTGCGTGCTGGAAGTGTGGCTCGTTCCACTGTGACATTGTGCGTTGGCGAACGCGGAGCTTCCGTGCCGCGTGAGTTCTGGAGAGCGGTTAAGACTTAAGTTGATAGTGAAAGAGAGCGGGAAAACAAAACCACAACAGACGTAGAAATAAAGGGGACAGGACGACGCGCTACTAGCAACTGAAGTTTAACACATGTTGGGCTTTTTTAGACGTGCATCTCTTTCTGCGACTGCGTGATTCTTTAAATTTGTAGTTTTTCCGTACTGTGTGTGTATATCTTTCTCTCGTTGCATAAAATTTCAGTTGCTAGTAGCGCATCGTTCTGTGCCTTTCACTGTCATTTCTCTGTGTTGTGCGTTTTTTTTTTTTGCCGCACTTTCTTTAACTATCAATATATATCAACTCTCCCAACTGTCCATTTCATCATAAAGTTTGTGGAATATAGCCAGTTCCACTAAGTGTCATTTTGAACAATGCGAAATTTTCAAACGCCCATGTTACTGGGAAGGTTGCATGCAGTATCATGCAGAGCACTCTGCATCAATCGCAGTATTTGCCGAAATGCTGAAAGATGTACGAAACGTTCGAGATAGTCTATAGTGAGGAACAGTGGAATGTTCCCACAATGCACTGTCTCGAACACAAGCAGTGGGCGAGCAACTCTTGCGGCTTTGCCAGAAATGCCTTCCTGAAAATAATACAAAAAGATGTCCATTACGCTTTCTCTGTCCATAAAAATGAATATCTTGCCAAGGACTCACACTTGACTATACTAATTGCCGACTTTACATGAAACAAATGAGAAATTGTGAGGCTGCTAAGTAGTTCCTTGTGAACTTTTCACTTAAAGTATACAGGGCGAAAAATGAAGGCAAAGCAATGCGAAACAACACCACAAGTGTCACTCTTGTCCTGTGTACCACCATTCGGGTAGTTTTCGATGTCAGTCAAGTTAGCAGTATAGTGTAAAGGAGTGTCAATTTTAGTGAGGTTCACTTTGTATTTACAAACTTTGAACACTAGCTTCTTGATCAACCACAGCGGCTCTGTTTAGGACTGAGGATTTGGCGACTTGGTATTTATTCATGGCAAAAATAAACAGTGTACTTGTAATGAGGAAAAAGAAGACCTGGACACAATGCTAGCCCTTTTACCTTGTCAGAAATGGCGCCAACAGTAAGAATGGTGTGTATAGGTCATAAATACTATGGCAACATAATGCAAAACAAAATAACGAGCGGGAACAAACAAGGTGATTTAACGACTTGGGTCAACAGGTTCAACTGACTTATATCAATCTGATTTAAATAGCCTTGAACAACTAACACATCTCCTAAAGGATTTAAATATGCGCATGTAACCCTGGCATGTTCCAGTGCTGATAGGCGACTAATGAAGTGACAATACCATAAAATGCATGTTCTTCACAACACACACTGTCACTTAGCGGACGTATGTCACATCATATCGCCATAATCATGTATAATCATATGGTCATAATTATGTGACGATTATGTCACATGTAAACGCGCACAAATTGAGATCGAGACGTAGGATCACAACAGGGAAGTCAAGCATGAAAACAGAATAAACAAAAAACAAATGTGGTCTCAATGCACATTTCATCACATGACAGCTTGATAATAGCGGCTTTTTTTGCTTTAGTGTATACTCCTTGAAAGCGCTCTGCATCATTTATGCTTTATCGCAAAGAAGGAAATTATGTCGTACAAACATCTTTTTTCAAGGCGCACTCGCGCATGGATTGACTCGCCATGCAAATCATATGTGCTATATTCACAGGAGTTCCTAAACACGCATCACACATTGTGTCTATGTGAGCCTAATGACTTTTTTTTTATTTTGATTGCACTTTTCACTCGACGCAATGTGCAGAGCGACACCTACAGCTGCCCGAGCGACGATAAGGACGCCCGCAAAGAGGAAACGTAAGTATTACTTACCATTTGTGTTCCTGATGGTACGGCGAACGCAGCGTGCCCATGACATGCTTGGTAATAACACAGCGGCAGGTTCGCTTGAGTCGCCGGTTCATCGTGACACCATATCGCACCCGAGTAAGGCACATTGCACTGTCGTCAAACCACGCATTTCATGTCCACGGCGACAGCAGGCACACAACGCGCACACACGACCGACACAGCTCGGCAGTTCAGAAGCGGCATTCACAACGCCAATGTAATCCCATGACGGCTTTACTTGGGCATTCCGCACGGTACTGGGTCAGCCTAAAATGACTCTCTTCTTGCGTTTCTTTCTTTTTTGTTTTTTTTTTCCTTCGCGCGCGCATACGTCGCGACGCTTTCTCCTATCTCGCTTGTATTCCGTCGCGTCTGATTGTCTGATTCTCTCGTTCTTGCCGACGAGCAGGCAGGCCGCAGCCGTCCGAAGGTCGAACGGGCATTTTTTCTCGTTTCCTCCCGTTCACAGCCGCCGCTTAAAAAAGAATTGCGTTTTTTATTCACTTTTCTTTTGCTTCGCATTTTCTCCGCACGAGATTTATTCCGTGTGTTGAGGCAGGCCGCTTTGGCCAGTTCGTTTTCTAAAAGCGTATACTGAGTGTGCCTTGCGCGCCACTCGACCGAATTGTCGGCTTTTCCTTTTAGTTTAATTTTGATTATGTCCATTTACCTGAAGTCTACCTTTTCTTCTTGGGCAGGTGACATTTATTTCCAAAAACATGCTGTGTGCATCGCTCCGTCAATAGTCTCATTTTGGTGACTTATTTATTGCAAAAAAGAACAGAGACATTAAAAGCAAGCTCAGTGGCTTTGGTGTTGTAAAAATTCTGAGGCATGTTAACGACTATTTGGTTGTAATGGGGGGGCTCCAAGAAAGACTTCGACACTAGCTCCTTTCAGACGGGTATGACTAGGACCCTTGAAATTTTCACTGAGTGTTTAAATCCTTTGCTAATCACACATGAAGCACCATAGAAAGACTCCTGGAGGTTTCATGACCTAAAGCTCACGTTCACATTTGAGCACATCTGCTGGCAATACGAACCACGCGGTAGCAAGCCTTTACTACCTTTCTTATCAGGCCACTCTAAGCTCGTTAAAAGAGACATCACCAAGCTCACCCTAAGAAATGCTTTAAGCAGATCCTGTTCGCACGCATGTGAGGCCAGCTTTCTCGCCCAAACAAATCGTTTCATCACAGTAGGCTACCTCCAGCATGTCATCACTTCAGTAGATGAAGGACTTTTAAGGAGAGTCAAACGGAACATGTGCAAATCCTCAGGTGATACCAATGAGCACATCAGCCAGCAACGCATCTCTGTTATCCCTTATATACACGACATATCGCACCGTCTTAAGAAGGAAGCCAGCAACGCGAACATACGGGTGGTTATTTCCGCACCGAACAAACTCTCGAGGCTTTGTAAGGCAAGTTACAAAAAGGTCAGCTTTTCATGCGTCACAAGACATCGAAACCCTTTCGTTTCGTGTCGAAAAGGCGTCGTGTACTCTTTCCCACTGTAATGCGGAAAGAAATATATCGGACAAACCGGCAGGTGCCTAAATAACAGACTTCGTGAGCATTTTACCAGTTCTCGGAATATACCAGCCGGTCATCTTAGTCAGCATTGCAGGACCTGTGGTTGTGAACCTTCATTTGATAATTCCATCGTCATCGGCACTAGCAACAATAAGACAACCCGCGATATTATTGAGGCAGTGGAAATCGTGAAAGCGGGAGCTTTGTGTATCAGCAGAGCATCTATTGGCCTAACGAAAAAAGAGTTTGCATTCTTAAACAAAACGCCGTGGAGTGTCTCCGCATGTGTCAATGTATAGTTTTCCAGTGTTTTGATCAGTCTGCTCCTGCCCCCAAGTTATCATTGCATTTGATTTTGCTTCGTCGGCCCAGCCAGGACTCTCAGCGCCTGCACACACTGTTCAAAGCATATGTTCCGCCTCTCTTTAATAAACAGTCTCTCGGAAGTAAGCGCATCTTCCAGTCGTCAATTTTTTTGTCCGTCTCTTTTTTTGGGCGCCACAAGTGTCACCATGTATAACCTCCAACAAGCACTTTCTTACCTCCTTTCCATTTTTGATTTGATGGAAAACGATATAAGCGAAGTCATTCTGGGGTCTAAATGCTCCGTGAACCCGAGCCCAACAGTCCAAGGTGTGCCCTCTGCAGCATTCCGTACGACAATGTATATCAGTCTACGACACGAAGAACTTATTGATTAGCGGTTTCATGAATTAACCATTCTGAGAAATTTGTGCTTTCTTATGACAACGCACTTCCCCCTGCACAGCTGCATGCATGTCCGCCCGCACTGAAGGAATTGCAGAGAGCTTCGGAAATAAATAAAAAAACATAGCTGATCGCACCGTCATAGGAATCGGTATAATATGTAAGTGAAACGTGTCTTCACAGAAGTAGTGCTTATTGTGTAGTGATATATGACAGCTTGTACAATGTCTATTCGTATTTGGCAACTATAGCACCGTTTGACGTGGATGCGCCCGTGTTGACGCGTAGTGGCACGTCTCCATCGCGACGATTAACGCCCAAGATCATGATTAAACCGTTGTGGTAACTGAAGTTGCAAACATATATTTGGACACAGCGAATCAGAAACCCGCATACAGATGACATCAACAAGTCCATAATCAACACTGGTACTCGATATGCATTTCTTCAAAACATTGTCAATAAAGAAGAGAAACGGCATGGTGTGTGCTTTCTAGTAATGGGTGACCGACACCTGTGCTCATGCATGCACTACCACGCTGCGCTTCAGTAACGCGGGAGCCGCAAACGCGTGCGTCCCGCTGGCCTCTGTCTTGCTCCACCAGGACACGACGTTCGCCCGTCGAAATCGTGTCCTTTCTGCAACGCGTATTGCAGCAGTTTTGTTAGTCTGTGCTCTCGCAATCGAAGTAGTCGGCGGCGGAGCAATCCCCATTGGTGCCAAGGGGGTTGGTGCATGTGGAAGCTGTACTACTCCGATGAGCCGGCGCACGCTAACACGAAGCGAAAGGCAAAGAACGTAACTGCGTCTAGAGCGTCTAGGGTGCCTCGGCGACGCCAGCGCGGCCAGTGGCCCTCGCTGGTATCGAGACGTTTTAACTATGACCTCCGATATCGCGCGCAATCTCGGAGTAAGTGCTAGTAAGTGTCGATCGTGACGCATTAAGTCTTTTGACGTCTCACAGACGGCGGCACCGCCCCGCCCCGCTCCGCCCCGCCTGCCTGCAGCGCCAACAGAGCGCACCGTGCGAGAGGAAATGTGTGATAGATATAGGGCGCGTTCGCGTAGTGTCCAGTGTTTGCCAAGCTAGCTTAGTCGTTTTACGTCGCAGCCGCAAGGTCGTGGGTTCGATTCCCAGCGGCGGATCTTTTTCTTGGCTTTTTTTTCTTTCTCTACGTTGGCGTCCATTTTATCGACGTCATATCCCTAACGGATGTACTTGGTGGATCCCGGCATAGAACACTTTTGTGTTAAAAGAAAACATGACAGAGGAGGTGAAATGGGCGTTTTTGGTCTCGTTCGTGATGAATGACGTTAGATCGTGAATTTACTTCCTTTCTCCCACCTTTCATCCACATTTCTCAACGAAGTAAAATTGTGGACGCAGAACCTTAATACACCCACCTCATTACACCCTAAGGGAGTATAGTCCAGATGCAGGTAGTATTAAGGAGGATTGCAGCCCTTAAAACGCCCAATTAGCCTATTTTGCGTTTGCAGTGTACCACACACAACCTCTGTTTCCCACAATCAGTGGAAGCCGTCGGTGCTGTGTTGTAGAGCTTAGCGGTGTGTCACTATAACGGTCGAAAACCATTTCCCGTGTCGTACGTTCAATCCGCGCTCGGAGCGCGGGATCCATCGGCGGGCTCTTACGCCTGCTGGTGACGTACGCGCACAATCGAAAACAAGCCGCACACAGAGGACGTAAGCATGCGCGCCTCCGAGGCAGTTGGCGTGCGACTAAGGAAAGCACAGCGCATTAGACGACAGTGTCAATGCAAATAGGTCGCGTCAGCGCCTAGACCCAAGACGCGATACACCGCGCCAGACCGCGCAGTGAGAAGCAGCCGACCGGAACTATTAGCTACCAGCAGCAGCCGTCAACACCGCCAAGTTGCACGGAAAGGAAACCACAACATTGAATTGCAGTGATGTAATGCACTGGGCGGGGCACCCCGAACGGTGCTGCCCTCTCCTCCGTAATCAAGCGAGTTGAGAGGGAGTATGTCAGGTAAATGTAGCGATCGCTATATCTCCGGTCCTACTTTAGCTTTTCGAAAAATTCTTCCGGCTATATATTCCTCGGAAGGGTCCGACTCATTCCAAGGTGCTTTTCACGCCAAGCGCGAGGGGTGGTGCATTACCCCTTTAAGGGCAACTGACACCTACTCAAATGTAGCTTGCTAGACACATTTTAGAGCGGGGCAAGAACCACCCAAGGAGTGTCACCGATATTCCTAAACTTCGTATAATCGTTTGTTTTGTAAGCGATCCTCATAGGACAAATGAGTATTGCATTGACATCAGCCGTAACAAGTCAGGCTGATTTGCTCAATGTTCTATACTTTTTCGCACGTGCTATTATTGCTCATCTCGCATAGAAAATCATTTTAGAGTCTCTTGTCCGTTCTTTGCTTTAGCCTATTTAACCGCTCATACTATATCGACGTTTGTTGAAGGTGACTTTCATCATACAAATTGTTGCTTATTCTGTTGGTGCGCTTCGTTTTTCGATGACTGATGTTTGTAGGACAAGAATAAACAATAGGTAATTGATCCTGCTCTGAGAGCGTTGTTGTTCTCTGTTCCGGTATTCATCGTACTTCACAGAATGCGGATTGTGCGGGAAATCACTATTTCCGTAATGATTTTATCGCAGCCACATTATTAAGGTGAAGGCCTTATGTAGCTAATCAGCAAAAAAATTCAGCGCAGCTTGCGGTAAGTCGCGCAAGCCTCGGTCACAGGAGAGCTGGTGGGCACCTGGCTGGTCCTGGCTTGACTAGGATTTTACCCTCGCACCCGTCTGTTCCGCACCCCTTTAACTATACATGGCTATGTTCACTCTGTTTCTTTTTTTTTTTCTTAGTTTGTTTTTCTATATCTTTCTCTCTGTCTAACTGTTTCTGTCTTTCTACCGTTTTTTGTCTCTCTTCCCTTTCTTTTTAGGGGCGAAGCTCCTTATGCCGTGGGTCTGTCCATCCTCCGTTTGTAGGTTTGTAGTAGCCACCTCTAGTTCGTGAGAAGCGCGCGTTCTGGTATGCAGTAGAAGAGGAAGACGACGTTGACGAGTGAGACTCTCGTGCGTGTTCGCCTGTGTGGCATTCTTTCTTCTTTACTGAGCGTGTTCTGGTATGCAGTAGAAGAAGAAGACGACGTTGACGAGTGACATTCTCGTGCGTGTTCGCCTGTGTGGCGTTCTTTCTTCTTTATTACGTCTCGTGTTTTCAACGACACCCGAAGACATTTCAGAAGTAACGCGCCATGAGGCTCCCTCTTGGCACGCTTTCTCTTTAGCTCGGAGTCTCCAGATGGAAGACAAGGCTGCGGAACGGAGGGCAGGAAAGGCGGCGGCAGCGCGCGCTCGCAGACAGAATCCTGAGGTGAGAGCCCGCGAGGCCGAAGCTGCACGTCAACGCCGCGAAGCAGATTCCGCCGTTCGAGCCCGCGAAGCCGAAGCTGCTCGACAAACTGCACGGCTGCTCCGAGAAGACCCCGCCGTTCGAGCCCACGAGGCCGAAGCTGCTCGACAAGCTGCACGGCTGCGGCGAGACGACCATCCGAGGGACGTGTATAGACCTGGTATTTTCTCATTTCCAGTTGCAATCCGTACAAAAACCGCTGTCCCTTCCCTTCACGGACCATAAAGCCGTGATAATGAAGGGACAATGCAAGCCAAGCATCATCTATTTAAGAAAAATAAAAGTTTCATGTTTGTAATATACACACAGTGTTTCTCACTCTTCATGTGATGATTGATGGGGCGTTACACAGAACATTCACGGTTTACCGATGATTCTCTCCGGAGCTTCGCCCCACTCATCATCATTCACCACGTGGATATGCGGGGCTTTTTTCTTCCTTTCTATGATTTTATTTTTTTTTCTCTCTCTGTCTCTCTGTAGTCGTTCTCTCGCCTTCTATCGTTTGCACTTTCTTTCTCTCTGCGTACTCATTCTACTCTCCTCCCCACCCTCACTTCCCTTTCTCACTCCCTTGCTATTCTATATGATACAAGGCTAGGCTATTCTGCTAGCGTCACTGCATAAGGGGAGAAATCGGCCTTGTTGGTAAGACGAGAAGCGATACTTAGCGCAAAGTAACGCAAGGACGCAACACGTGCGCTAGAAGGGAGCGCACGTGTTGTCCTCCCTTCTAGTTTTTGCGTTACTTTGCGTTAAATATCGCTTCGTTCCTGGATAGCCGAGTGGTTACGACGCTCGCCTTCGTGTCGAGGGTACGCGGGTTCGAGTCCTGCCTCGCTAAGAAATTTTGTTCGCCAGGAATATCTCTTTTACTCTCTCTCTCTCTACTACTCATTATCTCGCCCATCAGAATCATTGCATCCCACGTCGGACAAATCGGCGCTAGTGTTCTGGGAGCGACGCAGAAGAGGAAGGCGATTAAGAAGTGGACGAAGACAGCGCGTACCGGTTCATGACGATAATTTTCTATCTACGACACACGGCAAACCTAGACCGTGACAGCTCTGCTGTAAATATGAAGCAAAATATAAAAAAAAATCCCCCCCGGGGATTCAAGAAAAACGTAAAGTGTGGCCTCCGAGATTTCAGCGAATACGAAACTCGAAATGAGATTTCACGTTTTACGTTGCTTTGTGTAGCAATACGTAGCACCAGAAGCTAGTTTTAAGAAACAAAGGAATAACCAATACAGCTATAAAAAGTGACAATAAGAATAAAACCCCACTATCTACAGCTGCTATTCTATCCCGGACCTTTTGAGTGGGAAGCGAGCCCTCTACCCCTGAACCACTTTGGCGGAGCCACGCGCAACTCTTAAACGACTGCACATTGCATACTACCGATCGCAGCGCCACAAGCGGATTGACCCTATTTGGACTTCACTTTCTATACATAGGTGCTGCGGGTGTTCCGAGCACTCCCCTGTTCTAGTAAACTCTAGCAGGGGTATCAAACGGCAAGGAGGGTGTGACATTAGTCATGAATATAAGTGTTTTGTTTCTTGTGCCACGAACGTAGTGTGCAAAATTCCCTTGTCTTGCGGTGCCTCTAAGGCTCTTACATCGGCCAATCGGGCCGATGCGTTAATACGAGGTTCAGAGAGCACAGAACGACGTTGAATAAAGATGAGCGTGGTCCCTTGGCTGCCCACTGTAGGAAGTGCAACTGTTATCCTGTCCTCACTGATACAAGTGTTCTATACAGACATCAAGATCGCACCGTCAGAGAAATAATCGAAGCATTTCGCATCAAAATGGGGGAAAAACGTTGTATCAGCCAGACCTCACTTTATCTTTTAGAAAGGGAGATTAGCTTTCTAAATGTCACTTAGGATGTGTAATATGATGTCTTGCTGAACTGGCGCATGCTCTCACTAGCTTATGGCCTTATACGCATATGTTCCATCATGTGATGATCATCTGTATATATATTATGTGTATGTTGAATACAATTTCAATTTATAGACAGCGCTCGTGTCGTCGGTTCTTTCCTTCTTTTGTCTTCGTGTGTGTGCGCTGTTTTATGATGAGCATTAAATGACTGCGTTTGTGGTACTGTAAAGCAATAGTGCTGTACAATGCAAAGTTTTCCTGTACAGTACAGCACTAAATGCGAATCACAGGTACTTTGACCGTTTCTATCTCTCTATCTATCGATCTAGTCGCCTACATATGGGCCCTCCCGTGAACGCCTGCTGAACTTCGTATCTATCAAAACTGGCATAGGAAGGCATGCTTGTGTGACGAACACGGTTCACAGGCCATGACATGAATAACCTGAATTACCTGTCATGCACGCTATGAAGCTCATCCCACCATTCACGTGGGACACACACTCGCATACCACGGGATATGGTATGCGGGTATGCGCCACAGGTTATTCAGCCTATAGACGGTTTCAGTGTTTAGAAACACATTGTTGTTAAGAAAAAGTTTATTTCATCGTAGGATGCTATGAACATTTAGACACAGTGTCCGTACAACAAGAACATTAACATACACAAATGACGAAACACAATATACATAAAACGTTTTAACAGAAATGTCGAAGTCCATAGGGTGCCCCTAACGCATGCTACTAAGAACTGGCATACGCACACTTACCACAATATGTACAATGTACATGACGATGTATATACACAATACAGATGACTTCATGAACATGCGAGCAAATATGTACAGCAGATGTTATGGTACATGTAATTTACGTAATTTACAGTTTTAGCATGAAATGTGTATATACAAGAACCTACATGGCTACGGGGACATGCACACACAGAAATAGTAAATACAAACAGACTATATGCATTAATATTCACTGTGTGATAGCCTGGCTACAAGAAAGAGGTCAAACACATATGCCCTAGATGGCTTGCGGTTTTTGTCCACCGACTTAGCATACTAGGAATGTCGGGGAAGAAAAGCCTTTACCAGTAGCCCACAGACTTTCAACAGTTTTCTCTGTGTGTTTAGCCAAATATCTCAAATAGTTATTTTTCTGAGCTGTACAAAAGATTTAGAGGTACTCTTGAATAATGTTATGCACCCGCCATTTATCGGAAAGCATAAAAAAAGACATTCCTTACTTAAAGGCACGGTTTACGCGTCGGTGTTAGAAAATGATAAATGAAGCAGGGCTGGGCAGAGATACTTGGAAAAGTATTTGGGAATACAGATATCGAAATACATGGACTGGAAGCCTACAATACAGATACTGAGATACATTTGCCGTTAACGTAACGGGATATTTCGGAGATACTTTCGTAATAAGACGAAAAAAGTATTCCGGAATACAGATACTGGAATACTTTTTAACACGAAAGTGTTTTATGCCGGGGTGCGTCGCGGCTCCACTGACGTATTTCCGTCACGTATATGACGTTGTAAAATATACACTAACAAATGGCAAAGAAAAAAACTAGAAAATAAGTTCCGCAGCCGAACCAACGACCCCTCGCTCCGCAACGCGCGGCGCTAACCACTCGCCCACAGAGCGTACGTTCTCCAGCTTACTAACGACAAGCTATTTATATACACCATTTACCGTTCGCGGTACTCGGAGCTCCGTGGCTTCAGCGTGTTATTGTTATCACTAGCGAGATGGCGCGAAGAGCGCGCAGGGCGCGCTTTAAAGGTCGTCGCCCCGCGCGTCGCGATGCGGAGCGCGCTTCTACAGGCTGTGCCTCTCGTGCGCGCGCGTTTACCTCGTGATGGTGGCGGTTTGTACCTCTTGTCCTTTCGCCGCATGCTTCCGTTGACCGTTAAAGGAGAGCGCGAAGGTCACTTCGCTCGCTGCAGCGGCCGCGTTTCTGAAAGGAGCGCGCTGCTCACACGCAAAGAAGTAACAATAGGGACAGTTAGTTTCGCGCTCGTCCGGTGTATGTTCTTTTCGTGCGTGCTTTCTGCTTTAGAGCGCGCTTGCAAGTTTCGAGCTGCTTGCCGTTCTTCGCGTGACATTACAATTTTCTGCTATAGCATTCAATACTTTGCCCTTGTGGCAAAACCATGCACAATAAACGCTCAACTACCCCTGTGAATACATGTTTCACTTTCGTGTTACACCTTTTCCTATGAAAGGGGGATCAGCCATGTTTGTTTTTATTTCAAGGATGCTCATACTCCTCAAAGACATTTAAAAGTGCGGCATAACGTTGTAAATAAAGTTGCAGCTCATTGATACTTTCAGTTCATTTATTTATTTATTGCAGTACCCTCACCGCCATTAAGACATTACAGAGGGGGGGGGGTTACAAGGTACTTAATTAGTAATAATGATATAATTACACGTATAATTTGAAATAAGAAAGTACACTATTTCACAGCAACAGTAACAAGCATTGGACACCGAAATCGATATACCTTGGTGACAACAAGATGAGCTGTGCTAGAAATAGCACAGTTAAGTAAATCACTCGAATCACTAATGAACACCAGTGAATTGAGAAAAAGTATACATTTATCTTGCACATAATATCTAGTTTGCTGAGAAGGTTGCTGTGTGAGCATCTCACATAGGCTGTCTGCTAGACAGCGTCGGTTCGGCCTCAGCACAAGACTCGCGAAAGAAGAATAGTCTCTCTACCGCTGCAGACGAGCACAAATTCGTGTTATAGTGAATAAATCGTTCTTTTCACCATTTTTACATCAGTGTAGTTTGACCCCAGTTTTCCCTTTGTATACCTCTTTGATCACATTTTTTTTACTGTTATACTGTACCCTAAATTCTGTTTATCCTACACACTGTTACTTCGTTTGTTTTCACCACTTTTACATCAGTGCATTTTTTACTCGTTTTCCCTTTTGTCTGCCTCTCTGATCACCTTTTATTTTTCCGTATTAGGATGTATTATTATTATTATTATTATTATTATTATTATTATTATTATTATTATTATTATTATTATTATTATTATTATTATTATGTACTATTACGTTTTCTCGTCTGCCTTTGTTAACTGCCAATATTTTCTTTATGTGTAATTGAAGTTTTGCTATTTCTATTGTTATATTGCAACAATTCAATATGCCCTTCCTGCAGAGATTCCTGATGGGATCGACAGTATAAATAAATAAATAAAGTAAATAAATAAAATACCGCCTTCATATCCGGATAGCCTTGCAGCGTGGCGATATCTCTTCTCTGGTCATCTAGATACCGAAACACTTCCGCCCTCACGTGGGTTGTTCTGACCGTTCAGAAGCCGAAGTCGGTCTCCATCTTCGGAATCTTCAACCGTCTGGCCCGGTCGGCGCCGGGTCAGACGGCTGAGGATTCCGCTGCCTTATAGGCCGGCCATAATTTCCTGCGCGCAATGGAACCCCATACGTCAAAACTGCACAATTCAAACATTGGCTTCCTAAAATCACGTTCTTTGGGGGTGAGAGGGTTTAAGCTCTCCCAAGACGCTCCTGCCAGCTCTCTAAACAGACGGGGAAACAGGGACAGCTGCTGAGAGCGCCCCAACAGAAACTACAGCATGCACTCGCCTGGGCCGAAAGGGTCACTCTTCAATAAAGCTGTCACCACCACCGACGCTACCAGCCCCCATTCAAGCAAGCCGCGACAGGTGAAATCGGCTCCGGCGGTGGGGGAGCCTGGTACCACAAAAGACCGTTTCACGCTTGTAATCAATTAGGAAGGCAGCCTGACATGCTGGAGAGGTGGCTGAAAGCACGACAAAGATATCCATCTTCTAGGCACTCCGCCGCGACAACGGGAACTGCTTTTGTAAGTGCCGCCGCTTTGAGAACTGAACGCATGCGAAGCATTGCAAAGCCTTTGTTCCAAGGCGGTATCCTCGTGGGGGGCCACGAAGTAATGGCTCGCCACCCGAAAAATATTAGGCGTCTGCACTGGCCTTCAGAGACAGCGACTTTCGTCGGCAGAGGCCGACAGCACTGTCTCCGCGATTCTGCCGTCTGTGGCGTCGCGCGCATTACAACATAGGCGTACTTGAGGGAAAACCGTCGCCGCCCTTTCTGTCGGCGACCGGCGGCGCGCCTTTGCTTGCCTCTTCGCAAAAACAAACAAAATACCGTCATTCGCCCCTTGGAAACACGCCTCAACTCATTTCCGACAAAATAAAATGTAGCGAGATACCTGTGTCCTGCATAGTATCGCGATACGGACGATACATCGGTAAAGTATTGCACTACTGAGATACAAATACATTTCTCAAATCTATCTCGATAGAGAAATACAGATACTCAAATGTATCTCTGAAATACTATCGCGATGCTCTTGTATTGTGATACTGACTGGCCCTGAAATTAAGCGACTGTCAATTTCTTGGACTAGAACGTTTCCTGCTACTATCGCAGTCGCAAAACAGTCTATATCAACCCAGACTTTAGAAATCACAACGCGACAGCGTGGAGACGTGACGTGTCACAGAAAATTCGGTGCAGGCGTCGGCGGCGTTGTCGATGAGGGAAAAATCCCGATGGAAGCAAAGAATAAAAAAATCAAGGCTCGGACCGGAATTCAACGCTGGTAGCCTCCATTGCAGGCACATATTCCACCACAGAGCCACCCAAGTGCTTCAAACTGCCTTAGAAAAAGACGTTATATAATCGTCTCGCCGCGACGACGCCTATTGTGGTTGCAGTGTTGACTGCACGCTGTTACGTAATAAACGTTACATATGCACACCTATATGGCTCCACAAGCTTTGGTAAAGCAGAGCTCGAATACGCCGGAGACCGCTATATGCAATATGCACATAACCGCACCCTAGCGTGCACTTCGTTGCGCGTAAATCTATCTCTGGTCTAACGTGAGTGCCGACGTTACATCAGACAATGAGCTGCCCTTAAGTCGTCAGTGTAGATGACCCGCCTGGTATGCCCACGGTAAGCGCAGAAATACTAAATTTACACAAAGACGTTGATCCACTCGTAACGCTTGGCTCAAGGGCACAAATCTGGCTTAGGCTGCTAGTCCCTGTCTGCTTCTCTTGAAATGGATTCCCACAACGCGTAAGATCAGCCGGAATTTTCGCAGTATAAAATGCGCACTTTTTCATATCTGGTTTGTGATTTCTCAAGTCTGTATGCGTATCATTCGCTTTCGAATATATAAGAAGAATATTCGATTTGATTCGCACTTGGCTTTAATTACTCGAATTAGCTTCGAAGTTGAAAATTAGATATTGGCACACCCCTCATAGAAACGCATATACGAAAGAGAAGGCGGCAAGAAGCAGACTGATATTTGCTGTAAAGTTGGGAGCTGTCGGTCTACTGGTAATAAACAAAACATTACGCAGAAAGAAAAATATGTAGCGAGACTTGAGTCATTTGTGCTTTATATGCCCTCCTACGACGGGCGCCCGTGGTATAGATGAGAAAAATATAATAATTTCCTCATTGTGTAAGGGAGATACTATTTATGCAAAACATTTGCCATCATCGATGACCTACAACTGTGGTCGCCGCTGTAAAAGGGGATACTCAAAATGTATATCGCCGTCTGTCGACAACCTCACAAGCTCAATCCGCCATGTTTTCTTGGATGCGAAAACGAAACCAGTCGCATATCGCAGCTTTTCAGGTGCTAGCTACTGGTTTTTTTAACTTCGTTCTGCGATGAGTTCCCAATGCTTCGTACGCCGTTCAGGATACGAGGGAGCCCTGACAATGCCGGGAACAAGGTAGCACCATTTTTAGTCGAATTTATCAGTTACCTGAACGAAGAAAAAGAATGTACCGACGCGAACTTGTTTCGTCAACCAAATTTGCTTCGGAAATGACCGGCGCGCGCAAAAGAGCCCTTCAACGACAGCTCTTAGTTCTCTCTGCAATTTAGTTGCTCGCCTGCAACATAAGGTATGCCTGCAGAACAATATGTTACGATATATGCATTTTAAGAGAGACTGCCGACGTCGCACACGCGCGAAAGAGCATGAGTGATCAACATTATGTTGTGGGTGTTGCAGATCGACGAAAGCAATGATTTACGGCGCTGTGAAAACTCATCTCGGAGAGAGGGAAAGAATAGGACTATTCATGACCCTGTATGTTTAGCTCGAATCACTGTGCAGACGTTTCCAGAATAGGCCACCCTCCGTCATTTATGTGCTGCGCATTACACCGTTGTTATCCCCTTCCTTGGTATATCACCGCCGCAAGTAAGCTACAGGTGTGACTGGTCTGACATAGTTGCATGAACAATGGTCACCCTAGAGCGTAGTAATACAGATGCCCGCGTGCTTCGCCAGGGCCGTAATAAGGAACATAAATGCGGTAATAAGGAACATTGGTACGTGCTACGAGTGGTCCACTTGTAGTGCTTTTGGCGGTACTATGTCACTGCAGCTGCGGCGTGTGCACATACAAAAAGGCCCACATTACAATTAAGTAACACTCTGAAATAAAATTGTTATTTTTTTAAGAATGGAAAAATGACAACGAGAGAGAACTTGTGAACTCAGCGAACACTGAAGTTGAGCATTTCGTAGCTTTGCTGCACACGATAGCTTTCTAGGGGCGCCGGATTTTCTTCCGAACCTTCTCAGAAATTTTCGCCCTTGTGTAGCAAAAGCTGCGTACATACGTAAGGCAAGTATTGTAGCACTGTCTGCAGCAGATACTGGCAATTTTGTGCCGAAAACATCCAAAAAATCGCCTGATCTTCCCGTGCCAATGTAGTCGCATGCTACGCATCTAGCGGCTCTCTTGTGGACGAACTCGGAGGGCACGTGCTTCATCGTATAGGCATCCTGGCTGTCACGGGGCGCTACCGCGCATGGAGCCACGCACGTCAGAGCCTGAAATAGCGGCCACCTCTTTCAAACAACAAGAAAGAGCTAGAAAAAATGCTTAAGGGCCTGAGGCGACATCATTTGTGCGCTGCGCATTACACCGTTGCCATTCCCCTCCTCTCTTAGCAGCCATCGTGCTCCCAGCGATGAGATGAGAAAGAAAACGCATAGCGGGAGCGATAATTCTGCTTTTAGTAGAAGGTATCAGCAAATATTCGCGACAGAATATTCCTGAGCCAGTCCTATGGAGAGGCCATTCTATGATAATTTAGAAAGGTGTTAGAAGGCCCAGAGGCGTAATTCATTCCGCATGTAAAAAGTGCTACGTGAGGAAGCGCACATTGGTATTCAAATTATGGAAAAAATGACATGAAACGTATGAGGCCACTTCAACAGTGAAACATTTTTTCCTTATAAAGCTTGCATCCACGACACTCATCCTGCAAAGAAATCTGTTCCGGTATTGTCCATACAAACTGAAGTTAATTGCAATGTAAAAATCAACAGCCCACACATGACGCCATGCCTGCTGCTTATCTTTGTACTCGTCCTCAATATGGTAGGCAAGATGACGTCGTCACTGGATGACAAGTGTGCGCTACGGGCATTGTTGTAGTCTGTATGCGTTAGTGTATCTTTCGCACCTTTATCGTGGATAATGCGCAAAAGGCCGTTTAATGTCCGGCTGCAAAACACGAAGCGATACTACGCTACCCCTGCACATCTTGAATCATTTAAGGATATGTCATGTTGTGTTCTTCCGTCCTTCAAATTTCCAGGTGCCGTGAAAGGCAACAAATATCTCACGAAGATAGCATGCGTCTGAATCTTTTTTGCGTCGTCACCACTCTTGAGGCACGTGACAATTCTAACACGCACTTCGAAACAGTGCATCGAGCACCATATGTAGTGTTTTTCAGAGCGGTGAAGGATCCGTTCTTACGGCCCCCAAACACCAGTCCAGCCCGTGAACCAGGGGCGATAATGGAGGGACGTCGCTGTCAAGCCGTGGGCGACGAAAACGCAGAAACGACAGCACCAGCAGATCGTCCTGTGAGTACCAACACGCCAACACGCTGAGTGAAGTTCTTGTTGAATTTCACCGTTCGCTTTCGTCTTCTACAAATAATGTGCCTCATTTCGTTCATTCTTGTTACGCATCCTGTGCCTCCACCGTGCCGAGTGGCTATGCATTATTCTGTGCGTTGAACCTTTCCTTAGGCCTTACACCTTGAAGTTTAAGCATGCATGCGTGCGTAACGGCCTTATTGACCAAATTGTCCAAATTGTACACCAGGGTTGCCTAGTAGTCGAGAAACAAAGTATTGCGGAATATTTTAACAAGTATTTTCATAGCGTTTTTTTCCTATAAATCTGTTCCGCTACGTTTAAACCATACACCTGCTGTTTCACCGCCTGATATGATTTCAAAAGCGGTATAGTCTCTAGGTTGCTTAACCTAAAAACTAAATCAACACCTGGACCGGATTGTATACCAAATGCTTTCCTTCACAGATACGCGGAAAAATTATCCGAATTTCTAGTCATTATTTCTTCAAGCATCATTGTATTGTGCAATCCTTCCTATCGACTGGCTGAATGCACTTGTACCTATACTAAGGAAGGGGGATGCTGCGCCTTTCACTAATTATTATTCCATTTCACTAACGTCGTCTTGTTGCAAGCTATTAGAAAATATTATAGCAAAAGAGATTTACAAATTCTTCACTGATAACCGTCTTTTGTCTGAACACCAGCATGGCTTTCGTAAAGGTTTGTCTACTGTTACCCAATTAATCACTATAGTTCACAACTTCGCAAGTGTGCTTAGTAAGTCCGGACAAATTGACGTATTTTTTCTAGATTTTAGAAAAGTATTTGACCCCGCGACGGCGGTCTAGTGATTGTGGCACTCGACTGCTGACCAGAAGGTGGCGGGATCGAATCCCGGCCGCGGCGGCTGCATTGTCGATGAAGGCGAAAATGGTCATATCTAGGTTTTGGGACGTTAAGCTCCAACAATTATCATTAAAAGCATTTGATCTTGTTTCGCATCCTCACCTAATAGAAAAACTCAAATTGATTCACCTGCCATCGTACCTAATTAATTGGATCACTGCTTACTTAACTAACCATAAACAGTTCGTTGAAATGGGCAGTAATTTGTTAGGTGAGCTTCCTGTAACCTCGGGTTCCCACAGACCCTTATTATTTTTACTTTATATAAACGACATTGTTCATGTAATTAAATCACCCGTGCAGGCTGTTCGCGGATGACTGCCTATTGTTTAACGAAATAACCTGCAGGGAAGACCGAAGCACTCTTAATTCAAACCTTGAAATCATAGCATCGTCGTGTTCCAAATGGCATACGGAACTAAATGCTAACAAATCTGTTTTTATGAATGTTACGAGAAAATTTAACAACTTATATTTTCCATACAGCATTGCTTCTACACCTCTCACAGAAGTTCGTGAATGCAAGTATTTAGGTGTCACAATAACGAACAACTTATGCTGGAATGCTTATGTTTTTAACATGCGCAAGCTTGGCAGCTTTCCGGAAGCTATGTTTTCTAAGACATAAATTAAAACATGCTCCCCCTATCACTCGCTTAACAGCGTATTACTCACTCATCCGTCGTAAACTAGAGTATGCATGTCTCGTGTGGGACCCTGATACAAAATCTAACATTAACGCTTTGGAAAAAGTCCAGCGTAATGTAGTCCGATTCGTTTTTTTCCAAATATCGCTCAACCGACTCCCCAACCAGCTTTATGCTAGTTATTAACATCCAAACATTGAAATTACGAAGGAAAATGATTCGCCTTAAATTCATTTCTTTGCTGAATAACAATCATTTTTCCATTAGTCCACATCCTTTCTTGAAGCCAGCCCCGCCACGACGGTCTAGTGGTTATGGCTCTCGACTGCTGACCCGAAGGTCGCGGGATCGATTCCCGGCCGCGGCGGCTGCATTTTCGGTGGAGGCGAAAATGTTTGAGGCCCGTGTACTTAGATTTAGGTGCACGTTAAAAAACCTCAGGTGGTCGAAATTTCCGGAGCCCTCCACTACGGCGTCTCTCATAATCATACCGGGATTTTGGTACGTTAAACCCCAGATATTATTATTATCTTGAAGCCACTTGTAGCACAGCGAACGAGACACCGCCATGCAGAATCCTTAACGCCTTAGCTCACGAAAACTAACTTTCAAATACTCTTTCTTTCGCCGTACCATAACTGACTGGAACTACTCATCCGTAGCTAATAATGCAGCACTTATGCTATTGATGCAATTAGTTTAATATATCGTTGCTCTTTGTGCATCTTTTGTTACTCTGCTAATATATAATTTGGACCTATAGTATTGTTGTGCATTTACAATATTCTTTGTTATTTCCGGGTTCAAATTCATTACGCACTATGTTTTACATATTTTAATGAATTGTGCTATTGTTGAATCTTAGTGTTCGTTTCCTTTTCTTTTATATCTTTAGTAAAACTTGCTGTTGGGCTAGTTGGTGCATGTTTATAAGAAAATTCGACGACGCAAACCACCGAGAAGAAAAGGAGAAAGGAAAGACCGTCAACGCTCTTTCCTTGACGCTCTTACCTTTCTCCTTTTCTCCTCGGTGATTTGCGTCGTCGAATTTTCTTGTAATCTTTTATATCTGTTTACATTGTAATCTTCTGTCCCTCCAGCTTGGACCCTTACTGGGTCTGCAGTATATTGTAAATAAGTAAATAAAATACAATGTTCTTGCATAAATATGAAGATTGACAGCGATAGCTAGGCTGTGTGTTCTTGGTTACAGAAATAAGAATACTGCCTTCTCAACAATCATACCAGACTGCACGACGAGATTTTGAAATTTTCTGTTGTCATCGCAGTAAAGTATTTGCTTTCTCTGTGTAGATGCAAAATACTGCTTTTCCAGTGCGTTCGCAAAGACTAGAATTTTTCTGGCTGCAACCGGACGAGCTTGGCATTGCCGTCAATTCATCCCTTAATCGGACATCTCGCGGTGCGATTTGAATTAGTGCGCACTGACACGCCATGCTACTGCGCATATGAAGCTTCTTCACGACGTCCATGACTTGGCGTCCAGCCGAGCTGTTGCTCAACAGAGTACTTTATCAAATATTTTTATGTAGTACCACCGTAGCCCTTCGAGCTTCCGCTTGCCTGCGATCCTTACGGCTGTCTTTACAGTTATTTCGCAAGTGGAAAACTGCATCCCATCTCTGAAGCGTGGAATTCGCGTGTGCGACTGTGGCAAATATAGCATCGTTGTGGCAAAGCTTCTATAGAAGCCCATCCGCCCAAAACCTGACTGTTCATCAGCAGTTTATGGTGCTTAGCGGCAGGTAGGTGAGGGCGAGTCACTTCCAATGAAAAAGGAAAAAAAAACGCAGAACACGCAGCACAATCACAGTGAAAGTGGAGGAGCGACCTTTCTAGAAGCGACTGTAAACTCTCTTGGGACGACAACAACAAGTACAGTTGCAAGGAACCCACTACGCCATCAATCACAATGTTGCGAAGAAGGGAAGTACTCACTCTTACATTATTCTTCATTCTGTGGAGAAGCGAGGTACCTGCTACACATTTAAGGCATTATGTGCACTTTGTTGATCCTGTGGTTAAAGATGACGAAGATTTAAGGCTGCGCCATTTTTAGTGGGTGAGAAGCTTTAAACCACCCACTAGTTGCGCACTTCGCATAGTGTGACGCCTGGTCATTTTTTACTCTGCTATCACGCTACATTACATTGGTTAACGTGATTCCTTGACCGACATGAAGCCATGTATAGGGTCTTTTAGCGAACGAGTTTCAACCACCGGCGTGGCTCTGTGGTAGAGCACTTTACTACAACGCAGAGGACCGGGCCTCTGATCAAATCACACTCGTTCCTTGATATGATTGTCTCATTATGCACAGTAGCGGTTACGGAAACCGGCGGCGGCCCACATCTACGCCACCAAAATCGGCTGTTGTTATGATCTCATAACAGCCCTCGCTGTAAAATGGCGGGGTAGAGGCGGTATATCGCATGAATACGCAAATAGTGACGTCATGGCGCTTGCCTATGGCACACATTTTGTGTGTGTGCACGCGTGTGTGCGCGCGTGTGTGTATGGGCTTGTAGCCGTGCGATTAGGCCACTGAATTAAACCATCGCGCAATTTGACTCGTGTCTGATATGGAACAGGTGTTGAAATGATCGAACTCTACTTGACAGATACAACGACACGCCAACGGTACGCTTGCCTCTGTTTTATATTTGCATTTGGAGAGAGCACTGTTTCAGCTCATGCAAAGGAGAGTTTTCATTTTTCAGGGCCATATGCATTGTCCCGAAGGGCACCGATCCTGTAAGCTCTCCACGTTCTATGAACACTTCGAAAGCCCAAGCTTATCCGATGTTTAAAACTAACCTTTCATTTGCAATTGATTAGTTCTTTGACACTATAGCACAGCCCTCAGAGAACGCGCACAGCCAGCGTGTAATTCGCGCCACCGGAATAGAGAAATGATACAGATGAGGAAACACATAGATTTGATGGATGCGTTATCATGAAGAACGAGCTGCGTGAGTGGGCTCTCCTTCGTTAACGCCCTGTTTTCTTTTTATACGCGTACTAAACAAAATACGTATATTTGTAATACTAAAGTGAATGACAACAGTCTTCCCCTCGCGCATCACTAGCCATCAAGAACATATTTCAATGAAATAGGCTTGACAAGTTTTTAATTTTAAAATTTGTTTGCATAAGCTTTCGTCCTCTTCTCGTCCAATTATGCTTGGGTCGCAACTCGTGCAGGCATCTTCTCGTTGCTGATGCCACTCCCACTCTTAGTAGTAGCTTATCGAGTAAAGTTTTATGCTGTTAAGCTCCAGGATGGGGGTGAATGATCGACCACGGCGGCCATATTTCTATGGAGCCGAAGGCAAGAACACCCGTTTACATTGATTTAGGAGCAATAAACAACAGCAGGTGGTCGAAAGTAGTCCGTAGTACCCAACTACGGCGTGCCGCATCAGGAAAGTTTTGGTGTGTAAAACCCAAGAAATTATTATTTCGCTGCTGATTCCTTCTCGATCGCTCTTCATCCAAAGCTTCGCGACCATGTGCATCTACCTTGGAAATACTGCGGAGCTAAAGTGAAACGCTTTAATCTGACGTGAAAGGATATACAGATAACAAAGTATGTCCCAGCGTTGCATGCAAACGCCGGTAAATCGCACCTAAGGAGGTAAGAAAAAGTGAACTTCCTCCTATTGTCTGATCACCTCCTCTCACCAGCGAAATTCACTCACCCTAAAGATTCTGGCTTCTAATCGCGGTTTGCACGGAAGCTCGCTTATATTTGTATTACAACGGCGTCGTGACAATGAGTAGAAAAAGGACGCGGACCACGGAAGAATGGTTTGCGAAATTTCACACAACTGCTGTACCAGGAGGATTAGACAGTTCGTGTCGGTTTCGCAGTCCACGAGCCACATTCACATTTTCTGAACAAGGTGCTTGTCAGAGGAAGCGAATAGTATCTCTTTACACGGGCACAGCCATCCTCCACGTCAACAAGCTGTGCACGTGTACAGTAGGCAATGTTGAGAATGAGCGGTAAATGTTGGCGGAGGTTTGCTGAATGTGTCAGGACTCGAGCAGTAGCTTCCTTCTCTGGTTTGTTTTGGTGTCTAATACAAAGGCACCGGTCCGTTTACGTCACGTTCCTCCCGGCGCTCTGCAAGACCCCTGCGTGTTGCGTTTCTATTCTCATTACGTCGTTTCCGTGTTGGCGAATTCTATCATGAAAACTCTTGCTTTCACCGAAGTTACAGGCTGGGCACGCAGAGCATGACGGTCGAGGACGAAATGTCTTCGCACAAAGAAAGAGACGAGGTGAGACAAAAAATACGACACAACTCCTACAACCCACTTGGTTAACACCGGAAGAAGGGACCAAACGTGTTCCGACACGTCAGGCACAATATAAAGACTATGGCTGGTGCTATTTCACCTTCCGGAATTCTTTCACCCAGCCAGACAGTTTTCTGTCAAGTATGTTTCTTTTTCATGCTTCTACAGTACCCTTTTAAATTAATCATAGTTTGAGCTAGTCGATGGCGCGATGTATCCGAATGAAATTGTGATGCATACTCTACGAGATTAAAGAAAAGCTTCCGTTTCCTTGCCTACTTTCTCCTCGCACAGATGGCGCCGTGAAATTATTTGATTATGACAGTGCAAGGAGTGCGTAGATCAACAAAAGGGCTAGATTTTAGTTTTTGTCTTGTAAGCAGACTGGACGTAGTCTAGTTAACCTCCCAGCCTTTCCCATATTCCTTCTCTCTCTCTTCGTTTTCTTGGCCTACCATAATCAGTATATCTTGTACTTTTCCCAGGCTGGTGGATCAAGCGACCTTCGACAGCGAATGAGTTCGTCGACAAAGTCCGACAGCGAGCCAATGCTAACAAATGTTAGCCAAGAATCTCACCAGAATGCGACGGCGAGAGGTCAGAATGCATAGTGTACACAGTGGTTTTATCTCCAGCACTCGTCGTTCTGGTGCCCTGTGATGCAGAGAGAACTGACATCACAGAGCTGGCTTTGATTCATAAAATATGCCTAATTAGTGGTTCTTGTATGACGGTACGAAGCCGGACGCTTTCAGACACTCGTGCTCTCGTGCGCAGTTGCTAATTTCGGCTTGTTTTTTTTTTTGGGTACCCTAAGTGATTTCAGTTTTCTGAACGCTTAGAAACAAAATGCTTGTACAAAAAAGGGAGAATTTCAGCTTTCGTGAAAGGATAACGCGCTTTCATGTTCTCAGTGAACACCACTTCTTGCTCTGCAACCTCTCCTCTTATGGGAGGGTGGGAGAGAAGGGCTGGGCAGTTGCTTTTCACGCCATGCTCTACGACACCCTTATATGAATGGCCGCATCTTCATCTTCTACCTGTATAATAAACCGGTAGATCTTCCCCGAAACCATTTGTTATTATCGTATCGTGGTTCGCCCACATGAAACTTATTATAATCACAAATTTTCGCTTATACTTGCAGGAACAACTACTGTCGAGGGATTTTGCTCAGCGAAGTTTGCCGAAAAAGTCTAAACTGCGAAACGCTTAATTTTTTTGTTTCCCGCAGATGGAGGTCTCCTCCCAAATGAACATGCTCCAGCATCGCCTTCGCACTCTTCCTCCAACCTCGATTTTTCTCCCAGCTCAATGTCGCAAGCGACGCAATCTTCCCAGGATAGCGCGGGTCTCCATACAGCTGACGCGGCCGCAACGGTTGCTGTCCGCCCGTACAACATCCGGGCTATCCTGAAGAAACTGCGGTATGTCCAAATTTCATGTTACCATCAGCAACTGTGGAGAGGGCACAGTGCAGTACGGCAGTAAATACTCCCGTAACAAGAGTCTCCTATGCCCATTTCAAACAAACGTCCTAACAGTGACAAAACATCACTCCAAGACAAAAAAATTCGGCAGATCCCACGTACCATGGGAGTCGATGTTATGCGAAGCATGCGGCGGGTAGGGGACGGTGGCGTAACCTTTCTTTACTGAGCGACACGTTACAAAATGACGCTAAAGATTTGTATAAATTTTATAGGCACACATATATATATGTTGCAGAGCCGCATATGTGTTATATAACCAGTTGTTTGCGGTTACGTATGCAACGTGGGTATTACCAACACCAGTAGCGGTAAGCTGATACGTAGTGCTTATACCTGTCTCAAGAACGCACGCGCGTTTCAGGAACCCGTGTACATGTGTGCAAGAAGTTCTTGAGAGTTCTTGAACAAGGGCATCATCACCGTAATTAGTGAGCACCAGCAGCTGGTCATGACTTGTTATATTATTCGGTCGTGATCGTGGTGACGAGGGGTCCATGTGTAGTGAAGTATGTGGTATAGTAGAGCTGTTGGAATTCGTGGATGCCTCGGTCATTTCGTCGACAAATTGTCTGTTGACAGAGCCGGCGACATGTCTGAACCTGAAGCCACCCATCGCATTGGTGAGGTTCAGGCCGTCGAGGCTGGTAGGCCTGGATAGTGCTGCGTAGACCAACATCAGTGGATGGTGTTTGTCGTGTTCGTAGACTACCTGGGTGTGTGCCCTACGTAGCGTAATCTACAAAGCGGCTGTCAATCAATCTGGCATCATCCTCGGTCACCATGAGGCCATCGCCCAGCCTCGTAAGAAATGAAGAGGACACTGCACCGTTCTGGTGGACGAAGTGCACTTTACGGTGTGGTGATGTGGATATCATATGTAACTCTCGTTAATGTATTCCTCCGGTGTCGAGCAATGCTTCAATATAGCTTGCTGAATCGTAGGAATACAAACGTAATGTTTATTAGACTGCTATAAAAGCGGAGCCGACACTGGAACTACAGACGTTAATCTGATACGACGCCTGTATCGTAGGAGTACATATCGGAGTATCATGTAGCGTTTATTGCTTTCTTGTTAAATT
Source organism: Rhipicephalus sanguineus (assembly GCF_013339695.2). Taxonomy (NCBI): domain Eukaryota; kingdom Metazoa; phylum Arthropoda; class Arachnida; order Ixodida; family Ixodidae; genus Rhipicephalus; species Rhipicephalus sanguineus. Next base: position 70,213,979 of record NC_051176.1, on the reverse strand, counting down.
AGATAGCCAGCACCACAACCACAATTGACGTTGTACCGAATTACGCCTGCGTAGGCTGTTTTTTTTTCAAACCGGTTTATGAACCTGGCGTGGCTCAGTGGTAGAATACCTGATAGCCACGCAGAATTCTTGGGTTCGATTCCTGCTGGGATCCTAATTTTCATTCTTTCTATTCGTTGAGTCAATGCTGCCGACGTTGGTTTTCCTTAACGCTTTAGCATTTAAGTAACCAATGTCTGTTCTCGCCGTTCCTGGGTAGATATAAACTGTCAATCACCTGTGGCGCATACCCGTACACCGCGGCCCATGGTAAACGGGTATGTGCTACACGTGTCTAGTGGAAAGGGTTTGACGACGTACGCGACAGGATTTTAACGTTAGTCATGTCATCACCCGGCAATCATATTCGTCAAATCCTCTTACCCTCCCATGCAAATTTTGGTCTACACCAAGTTAAGTAGGCGATCATGAGAGCACCCAGACGTAGGCGGCTAGATAGATAGATGGATAGATAGATACGTAGATAGAAATGCTCAAAGTGCCAGAGGTTCGCTAAGAAATGCTTCGCATTTAAAAAACCTCGCTACGGTAGCTTAACTGCCAATGAAACCCACGCTTAATTCAGAAAGATGTGCATTGCGTCTTCTTTTACGAAGAAAACGTGCAAAATGAACCTTGTCTAAATTTAATTCGGAGATGGCAATCATATGGACACTCTCGGCGAGTCAGCTATGTCGCAACTAAGTGGTCCAGCTACGGTACAATGATATCCATTTAACAAGTAGCGGTTGTCGGCGTATTTATATAGCACTTGACTATAGTTTCCGGAGGCATAGGTGTACATACTACATATGTAGGGCCCAGTAAAAAGTTGTAAAAGCAGATAGCCAACACTGTTACCACAATCGGCGTTGTCCCGACATAATGCTTGCAGAGGGTCCTTTTCCTGAAATAGTTTGAAGGTATGGCGTGCCTAGGTGGAAGAATACTTGACTGCCACTCAGAATGCCTGGGTTCGATCCCGGTTTGAGGCGCGATTTTCATTATTTGCTTCCATGCGGACTTTTCACTAACCCATCGGTGACGCCGACAACGCTGGCGCCGCATATTCAGCGACACGGGCTTCTTAACACTGTCGCATTCCGATTTGCAAAGTATTGGTCAATATGAACAGTGAAGCACCAGTGGCGCTTACTGGCGTACATCGAGCAGCGGTATGCGTATATGTGCCACACGCCACGTCATGAAACCCTTACCACCCGTCACGTGTGGCACATACCCGCTTTACACGGCCCGTGGCATACAGTTATGAGCTACAGGTGATTCACAGCATCTATGAACCCAGGAACAGCGACAAGTGACTTCGAAAATCTTTATGAGAAAGCGTTAAAGAGCTCGTGTCGCAGAAAATCCGGTGCCGGCGATGACGAAGTTGTCAATGAGCGAAAAATCCCAATGGAAGGAAAGAATAAAAATCCCAGTTCGAACCAGAATGGAACCCAGGCATTTTGCATGATAGTCAAGCATTCCGCCACAGAGTCACGCCAGTTCTTCAAATTTCTTGCTAAAAACCTCACACAAACGTCATGTCGGCTCAACTCCCATTGTGGTTGCAGTGTTGGCTATCCGCTTTTATAACACTGTAACAAACAATGAATACGCAAGCTGTAGCCAAGCGTTGCTCGTATAATAAAGTTGCTTCTCTCTCTCTCTCTCGAATACGCCGACGAACGCTACTTATCATATGTAGTTATCGGACAGTGGCATTCACTTCTTGCGATAAAACATCTCTGCTCTAACGTGAGTGTCGACGTTACGTCTGACCACGAGCTACCCTTTAAACGCCAGTAGAGTCGTTGTGCCTGGCAAACCCATGATTTCCGCCCAACTACTCGATTTTCACGAAAACTTAGATCCACCTCGTAACGCTTGACTCAAAACTAAAAATTTGGCATAGGCCGCCACTCGCTAAATGCTTCGCACGAATCGATTTCCATAATGCGTGGGATCTGCCGGATTTTTTTTCACACCATGAACTGGGAATCGTGTTTGTCCTACTCATTTTATGCCATGCCTATTTCAGTATATGCCAATTTAAGGAGACTACCATGATATCGCCAAAACGTAAGCGGCTAGTTACATGGAGATATAGATATACAGAAATAATCAGTGTCTTTGCTTCGTGAGGAAATGCTTCGCATTTAAAATGCATATATCTGGGCTTAGAATGTCCCGGGAAGTTGCACTGTCAGAGCTTCACTTAGCAGAATATAAACTAGTTCCAAATAGCGCCAAAACCTACATCCAGCAAACAGGTATTTAACATTTCGAGGGAATATGACTAAGTGATGTTACCACAGGCCTACATAAAGCCACACTAACACTTTAGAACCAGAGGATGGAACTTTAAAGCATTGTAGTAATCAGAACGCGATTTACTAGACTAAGCACTGCCTGGCTTATTAATTTAATGGTGTACACAGTAAAACACTTGACACCTTTATGGCGGTTTTACAGTGTCTACCACCCTTACACCCTACAAAAAACGCATTTTCACGAACCCCCGTCATGGGGGGTTGCCAACCGTCTAAACAGCCTTATCACTGAAAAACAGGAAAATGAAGGCTGTCAGGCAGGGAAAATTTAATTGCATTAGCATCGAACAATACAATACCGCCCATAGACGCCCAACCGCACACAGAAACATGACATAGCGAAACACCAAGTACACAGAGCGCTTGCTCTACACAACCTACACCAATCATCTGGTATATATAGCCATAGTATCTTGAGCCGTCGTTCCTGTTCTGAATGATCAAACAAACCCTTCCTAAAATATGTGTTAACTAATGGTGGCCTTGTAGATAGCCCTAAAACAAACAAATCTGTTATTCTAAACTCACCTAATAATTAACGCCTTATTAAATGCGAAGCATTTCTTAGCGAGTTTCTGCGACTTTGAGCGTATCTATCTATCTATCTATCTATCTATCTATCTATCTATCTATCTATCTATCTATCTATCTATCTATCTATCTATCTATCTATCTATCTATCTATCTATCTATCTATCTATCTATCTATCTATCTATCTATCTATCTATCTATCTATCTATCCGCCTACGACTTAGTGCTCTCCTGCTCGTTTCGTTAATCGAATGTAGACCAAAATTGGTATGGCATTACATGACTGCATGACGAACATGAATGTTGAGTCATAACATGGAAATCATGACATGGATGTCATGAACGACATGATATACATGCCACAGTCTTGGTGCTCTTACGGCCGTTTCGTTAACTTGATATATACCAAAATTGATACGACGTGACAAGAGTGTATGACGAACATAACTGAAAGGTCCTAACATGCAAATCATGATACGCATGTCATGTACAGCATCATATACATGCAATGCTCATGACGCGCTCGCGGCCGTTTCGCTAGCTTGATATATACCAACATTGGTACTGAGCGACGTTGCTGTGAAACGAACATAAATAGCATGAGTTAACATGAAAATCATGACACGCATGTCATATACAGCATGACTTACGTGCCACGCTCATGGTGCGCTGGCGGCCGTTTCGGTAGCTTGATATATACCAAAATTGGTATCTTGTGACATGACTGTATGACGAACATAAATAGCACGAGTTAACATGAAAACCATGACGCGCATGTCATGTACAACATGACTTCCGTGCTGCGCTCATGGTGCGCTGGCGGCCGTTTCGCTAACTTGATATACCCCGGAATTGGTATTGCGTGATGTGACTGTGTGACGAACATAAATAACACGACTTAACATGAAATTCATGACAAGCATGTCATGTACAACATGACTTCCGTGCCGCGCTCATGGTGCGCTGGCGGCCGTTTCGCTAACTTGATATACCCCGGAATTGGTATTGCGTGATGTGACTGTGTGACGAACATAAATAACACGACTTAACATGAAATTCATGACAAGCATGTCATGTACAACATGACTTCCGTGCCGCGCTCATGGTGCGCTGGCGGCCGTTTCGCTAGCTTGATATATACCAACATTGGTACTGAGCGACGTTGCTGTGAAACGAACATAAATAGCATGAGTTAACATGAAAATCATGACACGCATGTCATATACAGCATGACTTACGTGCCACGCTCATGGTGCGCTGGCGGCCGTTTCGGTAGCTTGATATATACCAAAATTGGTATCTTGTGACATGACTGTATGACGAACATAAATAGCACGAGTTAACATGAAAACCATGACGCGCATGTCATGTACAACATGACTTCCGTGCTGCGCTCATGGTGCGCTGGCGGCCGTTTCGCTAACTTGATATACCCCGGAATTGGTATTGCGTGATGTGACTGTGTGACGAACATAAATAACACGACTTAACATGAAATTCATGACAAGCATGTCATGTACAACATGACTTCCGTGCCGCGCTCATGGTGCGCTGGCGGCCGTTTCGCTAACTTGATATACCCCGGAATTGGTATTGCGTGATGTGACTGTGTGACGAACATAAATAACACGACTTAACATGAAATTCATGACAAGCATGTCATGTACAACATGACTTCCGTGCCGCGCTCATGGTGCGCTGGCGGCCGTTTCGCTAACTTGATATACCCCGGAATTGGTATTGCGTGATGTGACTGTGTGACGAACATAAATAACACGACTTAACATGAAATTCATGACAAGCATGTCATGTACAACATGACTTCCGTGCCGCGCTCATGGTGCGCTGGCGGCCGTTTCGCTAACTTGATATACCCCGGAATTGGTATTGCGTGATGTGACTGTGTGACGAACATAAATAACACGACTTAACATGAAATTCATGACAAGCATGTCATGTACAACATGACTTCCGTGCCGCGCTCATTGTGCGCTGGCGGCCGTTTCGCTAACTTGATATACCCCGGAATTGGTATTGCGTGATGTGACTGTGTGACGAACATAAATAACACGACTTAACATAAAATTCATGACAAGCATGTCATGTACAACATGACTTCCGTGCCGCGCTCATGGTGCGCTGGCGGCCGTTTCGCTAACTTGATATACCCCGGAATTGGTATTGCGTGATGTGACTGTGTGAGGAACATAAATAACACGACTTAACATGAAATTCATGACAAGCATGTCATGTACAACATGACTTCCGTGCCGCGCTCATGGTGCGCTGGCGGCCGTTTCGCTAACTTGATATACCCCGGAATTGGTATTGCGTGATGTGACTGTGTGACGAACATAAATAACACGACTTAACATGAAATTCATGACAAGCATGTCATGTACAACATGACTTCCGTGCCGCGCTCATGGTGCACTGGCGGCCGTTTCGCTAACATGATATACACCGGAATTGGTATTGCGTGATGTGACTGTGTGGCGAACATAAATAACACGACTTAACATGAAATTCATGACAAGCATGTCATGTACAACACGACTTCCGTGCCGCGCTCATGGTGCGCTGGCGGCCGTTTCGCTAACTTGATATACCCCGGAATTGGTGTTGCGTGATGTGACTGTGTGACGAACATAAATAACACGACTTAACATGGAAATGATGACAAGCATGTCATGTACAGCATGACTTACGTGCCGCGCTCATGGTGTGCTGGCGGCCGTTTCGCTAACTTGATATACCCCGGAATTGGTATTGCCTGATGTGACTGTGTGACGAACATAAATAACACGACTTAACATGAAATTCATGAAAAGCATGTCATGTACAACATGACTTCCGTGCCGCGCTCATGGTGCGCTGGCCGCCGTTTCGCTAACTTGATATACCCCGGAATTGGTATTGCGTGATGTGACTGTGTGACGAACATAAATAACACGACTTAACATGAAATTCATGACAAGCATGTCATGTACAACATGACTTCCGTGCCGCGCTCATGGTGCGCTGGCGGCCGTTTCGCTAACTTGATATACCCCGGAATTGGTATTGCGTGATGTGACTGTGTGACGAACATAAATAACACGACTTCACATGAAATTCATGACAAGCATGTCATGTACAACATGACTTCCGTGCCGCGCTCATGGTGCGCTGGCGGCCGTTTCGCTAACTTGATATACCCCTTAATTGGTATTGCGTGATGTGACTGTGTGACGAACATAAATAGCACGACTTAACATGAAATTCATGAGAAGCATGTCATGTACAACATGACTTCCGTGCCGCGCTCATGGTGCGCTGGCGGCCGTTTCGCTAACTTGATATACCCCGGAATTGGTATTGCGTGATGTGACTGTGTGACGAACATAAATAACACGACTTGACATGAAATTCATGACGAGCATGTCATGTACAACATGACTTCCGTGCCGCGCTCATGGTGCGCTGGCGGCCGTTTCGCTAACTTGATATACCCCGGAATTGGTATTGCGTGATGTGACTGTGTGACGAACATAAATAACACGACTTAACATGAAATTCATGACAAGCATGTCATGTACAACATGACTTCCGTGCCGCGCTCATTGTGCGCTGGCGGCCGTTTCGCTAACTTGATATACCCCGGAATTGGTATTGCGTGATGTGACTGCGTGACGAACATAAATAACACGACTTAACATGGAAATGATGACAAGCATGTCATGTACAGCATGACTTACGTGCCGCGCTCATGGTGTGCTGGCGGCCGTTCGCTCGCTTTTTCTACACCGAAATTGGTATTGCGCGACGTTACTGTGTAACGAACATAAATAACATGAGTGGCACGCATTTTCCTCAGTGACAGACAAGACGATGTATGCAGCTCCTTGCTGGCTGCTTCGCATTACATCGATTCCCAGAATGCGTGGGATCTGGCGGCTTTTTAACTAACGAGTTCCTATTATCACCTTGCACTGCTTTGGTATGGGAAATAGCGGCTTTGATAACCAACACTCCTAAAGGGTATTTTAGGTAAAGCTTTAACCCTTGCGCAAACGTAAATGCTATTTCGGGAAGCCAAACAACCTTACAGCCCCATTTTTACAATTTTTGGTTCGGCGAAATGGTGCGTTATTTACTTAAAGTCGCTTTAAGGGTTCAGAGTGGTTTATTGTGTACGGATGCATAGGCGCGAACAAATACGGCGCATTGAATTTCTTTCAGAAACACCTAAACTAGCCTGTTCTAATGCGTTCTGTGGAACCCCAGTGACGTATTCTGTAGTTTCTCGACCACAATCTCGGTTTGTTTACAGGCCGGCTTAGTTTGCACATTCGTATTGCTTTCATATTTTTCGCATGACGAGCGAATAATGTCAGCTACCATTCTATGATCGCTTCTGTTTTTACAGCGAAAGCTGTTATGAGATCATTTCACCGGCCGTTTTTGGCGCCGTAGTTGTCCGCCGCCGCCGCCGGTGTCCGTAACCAGTATCGCTCGAAATAAGAAAAAAACTAAATAAGAAAAAAATTCCAGGATGGAACGAGGTTCGAACCTGGGTCCTCTGCGTGGGAGCCCAGTATTCAACCTCTGAGCCATGCCGGTGCTTGAAACTGCTTTGCTAAAAGGTCCTAGACAGGCTTCATGTCGGGAAGGAACCACATTAGCATATGCAATATAGCGTGGTAGAAGAGTAAAATAAGCACCAAGCGTAGCACAACGCGAATTCTGTAACCAGGCGTCACACAATGCGAATTGCGCAACGAGCAGGTTGTTGAATGCTTCCAACCCATTACAAAGGACCCTGCCATAATTCTTCATCATCAGGCACAGCATCAACAAAGTGCGCATAATGCCTTACATGGGTTTAGCAGGTACCAACGCTCTCCGTAGAATGACAAAAAATGGCAGAGTGCCTGCTGGCCTACTTCTCAAAAATTACAACTATTTATAGCGTAGGGGGTTCCTCGCAAGTGCACTTGGATTGGTTGCCAAGGAAGCCCATAAGCGCATGATACATTTCCTCTGGGTCTCAGTAAAATTACAATGATTTATAGCGTAGTGGGTTCCTCGCAAGGGCACTTGTATTGGTTGCCAAGGAAGCCCATAAGCGTATGATCCATTTCCTCGGGGTCTCAGTAAAGTTCTTCGCCCCCCCCCCCCGTCTCTTTCCCACGTCAATGTATGTTATACAGCATCACGGGAGAGGGAAATAGCGACCGGGCGTCACCCAATGCAAATTACATAACTGGTGGGCCGTTTAAAGATTCCAACCCATTACAAAGGGCTGAGCCATAATTCTGCATCGTCATCAGTCGTCGCGTGAACAAAGTGCACATAATGCCTTACAGACGTGTAGCTGGTGCCTCACTTCTCCGCAGAATGACGAATAATGGCTTAGTAGGTGCTTCCAAACTTCACAAAAATTGTGATTTATGGCGTAGTGGGTACCTTTCTAGTGTACTTGTATTGTAGCCCCAAGAGAGCTTAACGGGCTCTAGAAACGCCGCTCTTCCAGCTTTCGCTGTGACTGTGCTGCGGTTTCAGCGCAGGCCTGGCGTTTTTTCTGTCGGTTTACTCCCCCTTAAAGACTTGGGTTTAGGCCTAATCCACATTGTCAAGGTTAACTGTGCAGTCTAACGTCTGCCGTTAGCACTACCTTGCGATGGATCTCTTCCATGTCTAAGGATATTAGTATTATGGTTTATATAATAATTATTATTTAGCCTATTTTACGTATATATCACAAGAAGTCCTTTTGAGCACACCTTGATTGCAAGGCATGCAAGGAAATTTTCTATTTTGATTCCACCGCGTAACTGTCTAGCATCCACAGCTGTACTTTTTTTCCTTCCTTTGGCAAAAATTGCTTGTATTTGTTCAAGAATTAGGGAGCATTGATGCATGTAGTCTGTGAACGTCCCCATTATGCTAGGGCCCGTGAGCCACCAAGCGCAATTTCTAATTCGGCCTGTTGTCTTGCCTATGTCAAACACCTATTAAAGAAACAAAAATTTTAAAAAAGCCTTCTGAGCTACACAGAACATTTTCGGCTTTCGTGCTATTTTTTTTCTTCCTCCTGCTTTACTATGCATTTATCTGTAGGTAAATTAGAGTGAAAAAGGCCGTGCTACAGTAACTTCAGGGCACAGGCGAGCGGCGATGTGAACTGATGACATCATCAGACGACGTCATGATATAACTTCGTCACTTGGTTACGTGACTATTGGTATCGTTCGTGTTGACGCAGACGCTACACATCGAATTTTTACATCTTCAGCTCTGATTTCGTCTTTACCCTTTCAGTTGTTGCTCACAGCCGCTGTTTTTTTTTCATCACTGGTATAAAATAGCGCTTGAGCCTCTATCTTCTTACTAAAAGCCTCAATTGCACATCGCAACACCTCGAGCGCCCTCTGCGTGAAACATGCGCACTTTAAATAAAGAAGCATTGTCCTTAGCGAATATCTACTCACACAAGCCGACTTTGAAAAATCTTTAAGGGAAATACTTTCCTAATGCGTAACAGCAAATCTCATGGAAACGGTACGGTTCTTAACGGCAGAAAGCCCATTGCAAATTAAGACAACATTTTCGTATGTGAATAAATGAAGGTGATTTCGGGGATACTGAGGCAGAAATCTGCATTACACCAGTGCTTTTTCGAGATCAATAACTTCGCGTTGAGGTCAAGATCTAAATTTTTGAAATAGGAAAAAAGAATGCACTTCCGAAATGGAACATTTCATCGCACGTTCATAGAGTTAAACTTTACAAAACTATAAGCCTGGCCACAACGGCAGCTCCGCATCAGTACCATAGCCGAGAGTTCCAAACGCCCACATATCGCAAGTTCTGATATTGAGAGCCCTAGACCGGAGACTTTAGCCTGCCGGTGCTACACTTGTATTTGCTGCTCAGTTAGTGAATGTGCTGCCTGGTGGGACGATGTGATATGTCGCTAACTGAATGTCGGTTTTTGTTGTTTATTTCGCGCCTCCATCAGCTTCTCATAAAAATAGAGAAAATACGAAATTTCTTCAGTTTGGGCGTATTTGGCATTTACTTGGCATTTAGATGCGAGGTGCATCAAACAATAAATGCTGAAAACGTGTAGGAAGAGTAATTTGTTTTTTTTTAAGCGATGGTTTATGTATATAACAATAATAATTACGTTCTTCGAAACCACATGTAAAAGACATGTTTAAGCGAGTATTATTCGAACGTGCCAGAAAAAGCTGTTACGCCATAGTGCGTGCGCTCAAAGATATGCGCGAATAGAAACATTTGCTACCGCCACAGTTGTATTTATAAAAAGTAACATTATTAAGATATATTTGGCGAAATCCGCATGTGTTAGTATATATTTTTATCTTGCAAGTTTTTCTATAGGTATAAAAATTTATGTAGAATTAAATTTGCTGTCAGTAATATACATTAGCAAGACTTGGTCAATAGGCCTATAGATCCAAGATTCATGATCTTGTGGGCTCGGAAGGCCAAGGCGAAATGTGGAAGAAAATTATTTCATGCTTGAATTAAGCTCTCCAAACTGATGTCCAACTATCAGTGGCACGGATTGGTAGGAGCTTGATTTCAATATTTTTAAAGAACTGGCCGGTCGTGCATTCTTTGCAAGCTATAGGTATCACTGAAAGTAAAAGAGAGAGAGGGTAACGAAGAGGAAAGGCAGGGAGGTTAACCAAGCTTTGGCTCGGTTGGCTACCCTACACTTGGGGTGGGTGAGAGGGGGAATAATAGAAAGGAAAAGGTAGAGAAGAAAGAAGAAGAGTAAGAAAGAGATGGATGAACAGCGTGAAACTACACAACACGAACTCGCGCTGTTAGTTCACAGGCGCTCGTGAAGTCCTGTGGTCCTCAAGAAGCACAACAGGGCTTTCGTGGCCTTGCGCATATGCGAGACCGTAGGCCAAGGTCCCAAGATCTTCTTTTCTGTCAGTGGTCTTGAGTCCAGGTGACGGAGCTTAACTTCCATACTACGTCGTTGAGAATGATATGATGGGCAGTGGCATAGAATGTGTTCAAGCGTCTCCTCGCAGGCGCAAATGTTGCATGCCGCACTGCTGGCCATTCCAATGAGACACGAATACGCATTCGTAAATGCCACGCCCAACCACATGCGGCACAGTAAAGTTGCATCGCGTCTCGAGAGCCCGGATGGCAAACGATGTTGCAAATTTGGGTCAATCGAATACAGGCGCGCGTTGGAAAAACCCTGCGTATTTCATTGTAGAAGAGTGATACGGCGTGGAAATGATTGTAGTCGCCACGCGGCGTCCGTTCTCAAGAGTGGTATGGGTGTCCGCAGGTCTTGGTCATGAGCCGATCGTGCAGCTTCATCCGCGCAGTCATTGCCGACAATTCCGCAATAACTCGGCAACCATTGAAATATAATATTATGTCCTTCCTCGAGTGCTTGGTGGTAGTCGTGCCTTATCTCGTACACGGATTGTTCGTGTAATCCGTGCCGTAAAGCAAACCGCAATATTTGTAAGGCTGACCTGGAGTCGCAAACGATGGCCCACCGATTAGGTGGCTGCTGAAGGATGTACTTGGCCGCACCTTGAAGCGCTGCGAGTTCTGCGGCTGTAGACGTCGTGATGCGAGAAAACTTGAACTGTAACAGTATGTTATCAAATGGAACAACCACCGCTCCGGTAGAGCTGTTGGAATTAGTGGAGCCGTCGGTGTAAACATGCTTGCGATCAATGTAGGTTTCTTCCAACAGACGCAAAGACAACTGCTTCAGGGCTAGCGGTGACATGCGTGCCTTCTTAACGATTCCAGGAACCGATAAGGACACGTCAGGTTGATGGAGACTCCACAACGCAGATGCCGGGCGCATCGCAGGTTTGAAGTCAGGCGGTAATATGTCGTGGTGTTTTGTCACAATACCGCAGAACGAAGCATGGGGCCTCCGCGCTGGCAAACACGCTAAATGATGTGACAGTAGCCGTGACAAATGCCGAATGTACGCTCTCAGCGTCTCAACGATAATATGAGTTGTGACCGGCTGTTCTTGTGCAATAGCGATAGTTGCAACTGTCGATGAGCATCTTGGAAGGCCAAGACATGTCCGAAGTGCTTGGGCTTGAACGCTCTGTAGTGCACGGATGTTAGTAACGTACTCCTTCAGGCAATGCATCTGAAATCAAGAACCTTACATTTCAGGCAGTTTATCCGCCGCCCAATCGCATACCTGTCTGCATCGTTGGCTGGACGGGGATCAGTTGAAAATGGGCGTCTCTCCGGTGCTGGACCATCCCAATCGCTCCCAAAAGTGGTTATGCGCAATGAAAGCACTGAAGTAACCATGACGACGACTGGGACTGCTCTATACGAGTGTTCAACTGCTGTGGAGCATGAGCCTTCGAGTGAAACTACTGAAGTACCCATGACGACGACTGGGACTGCTCTATCCCAGTGTTCAACTGCTGTGGAGCATGAACCTTCGAGTGAAACCACTGATTCACCATTCAATGGAACAGAGGTATACGGATATAGAAACGCCTTTTAATATAGCAGTCAGTACAAGCAGAGAGCTGCCACTATTGCAGGGCAGGAACATTCTCTCTGTTTCAGCATTAACCCAGTGTGACCCATGCTAAGCATGCCGTAGGAATTTCATTCAAAACCAACACATATATCACGTATTTAAAAAAAAATATCAAAAGGCCAGAGTGATGGGCTAGTTTGTAGCGTATAATTCTGAACAGTAGCGCACTGTCCCGCCTTGATCTGTCGCCGTCCGTGTGATTCTTTGCGCCACACTCCAGAAGTAAAAAAAATATATTGATATGTATTTGTCGGTTCTCAAGTTACAAAGCTATAGCGCACTGGGTACACGCGGATTCAATGGTCAAGGCATTTTTCGCCGTGCTCCTTCTTCGTTGTGCAAAAATTTTCGCACACAGTCTCTCGAAGCACAATTCGCATGCAGAAATTTTGCATCTCGAAGATTCTCGGGCGTGATAAAATTGAAAGAGCAGTTACTTTCCGTCTTTTTTCCCGTAGAGTCTGCACCGTGGCCATCTGTCGCAAAGTGTGATGCAGACGTCAAGATTCCCTGAGCTCGAGTGCCATCTCTCGCACCAAGGCCCAGGAACTTGAAAGGTGTGGCGCAAGGTTGTCAACGAGAAGGAAGAAGTAAGAGAAAGACCGCTCTTTTTTCTTCTCGTTCGTAACCTTGCGCCACGTGTTTCAAGTACTTATGCACCAACTATCCATTATTGCGTGTTGTTGGGCCCAGGCAGTTCTGCGCGAGGATTATCGTAAACTAAGCAGGTGCTTTGGCGAGTCAGAGGATAGATGATGTAATCTGCAAGGATTCACGGCACAATGATCTATTACATGGGTCTTTTTATGAGCAAGAACTTCCAACACTTACAAGGAAAACCATTATTATAGTCCCTTGTGGTTCTATCAAGTAGCTCTACGCCACCCATACCACAGTTGTAAGCGAGGAATGAGTTCGATTTACTCGCCTGTAGTTTTCTTTTTTCCGCGTACCATATGTCCCCATACTTCGAGGTATGAACGTTCTCGTAGTTTGTAGCAGCTGCGGCGACGTTACTGTCTCGCCACTCGACCAATATTGCCACGCACGTTTATTGCTTTAGTTTGATGTATTCGGGTTGCACGCGCAAAAACTGTTAGGAATGTTCGGCGCCGACCACGCCGCAATGTTTGAGAAGCTTCGCGATTGTTTTATATTATTCTGTTAAGATTACGCGCTGGACGAGAACAGTCAAGTTTTTTTGAGAGCTCATGCGAGCACCAGTGATAGCGCTGGAAGGTTCCACTACTGATGAATAAAAGACTACGCGTTCCAACAAAAAAGATCAGATTTCTCGACAGCCGCCGACTGTTCTCGCCGCTGTGAGTGCACAGCGTGAATTGCTTGTACCTTGAGTTTTCATTTTTCGGGCACAAGTTCGCCCAAATAAAGAGACGCGTGTTTTGCGCTCTTGCTGCAGCCATCCTCGCCGTCACAACCACGTGACAATATTTAACGACGGCATGAAAGCATTTGCATAGTCACTTCTATCACGTTCATAACTATCTTTTTTTGGCGTGATGATGATGCGTTGTGTATGCTGTTTTCTCGAATCGTTCCATTTACTGGGAAGCCTTTTTGCTGCAGTATGTCGGACATTGTAGGCCCGTAAGAAATTTATAGGAATGCACCATGTAGTCAGAGGCACATCCACTACGTTACAAAACATCTTCACGACCGGCTGTTTAGCAAACCTCCCTGGCTCTTTCCCCTGTTTTATTCAATATTCTGTTAAGCTCAATTCCGTTGAACAATAACGTTACAGTTTATGTATATGCAGACGACATTGCAGTCTTCGCTTCGGCAGGTAATATTCACTCACTGTATGCAGTGTTACAATCATACTTGGGAAGTTTAGAATTCTGGTTTGAACATATTCGAATAACTCTAAACGTTAGCAAATGTTCCTTGATTGTTTTTCTATTGAATCCTCCAGTTAACATTTCCCTTCGGTATCGTCGAGAAGTAATTCCCCAAAATGACTGTGTCAAATATTTAGGAGTTTTTTATGATGAAAAACTCAGCTGGCGCAAACACATTGAGCACGTCAAATGTAAGGCAACACGCGCTGTTGGAATGTTACGTAAGCTTGGTCACCTCCCTTCTGGGCTACGCAGAGACAAGCTACTTATGATTTTTCGGATGTATGTTCGACTAATTTTAGAGTTTGGTTGCATATTATACTCAGGGGGGCCTGCATGCAAGTTTCATCCCCTGGTTCTCATAGAGCGAGAGGCCCTTCGAAGTTGTCTAGGGGTACCAAAATTTACAGCAAACAGTATTCTATACCTAGAAGCCCGAATCCCCACTCTAGTTTGCAGATTCCGCATTCTCACCGTCAAAAAATATTTAAAAATTTTTGCGTCCTCACAAAATCGAGTGCAGTTCGTATTCGTATCTGAATCGTCAACGTTTTTTAATGAGCCTTGGTCTCGAATATATAAACCACAAGTTTTGTTCGTACAGGACCAACTAGAATCATTAAATGTTAACATACGCGACATCGTAGCAAACGATAAATCATCGGTCATAGCAAAAATTGAATTTGATGATATTTTCCCATCTAATGCCAAACTTTTACCTTCTAGATATTTAATAGGATTGTTAGAGGATCATTTACTTCGATTGGGTATAGATAACATAATTGCCACTGATGCATCCATGTGCGAAGAGAAAGCGGGAGTGGGCATATTTTCAGAGGCTTTATCATGGCCGTACTCCTTGCGCCTCCCAGATTATACTCCCATATTCGAAGCTGAGCTCCTCGCAATTGTATTAGCGCTTCGAAAACTACCAGTAAATGAGTCATCAGTTGTTATAGTTACTGATTCGCTGACAATATGTACATCTTTATCTTCTACTGCTTCTGAGTCTCCCGTCCTGAATGCATTCACTTCCTTAATCCCAAAAAATTTGACTACCGTGCGGTTGGTATTGGTCCCAGGTCATTGTGGCATACTAATAAACGAGATGGCAGACACTCTCGCGCGGTGGTCTCTGGGTGGTCCTATTTTGTCCATTGTACCTGACACAGCTTTTATTACTGATTCGAGATTTCGGAAGTATTCTTTAATTAAAGATGCCAAAAGTATGAAATTACCAGTTCCCGAATATGGTCATCTTTCATTCGGCTGGAATAATGAATGGTGTCCCACTCGAAGACTGGAAGTGGCTATTACGAAATTGCGATGCCGGATACCAGCACTTAATTTTTATTTATACCGGTCTGGTCTGATGCCATCTCCTATGTGCTATTTTTGTCAGGAATTTGAAAACATTGATCATTTCTTGCTTACCTGCCGTCGATTCATAAGGCATAGAAAAAATCATTTCGAAATGTTATTCAGAAACTTAAGAATTAGTCTGAATTCTCAAAATGTTCTTTCCCTTGGGGCGTCTTCTCTTGGCTTCCGTAACAGGAACGTCTGCTCAGCCCTATGCGAATTTCTGGGTGAGACACGAATTCCCTGTTAACTTATTCCTTAATTAAATTTGGTACTCCAGACTTCCTTTCATTCATTCGTTCATTGTTTCTCAAATTGTGGTATTATTCTGCTCCTTATTCTATATCGACTAGTCATTCTTAAAATTTCGTTTATTCATTCGGCTATTGATTGATTCCTCATTCTTTATATAAAAAAAATTATTAACTTAACCACCGGTTTCATGGCCGATCCCCCGTAGTGGGTAAGTGCCAACAAACGGGAACAAGCAAGCAAGCAAACCTCCTTGGCACGGAATAACACAGAGCTGAGCCAGTTTGTAGGTATTCATGTTAAGAGGACTGGTGTCTACCTTCTTTTTCGACGCTGTGCGCCTTTTACAGCGACAGCTGTTCTGAGACCAGAACAAGGGCCGTTTTTGGTGCCGTAGTTGTCCGCCGCCGCCGGTGTCCGTAACCACTATCGCTCGAAATAAGAAAAAATTCCCAGTATGGAACGAGGTTCGAACCTGGGCCCTCTGCGTGGGAGCCCAGTACTCTACCTCAGAGCTATGCCGGGGCTTGAAACTGCTTTGCAAAAAGACCCTATACAGGCTTCATGTCGGGAAGGAACCACATTAACATATGGAATGTAGCGTGGTAGAAGAGTAATATAACAACCAAGCGTCACACGACGCGAATTCTGTAACCAGGCGTCACACAATGCGAATTGCGCAACGAGTGGCTTGTTGAATGCTTCCAACCCATTACAAAAAGCTCTGCCACAATTCCTCATCGTCATCAGCCACTGCATCGACAAAGTGCACATAATGCCTTACAGGTGTTTAGCAAGTACCACGGTTCTCTGCAGAATGACGAAAAATTGCATAGTGGCTGCTTCCCTACTTCACAAAAATTATGATGATTTATAGCAGGGCTGTCCAGTATTGCGATACAAGAGTATCGCAATAGTATTTTAGAGATACTTTTGAGTATCTGTATTTCTGTATCGAGATACATTTGAAAAATATATTTGTATCTCAGTAGTGAAATACTTTTACGATGTATCGCTTGTATCGCGATATGATGCAGGAGGCGGGTACCTCGTTAAATTTTCTTTTTGTCCGAAATGAGTTTACGCGTGTTTCCAAGAGGGCATGATGGTTTTTTTTTCATTTGTTTTTGTGCCAAGACAAGCAAAGGCGCGCTGCCGGTCGCCGACAGAAAGGGCGGCGATGGTTTCCCCTCAAGCACAGAATGGCAAATGTGGTAATGCGCGCTGCGCCGCAGACGGCAGAATCGCGGAGGCAGTGTTGTCGGCCTCTGGCGACGAAAGTCGATGTCTCTCAAGGCCAGTGCAGCTCCCCTAGTTTTTTTCGGGCGGCAAGCCATTACTTCGTGACGCCCCACGCGGATACCGCCTTTGAACAGAGGCTTTGCAATGCTTCGCGTGCGTTCAGTTCTCAAAGCGCCGGCACTTCTAAAAGCAGTTCCCATAGTCGCGGCGGAAGTGACTACAAGATCTTCAGCCGCCTCCCCACGCCTCCCCGCGCTTTCAGCCGCCTCCCCAGCGTGTCTGGGTGCGTTCGTAAGTTATCACAAGCGTGACACGGTCTCTTGTGGTACCAGGCTCCCCCACCGACGGAGGCGACTTCGCCTGTTGCGGCTTGCTGAAATGGGTGCTGTTAGCGTCGGTGGTGGCGACACCTTTATTGAAGAGTCACCCTTTCGGCCTAGGCGACAAGTGCTTGCTGTAGTTTCTGATGGGGCGCTCTGAGCAGCTGTCCCTGTTTTCACGTCTGTTTAGAGAGCTTGCAGGAGCGACTTGGGAGGGCTTACACCCTCTCACCCCCAAAGAACGTGATTTTAGGAAGACAATTTTTGCATTGTGCAGTTTCCACATATTGGGCTCCATTACGCGTATGTAATTATGAATGGCCTATATGGGCAGCGGAATTCTCAGCCGTCTGACCCAGCGCCGACCAGGCCAGACGGCTGAGGAGTCCGAAGATGGGGACCGACTTGGACTTCTGAGGGGTCAGAACAACCCACGTGAGGGAGGAAATGTTTCAGTATCTAGATGACCCGAGATGTCGCCGCGCTCCAGGGCTATCCGGCTATGAAGCCGGTATTTATTCACTCTAACACGAATTTGTGCCTGTCTGCAGCGCTAGATAGACCTTTTCTTTCGCGAGTCTCGTCCTGAGGCCGAATCGACGCTGTCTAGAAGACAGCCTGCTTGAGAAGCTCACACACCTTGTCATTCTTGACACACAGCAACCTACTCAGCAAAGCAGATCTTATGTGCAAAGTAAATGCATACTCTTTCTCAATTCACTGGCGTTCATTAGTGATTCGGGTGATTTGCTTAAACTACGCTATTTCTAGCATAGCTCATTTGGTTGTCACCAAACATGTCGATTTCGGTGCCCAATGCTTGTTACTGTTGCTGTGAAATAGTGTACTTTTGTATTGCGATTGATATGTGTAATTATGTCATTATTTCTAATTATGTACTTGGTAAGCCGCCCCCCCCCCCCTCTCTGTGATGTCTTAATGGCGCTGAGGGTACTGTAATAAATAAATAAGCTGAAAGTTTCAATGCACTACAACTTAATTTACACCATTATGCTGCACTTATAAATGTTCTTTGCGGAGTACGAGCATACTTGAAATAAAAAAAGAGAAGTATTCTAGTATCTGTATTGCTGTATATGTATTCCGGAATACTTTTTTCGTCATATTGCAAAAGTATTTCCGAAATATCCCGTTAAGCTAAAGGCAAATGTATCTCAGTATCTGTATTTTAGGCTTCCGGTCCTCGTATGTCGATATCTGTATTCCGGAATACTTTTGCGAGTACCTCTGCCCTGCCCTGATTTATAGCGTAGTTGCTTCCTCGCAAGTGCACTTCTATTGGTTGCCAAGGGAGCGCATAAGGCTCTCATGATTCATTTCCTCAGGGTCTCAATAAAGTTCATTCCCTCTCTCTATCTCTTTCTCATGTTAGTGCATGTTATAAAGCATGGTGGAAGGGTGAAATAACGACAGGGCGTCACACAATGCGAATTACGTAACTAGTGGGTCCTTTAAAGCGTCCAACCCATTACAAAAGGCTCAGTCATAATTCTTCATCATCATCAGCAGTCGCATCAAGAAAGTGCACATAATGCCTTACAGATGGTACCTCGCTTCTCCGCAGAATGACGAGTATTGTCGTGGTGGGTGCTTCCTAACTTCACAAAAATTATGATTTGTGGCGTAGAGGGTATGTTGCTAATGTAGTTGTATTGGTAGCCAGAAGAGAGTTTAAAACGGGCGCTAGAAAGGCCACTCTTCGAGCTTTAGCTGTGACTGTGCTGCGCTTTCCGCACAGACCTGGCGTTTTTTTTTTCAGTTGCTAGTCGGCGTTTGTGGAGTCTTGACTCCTCTCATGCGTCCGTGCTTCCACGCCCAGTCTATTTAACATCAATACCTCCCTGGCTGTTTTCCGATCGCCCGCAGTATGCGCCAAAGGCGTAGGAGTAGCCGTCTCCACTATAGAATATCCAGTTCTAGTAAGTGAACTCAATGAACCGGTTGCACGGATAAAGCGCTTTACTATACAACTATGTGTAGGTAAATAGGAGTGCAAAATGCCGTGCTCCAGGAACTCAAGCGGCAATGTCAACTGATCACATTAGATGACGTCATAACATGACGTCGTCATAATTTATCACGTGGCCACGTGACTTTGATACCATTCATGTTGACGCCGACGCCACACTTCGGATTATTCGGCTCGTGAGGCATTGTTTCTGAGAAACTCAGTATTCGTGCTGTATAACAACGGAAAAAAGAAGGAACACCATTTTTAACTTCTAATTCTTAGTGTGCTATATCAAGTACAACAAAATTTCATTCATCTTGTATTCTTTGAAACAGTTATGCAGATATGAAGTATCCGCCAACCTATGAATTTGGGGTAAACCGCATTCGACCAATAGGCGGCTAGAAGTGACTTGCTGCCGTGGTGCTTTGAGCGGCGATTTCGTTGTTAACAGCTCATGCCGTCATCTGCAGGAGGAAGAAAGAGAACGGCCGGTGGATGTTGGTGGCTCCTGCGATGTACTAGGCGGTCAGCTTGCTCGGCAACAGGCAGAAGTGGGTCCTACCCAAATCGCTGGAAACTCGCGTGCGGGCACCGCGGCCGAGACCTTGGTGCGCTTGACTGCGTTACAGAGGTTAAGGGTCTTGCAGCGAGGTGAAGCAGCAATACAAGTACACGCTCCCCGAGATCTCGATGTGTGGGCGTGCAGCGCCTGCAACTTCGATTTCCATCCCGCCAGAGCAGATATCGCAGCTACTACCGGTTTTGCAGAAGACGCACGTAAGCTGTTTCAAAATTTCAGGAACCCATCAATAGGCGCAGGCCGAATCATTGCCTTAGCACTATCTCGGACAGAACAATAGAAAACAAGTTTGTAGAGTACGTTTTGCTTCTCTTTTTTTTTTTTGCTGATGGAATGGACCTGATCTGATTACAGCAGCGAAAGGTCCTTCATGCAGGTAGTGAGGTCAGCGTACTGTGATAACAGCTAATTATAATTTTGAAACGTCGAGTAGCCATAGATAATACTGTTGTAATAAAATGGTTTGTGTCAAACTGAAATGGGTTAGCTTCTAATCCCTGTCAAGTTAAATGTTGAGCGACCGTCAGAAGTGTTTCGTCATAATCATGTCTCAGTTCTCTGCGTGTATTTCTAGAAGTGCACTTAAATTAATTCGGTCCGATGCTTTTATTCATTTCAAAACACTGAAGGTTTTGTTTTTATTTCTTGAATAAGATATTGCACGTAACTTACTTGTCTACTTGTGTATGGTGCCACATTCTTTCACAGCACCGTCATCCCGACGACTGCGTGCCTAATTTTGCTCTCTTAAACTATAGCGAAGCAAATACAATTAGTAAGCTGGAGCTCGGCGAGATAAAAAAAAACAATGTAACGCAGTCACGATAAAACGCCAGCTATATTTTTCATGGTGCTTTGCTTCTTTCAAAATATAGTAGGTAATTAGTAGGTAAAATTAGTAGGTAAGTTGATTTTCGTGTACATTTTCATATAATAAAAAAATTATCATAATATACACGAAAATCAACTTACCTACAAACTACTGGATAGTGCCCCGCCACGGAGGTCTAGTGTTTAAGGCGCTCGACTGCTGACCCGAAGGTCGCGGGATCGAATCCCGGCCGCGGCGGCTGCATTTTCGATGGAGACGAAAATGTACTTAGGTTTAGGTGTACTTAGATTTAGGTGCACGTTAAAGAACCCCAGTTGGTCGAAATTTCCGGAGCCCTCCACTACGGCGTCCCTCATAATCATACCGTGGTTTTGGGAGGTTAAACCCCAGATATTCATTAGACTCATCTCTTGCTATTGTTTCAAATATATGTTTTCATGCGTACACGTATATTGGGAAGAATTGCTGTTGCTGGAGTGAATAGCATTTGGTTATTTGCAGATCATCTCGCCGAATGGGATACACTAACGAGGGCAGTATTGAGCGCGCACCGTTGCATTTGCCGCCTGCTCCTGCAAGTCTCTGCTACCGTCCACCCTTCTGGATACTTCTACCGGAGCTTTAGTTTGGAGGAAGGCACTGCGTCAATCGGAATTCAAGTCTCTGAATTTGAAGACCCTTACACTGACTTTGTGCAGCCCTGCTTGCGATACTTCTGCCGATTATTGAATGCCCCACAGACCGCAATGTCGTTTCAACACAGCTCTATCTCAGGTCCTAATGTAGCACCCAACGAGCTGTATGCTGCACTTCCAGAACTCAACGACAAAAGGTATTTCATCGTCCTTTTTCTTTCGCTAGAGCAAGCAGCAGCCATAGAAATTGGTTGTAATAAGAACTTGACTGGCATATTGGGGTGTAAAACATACGTACAGAAAAATTGTGCACATTTCGACCAATTTTTCGACTGTAATTGTGATTCGCTGTGTTCAATCTTCTTTTTTGCGTTTGGAGATGTTTCTCTTGCGGCTTAGATTAAATAGGCCGCTCCTGCTCTCTATGTATAATTTAAACAGCAAATACAAATTTTAGATGAAATGTGTTTCTTTTCAGCGTATTACAGTGTATTAAGGACGCTAGGCGTATGAAATCGTATCCATCTTTTATATTGTTACGAAACGATACCCTAAAGAGGATTCTTCGGCGAGTTGGTGCGGCATACTTGAAATAGAAACAGCGCAAACGACAAATGAGCAGTAAAAGGACAGTAAAAAACGCTACGAATAGCGATACGAGCATCAGCTAGTGCGTTACTCAGCGAAGTGATGAAAAGGACAAGTGTGCGTGGTTAGCCTGTGTGTGGGGCTCTTCCGTCATCTTGGATGGGTACCACAATACGCCTGTAACCATTCACTGTACCACTATCTCGACTCCATCAAAATATATAAAAAAGTCGTGGGCTTGCTTTTACTAAAATCATTGCACAATGTATTAGACACTTGCCATTATCAAAGTCTCTAAATTAAACGTGGCAAAATTATTTTACAACCTTATCCATGGCTAAGCAAAATAATATCTGCCACATATTGTGGAGACGCAATTTTTAAAACAATTTACTTGCTCAAGTTCATATATGGGGAACGCTCTGCATTCTCTGTCACCTGGAATTAAAAAAAGCTGGAGAGTAAAGTACTGGATAAGATAGAAGCCATAGAGGTGTACTAGAAATAGCCAGAACAATGACCACGTGTGAAGTTTTTCATTGCGTTAGGAATTATATGGACACACTCTCGGCTGATTTTTGCCGTCGCCGGCGTCATGTTCCATGTGTATATATATATATATATATATATATATATATATATATATATATATATATATATATATATATATATATATATATATATATATATATATATATATACTTATAAAATCCACAAAGTACAATAATTCAGAAAAAATTTCCGACGCGCGGAATCGCACGGGCGACCTCTCGCTTCGCAGTGCGCGGCGATAGACGGCTGAGCCACGAAGAGTACCGTCTTTCAGCCTGCTAACGGCGAGCTATTTATATACACCATTTACTTCAGCATGCTGTCTTGGTGACCACCGGGATGACGCCAAGTGCACGCGGGGCGCGCTTTAAAGATCGTCGCCCCGCTCCTGCGAACGCCGTTGCTCTCCGCCCTACAGGGCGTGGTCGCCTTCATGCGCTAATCCCGAGGAAAGAAGGGAACGGCCGGAGGGATGGAGCGGGGGGTTGTATGTCTTGTGCTTTCCCCGCGATGTCCGCGCTGAAGTCACAGAGCGTACGAAGGTCACTTCGCTCGCTACAGTGGCCGCGTTTGGGAAAGGAGCGCGCTGTTCAAACATAAATAAGTAACAACTGGGACAGTTAGTTTGCGCTCGTCTTGTGTGTACCTGTTCGTTCGTTTCGTGCGTCCTGCTTTATGTTTGAGCAGTACGCTTCAAGTGTCGAGCTGTGACGCATGATAGTTCACGCTCGTCCTGCGTGCGTTCTTTTCGTGCGTCTTTTGGGCTCGAGCGACGCGCTGGCAATTTCTTTGCGTTACATTCCAATTTATTGCTATCGCATTCATTGCTTCGCCATTGCTGCAAAACTGTGACTTTTTATATGGACAAATAGAAACGGACGTCAGCAAACCGCATGCCATCATTATTTGTCGAAATTTCCACGAACATACTTCTTTTTCGTCGCTATCAGTCTCTAAAAAAATTCCAGAGATTGCATTTACGAACATTTCCCTTATCAAGCGGTGTGAACTGGAACTCGCAGGATACAGCCGGTGAATCCCAAGTAACAGTGACAAGAACTTTATTGAATAGTCGTGAGGGAAGTGATGGGGGAGGCCAAGGGCTCTCCATCGAGTCGGTGGCTCCACCCTGGACGAAACCGGGAGGCGGTGATTGTCGGCGACGAACCGGGCCCACGGGACAGCCTGTGCACTCTTAATCAGGTCCCGCTTAAAGTGCTAGACATAGCCAGGAAGCCGGACACTTTCCATCTAGTTTCCTGGATATAGCCAGCATTTATCCAGGACCAGATTAAGAGCGTAGTTGGAGAGTCATGTCCAAACTTCGTAGCGCTTCGTCCCACTTCGTCTTGCTGTGCAGACCGCAGCCCACATTGATTGGGTACAGCCAGAGCATATCAAAAGAGTAGGAATCGTATCCGCATTTAGAGCATGACTGCGGATTCAAGGGCCCCATCAGGATCAAGCGCACCGGAAAGAGTAGTTGGAGTCAGGTTTAGTTACTATCCATGCAGTATTAGCACTGATTTTGTAAGCGCTATGTAGTTGTGGCAAATACTCAGACTAAACTACGGCGACGCCAGTGCGAACCTTACGCTTCACCTACTTCAAACGTTGGCCGTGACAAAAAACACACATCGGCTCAAATGAACAAATTTTGCGTTTAAAGTTAATGTGATCCAATGTTATTCACCGCGTGTTTACAGGAGGTTTTCAGGGCCCTAGATTGGGAAGAGTTAGGGATAAGAGTTAATGGAGAGTATCTCAGTAACCTACGATTCGCTGATGACATTGCATTGATGAGTAACGCGGGAGACGAATTACAGCTCATGATTACTCAACTGGATGCGGAAAGTAGAAGAGTAGGTCTGAAAATTAATATACATACAACTAAAGTAATGTGGAACAATCTTGGCAGAGAATAGCGCTTTTGCGATAGGTGGCGAGACGCTGGAAGTTGTAAAGGAGTACGTCTACTTAGGACACGTAGTAACCGCGGAGCCGAACCATGAGAGTGAAATAACTAGAAAAATAAGGATGGGTTGGGGCTCATTCGGCAAGCATTATCAAATCATGAATGGTAATCTACCACTATCCCTCGAGAGGAAGGTATATAACAGCTGCATCTTACCGGTACTTACCTACGGAGCAGAAACCTGGAGACTTAGAAAGAGGGTTCAACTTAAATTGAGGACGACGCAGCGAGCGATGGAAAGGAAAATGATAGGTGTAACCTTAAGAGACAGGAAGAGAGCAGAGTGGGTCAGGGAACAAACGGGGGTTAAGGACATCATAGTTGAAATCAAGAAGAAGAAATGGATATGGGCCGGGCACGTAGCACGTCGGCAGGATAACCGGTGGTCATTAAGGGTAACTGACTGGATTCCAAGAGATGGCAAACGCCTGAGGGGGAGACAGAAAATTAGGTGGGTAGATGAGATTAAGAAGTTTGCAGGTATAACGTGGCCGCAGAAAGCACAGGACCGGGTTGATTGGCGGAACATGGGAGAGGCCTTTGCCCTGCAGTGGGCGTAGACAGGCTGATGATGATGATGATGATGATGATCCGTAGAACGATCAAAGGCAAAGTGAGAAGGCGTGTAAGCACAAACGCTATTGCATCAAATTCAAGGTTGTGTCACAACTGAAGCGGCGGTTATATGACTTAGAGCTCCACGGGTTAGCACGTCACTGGCACTTTTTATATCTCAAATGGTGCCTAGTTTGCACCTCAACGCCTTGAACGCCGCACCTTCGTATGTAAAGTACAAACTGTGAGGAAATATAAAGCTTACTCACTATCGGCAAGAGGTCATTTGGGGTGTGTGAACAATGCTATCCCCATCGTAGACATTTAGTGTATTTAAAAACGTGAAGCAAAAAGTCAGTTTCGCCGCAACGGCGAAGGAATGAATGCGATAGCAACAAATTAGAATGTCACACGAAGAACGGCACGCAGCGCGATACTTGCAACGCGCCGCTCGAGCGCAAAGGACTGGCGAAAAGGACACACACACTCTAAGAAAAAAACCGGCTGAAGGGGGAGTAAAGTCAGATTTAGTCCTCAAATCGTGTCGTTAGTCCCAACTGCCGCGAAGTGCGTGTCGTGTGCAAATTCGGAGGACTAGACATACCTCGGAAAAGACTAATGGGGGGACGAACGGTTGCATTTACTCCTGCGGGTAGAGGTTGAAGGGAAGACGTTTTTTCTGTGGCCTTTGTTTGCATCAAGGCTCAGCATCGAACGAACGCGAAGCAGTGATCGTAGACCCACGAATGCCTCTTTCAAAGGTCATGAGCTTAGCTCTCGGCCAGGTGCGCCCTATTGTTCCGAAGCCCTCCTTTCTACTCTGTCGCGGTGCGGGTTGCAGGCGGCGACGACCTGAGGGGTAAGGAATTCGGCGAACGCATGTTCAAAATGTCCACTGCACAGATGACAAGAAGGCATCGGCGGGTCGGCCCGCTTACTGCTGCGATCAAGAAAATAACGCGAGAAAAGTTTAATTTAATTTGTAGTGTGTTAATATTGTGTCATAAATTATGAGGACTTGAAACTTAGTTCACCAATAAGCTTCCCAATATTCACTGGCGGTGACAATCGTGTAAATCTGATGGACGTTTCAGCGCTTATGTTGGGTATCCTTCCGCGCCGCACTCCTTCTTCAGTATCGCTCGCCGGAGTGTCGGGTGCGGGTCTTGTTTGTCACTTGTGATCTATCTTTCTCTTATTTCGGAGTCAGCGAGTGCCGCTATTTACGCAGACTATGAACGCAGCTGTGAAGAACATACCTCGCTGCATGTGCTGCAATTGTGGACGCGCATGCACGTTTGTTTCTGTGTACCGGCTGTTTATTGGACCCAACATCGTAACTTTCCTGCGGAAAAATGGACACCTCAGCTTACATGCAAGACTCCATCGCAGCTTCCTTTCTGCAAAGCTTCAGAGATGGACGCCGTCACATCGAGGTGTGATCAACAATTTCTGGATTTACTTGCTCTGCAAACAACGTCCCTCTGCTAATTTTAAAGGTAAGTTTATTATTTTCATGCCTTGGTACATTGTATTATAAATAATATGGACTAAAAAAGCATTGTGCGTCGCATGTTTTTGAGCATGCGACTGCGCAATTATTGGGGCTTACGTCATTAAGTCATTCTCTTCTAGCTACTTTATTTTGTAACAAAATTTTCTTTTTTGTATTTCTTCCAGGTAGGACTCGCCCTAGTAATTCGGGAACAGGCCCTACACCAACTAAATGATGGCATTCGTTCCTTTTTGGTGTTTTCGTAAAATAAAGATTGATGTTAATAGAATCGTGTTTCTCTTTCTTCCTTGAATACTTTATAGAACACCGTACGTTATCTGCAACTTACACAATCAAGAAATCAAAACCGTTGGTAACCTGAATCACTGTGCATGTGTGTGTGTTTGGTGTCATTCATGTGACCTGTGTTCCCGTGTCGTGGTTTGCCACTTCTCGCCAAGTTTTTACCTTGTTCATAGGATTCAAAGTGTTTTAAAGAACTGAAAGATCAGGGCACGCAACTAAATATTCTCGCTAGGGCAAGTCTTGAAGCCGGTATACACAATTTCTCTCAAGTTCGGCAAAGTAAATTCGAATGATCAGCATTATTGCTTGCAAGCGCTCACTGAATGCATTAATAGAAGTTAATACATGTAAGTTGGGTACCACTTCTAAAGCACTATTTAAGTGGCATGTTTCCGTGAAATGTCCGTTCCTAAGAGCCAGTAACTTCGCCACCATTTTTTACAATTGCGAAGCGCGATTTGCTCTCCCAAGGATCATTTCTGAGGATCAACCAATACTCCTTCAAGGAGTAACATTTGCTCCTTCAGGGACCATTTCCAAAAACCAACTGTTAGTCCTTACAGGAGTAACATTTGCTCCTTCAGGGACCATATCCGAAAATCAACGGTTACTCCTTACAGGAGCAACCGTTAGTCCTTTGCAGTTAATCCTTCAAAGACTAACTGTTTATCCCCTTGCAGTTCATCCCCAAAAGGACTATTGGTTGTGGCAAATCAGTTGATCCCCAAAAGGACTAACCTCCCTACCCCTTTTAGTCCTTTTTTTCTTAGAGTGCACAGACGACCGCGAACTAACAACTGTCACAACTCGACACTTGCAGCGCACTGCTCAAACACAAGGAAGGACACTCGAAAAGAACGCACAGGTACACACAAGACGAGCGCGGACTAACTGTTACGGTTGTTACTTCTTCGTGTTTGAGCAGCGCGCTACAACCCAACGCGCTTAGACTTTATTTTCTTTAAAACGGCGGCGCGTGGAGTGACCCCTCCGCGTCTCCTGCCACGCGGTGTCGTTTGACGCATCGTTTACTCGGGGTTCCACATCGTCAGGGGTACAGAAATGGACCACTTTTTAGTGCGCGTCTGAAGGAAAATATAGGAGCGTTGCTTTAAAGCGCGCCCTTCGGACAATCTCGCGGGTGTACTACGCATACTGAAGCACCTCCGAGCTCTGCGTGCCGTTAGCGTTAAATGGTGTATATAAATATCTCGCAGTTGTTATGCTATACAGCCGATGGCGCGTGGCCGAGTTGTTTAAAGCAGCGCGCTGCCTCTAGTTGGTCAGCATTTTTCATGACTCTTCTCGCAAAAACGAATCGTCGAAAACCATCACCTTAAAAGTAACAAAAAAAACGACAATATCCACACATACAGGGCTCAAACATCACCTGGCGATGTAGGCGCAAGTGTTGATGTTACTTTGCTACTGCAACCTTAATAATATTCAATAAATAACAGTGGTAACTAAGTGAACCCCTTTTAATCAACTTTGCTTCACTTCTCCCGTTGGGGCACTGCCTCCGGGATCTGCTTACCTTTTCTGAGGGCACATTTTACGTGTGTCAGACAAGAGAAACTTATGCAGGTTGTTGTAGCCTGCAACGATGACGTGCGCATCACACATCACACAGCCTAGCAAGTATGTTTTGCGTCACTAATTGTAGTGTTTTTTTTTTCATTCTTTATTTACAAAATACTTTACAATATACAAAAGCATTACTGGACCCATAGCCATTGGCTAGTTCCGGGTCCACAGACAACTTAGGGTATGAAATGCAGCACGCGAGCAAACAGAAACAGAAGACGTGATACATAATAGTAATATTACCATACATAACTCATACACAAATATAAATATAACATCAGTGTTCTATTATCCTTCTCGCACGCAAGCGAACAAAGCAAATACATAACAATGAGTATGACATGCACAACTTAAGCATTGACACGCACAACTTATGCAAGAATGTAAATATAAAGAAGTGTACTCTCATCGACAGTATTTTTCAAAAAAGTATTTTCTGACAGCAGACCTGAAGTTGCGGGCTTCTTTTATATGTATGGGCAGAGAATTCCAAATAAGTGCGCCGTTAAATTCCACGAGCCTTTTCCCGTACAAATTATGACATGGAGGCAGATTAAAACACTGATTAGTTGCAGCTCTTGTATTTCGTAGCGGGATCTTAAACAATGTAATTGGAAGCGGATCATTGGTATCGATAATACTATGAATGACCTCAGCAATTTTCAATTCATATAATGCATGCACTGGCAACACATGCAATGAGCTGTACAAGTACGTACTGGATTGAGTACGCGTAGAAGTGATAATTCTTAATGCCGTTTTTGCAGACGGAATACAGGATCAAGGTAAGTTGTAAAGGTGTTACCCCATGAATCAATACAGTAAGATATGTGACTTTGTATAAAGGAAAAGTACAGAATGCGTAGGACAGGATATTCGAAACATTCACGAGCCTTAAGAAGAATATAACATCCGTAAGCAAGCTTGGAACAAAGGTGTTTAATGTGAGCTTTCCAGTGCATGTAGGAGTCTAAGAAAATGCCTAAATATTTATAGGAGAAAACTTGTTGTAGTTTTATACCTTGTAATGATATATCCAGTGTTTCAGTATTGAGTTTTTTCTTCCTGGAATGAAAAACTGTATACTTAGTCTTACTAAGATTAAGGGTCAGCTCATTGGATGTGAACCCAATATGAGTCCTCTAACGCCAGTAGTGGAGGAGATGTCTGTCTAACGTGACTTGTGGTGGTGGTTGTGTAACAGCTGTCCTGTGCATCCACTTTGACAGGGTTAAACGAAGGCGGACTCTTTCCTGCAATTGATTTTTCATGAAATTGCGTTGGTCTTCTGGTGCTTTTTTGTTAGGGGTGTGCGAATATTCGAAAGTTTCGAATATTCGTCGAATATTACATTGGAAATATTCGTATTCGATTCGAAAATCGTGTATTCGAAAAGTTTCGAATATTCGATAACTTCGAATATTCGAAAAATTCGAATATGCGATTCGATTATCATGCATACAGTAGCTCGTCTTCCACATTTCTGCTGCGTTCGTATAGCTAAAGACGTTGCTGAGAGGAGCGATAAACATCGTAAGTACATGGAGGCACGATATCTGCCTGCGACGAGCGCCCCAATACGTATGATTTATTGCTGGTGCATCTCCGACGTGCAGCGCTGTTGGCGATCATGTAACCGTGCATTTTCAATATTATGCGGCCGTAACGTGCCGCACTACCACTCGTTCACTATGCGGGACCACTTCTGAAGAAAGACAGCGACCCATGTGACTGGTGGCGGACTGTAGGCACCTTCAGATACCCCAGTCTGGCAAAGCTTTGCCCCATGTAACTCCCTATACCAGCCACTTCTGTTCCAAGCGAGCGTGCCTTTTCAGTGGCAGGAGGGGGCGGGGGGTGTCTCTGTTACAAGGGAGCGCCTGCTGCCTGATCATGTGGAGCAACTCATATTTCTTCATGATAACATGTAGTCATTACTTTCATTGTGCCGTGACATGTGCTTGTGTTGTGATGTGCATTGTGCTAGCCTGGACATTGTGTTCTGGAGATAGCAGTGTATGTTGTGTTGCCAGTCAGGCAGCTAACGTTTTTTTTTTTTTTCAAATAGCTACATGTTAAATAAAACATTGTTACTGTGGAGGCATTTTTCCTTTGATATTCGATATTCGATTCGATATTCGAAGGTGGATATTCGTATTCGATTCGTATTCGAAAAATTTGATATTCGCACACCCCTATTTTTTGTTCATCCCCGCTCGTTAAATTAATCAGTTTTTGTTAATAAACCAGCTGCAGTAAATCTATTTCCTTAAATGGAGGAGCGTGACTTTCTGCGGGCCATTTTACTTATGTGATGTTTCTCTACGTACTACCAAATCTTGTCTAATTCATGCAAGTCATCACAAGCGACGAAATAACAAATGTCCTTTCCATTATCCCCGCAGGTTTTCTCGACTATTAGACTCAACAATGGATATGCCATTTCTGCGGGAGATTGGAATATACGTCCGCAACGGTGGTAGAGAACCAGATGTAACACATGATATGGTGTTACACCTGACACACCATGGCGACCCCGAACTTCGGAGGTTCACGTACGAGGTCAATGAACGCCTAGATCAGTGCTTGCACTGCGCAAGTACCAATACTATCGTTGTCAGCACAACCGTTGATAATGAGCGGGCTGTACCGCTACCTAGACTGCTCGCACGTCGTGAACTGACAGGTTCTGCTGCCCACCTGAGGCGCTACATAATCACGCACACACGTCCACCATCGCTCTCTGATTACATGATCAGTGTAGTAACAGCGGTAGACATGCAAGAAAGCGATTAGCTTCATTTACAATTTCTTTGACTCTGGAGTTAGGAAAAAAAAACCGCCTTAATCAGCCGTAAGTGCTGCGCCACAATCGTTCCTGCGACGTACCTTGCATGTTGCAGAATGTACCTAGAGGCGAAGTGCTTGAAAACATCATTCTCGTTGCTATTGAGCTTTCCCGTGTAAAGAGTGCATTTCGTCTTTGTGCTTCCCGAAAAATTGTAAAGCCTTGCTTCACAAAGTTGTCTATTCATGTTCGCCGCCCGGCTGTGCAATAACGTTCACAAAAATGTAACTGAATGTGCGGGGAACAAAAACTAAGCTATACACTCGCTTTTGAATGGAAACACTTCTGCGCGTATGCATTTCATTGTAAGGGGGTGTCTTCTTTTACGTGCCTTAGTCCGACTCTATATTTTCTAAAGAAAGCTTGACTGCAGTTAGAAGAGCAACGAAATATTATGGGCATCTTTTTAATAGTTCTTAATTCTAAGAACCTCACAATATTCGAGTAATTGCAGGCGTACTCTCAAAGTGGGACATCTCGCATCGTTTCAGTAAATTTTGCACGTTCTTTTCGCCTCATTTTCACAGCATTTTAAATGAGCAGCAATGACAACGGCTCAATCATATTTACATATGAGTGCCAATTTACACGACATACCTCACACAAAAGACTATATTCCAAATTGAATAATATTCAGACAAATGAGTGACGATCGTGCGATAGTATATGTCAAGCATGCACCACATCACTCAATTTTTAGCAAGACAACAAGCAGAACAATTTAATACAGACGTTCTTGCGTCCAATAAGGACAGCAGATATTTTACGTTTTTAAGCGTCATTCGTCTTGAACATAATCATCACCTTGGGATCACAAAATTTTACCCTGATTACATCACGTGTCTCGGCATATCATGCATTCAGCATCGTGCTTGTTTAGTATGCTGTCTGCTAAGTGTTTTTTTTACATATAGCTGCTCTTTTGTAATACATTGATGCCATTTGAAACATTGTTTCTTGTATATAGATGAATCTTACTATTCAGAACGATGTGCTTTGTTTTGTAGAGGTTTTGATTTTTCTGGCACAAGAACAGTAAACACGTGTTTGCGCTGTCAGTTGGTAAACGATGCGCTGGCAATGGCTGCCTCTTTTTTTTACATGTGTGTTATTATCAGTGAATGGACGTGTTCTGGGCTGCGTAGGCATGCTCTGTTGTTGTACAACTTTGATAATTATCTTGTGACTTGGTCACTCAAAAGAATCCACGGAATCTATCTTCAATGGATGTCGATCTGATGCGATAGCAATCGTTTTATGAAAGGCAAGTGCAACAATAAAGAATCCTGAAATACGAAATTTTGCGCATTATTTAGAACATTTGGGAAGGCTCGCTTTTAAGAGGCCATTCTGTTGTCTTGTTACATGTTTTTTTTCTGTAATCACCCTTATGTCTGCTTTTGCTCGAAAATAGGGCTGTTTTCATAGAGCGAGTGCCCTAACAAACACATCCACTGGTGACAATAAGGCCTAGTTCACGTCGACTCGAAGTACGTGCTGATTGAAGTTACTGCGTAAAACGGAACCTACGTTAACACGTCTCCGTCCCATTTATTTTATTGCTATAGCAATTATATGGACAGTCTCGGCTGGTTTTGCCGTCGCCGTCGTCATGGTGCGTATATGTATAAGTATGTATATATACATCAATATCGCAAAGAAAAATAGATCAGAAAAATGCTTCCGAAGCGCGGAATCGAACCAGCGACCTCTCAATTCGCAGCGCGGTGCGATAAGCACTACTACACAAAACGTAGATCCTTCAGGCAGCTAACGGCGAGCGTTATATACACGCCATTTACCATTTGCAGTCCTCCGAGACGTAGGCGCTTATAAGCGTTTCTTCATTACCAGCGAGATGGCGCTAGGAGCGCGACGGATGCACTTGAAGGCGTCTGCCAGCTCTCTCGCTTCTTCTTATATGTGCGCAGAGAGAACCTTGCCCTTCCGCTGTCTGCTCGCGCGGGCGCTCGAACAAGCCACCGCAGTGTTCATGATTCTCAGCAGATGGAGCTACGTGGTAGCTCTCACCGCGCGTCGCGTACGTGTAGCTAAAAGCGTTTCAGATGTCGTGCACGTAACGTACGTGTACTTTTCACGTTTCCGTATGAGAAGTCCCTACGCACGTGAAATTAAAACTGTCTAGTAGCTGCCGGGTAGTGATGGACGCACGGTAGTTGCAGCGCGTCCATCATGAGCCGCTTTTCTTGCTATCGCATTCATTGCTTCGCCCTTGCGGCGAAACTGTGACTTTTTATATCCAAACAAGAGTTCACAGGAACATGGAGGCTTAAGTGGTGAATAACAATTTAACAGATAATGTCGCTGGAGGCAACGTTTGGACCAGTGCTCTTGTTTTCGCCAAGGCTGTAAATGCCTACCTTAGGAGCTTGTTTATGTACGCTTTGATCGCTTTCCCCTTACCTCTAACAATGTGCTTGATTGGACTGGTTGGTGGTGCATGGTAAACGAATAAACACAGCGCTAGACACAGGACGAGAAGAGGACACATACACGGCGCTGAACTAACAGCCAATGTTTATTGCAAAAAAGTGCAGTATATCGGACACAGGTGTCTGGGCGGAAACATGAGCCAAAGTGCACATACACGTGATAAAGGCCAAACGGCAAACATTATCAAGAACCTGCCAAATCAGTGGACCCCAGATATCTAATTTCACAGCCATGAAGGGAAATTGAGGGTACGCTAACACAAGAAACATCGTGCTGTTCAATGTGAAAGGCTTCCCTAATCTCGCGTTCGCACTGCTTGCTATAGCGCCCCATGACCACACGCTTATCAAGAATCGGCTGACAACCACAATTATTACAGTGGTCCGCCAGGTGGCTGGGGACAGAGCCTTTCAGAGAGTAGGCGTGCTCCCTCAGCCGATCAGTTATGTATCGGCCTGTTTGGCCGATGTAACAGCGCCCACAAGTGAATGGTATCCTATACACAATCGCTGAAACACATTCAACATAGCGCGTAGCGTATTTCTTAGTGCATGCTTTTTTTTTAGGTCCATCACTGTTAACCCTGCGGCACAGCCCGGCGAGCTTGCCGCGTGCGCAGAAAACAACTCTTACACCAATTTTGCCTGCAACTTTCTTCAGCCTGTGCGAAACCTCAGGTACGTAGGGAACAGTGCTGGGCAGTATCGAAGATACATGTATCTCAGATACTATCTCAGATACTCTTTGTGTATCTTGTATCTGTATCGCGATACGTCTCGCAAAACGTGTATCAGTATTTGTATTTCCGATACATTGAAGAATGTATCGTGTATCTTAAGATACAAGATACTGCGGTCGCAATTGCATCGCGCGAAGCAATAAACGCTGACTGAACTCCGCTTCTCAATCTGATACTGTTGCCACTGAGCCGCCAAAATTAAAGGCAGTGACATCATTTTATCTTTCCGCCAGAGTTTTCAAGCGAGGGCAGGCGATGAGCTCTGAGCGTCCCTATTGATGGAGCAGAGTCACGTGTTAGCACTCGCGTCGTCTCGACAGACCGGCGCGCGAACGTCTACGCCCAACAGACCTTTCGTTTTCTCGTATTTTGTTTTAGTTGGGTCACTACCATGACACTTTGCTCTCAGCCACTGCCCTGTGCGACGCACTCCAATGCGTGCGGCGTCTTCCGCACAAATTCTGATACCTCTGTAGTGTCATTATCGAAGTTTCTCTTGCATTGTGCTTCGTTACGAAGTCTGAAGAATGCAAGAATGGGATTGCATTGCGTCTCGTGGATTTCACACACCGGCAACTTGAAGAACCTCGTAGATGTAATTTTGTCTTATATGCAATGATATTGACTTATATGCATTAAGATTCTAACACCTATAGAACCACCGGTAC
The DNA here is from genome assembly GCF_013339695.2 of Rhipicephalus sanguineus. NCBI lineage: Eukaryota > Metazoa > Arthropoda > Arachnida > Ixodida > Ixodidae > Rhipicephalus > Rhipicephalus sanguineus. The sequence continues at coordinate 70,178,671 of NC_051176.1, read as the reverse complement.
CGATGCTGCATCTAACAGAACAAACATTCAGCTAACACAAGCTATATTGGCGCACCTCTCTTTTTCTTGTATTCAATGAGTTCTTAAAATCATAATTTGATTGTCAGCACAAGCTCTTTCTAAGCTTTCCTTTCCTATCCCATACATTACCTATGTGTCTGTATTGTTTTTTTTTCGTCTGCTTACTGCAATATTTCTTTAACGTACGGCCAAGGTAAGCTATCTGCTTTATTCTTACTTTTAACTCTGCGTAATTTCTGCTACTGTTTGTGTACATATATTCCACTTGAGTTTACTGTTATGTCAAGGTGATGTTGAGGAATAATATAAATATGAATCTGCGCGTGCCTGAAGTATACACTAACAAAAATTCTGCTTACTACGTAGTAAAATAGTGAAATTGAATTCGCATTATAATAACATAAATTATTAGGAGCCATCTTACAGACGTAGGCAAAGGGACTGGAGAGACATTGTTCGACAAAATGATTCGTTCTTCTAATGAGCGTCCCAACGAGTGGTTTTGCGCTATTTTCCATAGGCACTGAATTTTCTGTGGTCTTACCTTAAATGCTTAATTGCCACAGCTATTAGGGGTTACCCGCCGCGGTGGTCTAGTGGTTGTGGTGGTTAACTGCTGACCCGAAGGTCACGGCGACCGCATTTTGATGGAGGCAAAATGCTAGAGGCCCGTGTTACGCTTTAAGACCCCAGGTTGTAGAAATTTCCGGAGCTCTCCTCTACGGCGTCTGTCATAATCATACCGTGGTTTTGGGACGTAAAACGCAACAATTATTATTAGCTCTTGGCGGTGCCACCTGTATCGGTTTCTATGCTTAGTCAGTGTGTTTAATACGGAACCCCTTTTCTATCTTACTTAGCTAGATATACTTGTTTTCCTTTTTTTAGGCTTCCTAAATCTTTTTACTGTTACTAATCACCAGGTACTTGGAGATAAAAAAGTGGCAATATAGTGGAAATAGCGGCGGTTTGCAACTGTACAATGCGTCTGAGACGTTTCTGGGCTGCGCATGTTCTCTTGTAGAAAAAAAAAATGTTAAAAAAAGTCAGTTTCGCCGCAAGGGCGAAGCAATAAGTGCGATAGCAAGAAAAGCGGCCCGTGATGAACGCGCTGCTACGCTGCAGAAACATCTACCCCCTGGCAGCAACTACCGCGCAAGCAGACAGCTCAAGGGCAAGGTTCTTCCTGCGCAAATATCAGAAGAAGCGAGCGAGCTGGCCGACGACTTTTAAATACGCCCGTTGCGCTCCTCGCGCCATCTCACTGGTAATGAAGAAACGCTTATAAGCGCCTGGCTTCTCTGAGTCCTGCCAGCGGTAAAGGGTGTGTATATAACGCTCGCCGTTAGCTGCCTGAAGAATCTGCGCTTTGTGGCGTAGTCAATAAAGTAAGAAAAAAGCGCTTTTTGGCGTAGTGGTTAGCGCCACGCGTTGCGGAGCGAGCGGTCGCTGGTTTGATTCCGCGCTTCGGAAGCGTTTTTCTGAATGTTTTTTTTTTTACTTTTATATATATACATACTTATGTATATACGGTGCATGACGGCGGCGACAAAAACCAACCGAGACTGTCCATATAGTTGCTATCGCAATAAAATTGCGAATTACTGAGTACGCCGCTAACGAACGCTTTACGCCGGCAGATAACGAGAGTGTAAAAGCCATTGCAGTTTTATGTCCTCTACGTCAACACAATGCGTTTCAATGAATATCGCTACCAGCGTTCCTACTGCTCTACACCTGCCTGGTGATTCGGTATTGCGAAGACCGTATTGCGTTTACGGGCAAGGTAGAACTCCCCAGCGCTATTGGTACCATCGTGCGGATGCTTCATATTGTAGTTCTTGTGATTAGATGGCAACCCGCTAGCTCGTCGGCAAGCAGAGCAGCGACTTCCACCAATTACACAAGCGACAGGCAAAAATCGCAGTCAGCTAAAGCAACGTCAATAAGTTGTTTCGAAATGAAACTAATATGCCTTGAGCAAGAAATACAAAGCTTTTGAGATAGTAACAGACATTTCATTCAAATATAACAAAATTGGTCGCAGTTAATAAATGTTCAAGCGAATATTTTTGTGCATATGCGTTTAGTGCTACATTATCTGGATATATAATAACAAATTTGCAAATTTATCGAAGTATCTTAAGACACAATTGCAATGTACCGTATCGGATGCAATCAGTGTTGTGGTATCTTGTATCTGTATCTCAAATACTTCTTGCCTGAGTACCTTGTATCGTATCGCGATACAATTTCAAAGTATCTTTGCCCAGCCCTGGTAGGGAATAACAGCCGTGCTAGAGTGAGGCGTGATACGTTGGTACCGAGGTGCAGGAAATAATATATCAAATATGGCATTACATAGATATTTCCTTCAACTAGAGACTAAATAGTCATTAGAGAATCTGACTTTCCAAAAACACACTGATTCATACTCTTCACGAATGAATCCTTGCAAAGAGGGAGGCGAGTCACAATTAGCAGACACCACTAAACTTGCTAAAACATCGGTAGCTCGGTACCGCTCACTCTATGTTGGACTGCGCCACCGTCACATACTGTGGAGCCTTTACAAACGCGCCTTCTATACATCACACTTTCCTCGCACAGTGCTCTTGGTCGGCGGGTGCTGTCGCCATCTGGAGCGGTAAAGTGAAGTAATGCATCAGGACCGTGGGCTCCGTCATTAGTTCCTGCAATGCGTCGTTGCTACGCGTCCGTCCAATTCGGCGCGTTTCCAATAGAAGTGCCATTTTGTCAACGCCTTAACACACCGCGAGGTGGCCACCAAACAGCCCAAGCCTCAGCCTCGGTCATACCATCCGTCCATATTAAAAATAGCTCTGCGACGCGCGCCTGTCTCGCCTAGCCGTAACACCGCGTTCCCCTCTTTCGCTCGCCCCGAGAAAAGTCGCGACCGGGCTAGAGGGAAGACACGACGCGCGTTGCGTTTCCCTATAGTCCCGCCGTGGTGTTCTGTTTACTCTTTGACATGCCGCGGGATGGTGCCATTAGCCAAAGTTCATCGTCCAATCAGTGACACTCTTCTAGCCATTACACCGCCTTTTCTGATTGCGCTCCAACCGTCAACTATTACAGCTACCACAAAAGTTCGTTTAATCGTTGATCATGGACGTTAGTCGTCGGGATGGACATGTGCCACCAAGATGTGCTGGCAAACATCAATAGACATTAGGCAAGTTCATTTATATCAATGTACAGTAAAAACTCAGCTACTTCTGTTATCATCCATTGCGCAATCCCAGCATATGTGTGCTTGTTTGGTTCTATGGCGCAATATCTAGCGCAGCATTTAAATCGCGTGCGCATCACAAATGGCACAAAAGAGCGCAGCAACATCTGCGCTGCGTTGCTATGCCAGAAGGCGCATAATAAAATAACGGCTTCGACCGACGCATGTTGATGGTGGTAAGATTTCCGTACATTATTGTCGGTTACAGAACCGCAGCTAAATTTAAATTATTCCGGCGTTCCCTTACTTCATTTCATGTCGTGCAAGACTCTGTTTTTCTGTTTGGCATTCTACATGTAAACGAGAAAAAAAGATTCCTCCACCGTTTTTCACAAGAACTACCACGTCGAAAGTAGCGTAGCACGGAATACACACGAGCAAAGCAGCCGCAAAATGCCTCTAAACCGGCCCAAACCGGCTCGGCGACTAGAAAAAGGCGCACCAACGCCGCCAGTGGCGTCTACTGGCTCTCGGGCGTGACACGCTTATAACTCGAAATGCATGCGCAATCTGTTCAACAGATCGAGATATAGAGAGCCGAGCAAATAGAAAGTTATGTAGTTTTCAATGTCGCTGAACAAAGTGAACCGAAAAGGTGAAGTATCCTGTCGCATAAGAGCTTTTCCAGCACAGTTTGTGTAGTTCGCTGCAGAAACGAGTGTTCTTCGAGGGGGACGAATTCATTTGGGCCAACTGTGCAGCCACTTAGAACGACGCTCTTTGACGTAATTTTTTTCCGCACGGAATGCAAAAATACACGAGATTCCCTGATTACGTTCGGTTGCTGGTTGATGATGCGTTTAAAAAAAGCGACGAAGTACTTTTAGAGACCGTGGTACTGCCAAATACAATAAGAAGTATGCACTAAGTGGTCGAAGTACGTGCTAGGGCAGGATATCGATACCGCGTTCAACTCTTAGAGGTGAAGCTCAAGCATCCTCCAATTTTCTCGTGAAGCTAATGAAGGAAGACTACAGCCGACGCCCTAAACAACATACACACCTCTTTAATGAGAACCGACAGACAATCAAGCCTAGGAAAGTACAGGGGACGTTATTGCTGTATTTATTACACGAATGCGAAGACGAAGAGACACCGTGCCACCGGCAGGGACCGAACCTGCAACTTTCATGGCTACGAGCGGCGCTCACTCAGACTCCCAGGCTTAATGCACACATATACGTACCCGATAAAGTGGACGGGAAGACGACCGCCGCCGTAGCTCAATTGGTAGAGCATCGGACGCGTTATCCGAAGTTTGCAGATTCGGTCCCTGCCAGCGCCAAGTTGTCTTTTTGTGGACTTTAATTTCTTCACACTTTTATCATACATACTACAGATAACGTCCCCTGTACTTCGCTTTGATGTCTCTTGGTTCTCATTAAAGTTGTGTCTAACAAAGCAAAAACGAGTCCTGAAATTCCGCTTGCCTCGTTGCTACACACCTCTTGCCATTCAAGAAATGAGGTCGCAATTCACTTTTAGGGGGTTTAAGAAAGGGTGTGCCACACATTTCTTGTTATGTAGAAAACTAAATATTAGCGCAGCTTGCAGTAGGTCGCGCAAGGCTCGGTCACAGCAGGGCTGGTGGGCACCTAGATGGTCCTGGCTTGGCTAGGCTTTTACCCTCTCACCTGCGTATTTCGCACTCCTTGCTGTACTACGCTATACATGGTTATGCTTGCTCTTCTTTTTTATCTTTTTTTTCTTTTTTTTGTCTGTGATCTCTTTATGTATATTTGTTTTTCTGCCTTTCTATATACTTTCTATTTTCTCCCTTTTTTTTCTCTTTCTTTTCTAACACTTTCTACGTCTGCTGCAAAAGTCCTATAGCGCTTATGTGCCACAGAAAATGGCAAATTCCATTGCTCGTCTCCCTGGTCTGGAATGGAATGGAAAAAAAAATTCAGGTCCGTCGGGGCGTGAACATGCACGTAACGCGCCGCTCCCACGTCGGGACAGGTCCACTATAAATTAACAAGGGAACTCAGGGGCGGCAAACACCGATTAAGATTTCTGTACAGACGCAACCAATAATTGAGGGAGACTTAACGAAACCGTCGAGATTAAACCAATGAAAACACCGAGGCCGTTCGTGTCAGCCTCTCTTGTTAACCATATGTCCGCCCAAATCTTTAACTGGCGTGCGCAGCGGGGACTTTTGTGTGTGCCAGTATCACGTGATGGAATGAAGTTGCAAAAGATCGTTTTGTGGGCATGGTGCTTTGTGGGCATGCCCTTGCCATCACACTTTTTGAAACTTAATTCAGTCATACGGCGAAGATACACAGAAAAAATCGCCGCGGCAGAATAAGGAACAAGAGAGAGTACGACGCACGTAGATTTTTTACGGCATATTTACTGACGTTTCGGTTGGTGGACCAGTCCATCTCAGAGTCACAAGTACATGTCAACGAGTTTCCTTATAAATACAATATACATGAGATAGTATAGCATGACGACGTGGATCAGCGATTACACAATTCATTGCGTGCAGTGCCCATGACGCCACAGTTAGATCTCATGCGGAAAAAATAAAAAAAAGAAAAAAAAGAAAGAAGAAAGTACAGAAATCACTTCTTCGCGCACACAGCATAACTATGTAAGAAAATATCAACCACGATATCCACAATTACAATGCGAACATGACAATATGAAAGCGCCGCGTGACAGTGCAGCCAGATTACACGTCATATGCACAGCTCAGTTATTGCGAAGTGAATAAGATGAGTAGTCCCGGGTTTTTGTTGGCGCGTGCGCGGTGAAATACAGACTTGCATCCATACCTATACAAAATCAAAGAGGCATTGGAGGCAGAATCCAACAAGCTTAGCCGAGCTTAACCATCGGTTCAGCTTCTTGGATATATATATATATATATATATATATATATATATATATATATATATATATATATATATATATATATATTATAGTTAGAGATTTGGGGTGTTATGCAGGATGACCCGAATTTGGCGACACTCGCGAGTCTTTCCGAGCTCTGGCGACAGCCCCTTTTGAACGAGCTAACAGTACGAAAAGGTCAAATCCATCACTCAGCGCGCGCTGCGTTCCATTGGTTATGATGGAACGCGGCGCCACGTCAAGGGTGGCCGACAAAGTTGGGTGGTGTCTTCAAAGTAGAGGTACCTTCTTTCATTTGTTTGTCCTTCTACAGAGTGCAGAAGTGCACCTATGCAAGAAAAGTGTCAGAAGCATTTACTAACGATATTTTTAGAGGTATGGGATGTTTAAATTCCATTTCAAGTGTTTAATGTCTGCACTATATATATGTATCCTTTAGAATAATCAGCACCGTGGCCTCTGAGATTGGCTCCAGCCGAGCGCCTTACAACACCGCGGCAGGAGCTGATCGCCGAGGCCACGCTTGTAATCATCATGATCGGTCTGTACCTTCTAGCGCGTTGCTCGGTCGGCGCGCGCCCTCTTCGTCCTCTTATTCATCGTATGCTCGCTCACCGAGCCGGTGCGCCCGGCTGATTAGCTAATTGGCTGGGCGGTATACCTGGCTAATTAAGTCAGGGCATGCTATGACGAAGCTAATTAACCAGGTCATGCTAAGACCGAGCTAATTAAGCCACGTCTTACTAAGACCATGCTAATGAGGCGTTATGCCATGACCTTGTTGATTAACATGGTGCTAATTAGGGTGTCCTATTTAAAATTAACTAATTAGGGTCTTATTCACCAAGGGAATGCTCATTAGGAGCGCGCTAATTAGGATTGTGCTAATTAGCTCTGCAATAATTCATAGTCTGCTAATTACACTTGAGTAAATAATGCCCCGGTAATTATTACAAATGAAGACATACCTATTATACATCATGTTAGGATTTAGCTAAATAATACCATCACAATTGAGACCGAATTGACGTGTTCTTTACTCCGAAGCAGACCGATCAGACTGAGTAGACGAGCCGCCTAAAAAGCTGGAAGAACCTAGGTGATCACAGGCTCCTCCGATGGCTCTAGCCTTGCACAAGTAGTGCAAGCTCACCAAATTATTTTATATGCATAGAAGCTGCTTCTCAGCGTCCACCGCATCAAACGCTTGACAGGCACACTGGCACTGTGACAGTCTCGAGGTGAACTGGGGCCTTTTCAGAATCAACGAGCTTGTACCTGAGTTCCCGCGTCAATCAGTTTGATTGACAGACGCCCGCGGGGAAGACTGGGTGCGCCCTCCGCGTTTGCTCTTGCCGAGGGGCAGTTTTCACGCCGCAACGCCAGCGAGCGGCACGATTCATCTATGAGCTTAATCGCACAGACTATGCACACACGCACAAAGAACTAAAGGTTATATAATCACGTGGCTACGATGTCTCGATTTCAATTTCACCGCGCTCACGACGCACCATTCGCATCTATTTGCGGCGAGAAATGTTACTATTAACTTGTTTGTGAAGACATTTTTTCTACCGTTTCGTTACTGCAGAAAAAGCTTCAGACGTGTAATGTAAGTAGTAGTAACCTGTGCATTTATTTATCTGTTATATTCGGGAGAAGCGAAGCGAGCTGCACGAAAGTGCTGCGTGTGCGCCCTTGTTGCCTTCGAAAGTGGAAATTTCCATGCTGCAGGTGGAGAGAGAGAGAGAGAAAAAAAAAACTTTTATTTGTGCAGGCCTCAAGGATCATCCTCGTTGGGTGGAACCCTTAGTTCAGGGCCCCATTGGCTCGCGCCACACCACGTGCCCGCTGGATCAGCCGACGCTGTTCCTGCGGCTCTGAGCTGGTCAGAGCAGTCTCCCAGGAGGATTGTGAGGGTGAAGGAATAGGGCGGCAGCCGGGTGGAACGAAAGGACTTGCCCGAAAGAGGACAAACGCCCACGTCCTTATAAAACAGCGCACACACAAATACAAAAGAAGAAGGAAGAACCCACGACACCAGCGCTGTGTCGTTGGTTCTTTCTTCTTCTTTTGTATTTATGTGTGTGCGCTGTTTTATAATGAAGTTCGACCAACTCGCCCAAATAGCTACCTTGCGCATACGCCCACGAACACGCCTGTGGGAAGTGCGATGCTCAGTTGGCAAAAAGACAGCGCGACAATCACGCTAACGTCGCTGCACTGTTGGAACGTTGACTGAGTGGCGGCGCTGATGCGTTCGCACGCGGTGTTGATGGCAGAGTATTGGTGGCAGAAAACTAGAGAGGAAGTAAAAAAAGAAATGATATTAGTTTCTCTATGGTAAGATTGATTTGATCGTAGTAGACAAGGCATTACGCCAACCAAAAAAAAAGGGATGGGGGGGAGGTGAAGAAAGAAATGTTTTTTTTTGTCGAGCCTGGTGGCACACATGTCGCCGCCCCGTTATAAAGGGGACGCTTATAGCATCCATCCATCCATTCACTAATGACTCAGTATGCCATCCGCTGCGGTGGCGCAGTGGTTCTGGTGCTCGGCTGCTAACCCGAAGTCGCCGGTTCGATCCCGGCCGTGGCGGTCGCATTTCGATGGAGGTGAAATCCTAGATGCCCGTGTACTGCGCAATTTCAGTGAACGTTAAAGAACCACAGGTGGTCTATATTTCCAGAATACTCCACTACGGTGTGCCTCATAATCATATGGTTGTGGCGCGTAAGAACCCAGAAATTATTATTAATCACTGAGTATGTTGATATTACATGTTGCGTTCTCGTTCTTTCGTTTGTTGCATTATTATTATTATCGACGGAGACATCGCCAATCAAAGATAAGTTGCAAGTGTGTTACAACCTTTGGCATCTATGGTAAAGTGCATACAAAGCCCAGTAGTGCGACCTATACAAACTCAAATCGACTGACGCAAAATTTAACGAGTTTCGTATAATCAGAGGAAGAATAAGCATTTTTATGTCATCATGAGCAGTGCTACGATCAGTATTGTTGAAGTAGTGCAATGTCCAATTTTCATTTTGCAGCTGTATCTTTTGAGCTTATTGACCTGTCCTGCGTACTGGGTATGTCCCATGTTTTAAGGCGTAAGCGAGTAAAGAAGCGTCAGTGCAACAAACGGCATGGACCCAGCCATGGAAACTACGGTAAGATTTCAGTTGCGTATAAATCGGCTTATGAGATGAGCGAATTTACGAAATGGCTTGCGATTTAGCATTCCATCCTAATGTATCCAATGCGAAAAAGAAAGCACAGGTACATTGCTCCATGGGTTAATGAAACCCCCTGCCAAACGCAGAAAATGCAGCCGTAATACTGCTCTTATATCAGTCAGTAGCAGCACCAATTCCAGCTTACGATCTATAAACAAAGCACCAAGCGTACGTTGTAGCATATAAACTCTGTTTATATATGATTTGAAATTCGCTTCATTCGAGCAAAAAGGTTATACCAATCTCAGATGCCGTTGCGACTTCTTGTGGCACAGGTTCGGCGCAAACATGCTTTTTTTTTCGCTATGGCTGTTGTAAAATGGGCTATTATTTTAAAAGAGCAATGCCAGATTAAAGTAGTAGTCCAAACTTCGTGGCAGCTAGAAGTTCAGAATTTTCCTAATAACTTCCACAAACAATTAGCGCAGGCACTGAGCCCTTTCCAATATAAATGTTTTATTTCAATAAGTAAAATCCCTCAAAGTAACAGGCAGTAACAAAGACAGCTCCTTTCAAGTCATGTGACGAGCTCATTTATACGGATCCTCTTTTCGAGTCTTTATTTATCCTTTTAAAATAAGGCACGTGTACAAAAAGAAAACAGCAACGAAAGGCGAGACGACCCCATGTTCGCATTGTTCTCTGCGCTTCGTTTAGCAAAAGGAAAATGAACCACAAGTTGTAATGTTGATCGGCGTTCTTCGCAAGAGGGGCGTGGTTTTTTTCCTTCTCTCGCTTTACCTTTGCAAATGGTGCAACGTGGCGATGTTAATTTTGAGCATTTTTGGCTCCGCGTGTCAGGTTTTACGAACCTCGCTGGTTGTCCTGCTTAACAGCTTCACTCCCTACGCCCCTGCAACAACATTAACAGGGCAATAACAACAGTCAAAGTTTGCTGCACTTCTCTGAATCGAAGTTGGACAAGGGAATGCATAGTAGTGATCGGGGCGAAGAGGTGAAAACACGATATGGAATAAAAGCCGTGTAACTAGGTGTAGGGTGCTGCAGGCTGGCTGACGGACGTTTCTGGGTAGTTACGCCTTTGTTAAAGTCGGTCTTGTCCTTGTTAGCGTGCTAGTTTTTGGAGGATTTGTAGGTGACGTCACCAACTGCACTGGCGAATATCTGCGACGGGAAAAATTCGATAGAAATTGAGTGTTGTAATTTTGCGCTTTTAGTCATACAATGGTGGGGTAGCATACAGGGTATCGCTTTCGCGACGCCTCGACGCCCGGTCTGCCGTAGTCCATTTTGACTGTTCTGAGATTACGACAAAGACCATTATGCCAATGTAGTCGAGGTTAGTCCGCCAATCGGTAGGGTGGTTACGGTGCTCGGCTGCTGACCCGAAAGTCACGGGTTCGATCCCGGCCATGGCGGTCGCATTTCGATGGAGACGTAATGCTCTTAGAGGCCCCAGTACTGTGTGATGTAAATGCACGTTAAAGGACACGAGGTGGTGCTCCACCACGGGTGCCTCATGAATCATGTCGTGGTCATGGCACGGAAAATCCTAGGTATTATTATTTCTCGAGGTTAACGTTCCCTTCAAAGGACTAAAGACAAACGGCAATTTAGGTTACAATTAAAGATGAATGCCTGACAACGTACCCAAAATTGTCAACACTATTTCACAACAGAATTTAGTAACGAGAAATTAGTTAACGGAGATCATCGGGGCTCATGCTGACTCTTTCGTATCCGATCCGCCAACAATTCACGCGAAGGTTTTGTTGGCGGATGTCTATGCAGTGGTGCTGGCGTCCGAGCAGTTACTCTGTACGGATGCTGGCGTCATGCGAGCAGTATCAATGTAACATAATATTTTCTGTTTTACAAAGTGACATGAAACATTTTTGAAGGTGTTGCGTTCATTTTTTTTCTTCTGACGTGCATAAACATCTGGCTATTTGCTCGCTCTGCGCATGTGTGATCGTTGTCTGTGCAGGTGACAGGCGACGACCAGTTGTAGTCAGGGCTGGGCAAAGATACTTTGAAATTGTATCGCGATACGATACAAGATACTCAGACAAGAAGTATTCGAGATACAAATACAAGATACTGCCGCAATAATAGTATCTGATACGATACTTACCAATTGTATCTTAAGATACTTCGGTACATTCGCAAATTTGTTATTATATATTATAGCATCAAATGCAAATGCACAAAAATGACTTCATGAAAATTTCTCATGTCCGGCCAATTTTGCTTCATTTGAATGAAATATCTGTTAGTATAGTAAAAGTTCTGTCCTTCCTACTAGAAGTACATTAGTACAATTCCGAAACAACTTACTGAGGTTTGGTTAAATTGCTTAACAGGACATCTCTTTATACACTTCGCTGATATTGGTCCTTGCTTGTCTCTTTGTAATTGGTGGGAGTCGCTGCTCAGATTGCCGACCAGATAGAGGGTTGCCATATAACCACAGAAACTTCAATAAGAAGCCTTCAGACGATGGTGCAAATACCGGCGTGAAGATTTACCTTGTCCGTAAACCACGGCTACGCAATGCCGAATCACCAGACAGGTGTACAGCAGCAACAAAGCTTGGAGCGATATTTTTTGCGACGCATAGTGTATACGCACGTAGGGAACATAAAAATGCAATGGCTGTTCATATTCTGCTTATGTGCTGGTGTAAAGCGTTCGTTTTCGATATACTCGCTAACGTGCACTCTTTGAAGAATTTTCCTTCAACGGAAGAACATGTACAACCCGGAAGCGTCTCAGACGTATTGTATTGTCACGTTGTATAGCCTGGATTAAGAAGGCAGCAGTCAAATCACAGAAACGAAACTCTTTACTGAGCTAACTTGTGCCAAGAAAACTAAATAACAAACTGCAATTAATGTACGCTGTACAGTGGTAGTGGCAATCAGAGCCGTCGGTCGTCGGTAATATGATCGTCGGCGGAACGCGTCGTCGAACGATCAAGCATGAAGTGTCGTCAACTTACTAGTTAATGTAAGACAATAGAAAATTCAGTGCCTATGTAAACTCGCCTGAAACGACTCGTTCGGACGCTCATTAGAAAAATTTGGTATAAATGTTTCTGGAATCCCTCATCTAACATCTTTGAGATGGCTTCAAATAAGTTGTGTTATTATAATGCGAAATCAATTTCACTATTTTATTAAAAGTTAAGCAGAATGTTTGGTACTCTATATTCTAGGCAGGCCCATATATTCATAGATTTTTTTTGTAAAAATTACCTTGGCAGACCAACAAACTCAACTTAAGTGTAAATGTGTAAACAGTAGCAGAGATAATGCAGACATTTAAAAGTAACAATAAAGCAGAGTGCTTATTTTGGCAGCACGTTACAAAAGGTATATTGCAAAGACCGCACCGAGAAAAATAACAATAAAAGACTTGGCTAATGAATGGAATGCAAAATAAGGACAGCTAAGGAAGCATTCGTGCTGACAATCAAATTGTTTTAAAAAACTCTTTGAATACAGGTAGCAGGTAGAAAAAAAGATATGGTACACCGACATATCATTTGTTAGGTAAAGACTTGTTCTATTTTTCTAGCGTCGGTATCTGTGGTGCCATAGTTCTTAGAATCGTATTTGCATATACGTCAATGTCCTCGCATGTAAGGCAAACCTACATCCACAAGGTCCTTCATATCGCTGGTGTGTGAAAGCCATGAGAAGCAAAGCAACATCATTCTCGCATGCTTCAGATTTCGTAACGGAGAACTACGCAAGCGAATCTTCAATAACTACACAAAAGCGGCATAATAATTTTCTGCACTCATTGAAGTACGCGGCGCACGACCGTGGCTAAGAGCAGGTGTCATGGAACTGACACAGATAAAAAGAAAAAAAAAATTAAAACAAAAACTACGTGGGCTGGGCGTAGACGTTCGCGAGCTTGCTTCTGTCGAGACTGCGCGAGAGCTGCCACGTGACTCTGGTCCACCAATAGCGGCGCGCAAACCTCATCGTCTGCTCTCATTAGAGGACTCTGGCGGAAAGATAAATTATGTCGCTGCCTTTAGTTGTATTTAGGTGGCTTAGTGGCGCCAGTACCAGCTTGAGAAGCGGAGTTCAGAGAGCGATAATTGTTTCGCACGGTGGTTTTGCGATAGCGGTATCTTGTATCTTAAGATACACGATACATTATTGACTGTATCGGAAATACAGATACAGATACTCGTCTTGCGAGACGTATCGCGATACAAATACAAGATGCCCGAAGAGTATCTAAGATAGTATCTAAGATACATGTATCTTCGATACTGCCCAGCACTTTGTAGTTAACTGAAGTACATCGTGTCACGGCTTTTTTCTATAAGATCGTCGCGCGTAACACTACAGGCAGCAGACGACAGATGCTCGAATTCTACAACCGAGCGATCGCACATGACCATGCGACACGTTGCGCGGATCAACGTTTTTAAATAAATATGTTGGCAAAACAGGCAATTTTGCACCAACGTTTATAAATAAACGTTGCCCGAGCGGTCTGTTTTGCCGCTCGTCGGGTCGCTCCTTACTGTCCAGTGGCGTAGCCGGGGGGGGGGGGGGGGGCACACCGGGCCCGTGCACCCTCAATTTTTTTTTTTGCCATAGCATATAGAGCCCAAAATGACATGTGCCACATGTGCCTGCCCACATGTGCCTGCCCGTCCCTCACTTCAGATCAAGGTGCCCCCCCCCCTCCCCGAAAAAATTTTCTGCCTACGCTCCTGTTAGTGTCACGCACATTTGGGGTTTCTATTTTAAGGACCAATCACTTCGACACCCCGCATACTCTTCCGACCGTGTCCCCCGTTCTTCACACACTTCATGTCGCCCAGGCCCTTAGCCAGTGGGCGAGCCTAGGCCACCCCCCCCCCCCCCGAAGTTTTGGTGAAGTAGGTGTTTTTACCAAAAATAAATAATGAAGATAGGTGTTTTTCTCAAATTGCCATGGTTGCAGCAAGTGCCCCCCTCCCCCGAAAAAAATTCCTGGCTACAGGCCTGATGTCACCATATTCAGAACTTCAAAAAGCTTTCGGTATCATCAATATGAGGACGCTATTCACGTATTATTTCACCTACCGCTGCCCCTGCCCTGTGGGCGGCTATTGCTTTTTCAATATCCGCATTTTCAAAAACAGACGAGTGTGCTGTTTACGAATGGCCTTTGCTACCGCTGTTCATCCGGGGTCTCCCAGCTCCGATCCTTTTTTTAACAACCTCTGTATTTCTCCGATCCCCTTTCCCCTCTTTTCTAAAATTGGTCATTCTCACCGTGACGCCAACATGCATGAATGGAAGGCTTGTTTTGTTTTGAGTGTCTTCCTTCGCAGATAACCGCCACCACCCACAACGACGCCACGTGACGTCACTCTGCTAAACCTTCAATAATATGCGCATGAGGAGAAGGACAGCTTTGGCAGAAACACGTGCACCTTCCAAAATGATGGTTATTCTGAATGAGCCCCTGCCTGCAGAATTGCATCCGATTAGTTGGGACAAAGTTCCCTTAAAGGGAAGCTGAAGCACTTTCATAAAATGACTTTAGAGTGGGTGATCACAGTTTGACCCGTGCTGAATTCGAAAACCGGTGGGATAATTCTCAAAAGTGAACGCAAATAGCAAAGTTTGGCAAAACACAGCGGCTGCGGCCGCAGAGCTTCTTGAGATGCTGAGCAATGATGGTGACGTCACCTGTATGTTGCGGTATCTGCAGCAGCAGCACTGTTAGAGCGTGGCATCCGCGATTAGATCCGGCCGCAGAACGCAGACGGTGCTTGTCACGGAGGCCACATTTGAACATACGAAACGCTTGTTCACATTTCGCTCGGCTGTTCGTCGTTATGGCAGATATTGTAACCCAGCTACAGGAATTTCAGCGTCTCGTACTTACTTGAGCCTCGGGTACATAAATAGCACTCTCACAGTTCGTATCGGTGAGCGGTGGGAACCTTCCGTCGGAGTACAGCGCGGCTCCGCCGAAGGTAGCGAAGATGACATAGTTTGTTGCCACGCCCACACTTTCGGCGCGCTCGCGTGGGCGCAGCAAAAGAATCTTTTCTCTCGCGTATTTTAATGCTCCGGCTGGAACAACCGCGGGAAAGAACTGCGACATTGCCGACAATACTGTCGGTCCTTCTTAGCCATGAAGTTTTACCGAATTCTCAAACCACTTCAGCTTGCCTTTAGCATCAGAGCTACTGGAAAGTGCAACTTCAAAACGGGACAAGTTAGCGCACGTCCTATGTTCAACGTCTCTTCTTCTCACGGCTGCTGTTTGCAATGCAGAAAAACGTCAGCACTGCACCACTGCTGTCTACGCGTTCCTGACGCGCGACATATGAATTGCCACCCGAAATTGCCATAATCACATAAGGACAGCTACTAAGAAAATTAGCGATTGTTCACTCTACTGGTCAGCAGGCGCCATGCTGTAATACGCTTGTATAACATTACCTATGAGTAATTTTGACAACTTGGAGACACGCTTCTAACCGCCGTATTCACGAACCGACCTTAACTTATCGCGGTAAGGCTACTTACGAAAGGAAGAGAAAAGTATAAGAAAAGGATAAGGTGAGTTTCAAAAACCTGCCTTATCTTGCCATAAGTGCGCCTTATGAAAGGCGTCCTTAACTCGTCAAGTATGTGCCCTGGGAGCCAGGGTAGGTAAAGTTTTGTTACAAAATGATTACTTCGAGCAACAATAAATTAGTTTCATTGCAAGAAACCAATAATGGTATGCACAAAAGCACCCATGCGTAAACACCAAAAATGTTTGCTAAGGCACCGCCCGCTTTTGGTGAAATCCGCATTCTTTGTCTGGCCACATTTGTTGAACCCCCGTCGACACAGTCGGGCCGCGAGAGCACGATTGCTATTTCGACGTCTTCTCATGTACGTTTTTGCTTTGTTCGTTGACGGTATTTTCGTGCTCGCTTCAGCGTTTATCGTTATCTCTCACTTTTGTTTACTTCACTTGATTTATGCAATTGGTTGAGCGGTTTAGAGTCTTTTGCCTTCTTAAGGTGGTAGGCCACCTTAAAAAATCGAATTTTTTTCACGAGGTCGATTTTTAGTTTTTTGTTTTTTATGAACGCCCAAACATTCAAAAATATGTTGCAACAAAAAGTATCCTCCTATCGTCATTAGTTTGCAAGTTACACCAAGTTTTACATAGCCCATGCTTGTATAGCGAAACCGAAATCACATTGTGTTTTTTTTCGAAAGCAAGTGTTGTTTCGTGTATATTAATGATATTCAAATACTTTATAATTTTTAATGTGACTGTTACATATGAGGATGTCAATAAATATAACTTTGTGTTTCTAATTGTTATTAAATCTCTAAAAACGGCCACAGGGGGACGCACACCTCTTGCAAGCTCAGAAATCTTTCTTTGCGTTTGTCTCAAAATGAGAATTTGCTCCAAGTCATGTGACGCCAACATTCATAACTTTTTTTTAAGTGTGTACTTCGAACTGAAATTTTGTATAATAGTTTACAACGTATATATCTGTGCAATGAACTAGAATAAATGAAATTGATCGAATATGTTTAAATTCACAGCCAATTTTGCAAAAATGTTCTGTCTAAACTGGCTCTTTTTTCCCATCTTTTTTGTTTTTTTAACATTACTTCCTTGATATTTGCTGCATAATATTTATCCTAGTTCATTGCATAGCTCTAACATTTAGTTACACAAATACCAAAGCTTCAGTGAATTAAGCCACCCATTAGTCACTTATCACTGCTGGCGTGACTACCACTCTTAAGGCAATTTTTGACAAAGATCACCTCCCAAAAAATAAATAATCAATATTTTGCATCATAAATGGCTGGGTAAGTTAAATAAGACATGCTTGTTTTGAAGAAAAAGTTATTTCAACGCTGGCTGCTTCTGAAAAAAAAAATTTTTTTTTGAGTGGCCTACCACCTTAAATTGCGTTCATTATGAAACGACGCACCAGGCGAACTTCAACGACGAAGAGTGCGGCATCGCGGCCATGTGGCGGCGTCTTGGCGGATCTCGTCAACAAGTACCGTGAGGTACTGCGTTGTTGACTTTCTTTCGGGCCATGAACGTGAACGAACTTCGTAAACAGTGTACTCTGTGCGTGTGTGTGTGTTATCTTGTGAGTTTCTTGAATACAATGTTTACCACCACCACCACCACCATCGGTATTTTCCTGCAGAGGCAGCACTGCGAGCAACTTCTTCACGGCACTTTTTTCTAAAGCGGAAGCGACACAGAAATTCGTGCCCATCGTAGGTCTCCATCGGGTTCCACTGAGGATTCGCCGCGGCGGGTACGCGTATGCATGCGCTGTGCCGTTCAATATTTTTTATTACGGTCCACATATAATCAACGAACTGCGCATAGTTGTCCCCTGCCATGTTGTGTGTCTACAAGGAAGCCTTAAGGTAGGTCATAGGCTACCTTAACCGAGCCTTACTTATGACGGCGATAAGTACGAGAAAAGTTCTGCGATAAGTACAAGGTTCGTTCTTGAAACGCGTTAAGGGCGGACTTATGGTTAAGGGCGACTTAAGTCATAAGGATAAGGTTAAGTTAGGTTCGTGAATACGGGGGTAAGTAGCATTCCAGTTTTATAACACCTGAACTTCTTTTTCATTTTTCTTCTTAAGAACGGGAAATTTTCTGGCTGAAATCAGGAGTTACTGTGCTTCACCCGAAAACAAGGCAGCCACAATATGCACAGACGCTATGTGGGTGCCCGCTGTTGTTCAAGGTGTCCGATGCCTCTTAACTACGCACGCGGAATATTGAGGAACCGGTCTGCAGGTTCACTACGTGTTCGCAGGCATCTCGGCGACGCTCGGTGTCCGCCACCGATGACCGTGTGTCATTGTTTGCGCACCCCTGGTGGAGCCACAAGCTTCCCTGGCTCTTGGTGGCCGTGGGGGCTCTGCTCGTGCTCCTCGCGATCACAGCCTACAGCCTGATACCGAGGCGGCCCCCGCGATACGTCGCCGTGCCCGGCGATGACTGGCGGGGCACATCGGTGCCTGACCTCCATTGACACCCGGTGCTCTGCCCTACGCTGGAACAGCGGAGCGTTTGGGGCTCGAGGCGACTGCTACAGCGATGTTTATACGGAGCTCCAAGGCATAACGTCGGCTGGGGCACGACGTCATTTCACTGTGTCCGGCTCTACCTTGTCGCGTTACTGATTACGAGGACTTGCGGTAAAAAAATAAATACCGCTGTGAAATTTTATCGGTGACGCAGCGTGTGCGGCCCATCGAGTTGTCATTCTTTGCTGAAGTAGCCAAGGCACACCCATTTAGTGTATGCAAGGATGCGCGTGCGTAAACGTAGTGTGCGTTTGTACAAGGAATATACACGTACCGCACAAGAGCGGCGCGCCCAGCTTGCACGTAGCCCTTAGGGGCTACGTGCAACACACATCCGCTGGAACTGTACAATGTGGTCGAGTCAGTACGGGGTCATTCTGCACGTCAGCCGAGTGCAAAAGAAGGGATAAATGTTATGCACAACAAGCGAAACTCGAATAATTTAACAGGTGACTTAATACAGCCAGCAACACGCGCGCCGCACATCAGGGGCCCATGCGGGGGCTTCTTAATAGGACGCCACCTGCCTCAGCGGCGAACAGGCTACCGATAGCTGACATACGACTTTCAGTAAGTCTGTCGAATCTATCTATCTATCTATCTATCTATCTATCTATCTATCTATCTATCTATCTATCTATCTATCTATCTATCTATCTATCTATCTATCTATCTATCTATCTATCTATCTATCTATCTATCTATCTATCTATCTATCTATCTATCTATCTATCTATCTATCTCCAGGCATGGTGGCGAAAGTGACTGTAGGCGAAGTAAGCAGTACAGTCGGAGACCGTCGTTGGTAACAGCAACAACGGAAGAGTCTATTTTTCGACAATTTTGACGGGTAGCCCGTTCTCCATCAGGGTTTAACTGAAAGTTCGGAGCTGCGCGCTTATCAGCTACCATGGTTGTCAATCGAAGGAAAAAAACTACAATAAATCAGTCCTGCCAAAAGCAAGCAGCAGGGATAGTGATCTTTTAAGTGGAGTGATAGGTGCCTCTAGCAAACAAAGGGTAACATAAGGATAACATAAAGAGTAAAATGAAAATGGCATGCAATATGTCACCCAGTAGAACACCAGATGTGCAAGCACAGCAAAATCCAACATTCAAAATGGTTCTCGAAGAAAATATAACTAAAGGAACTATTAAGCTTCAAGTTATCCTAAAAGCCACATGAGTGACACATACGCTACGTGTTCACATTTGACGATGTTATGTGTCGTGTGCTTTGCGTTATGTGTAATTATTAGTTTTCTGTGTCTTGCTGTGTAGGACAAGCCATACACAATATTTACCTTGGTGCGTGTACATGGTAAATCATTTTACTTACCTGAACGCGTACTTTATACATTTGTGACAGCGATTTACTTTATTCCACTGCAGTCTTCAGTGTTAAAATATCGATCGCGTATAAATTTATTTCCTTGTGTCTTCACGGAAAGAAATCTGCGTTAGTCTGAAAACACAGGCCTGTTTCCATTTCCATCAATGCTTAAAGTATCCAATTTAAACTCGAATAAGTAATAAATATCGTAAATGTTCTATCTACTCCTCACTGCAAGGTGCCAATGTGGCACGCAAAGTTCTGAAATAAATAAATTAGCGCCATTTGCTGTCATTATTTGCACGTCCTGTAATAATATTAACTGGCATCAGAAAAATACTACGTCGCCACATATTTGAGTTCTTATAGTTAATGAGCGAGTAATTCATGTGCTCGTTCTACGTTTACTTTTATTTATTTTTTTCAGTTATGCATGATTGAGAGAAAGAGGCTGATGCAGGCGTATTTCTTGCAGTCATTGGCTCTATTTTACAAAATGCAATTTTAAGTATTTGCCACTCTAAAAAATGTACTGACTTTCGAGCTTTTCATAACTTCAGGTTTTTCGGGTACATGATGAGTGTGGCGCGCACAGATCTTCAGCAATGATTGATCGAGGCATAAAAGCATTTATGAGCGACTTCGAAACGAATTTATAATCGCATCTCGGATTTCCTATATTGATACTACTGGTATTTTAAGTATTACACGGACACTTGGTCAGTGCATTACATCAATTATTCTTGCCGTTATTGGCCTTGTAGCATTTTTATCAGGGTGTTACCACTGGACAATGAACACCAACGCAATTATTGTAACGAGGGCGACACATGGATGAGGTCGTGTACCGAAACATTAAGAGTGGAAGACAGAGCCCTCATTTTTCTAACGGTGCGTAGACAAAATACGTCCAGGTGTATGCAGTCTGTCCACCCAGTGCTTTTCAGGAAATCACATGTTCCGGCACAGCTTGAGGCAGTACGTGAAGACTCCTCGGTCTTGGTTTTGTCTCTGGCAGGCTGCGGCACGATGAATGAGAGAATATAGGAGGCATTCATTAGTGGTACGAGAACAGGTTTCACGCACAAGTGGCTAATGAATACGAATCACTGGGGCGAGTCAATAATCTGCGCCAGCGATTTCTTCAGACCTGTAAAAAAACAGAGGTATCACTGCAACGCTAGCTTCCTCATGCTACACACATCTGCCATCGCTCCCTCTATATTGCAACATTTGTTGCATTTTTTTAATTCTTGATGACCATAACCAGCAGAGGAATGAGTAACTAGAATGTGACGTGTAAGTCGCACTTTAAGAACCTTCACTTAGAATCTACGGAAGGAAAATCACTGGAGTATGGTTCTTCTTATTTATAATTTCTTGTATTGACGCTCAAATCTCTTCAAGCACCCTGTACAAAAAAGATGGCGCGGTGAAGTTTTCAGTTCCCAGGCAGCTTTTCCGACTCGGGCGGGAATTTCATCCTTGGTGGGGAATTACATAATGACGAGACAGCGAGCATGCATCACTTACATGAATAAACATGAATGAAGACAAAACTCTATGCAGATTCTTTTTTTTTTTTGCAAGTTGTCTATAATCAGTTGCAACTAGGACTCCGTGTTTTCGGTGTTTATATTTCTTGAAAATCGGCGGGTGTTTATCGGAGTCTATATTTTTGGCAGAAATTCGGCGTTTATCGGAGTTTAATTCTCGTAAATCCGCAATTCTCCGAAATTCCGAGGTTTGCATTATTCTCAAAACAACCAAAATTTTAGATCAAGTCATATATCAATACTAAAACATCAAAACACACGAACCACATTTTATTTTTTTCTACAAGATTTGAATGCACAAAAACATATATGCAAAAGCGAAATACTTGAACACAACACACCTGTATTCGTGCGTATACAACAACCTTAGCTTAAAGCTTATTGTAAAACACGCAAGCATACTTTGGGAGGTTGCAGTCAGTGATCGAAGCTGACAACTCTCAGCTTTGAAAATGCCCTTTCAACGTTAGCGCTAGAAACAGAAAGCGCCAGAAGACGCAGAAGGCAGCGCGAAAGCACTCGCTACTGGACATTGTGAAGTCTCCAAAACGAGAGAGGTTCAACAATGTTACGTATTTCATAGCACTCATAGTTCGCAAAATGACTCAGGAGCTGGCTCATGTCGCCAGTTTCAAGAAGCACTAATTGAAAAATAGGCACGTAGGTTTGGAACGCGCACGGAGCTCATGCTTAACATTTGGATTCACAGTTTGAACACAGAACCAACACGATTATTGGGTGTGCTGGAGTTGATCGCACAGGTTCCTCTTAGATGTCTGCCTCCACTTTTCGGCGACAGCAGCGTAGTATCCGTGAATGTCTGCGACATTCGTTAAGCGGTCATTCTCGTCAAGGAGGTCCAACAGAGTTGTGACATCTGATACGAAGACCTCGGTTGGATCACGCCAATGATTGAGGAGTGCGTACAAACGAATCCCCAGTACGAGATAAACTTGGTGTACCAGGGTACTCTCTGCCTCAAGTTCCTAAATGATTGAGAGCATGGCACGCGAATTGGTCTTCAGAAACCTCATCTTAAAGAGCAAGTCGTGCACAGCTTCAGGCGATGAAATAAGACTTGAGCTTCTCACACTTCGTTCCCTTGGCTTCGTCTCTTCTCAAGAAAGACGAAATGGCGCGCACGGTTTCCAGGGCGAATCTATAACCCTGGTACTTAAGAAGCTCCTCACCGAGTGTTTTTCGCAGACACCAGTCGCAGCATTCGCACTTGTTCTTCAACCAGGGAACCTCAGCCTCGCACGTCATCTGGTTCTCTGGGCCACACAGTGAGCTTCCGCACCTACCTTCGGTGCACGTTTCGTACTGCTCTGAAAAAGAAAAGCGTGCGAAGCCGACACGTTACCCTTCGTTCCACATGCTAGCGTTTTCCTTCGCACATAACTCCACAAATGAGGATCATGATCTTTGCTGGCATCGGCTTTCAAACTGAAACGGGTTGGCGGCGAGTAGTGACCTAGCTTTTATCCTTGTTCTACAACCAGGCGTTTTTTCGTCTACTTCACTCCAGCATACCGTTGACTTTTTAGTTATTCATTGGTGTTTCCTTTTTTCGTACAGCGACTCTATTTGTATGGTATACTCTTATCTGCGTGTGTTGCGATTCCGGTTGTATCAGTAGCTCACCTGCATTTTCCTATCAATATTCTCAAAGTATCATATCAACTGCTGACCAGTTAATACTTCGATTCACATTTAAAACCGGAGGCTCTGAAAAATGCACACCTTTTGCGGGTCTTATTGGTTGAGTAACCTGCCATTCCACCAAAACGTGTTGAGTTGATTGCGGACTTTTCTTGCACCACACACATACATCATACTGATGGGCGCGTTCACTCCAGCATGTTTTTGTCCTTAAAGGAGTGGCGACACAAAAATGCATGTTTTTGTCCTTAAAGGAGTGGTGACACACGTACTAATGTGTGCATATAGGTGCTATCTGTACAATACCAGCCACAAGTACAGCCTAAAATGTATTTTAACTGAGCTTTGAAATTAGTGAAAGTGCCGAATCTGAAATAGAAGCAGAAAGCGATGATGTCATCGAGCGGGGCCTTTTTGTAAACAACGTACGTCACGAGTTCTGGCCGGGTTACCGGAGGCATGTACGAGACGGACAACGCTGGTGGCGGCACCTGATGATGCAAAGCATAACCAGAGACCTACAAAATAACATTGCAGCAAATTACCCGCTTACTGACTCTGTGTAAAGCATAAGCAGTGAGATAAGTAGCAACTCACAGTATTCTCATTGATTTTTTTAACGACAAGAACAGCAACGCTACGGATAAAACAGAAAAAAAAGTTATCGTAGTTGGACAAAACGCCATAAGATGTCGCTACCGGCTCCGCGGCTGCTGCTACTCAACAGCCGTCAACAGCTCCGGTAACCAGGTATCCGCAAACGCTAGGAAGTCTACAGACAAACTAAAGCTCTCTCCTGCCGGGATCGTAGTGCTTAGTGGACGGATAACTGCTTCGGCATTTCGACGTGCGTACGTGGGACTGGTATGCCTTGAGAACGCTGCGTTGCCCAATCTAAATACGAGTCAGTAAAGCGTACATCAGGTCATTTGCATGTTACGCATAAACACTGTTACAGAGCACCAATGTTGTGATTTCACTGCTTCCTTAGTCACTTTTCAACCTGCTACTTTACAAACGATCGAAGCGATACTGCGTCAGCCCGTCTAGTGCTGCGGCTGCTCCAAGCCTCACGGAAAACGTCGCCTCAGTTGGACAACAACGACAAGGAGTAAATCGCAGCCACTGGCGAGATTCACGAAGTGAATCGAGCATTTTTGACTAATTTTTACACTCCTCCAAGCTCCTTCGTCCATCGCCGCACTAGATCAGCAACGTTTTTTGACGATCGAGGAAACAAACACTCGCAACGCTCAACTCAGCAGACGAAACAGCAACGTTGACAACATGGCAGAAGCTGGCCAGTGACGTCACTGGATCGGGTGTAGGAAAAAACGTCCCCGGAATATACGTCCCCGGAAGATACGTCCCTTGAATAAACGTCCCCGGAAGAAACGTCCCCGCTGGCATGGCTCTCTGGGAAAAAAAGTGCCCAAGAGAAAAATTAACCGAAAAACGAATCATGTGCGAACTCGCTTGACAAAACACTGCATTCTGTATTCGACACTTCGCAAATTTTCGGCCACATTGTGTTCAAAAAAGAATGAAGGTAAAGTCGAATCGTACGTCCAATAACCCTCAGGAAATCTTCAATTTTCGTCGTCCCGGCAATCGGGTTTCCAGCCTGGTTTTCAGCTGGAAATGGCTCTTCAGGCTGGAAATTTTCCATTCCCAGCTGGAAATTGTATTTCCAGCTGGTAATGAAAACCATTCCAGGCTGGAAATTGTATTTCCAGCATGGATATGGAAACAATACCCGACTGGAAAGCAATTTCCAGCTTGAAGTTTCCAGTTCCAGTTGGGCAGTTATATTTCCAGCTGGAAATTTTTCCATCTTCAGTTGGGAAATAATTTGCTCGCATGAAATTTTCCTGTTTGAGCGAGGAAGTGGTATAGTTGACAAAACGAATTCCAGCTGCCCAAAGATTGATCTGCATACAAGCGATAGCAGATTAAGTGTATAGTGCAGACCGTGCATTTAGACAGGACTTAGAACAGTGGTTCTCAAATGGGGGTCCGCGAGGTCATTTTTCGGGGTCTGCAAAAGCCAAGCTTGCAAAAAAAAAAAGAAAAAAGTTCTTTGAATCCCACAACTTGCTCTCTCCGACGCCGCGGCCATGAAAAACGCCGCATCGGCCGCACTGCCGCCATGCTGCCGCGATGTTTGTTGGCATCTCAGTAGCTCTATTCTCGTATCATTTCTTGGTGACTTATGACGTTAATGCTAAATAATAACCTACACTGTATTGTAAATACGGCATACAAAAATTGTATTCCTTTTTTTTAAGGTTAATACCATTAAAGACAGCGGTCCAATAGACCGCATAAATTATTGTCGCCGCAGTCAGCCACAGTTTCGAACAGCACATGGCGGCCAGTCGTGGTGACATCGGTGACATCTGTACAGTGTGTGTGCTCGGTGTTCGATAGTCTAGGGTGTTTCCTTGATGAATATCTGTGTCATGACAGTTACATGGAATAGTTATTTTTGGTCAGGTTTATCTCTGGAAAGTGTTACGAGTGATGACCAGCATGTTCGAGCGGTTTTTATTGCTGTACTGCGTGCGATGTCTTGGATACACCAGCGCCGATCAAGGGACAGCGATTTTCTCAGCTCTGAGTGTTCCATTTGGAGGTAAGTTGCACTTATATATTTCAAGTATAAGTGAACGTTTGTCCCGAATGTTTGTGGGCTTCGTTATCACGGTGTCGCTTTACCTGGCTGTGTGTAATGTTTATATATGCGCGAAGTACGCTACAGGCCGGTTTGTGTAAGCAGCCTTTGTCTCCAGTAGCCCTGTGCCGTGCAATGCTTGCGCCTACTGGTGCGCATGCGTCTATGCAACAAACGCGAGTAATTACATGTGTTCGAGTGAACTCATTAGACGCCTATTCGGAGTAGTTTAAGGTCGATATAAATAATCGTTACATAGCACCGCAGTGCTCATCAGATCTTGCTCACCTTTGCTTTGCACTGCATTGACTTTGTATTGTGGTACTGCTTTTGAAAGCTGTATTGATGCTGTTCATGTGATTTGGTAAAACTATACTTTTGGTAGAATTGCGTTTTATGGATCATTGTGGATTTGATGTTCCCTCACTATGTATAAATATTTTTTTTCAGGTGGTGTACGAGGATATGAGCAAAATCATTCTTCATCTAGATCGAGATATGTTCCAATACTTGCTACAAGCGTTCAGATAACTGCTGTTTAAATAAATGCTGTTAAATTTCACCACCATGTTCTTTGACTGTGTGCAGTTCACTGGACGAACAGGTCCTGTAGGAACCATGCTAAGGCGCATGCGATAGCCGCGAGGTCAAATCTGGAAATTCTTCCATTTCCAGATGGTAATGAGGGATTCCAACTGGAAATTTTGCCATTTCCTGCTGAAAATATTTGCTGGGAATATTTCCATTCCCAGCAGGAAATATTTCCATTCCCAGCTGGGTTATGGAACCTGGAAATTTTTCCAGGCTGGAAATTTTTTTATTTCCAGCTGGGAAAATTTTCAGCCTGGAAAGATTTCCAGGTTTCATAACCCAGCTGGGAATGGGAATCATTTTCACCTGGGAACACTCTGCTGCATGGCCTTGAACGCTGATTTGCGCCTCTTTTTTCGGGGTGCACCGACTCGAGACTGGGCCATCTTCAATGTCACGGTGGCTTCTTCCGAGCGCAAGGCGTCAGAGGCCCTCCACACTGTTGGGTGGCTGTGGCCCGCGATGCTTCCCAGCCTTTTGGTTCGGGCCTCCGCATGATTGTTCGTCCTGTGTCCTCCAAGAGCAGTGGCCGAGTAGGCGTTCCACATAGCAGTAAACTTGAATTTCCGTAAACTACAATCTTAGCGCGGATATTTTTTTATGCAGTAGGAAATAAAGAACTGGCGATATGAAGGCGCAACGTTTGAGGGCCCCCGCATGGGGACGTTTTTTCCGACAACGAAAATGGGGACATTTTTTCCAGGGACATTTGTTCGAGGGTCATTTATTCCGGGGACGTATCTTCCGGGGACATTTATTCCGGCGAGGTTTTTTCCGGAACCCCACTGGATCTCGCGGTCACCTGATAGTATTTGTTTACGAGTAGGCCGACTACATCACAAGGCCACCGAGTGCTCTTCGAAATCGAAACTGCCTCCGGCCGTAACATACGAGCTTATAATTAAACATTCGACTCGCGCTGTGGCAAATGAGTTTCGTTGCCGCTCTTAACGAGCCAGTAGCCACCGAAAACAGAGGTTCACAAATTTTCTGTCACCACTCCTTTAAGCATATTCATTTCTTATCTCCTGTCACTACAAATATCCATCGTATTTTTTTATTTCTTTCGTTTGTATCCAATCGGACATCTCTGTTTCTATTTGTTCTTTATGGCAGCTGGTTGTCAATTAGCTCGCTTATCCTGTACTCGGCCGCCAACTGCTTGAAATTTTCCTTCCGCTCCGCACCAATGGCCTTTGGGCAGAGTATTTCTGTGCTGTAGCCGCCTACCTTTTTTTTCGTACTATTCTGGATGTCTGGATGTGTATTATGAGCGTCCGCTTTGTAATGTGGCTAGGCGTGGGACATACAAAGCGAATTTTACAGCGAAAGCTGTTTTGAGGTCTTAAACAACAGTCCCTTTTGCAGTTGTCCGCAGCACAGGCCTGGCGTTTTTTTTTTTATTAGAGCGAGAGCTCTACTACGCTATCTCGCCCAAGGTCATTCATCGCACTGCAAGGTCTTGAACCGCCGAAGCGCGAGCCGCGGGAGTGCAAGGGCCGCAGACGTGACGTCACGCCACGTGATTTTGTGCGGAGAGGCATCGCAGCAGCGCTCGCTGGGAGCTTCCCCGCTGCGGTACCACGTGACTAGGCGAAGGTTTTAAAGGGACACTAAAGGCAAATAACAGTTTTATGTCAGAGTGAAAGCTCAACGTATGACAAGGTCTAAAACGGCAATATTATCAACAGCAGTGCCCTATTTAAGGCCGTTTTCACATGACACAAAAACAGCGATTTTTCAGGCTGTGAATTCGCTCGCAGCGAAAAAAAAAAAACACGGCCGACCGCAGCGGTCAGCGGCGAGCGACCAACATGTTGGAAATTTTTTTCGTTCTGTTCGCAGCCGCGGAGCGATTTTTTCAGTCGAGACCCGTCGAATTTGCTCCGACCCGGCCGAGCCGTTGAAATTACGCCAACGAGTCTGTTTCGGTTATGGCCGTTGTTGCGTATTCTCAAGTGAATTTTAGATTGGAAAGTGTTTTTTAAAATGACAAAACACGCGTGCTCTTCGCTACCGGTGATGAAAAGTAAAGGATAATATAACGCACAGATTGTTACACAACATTCGAAATGTATGCAGTGTCTGCTACAAACAACGGCAGCAAGCAACTTTTGCGCGCCGCGCCCGTCGCAGAGCGAAAAATCGCAGACCATTCGCTGTCCATGTGAAACGAAACCGCCATTAGCGGCGGTTGCGAACAGAGTGAATAGAGCGAACCGAGCGATTTTTCTTCGCTGCAATCGCGGCATGTGAAACAGCCCTTTACCGAGAAAATTAAGCTAAATGTATCACACGACGTGCGCCATGAGTGAGACATTTTCGGAAATGAGCCCCGATGACGTGAGAGCGTCCGATTACAATTAATCACTATTAATCAAATTTTGTTGCAATAAAAAAAGAGCTTTGTCGTGCATCAAGAGACGTAATAAAAATGCTGCTTGTTTGTTTTCTGTTTGATTCATGGAAAAAAGAACCTCGTTGGCGTTGTCATGGAGAACGGCGCATGTGGTTCGAAAGTTCCGTTTTCTCGCCGAAGTGCGCTCCGCCCAGCGCCCGGCTTCGCTCACGCGGTCGCGTCTCAGTGGTAGTTTTCGGTAATGCGTACTGCCGCGTGGGTTTTTGCACGCTCGTGAAAGTCACTCTGACAAAAAAGTTCGACAAAAATGCCGCATGCATGTGATGTTGCCGGACGCCCGAGTGGTGCACGCCGCCAGTGCATGCCGCCGCGCAGTAAAGGCGGGCAACGTTGGGCACGGCAACAGTGACGTCAGAGAGACCGCTTTTCAGGCGGTTGATTTTTAAGTCCGCTAACGCGATGCGGACCACTAAAACGTGATTTTATTTAAAACTAAGCACTTCCTTGGCACAAAAGTAGCACTACGAGGTTTTCTGGACCGCTATTTAAACAATTAACGTCTGCTTAATATTTTGCCGTTAGTGTCCCTTTAAGGGCTGCTTCGCCGGCGCTCGGTCGCTCAGTGCTCAGTCTCGCCATGGATAGAGCGTCGGCTGGGACGTCTGTGAGTGCGTTTCAGCGCAAGCGACAATGCGCAGGGTGCGAAATCTGAAACGATGGCAAAGTTCCTGCTGAAAAACCGGAGCAAAGTGAGACCATAATAGCACCTTATACAGAACCTTAGCAAGCGTGGAAACATACCAAGATCGAAAGTTCTGTAGCCGCCGCCGTCATTCAGCTACACGAACAACAACAAGGAGAAGGAGAAGCCTAAATTTAATGAAACCATGTGTGCATAGTCTTCGCAAAACAAAGCCAAACATACCATTCGCTCGGGGGTGTGTCCAGATAAGATCGAACACGAGGTCCCGGTCACTATTCCCGATTGTGATGAAATTTACTGTAGGCCTAGGCATTACACCCAGAACAATGGTTTCGCAGTTAGATTTGCGAAAAAAAATTTTGTTCGCCTGAAAAAGATATACAAATTTTGGCCGCAAAAAACGCTTTTCAGCCAATTTCGCGATTTCTGAACTTTGAGCGCACCTAGGGAAAAAACGGTGCACTCCTTCGTCACAATATTTATTCCCCTCAAAGAACAAGTGAAATACTATCTTATTAGTCTATTATTTCCCTTGCTTGTCGAAGCACTTTTGAAGAAAAAAATCACAAACTTGGCGAATCGCACAAGATACCTGTATTTCAGGAATTTATTGCTGCAAGCAAGTTAAAGTGAGGATAATAAAAATCGCTCCATATTAACTTTGATATTTTCGCTCTCTTTTACAATTATTTGCATGGTTTTATCGCGTTTTGTTTTACTCTATAAGTGGGCTGAAACGTAAGTGATTTACCAAAAACGCCGAAATTTGAAAATGTTTTTGTCAAAAAGGCCATTTTTAATTTTTTTTTAAATCCCTCTGATTGAAGTCAAGGACGTCATCTACCAAAGTGCAGAAAAAAACGTTGCATTATTTTTGTTGCTAACAAGTTATAGTGCGTCAAATGTGACCATGCCAGCCTAGCGGCCGCGTCGTTCGTTATGGGCTGAAACTCGGATATAAGTTGCTAAAAATACTTGTACGTGACATAGTCACAAATCAGCAGCTCCACACCAATAAATGCGCAGCCCGGTGTCATGGTTCAGCAAGCTTTGTCATGCGATCAGCAGCTTGACAAACCCGCAGCAGCGGCCGCTGGATGCTGCGGGCACTCACATTACATGAGTGCCGCTTCGACTGCGGATGAGCTCCGCTTGAGCGCCAAACTACGCTCAGAGGACAAACCAGAGAAGGAAGGCATCACTGTGAAAGTTAAAGGCCGTTAAGTGCCAACAAATGTCATAATATGCAACGAAAACTCTGCCGTCAATTTCCCAGTGAGCGCCTTCAATACAGCACGGATGTATTTTTTCCCCTTGCTGTTATGCCCGAAGCCGCATAATATCGTGATAAACGCTCGACTTGCGTTGAATATTCTATCTGCAGAGGCACAACAATACAGTATTGTAAAAGCGGTTCTTTAATGAAGTAAAGGACTTGGACACACTTCTTTTCACAGCCGGCTGACACAAGTGTTCTGGCACGAGATGCACAACTGCAGTTTGAGTTGCTCGACCATCGGAAGCACGTATGACAGCTTTCTTTAGATGTCAATGGCTTTCTTTTGTGTCATATGTTGCTCATAGAATGAACCTAATTATCTTTAGGCCATCAGAAGAGAGAAAGCAACACATGAGCGCACTACTGGAGGTGCTCACTGGGAAATTGCCGGCAGAGCTTTTGTTGCATACTATGACATTTGTTGGCACTTAACGGCCTTTAACTTCCACAGTGATGCATTCCTTCTCTCGTTTGTCCTCTGAGCGTAGTTTGGCGCTCAAGCGGAGCTCATCCGCAGTCGAAGCGGCACTCATGTAATGCGAGTGCCCGCAGCATCGAGCGGCCGCTGCTGCGGGTTTGTCAAGCTGCTGATCGCAAGACAAAGCGTGCTGAACCATGACACCGGGCTGCGCATTTATTGGTGTGGAGCTGCTGATTTGTGATTATGTCACGTACAAGTATTTTTAGCAACTTATATCCGAGTTTCAGCCCATAACGAACGACGCGGCCGCTAGGCTGGCATGGTCACATTTGACGCACTATAACTTGTTAGCAACAAAAATAATGCAAGTTTTTTTCTGCACTCTGGTAGATGACGTCCTTGACTTCAATCAGAGGGATTTTAAAAAAAATTAAAAATGGACTTTTTGAGAAAAACATTTTCAAATTTCGGCGTTTTTGGTAAATCACTTACGTTTCAGCCCACTTATCGAGTAAAACAAAACGCGATAAAACCATGCAAATTATTTTAAAAGAGAGCGAAAGTATCAAAGTTAATATGGAGCGATTGTTATTATCCTCACTTTAACTTGCTTGCAGCAATAAATTTCTGAAATACAGGTATTTTGTGCGATTTGCCAAGTTTGTGATTTTTTTCTTCAAAAGTGCTTCGACAAGCAAGGGAAATAATAGACTAATAAGATTGTATTTCACTTGTTCTCTAAGGGGAATAAATATTGTGACGAAGGAGTGCACCGTTTTTTCCCTAGGTGCGCTCAAAATTCAGAAACCGCGAAATTGGCGGAAAAGCGTTTTTTGGGGCCAAAATTTGTATATTTTTTTTCAGGCGAACAAAATTTTTTTTCGCAAAACTAACTGCGAAACCATTGTTCTGGGTGTAATGCCTAGGCCTACAGTAAATTTCCTCACAATCGGGAATGGTGACCGGGACCTCGTGTTCGATCTTATCTGGACACACCCTCGGGACAACTAGTATAGAAGAGTTAAACCTCAGCCGTTTTTTTATCCATGCAGTGCCTTAATTACCTAAACTGAAAGCAGATGACAACGCCACCTGTCGACCGAGGAAGAGAGGTTGAAGAGGGGAAAAGACGCTATTTATGCAGCCCTAATTGGAAGAATGGCTCAGCGTTTGTAGAAGGATGAGGAATGAGCAGAGCAGATGAGAGATAATGAGAAGTTAGGAAGAGGAGAGTGACGTGTATAGACGCGGCTGGCGTTCCTCTACAGCCATTCGTTCATTCAAGTGTCTCCAAGGTTGGAGTGACTCAGAAGTGTCCTTTAGAATCGCTCTAACATGATTTATGACCGAAGGTAGTGCTAAAACGCGGATTCGCAGTTTGTTCCAATGCGCAGGAGTGAATGCAACAAAATGAATCGACTGAATACCCCTGACATGTAGAGTAGCCAAATGTGGCGTTCCAGGATTAAATAACATTGTGCACTGCAGGACCTAGACCAGGACAGTTCAGATCTTCATCACTTGAAACAATTGAATATCAAATCATTCAATTTCCGAGCGATATACCGCGCGTCATTGACGTACACTCACGACATGTCAAAGTCTCCGTCGTAAAAGTCATGGAGAGCACAGGCCATTATATTCCATGCGCTCGAGCTTTGGTGGCGTTGAAAGCGCGCTTTTGAAGCAGGGCCGTGACCCGTGGAGCCGTGACCGAAGCCGTGACCCGTGGATCGCTTTTATTTGCAACTACATATTTGGTTCACCGAGCATCCCTGTATCCCAATTCCTTGGACGACGAGCAATTCATTTCGCCATTCGTTATCGGCTGCTGCGCCGACGCAAGTACGCTCCCAAAAGCCGTAGATGGCTACTGGTTATTCCCCGCATCTAAAGATCACAGATATGTTATCCTTTCTCGAGGATCGGCTATGTGTCCGCGCTGGAAAAGACATACAAATGTACTCGCCGTTGTTACTATTGGCACGAATGTACAATTTTACTTATTGCAGCCCTGAAGATCAACCTAGCAAATCACCACCTCTGCGAGCGTATAGCATCTTGCAGCCGCTTCCGTGCCCGGCCAAACCCTTTGATCGCGTCGGCGTTCACCTGCATGGCACCATCCCTAACACCGGATGGCAATCGGTGAATTATAGTCGCCTTGGACCACTGGACACGCTACGTCGAAACTACTGCTTTGCCAAGTGCTACAGCACCGAATGTAGCCCGTTTTGTCGTACGTCGTTTCATCCTTCGGCACGGAGCACCTCGAAAACTCCATAGTGATGGAGGTCGAGTCGTACTCACCGAAGCTATCGAAGCTATGCTTTCGGAATGTTTTACAGCGAAAGCTGTTATGAGATCACAAAAAGGGCCGTTTTTGGCGCCGTAGTTGTCCGCCGCTGCCGCCGCCGCCGGTGTCCGTAACCCACTATCGCTCGAAATAAGAAAAAAAAACGAAATAAAAAAATATTTCCAGGATGGAACGAGGTTCGAACCTGGGTCCTCTGCGTGGGAGCCCAGTATTGTACCTCAGAGCCATGCCGGTTTTTTTTTGTCTTTATTGCAGAATGTAACTGTTACGTTTGGCCGAGTTGGGCTCCAAGCCGGGAGAAGAAGACGCCTCGAGAAGGAAGAACGTACTTTTTAATGCGGCATGCTTGCTGAAAGAAGGTGTACAAAAAGAAGCGCCCACGGCGTGATCCGCAGTCCTTTATAAAGGAACGCCGTAATGAAAGGGCGAGGGAGAACATATCAACGCACATGCGCGATAGCAGATTATCGTCCGGAACAGATGAGCCAGACTTGGGCGCCGACTGATAGGCGGTGAGCGCTGCGCAAACGCAACAGTAACATTCAAACAAAAAAAACCCACATTTCCCCGAAGGGGAGTATGAGGAAGTGCGAATCACGGGGTGATGTTATGAGGGGGCGCGCGCGGCTAAACTGCAGAGCCGAGCGAAGGAGACGGCAGCGAGAGAGCACGCGCCAGCCGACCCACGGAGGTCTGGCCGTTTTTAAGTGCAAAGCACTTTTACTGATGATGATGATCTGTCTTCCGAACTCGTTCCAAAGAACCCGCAACGCGTTCAACTTGTTGGCGGCGTTGCGCACGCCCGATATGGGGCTCAGGTTGTTGTCGAACCACAGTCGATCGCACACCGCGCAGCTATATCCGAAGCTGCGGTCCAGGAAGTCTCGCTTGAAGCGCGCGTCCGGCCGATCGAATGCGTCCCCGCGCCAGATCGGCTTCGGGGTGCTCGGCTCGCTTCGCACGCTTTCGTTCGGCGTCTCGCCGCCGGCCTTCTTCACCACAGGCAATGCGCGGGGCGCGCGCAGCCACGGAGCGGAGGGCGGAGCGGAGGGCGGAGCGCGCGCAGTCACGTTGGGCGTGACGTCGCTGCGCCGTTGCTACAGACGCTCCTCTCCGCTCCTCGCGCCGTTGCTATGGGACGGCGGATTCAGGGTCGCTTATAAAGTGCATTCGCACTTAAAACAAATACATCCCCACTAAGCTTCAAGCTTAGTGTTATAGCTTAAGCATAGTATGCAACATGCCACACACGCTTAAAATGGTTTCAGATGACACAGGTCGTCCATAACATTCAGTAGTTCATCATCGTAACAAAGTTTTGCAAATACTTCTCGGAACTTGCACATTTGTTCAATCAAATAAATACGAACTGGCCGAGCATCTAAATCACAATGCCTAACTGCCATACGGCTTCGCCATATACTGTGCAAGCCAAGGAGAAAGAACATATCGTATTTTAAAAGTCCCGGTTCTATTGCTAAGAACCGAATCCCGCGTGGTGTAAGTGCGAATTCTTTCTTAAGTGTTCTTTGGAGAACATCCCAAAATAAAAAGGCGTCCCAGCAATCGATAAAGACGTGCTCTATCGACTCATGGTTTTTGACAAAGTAAGCAATTGGATCCCCACGGTAAAAAGTCACCTCTTTGCTCTAGCCGCGTTTTAACCGAGAGCGTATCAGTGTGTAACTTAAAAAAGAACGTTTTAACTCCGGCTGGTACGATCATTTTTTTAACTCTCTTCAAAACATCATCTCATTGGCCTCCACTATACATAGATCGATACAAAGGAACAGGAAAAACACTTTCAATCAAATCTCTCGTCAAACACTTTCGAGTGACATTAGACAGATAATCCAAACTAAATCTGGCACTGAGAAATCTAAAAGCCAAAACCGGTGCTTGAAACTGCTTTGCAAAAAGACCCTATACAGGCTTCGTGTCGGGAAGGAGCCACATTAACATTTAATGTAGTGTGGTAGAAGGGCAAAAATAGCAACCGAGCGTCACACAACGCGAATTCTGTTACCAGGCGTCACACAATGCAAATTGCGCAACGAGTGGGTTGTTGAATGCTTCCTACCCATTACAAAGGGATCTGCCACAATTCTTCATCGTCATCAGCCACAGCATCAACAAAGTGCACATAATGCCTTACAGGTGTTTAGCAGGTACCACGGTTCTCCACAGAATGACGAACAATTGCATAGTGGCTGCTTCCCTACTTCACAAAAATTATGATGACTTATAGCGTAGTGGGTTCCTCGCAAGTGCACTTCTATTGGTTGCCAAGGAAGCTCATAAGGCTCCCATGATCCATTTCCTCAGGGTCTAAATAAAGTTAATTCCCTCTCTCTACCTCTTTCTCACATTAGCGTATGTTATAAAGCGTGGTGTGAGCGTGGAATAACGACCGGGCGTCACACAATGCGAATTAAGTAAATACTGGGTCCTTTAAAGCTTCCAACCCAATACAAGATGCTCAGTCATAATTCTTCATCGTCATCAGCCGTCGCATCAAGAAACTGCACATCATGCCTTACAGATAGTGTCTGGCTTCTCCGCAGAATGACGAGTAATGTTGTGGTGGGTGCTTCCCAACTTCACAAAAATTATGATTTTTGGCGTAGTGGGTACGTTGCTAGTGTACTTGTATTAGTAGCCACAATAGGGTTTATAACGGGATCTAGAAATTCCGTTCTTCCAGCTTTCGCTGTGACTGTGCTGCTCTTTCCGCGCAGGCCTGGCGTTTTTCGAACGAGCACGGCATTAACACCCGCAGACTAAAGGGCTCAAAGAACGGTTTAACCTCACTCTTAGTGTTATGCCCGCGATGTGCGGGATACCTGACCATAGCAGCTGGGACCATGTTCTTGCATTTGTAAGGTTCGCGCAAGACACCGCAACACCAGCTACAACGTGACTTCGCCAAGCCTTCCTCCTGTATGAACACGAGCATTCGCGTACCATCGACGCTCTCCTTGCATGCGGTTCTGACGCTTCGCAATGCGTGCGTGCGTCAGAAGCTGCTTGACAAGCCGAAGAGTTCCGTCAGCTGCTGCCACATTTACACCACAAGAGCAGAAGCATCAGAAAGAAAACCGCGCTGGCTCACTTTCAAGTTCTAGCTATTCCCCAGGATCCCTTGTATGGGTGGCTGTTTTAAGCCAAGCTCCTGGGCTTCAAAACCTGTTCCTAAGTACGATGGGCCTCATGGTTTCTTAAAGCGAACGTCATCGGTGAAATTTCTCATCGAGTCACTTTTTTCCATCTGACAAGCGGTGTGGATGTGACCTCGTACACGTGGTACCTCTCAAGCCATACGATAACATCCTGTCCTCAGATTATTAGGTCGCCAGTGTAGGATGGCTCTTTTTCGGTGGGAGCGATGGTGAAGAAGTCACACCTCCTTCCAGGAGCATTTCCAACCCGGCCCGTAGCCAGGGGGAGAGGGGGGCCTAGGCTCGCCCCCCCCCCCCCCTGGAGTTTTGATGGAGAGGGGTGTTCTACCGAAAATAAACAAAGAAAATTGGCGTTTTTCAGAAATATTCAAGGCCTTCAGCAAGTGCCTCCCATCCCCCCCCCCCCCCCCCGAAAACAATTCCTAGATACGGGCCTGTTTCCAACGTTCTGCTCGCTCTGTTAGCGCTGCTGGTTGCTGGCACTTTTCTGGACGCTACTCCACTATGCCTCGCCGCTCTTACTCGTCGCATCACGGAAGGCATGCGCCGCCGATTAAAGTGATCTCAACTGTGACATATTTTTTAAATGCGAAGCATTTCTTAGCGAACCTCAGGCACTCTGGCCGTTTCTATCTACGTATCTATCTATCTAGCCGCCTATGCTTGGACGCTCTTCAGGTCGCCTCCATAAATTGTAGAGTACCGAAATTCCCATCGCAGGGGATCAGTGTATGACGAACACCATCCACTGGTCATGACATGAATAACGCAAAATACGTCATGAAACCCTTTCTCTCAGTCACGTGTGGCACATACCAGCATAAAAGAGTTCATGTTTTGCGGGTATGTGCCACAGGTGATACAGAGTCTCAACCAACACAGTAACTGCGAACACACACACACTGACACGCAAGGAAAGTAATAGCAATAATTGTTGGGTTTTTATGTCCTAAAACCACGATATCGCTATTAGAGACGCCGTAGCGAAGGGCTCCGAAAATTATGACCATCTGGTATTTTTAACGTGTACCGAGATCGCACAGTACATGGGCATCTAGCATTTTGCCTCCATCGAAATTCGACCGCCGCGGCCGGAATCGAACCCGCGACCTTTGGGTCAGCAGCCGAGCACCGTAACCGCTACACCACCGTGGCGTACGCAAGGAAAGTGAGGAAGCTGAAGACAGAACAGCCCAGGAAGACGCTCAACCACCATCCACTCGTCCACGTAGTCTGCAACGTGGACCACGTGGATTACGCAAAAACCGGGATCAATGCTTCCTACAATAAATCTGCCGAGAGAACCAGGGCTCTCATCATTACCGGTGCCTTCAACATTGCTTTATCAAGACCGAACAACGTCTCGTCCTTATACTGCGTGAAAGATGGCTTGGATGTGGACAGGGCATTAAAAGACCTCGCTGCCACGTCCAGGACAGCAGGCATCATAGATCATTTCATCGTAAGAGGCATCCGAGATTTCCACCAGCTGTACTGTACCTCGCTCTTTACTGCACTTAGACCCCTCGTAGCCACGATCATGAACGGATCCCAAACAAGTGCGGTCCAGCTTCTGGGGCTCACTGATCATGGTCATGATGACATTGTTCAATAACAGCCAAGAACCCCTTCCACACATTCACACGGGTTTGTGCGTGCGTGCGTGTGTTCATTCTCCGTGCGTGCGTGCTTGCGTTCTCCGTCACAACGGACAAGTATAAGCATAACGACTGTAACAACTGCAACTGCGACTGTAACGTACGAGCAGTGCGCCTGCGCGTGCCACTCGGCTGTGTATATATCTAGGAAAACTTTCCTGAATGAAGCTTAGTTGCGAGTAACGCCTGTCCTGCGCATGTGTTCCTTGTTTGTCTTGTTCGGACTCGCGCTATCCAGTATTGAAGAATATAAACACTGCATATCAGCTTACCGTGTCTGGTGTTGGTAATACCCATTCTGCTGTTGGCATCGTTACGCAACTGCATGTAAACAACTGGTTATATAATACATATGCGACTCTTCAACATATGAGTGCGCGCACGCCACTTCCACATTTCTATCGCGTCATTCCGTAATGTTTCGCTCAATGTGAAAAATTATGCGACAGTCCCCATCCCGCGCATGCTTCGCATAACATCGAGTCCCACGGTACGTGGGATCTGCCGAATTTCTCTCTTTCATGTTGTCATCTTTGTTTATATAATTATTAGGTCTTACCTCCATGAAGGTGCTGGTGCGGTAGTTAATACTAGTACAAAATGATGCACGTGCTTCCAAAGGACAACAAACTTAATGTTACACATTTAAATTAAAAGTAGATATATCTTCTATCCGTTTTGATCCGTGAATCGCTACCATTGATATCCCCCCGAAAAATTTCAAAATTGCATGGACATATCTATAAGCACACATACAAACACACGCACGAACATATATAAAGGGTGGTGAAACCCCCCTCCCCCCCCCCTCCCCCCGAAAAAAGTGTATTGGTTCGCCCCTGCAACCGCGCCCTTTATTTGTCTTTGTATTGACCTTGCGTCAAAGGCTGCTTCGTGTTCGTGCTGTCAGAACATTTAGCTGTTGAATCTGTCACCCGCGTTTAACCTTCCTTTTTTTTGTTGATTCGACTG
Source organism: Rhipicephalus sanguineus (assembly GCF_013339695.2). Lineage (NCBI taxonomy): Eukaryota > Metazoa > Arthropoda > Arachnida > Ixodida > Ixodidae > Rhipicephalus > Rhipicephalus sanguineus. Next base: position 70,139,512 of record NC_051176.1, on the reverse strand, counting down.
TATAGCGTCTGTGCTGATTATGAAATGCGCTTTTTGTGGCCTTAGTACTATGCGGTGTAGATACTGTTCGAATGGCATGCGTCCTCGGCCAGGCACTTACCTTTGAGGCTGCCCAGCCCCCATACAACGGCGTCGCCACAGCTGCGCAAGCCAGCCACCGTAGCCGATGGGTAGAAGAAGCGATATACGAGGAAGAGGAACGCCAGCACGGAAAACGCAAGGATGGAGGCGAGGAAGAGGCACGTCAACTGGGAACATTTGAAATCGGTATCGTCAGGAAGGCATGGATAACTCACTCTGGCGAATGAAAATGACTCTCTTCCTTTTGGAAAGGCGCTCGCCCACAGTGGTTTAACTTCTACGTGCGCATGTGAGTGCCCTCTTATTAAAAAGAATCCACTTGCACTGTACGTCTTTAGCGCAACCTCTCGATTCCATAAGCATCTCTTGAATGGAGCTGCCCTACAAAATGGCAGTTTCAGTGTGCTGCCCTTTTGGAATTGAGGTGCCCAATGGAGTTGCCCGAGAAGAAAGTTGCTTAATTGTTTCATAAAGAACAAAAGCACGAATGTCTGCTGAATTAGGGCAATAGGGTGATACAAATGTCGTTACATGACGTTATCTATGTTTTTATGTCTTCAAACACACACACACACACACACACACACACACACACGCCCCTTTTTACACATAACAGTGGAAAGTGGTCACAGCGTGGGCAGATTATTCTATGACAAAATATCATACACACTTCGAACCCTTTTAAAAGTATTTGATAAATCAAATATTCAGTTACGAATAACTTTTGCGCAAGCACTACGCGAACATTTTGTCAAATGTCCCTCACTTGGAAAATAAGAGTAAATATCTTGCTTTTCTTTTCGTTTTTTTTTTACTTGTGCGACTGCTTGGTATGAAAGTGCATTAATTTTGCTTTTTTTGTATTTCGAATATGCGTGCTATATGAATTTCTTCTATTCTGAATATGTGTGCTATCGCTGCCTGCATTGTAGAGGTGGCTGCGGGATTCGTTCAAGTTTCTTTTTTCTCAAGCGACTTTCTCAAGCAACTATATTCTCTTCGTATCTTTTTCAACTTTACGAATAAAAAATACGTTTCAGGACTTATATATTTCGGTGAATAGGCAGTTTCAGAATAGGTTACGCAAAGCTTTGCGGGAACGTTCGTCGCCACTGCGCATGCGTCGTACGCTTCATACCCTGTCTTCTTGCGTACCCACGTTAGGTGTCTCTGCTATCTTTACGCACCCTATTCTTAAACTACCTAATATATCTGAACAAATGCTGCGCGCATACCGTTGCTCTCTTGATGCTGAAATTGCGCGAAAATATCGCATTTTATTATTTTGATTATTTAACGGAAGCATGATACTACTGCAGAGTTCTTAGAAATAACGACTAAAAGTTTGTGTTCAAGGGGAAGCGAACTGATGCCGAGACAGCGTTAGCATAAACTTGTTTTGCCGTCTGCCGGAAGTGGCAGAAATTTCCCTAAGGGTTGCCACGTGTTTTGTAGACGAGATTGCTTTAGTATCGCACCCGTCTTTTGAACCACTATACATAATGTTGACTTCAGTTATCCGCTTTCATCACGGCAAGGACAGGGACTGCGGATTTAGTTACGTCACAGCTGATGGCCAGCGAACACTGGCCCCAAGTATGCGATAAGGACAGGCCGGACGCTGTCGTTGTCGATCGCTCCACCCGACCTGCAGCCAACGGCCACAGATGGCTGCTCTGTATACTAGCGATGAAAATTCTCGTCTAAAATAGCTAAGAACGCGCGGCCAGGACCCTGGAACAGAATATTTGTGTACCTTGTCGTGAGAGAGGCTATATGTTCGGTTCCCGTGAATGGTTCAATAATTGTTATGCATCATTTTTTACGTTTGATTGTTTATTCTTTATAGGTCTTTTTTTACATTAAGGGCCTCGTTATAGCAGGTGCTTTAGCCGCGCTTTTCACTGCTAATAAGGCGTGTAATGCCTCGGCGCTAAAATAAGGAGTCTATCAGTTCAAGCACGTCCACCCAATATATAAATTAGCATAACGTGGTCATTTTAATTGGAGCGGATGCATTCTACTGTTTTCTGGTGAAGTAAAGGCGATGGCAATGTAAGGAACAATTTTATATCCAAGGGAAAAGCGTATATGCCATCTCCCGCGGCCAAAATGTGAAACCTTATTTTAAACGAAGGCGGTTTCGCAGTCTGTGGTCATAAAGTACGTCATATTTTACTTGCCACGGAATAAGAGAATAAAAGATTAAAAAGGAGTAGCTATTCGCAGGATTTTCCACTCAACTGCGAAACGACAAATATTTGCTCAAACTTAAAGATTGATGTCCGTGGCTTTACATACGAAAATACCGATGAATTCATCAGTAAAGCCATTTAAAAATCATATAATACCTGGGGTTTAACGTTCCAAAACCACGATATGATTATGAGAGACGCCGTAGTGGAGGGCTACGGAAATTTCGACCACCTGGGGTTCTTTGACGTGCACCTAAATCTAAGTACACCGGCCTCAAACATTTTCGCCTCCATCGAAAATGCAGCCACCGCGGCGGGGATTCGATCCCGCGACTTTCAGGTCAGCAGCCAAGCCCTCCCCCCCCCCCCCCCCCCCCCCCATAACCACTCTACCACCCATTTAAAAATCAGGGCTCGAAGATACCTTTCGCCACCTGGGTTTCTTTAACGTATCCTTAATGGAGTACTGACACAGAATTTTGAAGGCGAGATAACTTGCGGGATAGATTTGTGGGGACACACACGGGTCATCTATGAAATATCAACGGATAAGACAGCCTAGAAAATATGTAAAATTAATTTTACAGTGCGTGCCGCGCCACTGCACGCGAAACGCGTCTTTGGTTTTCGTGTAAAGACCCAACCTGCCATAAAACCGTCTATAAAAGCGCTATAAAATCGTCTCCAAATAATCGACCATCGCGCGCTCGAGAAAACGAGCTTCACAGCCGTGATAAGTGGGTCAGCTACTTATTGCAACAGAAAAAACAAGATCCAAAATTTTTGTGTCAGTGCTCCTTTAAATTTACCTATACATCGAATGTTTTTTTGCATTTCCCACATGTCCCAATAGTGTTGCTGCTGCTTTGACCGAGCTTGTGACCTTTTATCAGCACTGTGCCGTTCCCACTAGGTTATCCGTGTTGCGTAGCAACAATTAACTATAGCCATTACGTGCGCCAAAGAGACGAGGTGTTTAGGAATCGCACTTGAAGAAATGGCCATCCAGCCTAACTGAAGCTACCGCCAACACATGAAATTGCGGCAAACGGCCCACTTCTGTGAACGGTGTGCTCCTCACGTCAAAGCTTCTTTCCGGAGTCGCTGTTGACTCTGGTTCAGTGAATGGTGGCGCATGAGTCGTAGGCTGGTCTGGGGCGGATCCGACCACGTAAGCCTTCGCGAGCAGCGGCTCGGACACTTCAGGCCGGTCTACGGCAGTCGGGTTCATCACGTACTCGTTGGTGGGAGGCACGACGACCGGTTTCCCGACACTCGAAGGTTCTGGACCTAGAAGCCCAGCGACGCCGCTTGCGGGCTTTTTCTTTTCGTTCGCGACGTTTGATGCTGACACCTGGGCTGCCATGGCGACGGAGTGCTCCGCAGCAAATGTGGAGAGCCCCTGCGCTCGGAGAGAAACGCCGTGGCATTTCATGTGCTTCAGTTCGCGCACCCATACCCACGCGCAAACTGTCTTCAATGAAAGCAACAAGTAAAACACGTACCTTAAAGTGTGAACTTGTATTGCAAAATATTTCACTCGTCGGCGTAGCGAGATTGTATAGTGTTTGTAATCAACCTACAACAAGACGTCAGGATACCACGCTTGCGGAGCGTTTCAGCAAGCTAATAGGAGCTGATTGCAGTACCGTCAACGACGTATTATACCCTCTCCCGAATTGTAAAAAGGCACTTTCATGGTCATTCTCAACGAGTGTGATTAACCTCACCTTAACTGTATCGTAGATAGCGGCGTCATCTAGCACGACCAGAGTCGCTAACACAGCAACACACAGGCTATGAATGAATGAAGGAAAGGTATTTTTTGAGGGCTCGCTTTTTTGTATGACACGACCTTAATGAAAAGCTGTAGATAATGAAACCAAGGAAGGAAGAGGGGATGTTAACTCTACTGTTTTAAGCGTATTGCAACGATTGTGATATAGATATGAAGGAAGTAAACTGGAAGAAAAGACAACTTGCCGCTGGCAGGGACCAAACCGGTGACCTTCAGATTACGCGTCCGATCGTCTAATTGAGCTACCGCGGCGGTCGTCCGCTCGTCCACTTATCGGGTATATACATGCAAACCCTGGGAGTGTTAGTCAGCGCCGCTCTTAGCCGTGAAGGCTAGTGTGGAACTCTTTTGTTTTTGCCTGTGATGTTCTGTGTTACCTTATCCTCGTCCCGTCCGTCTGCGCGCTGTCCCATGCCAATTTTGGCCAACACCAAGTTAAGAAGGCAATCACGAAAGCGTCCCGACGTGGGCGGATAGATAGATAGATAGATAGATAGATAGATAGATAGATAGATAGATAGATAGATAGATAGATAGATAGATAGATAGATAGATAGATAGATAGATAGATAGATAGATAGATAGATAGATAGAAACGCTCAAAGTGACTTGGGTTCTAAGAAACGCTTCGCATTTAGTATTGTTCACTTTGCACACCTTTCACAAACATGCATTAAGAGAGCGACCCGGATTTTTGTGTCTAGTGTATGGATATCTAAATGCACGTGCAAGCAGAGTAGTACGTAACGCGTTACAAGTAATCGATTACCGGTAATCAAGTACATATTCTTGTAAGGTTGTAATATAATCGATTACTTTTTCGAAACTGTAACGTTCCGGCTAATTCAATTACATTTGCTTGTAAATGATTACCGGTAATCAATTACCTTTTTTTTTCAAAATCAAGTTGTAACCAGTCTTCTACGGCAGTGCTCGTCCCGCAAAATATGCGACCGCTCTTTAGGGACTCCCCGTCCTGTCAGACGGGAGGTCCCTACAAAGCCTATTTTTTCACCTTTTCCTTGGCCTTACCTGCCACACCTTGCCCGAGCGCCAGCAGCAGCGAAGCGCGACGCTTCATAGAAGACATGGACATTGGCATCGAAGCACTGAGCAACTACAAGCTGGTGCGCAAACTTTTCCTACGTTATAACACCACCCTTCCCTACAGCGCATGCTTTGAGAGAGTATTCGGTGCAGCAGCTGACCTCGTAACGAGGAAACGTGGAACAATTAGCGACGACAACATTGAACAAACTCCTGTTGAAAGTTTATAATGGGTAACACTATATCACAGTAGCCAATGTAAGACTCCCCGCTTTCACGCAAGCCTCCAGCTTTCTCTCTACCATGCAAGTCTCAGTAGTTCATTGTAGTTTGAGTAAACTTGTGTTCTTGCGTTACGGCAATAAAATTTTGCAGGAAAGTAAAGCAAAAGTAATCGATTACATTTCTGTAATTCCTCAGTTACTTTCCTGGGGCTGTAACTGACTAGTGTAATCAGTTACGTTTTAAAGGTAAGTAATTGTAATTGTGATGGGTTACTTATAATTTGTAACGTGTACAAGTCTGCGTGAAAGTCAGATTTTATACACCTAAATCCAAGGGGAGGGGGGGAGGAGGACAGGGGTTGGAGCGGCACATTGGTGAATTGTATTCACCGATGTGCCGCTTGTGCCCCTGGCTACACCACTGGATCCTGCATAGACTACACCACTGAAACCTACATAGACTGGTGCTGACTTCCAAATAATTTATTTCAAAAACTTTAAAGCAACTTCTTTACATTGTCATCACAAACGGGAAGCCCCAGGAGTGCCAAAACAGAACCTGCATTTCTTTATCCCTAAGACACAAACTAGGCGCACGCACACAGTTAGCATAATTTTTTCTCATGCGCGCTGCCTCTATTATTTTCAGCTTTGTTTTGCATACTCAGAAGGGAAGCCGCCTGATCTAAGTGCAGCGTGCATCCACATCTGTTGCATTGTCCCACAAGAGATGTGGGTGCACACTGTTTCTTATCTTTAGATAATGCTTGCGCACTCTGAAATCGCAGCGACGGCCCGCCCGCTCACCCATGTTCTCTACCTCAATTTAGTGGTATCTTTTTTGGTATCTTATTTTATAATTTTCGATATCTTATATACTACACGTGTCACACAATGGGTTCAACGATGGTGATGCCTACTTGTACAAAAAATTTTCGATGTGTGATCATGGAATGTCCCGCTGAGCGAGAAAGTGGACGTGTGTAGCAGAGTAACGGCGCCTAAATTCTCATCGGCTGTGACACCGCGTCACGTGCGCACCCTGGGGCACAGCAAGGAAAGAATACACTTGCTGCCAGGCTGGCGCACCAGGTGTCGCGTGGGTGACGAGGGCATCGCCGCTACACCATGTCACTCCGTTCTTGGAAACCTCTGTGATGATCGCGTTCATGTACTTGTACGTGAACGTGCGTGTATATACATATATAAATTTAGAAAGCGAAGGTGAGAATGCGAAAGATGCGTCGACTGTTGCTTGTTGCTTTATGGCTCCTTTTTTTGCAGAGCAAGCACGGTGCTTTTTTCTGAAATCTCTCTGAGGAAGAGTAGGAGCAATTTAGAGTCGCTCACCTGAGCAGCAACGAGGTGATGCAATAATTCGATGAAAGATAGGGCAGCAAATTGAAGCAATCTCTCGAGCGCACAAATTCTCCTTCTTCTTCTTCCCCTACACTTGTGACACTTATACACAGCAGCTAGGTGTGAACCAAGGAGGACGCTTTCCTCAAAAGCTTGGTTTCAAATGATTAGTGGGTCAGATTAATCCCCATTTAAAGAAATATATATAGCACACCGTACCTGCCGCCATAAACTGATCCGAAACACTTGCAGTAACCCATATAGGAAATGGCTTAACTCAATCGGTTATTTAAATTCTAAACAACTAAGTGAGACGAGTAGTGTTAATCATTGCCCATGTGCAACTTTATGCAATGCCGCTATGTATCATTATCATCACCATTGTCAGCCTATTTCAGTCCACTGCAGGGGGAAGGTCTCTCCCAGTGATATGCAGTCCACCCTATCCTGTGCAAGCTGATTCTGTTTTATCCCCGCGAACTTCTTAATTTCGTCACTCTATCCAACTCATTGTCTTCCTCGATTGCGTTTCCCATCCTTTGATTCTGTTGCTATTACTAACAATCGGTTGTCCGTCATAGATTGCCCTTTAATTTTGCGTGTTTTGCATCTTTAAGTCTTAGTTGTCTCTAGTTGGCGGCGACCTTGCCAAAACTGCGCCGTCTCGAAAAATCCCGATTGAGGCCAAGAAAAATCGGAGTTCGAGACGGAATCGAAGCAGTTTATACTGCGTGACAATCAAGTATCCTACTACAGAGCGACGCCAGCACTTGAAAATGCTTCCGACAAAAATCCTATACAGTCATCATGTCGCGCAAGAAGTCACGTTAACTGATGTCGCGTGGCAGAAGCGTAGAGTCGCACCAGGCGTCACGCTATGTAAATTGCGTATAGAGGGGATGGTTGCAACTTGCAAATCGATTACAATGATTTCATCGCTCATCCATCATCATCAGCCACAGCATCAACAAATTGTGCAGTTATGTGCGCCTATTACCGACGCGTAGTGGGCGCTTCGCAACTGTAGTTCTAGTAGGCTTCCGGGGAGAATTTACGAAGGCCAACTACTTCGTAGAGTAGCAGGCACCAGTGCACATAAAACTGGGGACGCGCGCGTCGCACTGACGTCACACTCGGAGCCGCTTCGGAGGTGGCGGTTGTCGGAAACGCCAGTCGAGGGCGGGGAGGCGAACAACGGGGTGGCCGCGGAAGTACGCCATCACAGAAGAGGCTCGCGCTACTGCGTGTGCACGAATGCGATGACGAAAGCAAGTGAACGCCGAGTTGCGGATGTGGAGTCCGAGGAACACTTAAAGACGAACAAGAGCCTGCCATCTTTGAAAACGACACACGAAGACAAGACAATCGACCCTTTCAATGCCTCACTGAGGCATTCAAAGAGTCGATTGAATTCCAAACCTGCTTACATACTTGCTCCTTGCGGCACATTTATCTTACGTGAGTGCAGCCAGGCTTTGACCTTCTTGTGTTACAAGAGCGTTAAGACCCGCCGGACTTTCCTATTTATGCGATATCGATCACAAGCTACGTCAACGTTCGCGAGTTCGTCATAACGGGCGAGATTGAATTTACACATGAGATCAGATTTTGCAATTTGCGACGCTCTAAACATGAACTACAGCCAAACGCTTTTTTAAGGTTGTGTCTACAGCAGTTGCACACATAGCGAATGCTCTCGCGGCTCTTCGTCATGCTTTTGTGTTACTTAAGGTTCCATGAACTGTTTGCAAAAAAAAAAAAAAAACTACTAACACAATCGCTCATGCATTCGCCTTGGACAATTCGAAGGCGAAAGCCATCCGGTGTGGCTCTTTTACCGGGGATTATCAATTTCTTTGGTCCCGTGAATGCCGCGAAGACGAAGCGCGTGTGGTAATCTGACTTTCTGTGGGACACGCCGGCTTTTCCCCACGTGACTCTTCTCACGAGACAAGCAGGTCTCGTGTGTCGAATTCGGCGTTGTACTAGTTATTTCAAGGCGAAATAGTACAACGCCGAATTCGCTTTCCCGCTGACGCATCACGGGCCATGCCCCTCCTCCTTTTAAGTTGACGGAGAAAAGCGGAATATAGTAAGGCTTACAATGTGAGAACGTCTCCTTTTTTGCTGGTCGTAGGGGCGTAGCACAAAGTCGTTGCCGCTTCCCGCTGTCGCCTTGGCGTTGGCTGTTTTGATATATGCTGCGAAGCACCTTGTGATGGAAGCAATTGTCTAGTTAAATTCGTCTTTGAATATGAGCGGATGTTATGAACGATATAATTCGACACTCAACGCTTCTTCCCTGGATTATGCTGACACTTTTCAAAGTTGCTCCTCGTACGTCGCTACCATGCCCTTCCGTTATCTCCAGTATTTGGGCTTTAAAGAAGCGCTTGAGCAATGAGGAATAGTTACCATACTTCGAAATCTCTACATTTCACGTTAATCTGGTGTACTTGTCGCACTGTGGGTAAAAATAAAACACCAAACAAGACACGATAGGGGCAACGAAGCGTAGCACACTGTGACTTTAGCAAAAGACTGCGCAACCGCCACCTCTGTTGACAAAATTGAAGTGGCTATATATTGTAGACTTTATTTGCTAAGCTTTGAGTGAATAAGCACAGAAAACGTTGCTTGTTTATTTTTGAAACTCTAGGAATAAAATTCAAGCCTAACGCTGATGCACTGAAGCCCCATTGTGAGGCTTGCAGGTCACATTGAAATGATATTTAGCGCAGTTTTCTATTTGGGTAAGTTAAACAATATTAAATTTTCGATGGTCCGCTTATGTCCGTCTTGAAGAACGTGTGGGGATATCTCAACTACGCGTTTCTCAAATGTCAACGGAATGCTGCAAATGATGATGTTATTGTGCTTATTGGCACATTGCCCAGATGTGGCCCTTCTACCAATAAACACCATGAGTGATAGTGTGATGTTAGCGTCCATTAGCGCCGACCAATGAGTTACGCTGATATGATATAACGTATCACTTGCGTCGCCTAAAATCAATCGCCATTTGAAAGCGTGCAATATATGTCTAGTAAAAAATTACACGACAGCGACACATCGAGTGGTCTATGGGATTTGAACATACGACAAGTGTTAATGATGTTAAAATGCGAGTACGGAAACACCTAATGCCTCATCACGCCCTTGAGCCCAAGGGGCCTTAGGCACATTTGTGGGTTCTCGTTGATGTTAACAGCAGCAACCAACTGTTTTAAGATGCCGTGTTACGGATCGCCTGTCTACGTGATTGTCTAAGTGATTGTCTACACTGCAAACGGGTTTGAGCCTTTTAGGGAGTTTCGGGCTCGACGCATAACGTGCATCCAAAAGGTACTACGCAAAACCCACTTCAAAACGAGGTTCAAAAGGAGGTTTTATTTACATCCTTTAAGGGAGGGATTAGACGGAACTAAGGAGGTAAATTTGTGTTTTTATTGAACTCATTTTGAGAGCTTGAACGGAGCGCATTGGAAGTTTTTCTGGTTCTTTTGAGAGCTTTTACAGCCTCCTTTTGGAGGTAAAGTTGTTGTTTTTAGGTAAGCCATTTTGGGGGCTTGAACAGAGCGCATTGAGAGTTTTTCTGCTCCTTTTGAGAGCTGTTAAAGCCTCCTTTTATACGAGGCCCTAGAGCGGTCGTGAAATGAAAAAAAAAAGTATATTTTAGGCAGTATATTACGTTCACCGGCCAATTTCAGCTACTATTCATCACTAGGACATAATAGAAAACGGACACCAAAGTATTTATGCACAATCATGACATTTGCATACAAGTACGCACGACACAGGAATCGAACTCGCGACCACACGCACTCAAAGGAAGCGCTATAACCATTACACCACAGCGCCACCACTTGCAAGCTTGTTATTTTCGTGGGCTTATATATGTACCAATGTATGTGCAAAGCGGCTGGTAACCCGTCGGCACAACTTCGAACTTCTGTTCTTGTACCATCGGCGTGTGTTTGCTCTTGGGGAAGGTCACTACATAATTTGTGGGGCGTCATGCAGGCCGAGCCGATCGACGTAAACACCCTCGGCTCCGAATTCTCCGGTTCACCGTGTCGTGCCGCTAGAAAAATTATAAACGTGTGCCCTCTTCGCTCGCGCTAAATTCGTGAATACCAGCGTGACAAAGGTATCTTCAGATGAGCGAACGTATGTGCATTCCATGAGCGTATGCTGTGGAACAATTTTCGTTATTTCTGCAGCCGCGAACTGCGCGCGTCCAGATGCGGCAGCGTGTTATGAGCGGTTCGAAGACCGCCTACGTTCTCATATGAAAGTTACACACGCAGAGGCCCGACTTAGAAAAACATTGTAACGCGCCTACATTAAGTGCATTTAATGCGTGCGTACTGCCGCGAGCTGCACGCAGGGGCAGCAGCGCGCTCTGAGCAGCTGAACAAAAATCTGTTTCCGCAATTAGCGCTTATTCGCAATGCACCCTTTAGCGCGGACCGCCTGCGTTCGCATATGAAAATTACACACGCAGAAAATTCCAGAGTTACAAGGACATTGTAACGCGCCTACATAAAGTGCGTTGAATGCGCGCGTACAGCCGCGAGCAGCGCCTTCTGAGCAGCTGAACGCTTATCTCTTTCCGCAATTAGCGCTTATTCGCAATGCACGCTTTAGCACGGCATTCATTGATTCTCTATAACGCATATTCAGTAGTTATTTGATTTCATACTCGGATACTACCTAGATTTCTTACTAATTAGCTTTTATTGGTAAGCATCACGCCACCGCGTTAAAGCGAATGCCTAACGCGTGCCCCAAGGTCAAGGACAACCTCCCCAGTTTACCAGTGACAGGTCTCCCACAAAACAAAAAAGTTAATGTACTTGCACTTCTCTCTTGTGAACGTCCATGTGTACTTGGCCCTCCCCTCAGACAGATGATGCAGTACCCATTAAAAAAAAGCATTACCCTCTTCCTCAATGGAACAGCTGTTCTTGAGAAAATATGGTTCTGTTGAATTACTTCACTACAGCAGCAGAGAGGTTGGCTTGTTTGCAATTCAGTATTTCACAATTGTAACACAGAAACACGAGGACTGTAGCAAATATGCAGAAAACTGGAAAAACTATCATATGTGCACTCCCTCGTCCACCTGCACACTACGTTAAACTTTAGTTATACAACAGCAACCTTCAATTATGCTACTATTGATAAAAGATCACCAAATCTACGTTAGAACACAGTGATGACTTTCTGTCTTTCTGTTGCCTATCTTCTACAATGTGTCATAATCTGTGAATCATCTGTTCAATGTGTTTGGTAATAAAACACAAGCAGTTACATTGAGCAGGCAGTGTTTCAGCAATTTGTTTTGCAAGCACAAATTCATTTCTTCAATTTGCATGCACGACAAGTAGTGATACTTCAATTGATACAAGAACCAGTGGTTGCAACATTTTATTGGAATCAAAACAGCAGCAGTTCTTGTGTCAATGTAAGGATATAGGTATATATTTCCATCGTCGTGCAGAGAACCTACTCCCAAAACTGAACACATGGAACAACATATACAGTACAGCCTAAGCACTATACATAATTCACAGCAGTAAAGCAATACGAAAGTAGGGTGTAAAATCTCATCATGATGCGCACTAACGTGTGCACTTCACCATACCAGTATGTAAGTATAATCCAAAAAAATAAGCTACCCAAGGAATTTGGTGTCAGCCTACACACGAAGGCAACTAATTAGTACAATAAGGCTAGCATCACTTTTGGGAAATATGAAACCGTGTAGACAGGCAGTTGTACAGTTTTTTATTGCATTAGTTTGCCCTATGGCATCAAAACATGTCGCACATGATTTTGGAGTTGAGTTTCCTACAAAAAAGCCCAAAATAGACCTGTGGTGTTGACTGTAGGTCCACTTACCAAGGTGCATAAAAGCATTCAGCAATGCCCACAAAATTACAAGGTTGCCTTCATATGTGCTGCACATATTTACTCACAGATACCTGGAAGCCATAGTAAATTCTGGAAGTGTGCTTGGGAACTTGTCGGCATAATCACATGACTGCAGTGTACCAATACTTCTAATATGCATAACAAGTACAGCCATGCTTCAATGTTTTTATGCCAGCTAGTGCCATCTGTAACTCAAAAGTTCATCCTTAATTCCTCACTTGATGGCTCACGCATAATTACCACATTGAAAATAATCCAAGCACCATGGCTGCAACGTCAACTTGCAATTAGGCAATCACAGGCACTAAATAAAAAAGTTCCTGTAAATAGTGACTGGTCACTTTGCACATTAGATCCTAGGACTTGATATGCCATGAGGATGAATAAAAATTGACCACACATATATAGAGACTGTGAAACAGTCAGGAGTTCATTTCATAGGTAAGGAAAACTTGAAAACGAAATTAGAACGCATAGCAACAAAGGGGACGGAACGACACACTACTAACAACTGAAGCTGAACATGTGCGGCTTTTTTAGTCATGTGTGTTTATATCTTTCTGTGGTTTTGATTACACTTCAGTTACTAGCAGCGCACTGTCCTGTCTGCCCCCTTCATTCCTCTGTGGATGTGTGATTGTTTAGTCTTGTAATTTTTTCGTACTGTGTGTTTACATCTTTCTGTGGTTTCGAGTAAACTTCAGTTGCTAGTAGCGCGTCATCCTGTCCCCTTCATTTCTCTGTGCTGTGATTTTTTTGCACCCTCTTTAACTATGAATATACACCAACTCGCCCAACTGCCCCTGTTAAGTCTTATGTTTGCTGAATAACACTGGGCCCACTCAGCGTCTTTTTAAACAATGCGAAATTTTCAAATGCACACGATATCAGAAAGGTTGCACGCAGTATTGTGCATAACACTCTGCACCAATACCAGTGTTGGCCTAAATGTGGTAAGATGTACGAGCTGTTTGACATAGTGTAAAGTGAGGCACATCAGGGTGTTCCCACAATCATGGGTGTCGGCAGGGGTTTGCACAAAGGGTACCTGCCGCCATCAAGACACACCAGCACTTGACCCCGCCCAAGCTACACCAATGCTCTCCTGCTCACCAGGCCGACACGTTACGCCGCCTTGCACCCCCAAGACAAAATCCTGCCGACACTCATGTCCAATACACTTGACTTGAACACAGACTGGTGGGCAAGCAACACTTGCTGCTTTGCCAGAAGTGTATTCCTGAAAATTACACAAAAAAGATGTCCACTAAGATTTCTGTATACATAAAAATGAATGTCTTACCGAAGATTCGCACTTGACTATCCTTATTGCAGACATTTTGTCAAAACACGAAATACATACAAAATTGAGATGCTGCTAAGTATTTCCTTGTGAGCGTTTCACTTCGTGTGCACAGGGCGAAAAACAAACGGATGTAAAAAAAATGCGAAACACCACCAGAAGTGTACTCTTGCCATGTTTACCATTATGTGGGTAGTTTTTGATGTCAGTAAAGTTATCATTATAAGTACACTTTAAAAGGGTTGTGAATGTTAGCAAGGTCTTGATTAACCGCACCTACTCTGTTTAGGAGTGAAGATTGGGCAACTTGGCACTGAACCATGGCAAAAATAAACAGAGCACTTCTAGTGAGGATAAACTAAGGCCAGGGCACAATAACAGCGCTTTCACCTTGTCAAATTGTGTCAACAGTCATGATACTATGTATTGACCTTGAGAACTATGGCAACATAATGCAAAACAGCAAATTAATGAGAGGGAATAAACAAGATGATTCAACAATCTGGTTCAACAGACTCAACAGCTGACTTATATCAATGCGATTAAATTAGCCTTGCACATCTCCTAATGGCTAAGAATATACACATGTAACCTTGGCAAATTCCACTGTTGATACGTGACCAATGAAGTTTCATTCCTTCCATGCCGTTGAATGGCCGTTCCTTCTTTTCTGTTTTCTGATTTTCATTGTTTTCACTAACGTAAATGTTCACCCTTTTTGATTTTGTCACTTTGCAGATGGCGTAGGTGTTTTGCCTTTGAATGTGCACGTTTCTTCTGCTTTGTCTTTCCTGTTTCTTTTTGTATGCGTATATGTTTTGCCTTTGAACGTGCACACGTTTCTGCTGCTCTGTCTCTATTTTTGCTCTACTGGGCCTTGTGCACTTCTCAAGCTACCATTGTCGCTTTTCACTTGAGGCCCATTTCCTGTATTTTGCTGGAATAAACATTTATCCATTCATTCAATACCATAAAACGCATGTGCTTCACAATACACACTGCACTTAGCAGATGTCTGTCACATGATATGGCCGTCATTGTATAGCTTTAACATGATTTATTCGTTCTAGCTAAATGAATCCAAGCTAATGATGTTAATGTACCTTGATATGCTATTTCACTGTTCCTTGATGCATATGTATGAAGGTACAGTGCTTATGTACCTTAATATGCTATTTCAGGCGACGGGCAGAGTGCGCAATGCAAAATTGTTGCCGAAAAGTCTTTTCACTTCCTGACAATCTGTGCTTCGGTGGGTTCTCACAGTTGCATGGCGGGAGAAAGATGTCCAGGGTAGTTGACTGCATCCAAGGTAGATGCTGCAAAATGAGAGCGCACGGTCGTGTCACATGTCAATGTACGCAAATTGACACGATGACGAAGGATTAAAACAAACAAATGAAGTTGGAAAAAAGAATAAATCGAAAAGAAAGTTGTCCTTATGCACATTCCATCATGTGACAATGTGATAACCGTGGCCTTTTGCTCTAATGTATATTCCCTGAAAGCATCATGCCTCATTCACGCTTTATCGCAGGCAAGAAAATTATATCGTGCAAACAACTTTATCAGGGCGCACTCCTGGGTCGATTGACTGGTCCTATGAAGCATGAGTGATATTCACAGAAGTTTCAAAACATGCATCACACATATTGCTATCTGAGTTTAACGACTTAAATGCGAAGCATTTGTTAAACACTTCTACGACTTTGAACGGATCTATCTACCTATCTATCTAGCCGCCTACGACTCATAGCTCGTGTGAGTGTTTCGTTAATGGGATGTATGCCAAAATTCGTGTGGCATGACACGACTGCATGAAGAACATGAATGATGGGTCTTAACTTGAAAATCATGATATGCATTTCATTAACGACATGATTTACACGTCACTCTCTTGGTTCTCTTGCGACCGTTTCGTTAACTTGATATTTACCAAAATAGGTCTGGCGTCACAAGAGTGTATGACGCACATAAACGACAGTTTCTAACGTGCAAATCATGACACGCTTGTCATGTATGGCGTTATTTTGACAACATGGTCTCGGGGGCGCTAGTGGCCGTTTCGCCTGCTTCATATACACCAAAATTGGTATTGTGCAGTGTGACTACGTCCAACATAAATGACAGCTGGCAACATGAAAATAATGACATGCACGTCATGTACACACGCCACGCTCATGGTGCGCTCGCGGCCGGTTCGCTAGCTTGACATACACCTAAATTGATATAGCGTGACGTGATTGTGCGACGAACATAAATGACAATAGTAACATGAAAATAACGACATGTATGTCATTTACGGCATGGAGACTGGTGCACTCGCGTCCGGTTCTCTAACTTGATATCATACCAAGACTGGTATAGCGTGACGTGACTGTATGACGTACATAAATGACAGCTGGAAACAATGAATGACATGCGTGTAATGTACAGCATGGGTTACATGCCACGCTCATGGTGCGCTGGCGGGCATTTCGCAAGCTTGACATGCCGATTTTCTTTTCTTTCTTTTTTTTCCCTGCTTTTCATAGCACTTTTCAAGCGACGCAATGTGCAGAAGGTCATCTACAGGTGCATAAGCGACGATAAGGGCTCGCAAAGAGAGAGAACATCAGTATTACTTACCATTTTTGTTCCTGACTGAGCCGGGCACGCAGGGCGCCCATCATCTGCTTGGTAATGCACAGCGGCACGCTCGCTTGAGTTGACGGGCCGTCGCGATTATCGCACTCGCAGCGCAGCATGTCGCACTGTCGTCAAACCACGCATATCACATCCAGCGGCGAGAAAACAGTGAGGCTGCAGGCACAAAACGCGCACACACGACCGACACAGCTGATCACTTGAGAAGTGGCGTTCACAAGGCCTAGCCGGCGTAGCCGGCGTAGCTACGACGATCGCGCCGCCGCGGGAACGACTCCCTCCTCACGTTTCTTTCTTTTTTTCTGTTTTTTTTCTTCGCGCGCGCATGCGGCGCGAAGCTTTGTCCCATTTCACTTAGGTAGCGAGCCGTAGCGCCTCGTCTGGCTTGCTTTTGACCTGGCGGGGGCGGGCCGCAGTAGGCTGCAGAGGCCAAAGGGCTTCCTCGCTTCCTCTCCAGCCGTTCTGGGCTATCTGTGCAAGGGATTTTTAGTGCGCTGAAGCATGCCGCCTCTTTCTTTTACTTCTTTCCCCCGCACAGCTGCATGCATGCCCGCCAGCACTGAAGGCATTACGGAAAGCTTCGGAAAAAAAAAGAGAAAACATGCCAGAGGAAATGAGATGGGAGTTTTTTGTTCCTCTAACTCCATTCGACGAATGGCGTCAGATAGTAAATTTACCTCCTTTCTTCCACATAATTTCTTAACGAAGTAAAATTGAGGACGCAGAACTTTATTACACCCACCTCATTACACCCTAAGGTAGTACTGTCCAGATGAAGGTAGTATTAAGGAGGATTGTAGCCCT
This sequence comes from Rhipicephalus sanguineus, assembly GCF_013339695.2. Taxonomy (NCBI): domain Eukaryota; kingdom Metazoa; phylum Arthropoda; class Arachnida; order Ixodida; family Ixodidae; genus Rhipicephalus; species Rhipicephalus sanguineus. Next base: position 70,122,115 of record NC_051176.1, on the reverse strand, counting down.
TAAAACGCCCAATTCGGCTAGTTTGCGTTTGCAGTGTACGTGACATGAGACAGAACATTGTAGTGCCTTCACCAAGACGATTGACTACAGTTATACGCAGCACACTGAGGTCCAGTGAAGACAGATGAACTATGCTGGAGGTTCAATTCAACTCATGCTCAATGTATATCGCTCTTTATTGGCCCCACTATTCAAAATAACTGGCAAACACAAGTTGCGCCTATATATGTGGGCACTTAACGTCAATTGGTATCTGAAATGACGTCTACTTTTTGGGGCTTCTGAAAAATGGGCTTGTCCTAAATTTTCACGCCCTAAAACGTTTTTGTATAAACACTGTCTTGAGGTTAATAACAGGAAGGTAATTGACAGGATTTGTGAATAACGTTATGTAACCTTAGGTGCAGCAATGTATTTGCACGTCGACGTAGAGTTCGTGTGAGAGAAAGGCAGATGCCCGACTGTCACAGCATCCTGATAAAAAAAACTGTATTGTATAAAACAAAACGCGCTGCAAAGTACGCGTACTCGGTGCTCATTATAGCACATAGAATATGCCTTCATCTAGTTTAACGTTCAATGCATATATTTTACTGCACGGCTCTTGGGATTCCAGCAAAACGATTCCCAGTGGTCAAGCACCCTACTGACACAAGATAAGCCACAAGGACATTATACGTAAGTGTACTTCTCAGGTCCCAAAGTTACGAGAACGTCACAAAATTATTTAATGTAACGACAGTATAAACTTGCTTTTAAACCTTTAAACGCACGTGCATCGGCTACATTCTGGTAATATAGGAACTAGTTTATGCAGATACACTTTTTACGAACGCACCGATTGCCAACATTTTAGACTTGAGTCGTACGCTTACAGTATCAGACGCGAGGACTACTTCGCTTAATTACTGTAGGTCCAAATAATTCCAATATGGTCCACGGTAAGGCGTGAACGAATCAAAATGACGTCCCTATTTCTCAAGCAAAATTTTCAGTGCACTTTCTGATAGTTTTATAGGAAGAAGTCTTAACAAAAAGAACGGATTAGCTAAGTGCAATACACGTGGCGTCGCCTTTCTTCAAAAGATTATTCAGCTCGGGAGCACATACTGACGGATGAGCGATGCAAGAGCAGTTGATAGAGGCTTCGCTCACTCCGCTTTAAGACGTATTGAAATCGGCTTCCCACACAGCTTTCAGCAACCCGTTATCAGCGTCTAATCGAAGTTTGTGCGATGATAAGAATCGTCGACTCATTCACTGGCTCCCGCGTTCATCACTGCGTCACTCCCACGGAATATCGCCGGGAACGGCTCCTGCCCATGAATCCTGTGTTTTAGGCAAGTTTTCGATGCGTTGTTGTGGCTACCTACCGTGCCATGCTTGGTTCGAAAAATTGAAAATGTAGCCGCCCCTTAAAGAGCCCGTCACCAGCCTCGGATAATACAAAAAAAAAACGAGCGTGTTATTCTCTCCTGGAGTTTCTCGTCTTTCTGGCGCACCTTGTGAAGCAAGAACAGCGATTCACGTGACGTAATTACGGTCGATACTTCCGACTGGTCCATATACGCAAAATATCAGTTGTGATTTGTCTCCTACTCTGCTTTACCATGCAGTGGGCCACTGTTTCTTGCTTGTCTCGCATGACTATCGTGCGCTATCAACTGATTTCACTACATTTTGTGCGTTTCCGACTGCGTAAGCGGGTATAACAGCGTATTGCCGAGAAGCGCAAGTCCTGATAGGCTCGACGCTTTGTACTGGCATTGTACACGTGCTTTTAGGAAATGAGTGGCGAGGACGAGCTATCGCCTGTTGGAAGGGTAGCGATGGCGAGAAAGAAAGAACTCCCTCGTCTTTGAACGTGGGGTGTTTAGGGACCTTTAAGCGACTGCTTCACGATTCATTACGCGTATTAACCAGGGCCAGTAAATGCGAGGTCTCGTGATCAGGAGAAATAACTCCAATACGTCAGAGTAGTTGAAGGCGACCGTACGTCAAAGAATCAAGCTTGATGCCCTCGTAGCTGCTAAGATAGGCCAGTTGTTTAACGCCGTGCAAGTGTGACCAACTAAGAACATTTATATGTACTATGACCGGCATATAGGCTACTTTAAGCGCAAAAGTCGCATGAAGGCTCTAGGAGCAGCCGTTTCGTGCATGCTTATTTTCGGTTGGTTGTTATATTTACTTGTTATCGAGCTACTCATTCTGACGAGGGCAAAGGTGCTGCTGGGAGCACCAAACCTACAACTACCAAAGTGACAAAGGTGGTGGAAATGTGACGAAATCCTTTAATTATACAGATGCATTTGCTCCGTGATACGAGAAGGGCACTGTATATCGGAGGCCACGGCAATGTCCACAGGCCTCAAGGGCGCTGTTTTCCGTTGAAGCGGGTGCAGCAGTTGAAAAAGTCCTTCGTGCAGCTCATGATGTGGCAGTGGAACTCGAGCCGGTCCTGATCCGACAGGCGACGCATATAGTTGGCAATTATATTGCCGAGCTGATCGCACTCGTCGTAGTAGCCACTCACGGTGGGACTTAGTGACTGCACGCTCTCAATTTGGGGCACGGCGTTGTTGCTGATACTGCTGTTGAACGTGACCACAGGGAGCATTGGCATAAGGTCGAGGGGGGCCGTGGAGGACGAAATTTTCTTCGCGGGTGGTGGAGCCGAAGGTGAGTCAAGGACGTGTTCTGTGCTGTCACTCGTCCCGGGCTTGTCGTTGGCTACCCCCGGTGGCTTGGAAGGCACCCACACGCTGTCCGGCAAGATGCTCAGCTCGTCGGGTTCCATTACGGTGCCTTCGCCTTCTTCCAGCAGCATATCACAGCGTTCTTCCCCCAGCACGTGCTGCAAGAAAAAAAATAGACATTGTATTCAGCGAAGCCAACTGGGAAGAGGCACTCTGGAGCCCATCGCTCCAGTCACAAATCCGAGCAATCCAGAGGGCCCAAGAAAATGCGGAGCATCTGGTGTTCCTGCACCGACTTGGACGTGACCAGTGGTTTCCGCAGGTTCCGAATAGAGGCCCCAGCGGAAGCTCCTCGGGATCATATAAAATTCATTGTCTGTCTGTCTGTAGGGCACTAAATAAAAATTAAAAAATGTGGACGACTGCACAATAGAAAACAGGAAATGAGGTGATGAACGGAAATTTCAGAACTTGTCGGAAGGCAAAGCATCACAGCAAAACAGTTGCCTACGTTTGATTTAAAAGCATGCGCGTCGTGTAAAGTTTAAGCGAGGAACTGTAATGAGCACAAACAATTCGAGTGGCAGATATCATGCATGTTTGTCGTCAGGTGCCTAGTTCACAAAATGCCACATGATAATCAATGGTTAGGAGAGTACGGAAAGAACTTGAGCTATGCTCGCGGAGGTCCAGAACACTTCTAGTAGAAATGGAGTGGGGCACTGCACCTAGTGAACTTGTTAAGGACTTCGGCAGGGGCATGATGGCAGTCTTGGCAATTTGAACAGTACAGACAACGTAAGCTGCACCAACTCACCAACTGTTCTTCCTCGAAGTGAAGTAGAGGACTAATTACGGCATTTCGGAAGTGCTCCGAATGAACGCGCAGAAAACTCAGGCAGTCGAAGAATTTCCACCGACCAGTGTATTCGAGATCTCCGGTTTCCGTCCGTCCAGTCTTGTCCTTCAACTCATCGTAGTACTGCCGCCTCTTGATGCTGTACACATATCGCAGGTTGTCTGCAACACACGGCGTTGACTATTAGTTGGATCACGTTCATTTCGAGGTCGATTCCAGGCAGAGCAACCTGCCACATCACTTCAGCAACCATCCTGCTCGTCCCTCGCCTCGTTCATGCACACTGATACCGACAATTTGTGAATGGAGCGCGGAGCTACCATGTTATTGGGAACATGACGCGCGAAGTTGCACGTTTCACGCGCGGAAAATTTTTCCCCTAAGATTCATGCACATGGATTGCTTACACGCATTTTTGTAGCTTGAACACATGCAGCGGAGAGAAACGTGCTGTCATTACCGAGGTGTATGTTCCGTACGAAAGCGAACGTTATCGGCAAGACATTGCTCGGCGGCTCACAATGCTGACGCGAGTTGCGCTGCCGACTGTGTTTCGAAACCAAACAATTTTTGCGGCAACAACACTGTAGAAATATTGTAGCTCAAGGTTTGAGGGGAGACACTAAGATATGTCTGCTAGAAAGCATATGCCTATAGGCGACAGAGAAACAAAAGTTACTAAAAATAACTACCAAATTAATCATCGCGAAAGACACGCACGTAATGCCGGGAAGCATGAAGAAAGACGCATGCGCCCGAGACGCTCCTCATATACTAATGGGTGATGTTAATAGCAAGGCTGCGCTCGCGGTTCCCAAGAAGGGTAGATTATTGCACACAAGGAGGGCGCAGAGTGTTCGAGTGTAAGAATGAGTAAACTCACCACCAGTGAACGGTCCAAGCTGGGGGAAATACTTCTGGAGGTGGACGGCGAATCGGTCCCATAGTCGACGCTTAAGTCGCACGTTCTTGAAGTTCTTTGAGTCGCTCTTCCAGAGGCAGGGGTTGCTCTCAATGAGGGCGAACAGCTCGGCCAGAGACTCGTCGCTGTGAGTAGGCTTGACCGTGTCGAGCCGGTGTTCGGCGATCCCGGACATCGTCGCGTTAATGGAGTACTGCTGCATCGAGCGGTCCGGCAAACACGGTGTGAGACCACCAGTTTTGCTAGGAGCCAAACTGGAGCACGGGCGACGTTTCTTACGCATCGCTTCCGAAGGGAAGCTCACCGCAGATCTGACGAAGGCCGGACCTGCCTCGAGCTTTTTCCTCGCTCGGTCAGGAATCGCGACGCGGCACCGCGGCGTGGTCAATTGCTCGAAGAAATGATATCTTGGCTCTCTTATCACTGTCGTATCGTGATCTCAGCGAAGGCTGTCTTTTTCGCTGGCCCTCGGGGTAAAATGACTTCGAGATGCGCACTTTACTGGTGCTCGTTATTTGTACGCTTTTGCCGGGCTCTCACATCCCTCTCTTTCTTGACACGTCTTCCCTTTCTTTCTTCCATCTCTATTAGATGTCACACCCGCCACGGGTGACTTACGGGTAGGGTATGTATCATCCTTCGGCGCGTTGGTTTTCGCTCGCGTCATTTAAAATCTCACGCGTCAACCGTACGAGCGATCCGCTTATCACGCTCTTTGTGCCTCAGAGAACAGAGGTTAGCTGCTCAAAAGCAGAGTATCACAGTTTTTTCTTAGAATGGGTCGGCGCTGTTTGAATAAGCTCTTTCGCGTTAAAATACCGCGCATGTAAAGTTTTGGATGCTCATAAACATGTCTTGGAACGGAAAGCTGTGGTTCTCATCGTTGGTGGCCTCATGACTTACTCACGCCCGTATTGCAGGACATTCTGAAGACGAAACGTACAAGTTTGCGAAGTCATTTGCTTGTGAATTACCGTTCTCCAGTTGTTCTCTAGCTACATGCCTTGCGAGCTCAGCAGAAGATCGTACAGTGAGAGGCCGAATTAATTGATAATTCGACGAGCAAGAGACACTTAACATGGTAAAAAAGTCATATGCTATCACCAAATTGACACCATATTATTCGTTTTTTAAACGGAATCATGCGTGAAGGGCCCGGGAGGGCATTTATTCGTCCGTATTCTGTTTTTGTGGCGTTTTTGTTGCTGCCTCGGAAACCCTTTTTGCTGGACTGGTATCTCTTCTTTTCTCAGGACCTATAGTTCCAATGGTGGTCAGGGCCGTAACATAAGGTCCTGAGGCTAGCTGAGCCTCTCGGAAACGGCACAGGGTGCGAAGGTCATTCGACAGACAACATTTATTAGCCGAATCCCCTAAGCAAGTGCTGCGCTTCGAGGACCCCGCTCCTTTCACGGGCCCCGTCTGGCTGCCAGTGGCACGGGCGCATGGGCAACGCCTGAATGATGATGACGATGCCAGCTACGCAATCAGGAACGCAGTACTTGCTGGCGAGAAAAAAATCAGTTTCGCCACTAGGGCGAAGCGGTGACTGCGATAGCAGCAACTTGTAATGCTATACGAAGTAAGGCAAGCAGCTAACTCTTTTCGATCCGATCTCGCGTTACTAAACAAAATGCTGGTTTAAGGCAATACCGCCGCTGTAGGGACTAGGGACCGAAGCGGTTTTAGTGCGGTCAGTCCTCTAAACGCGAAGTAAGCGTTAAGAGCACAGCAAGCTTACGAGCCGTCTCCTGATGCCTCTCGAGACAGCACTCGCGACCGCGGCCTAGTGGGCAAACTTCGCAATTTTTGCTCAAGCGACGCAGCCCCCCCCCTCCCACCGATAGACAGCCGGGGCGTTTCCTCTCTGCTTCAGGAACCATTGACTGCAGTCATCACACTGAGGGCGATGTTATTGCATGCACCTTTCGTGCCACAGAGATGGCCGGCTGATTTCTTCTTTGCTGCAGCCGCGTACAACATACGATGCGCAGGGCGTTGTTATCGATTACGACTTTATGCGGAAAATGACGGCGACGGCAAAAACCCACCAAGAGTGTCCATATAATACTTTCGCAATAACATTGGAGGCATTCTACTCCTTCAAGGTAGGTGACCAGCGGAACTGACGGGCGAAAAATCTCCCTGGGAAGTTGTCTAAGGGATGCTAAGCGTGTAGTTTTATATTATACTGCGGCCTTCCCCAGAACGCTGTTTTTGAGAGGCGTAAGCGTCTTCTTTTTAAAGTTCGTTTTAAACATTTAAACAGCATTTAAACAACACCTTAAAGGGCCTCTAAACCCCTTCGAGTTCAAAGACGAGAGAGTTATGTCTTTCTCGCCTTCACTACCCTTCGTACAGGTGCCCTCTCTTCCTGGCGACGTATTTCTTCATAAAACTCGTGGACGCTATCAGCTCTAAGCATTGACACTTTCTGGTTTCGCTCTTTCCGGCTACACGCTGTTATTCCCGCTTGCGAACTTGAGAACGCAGTGAAATCGGTTGAGCGCGCACGTCAGTCATGCGAGATAAGGCAGAACAGGCTTGCGACTGCGTGGCAACGCAGGACAGGAGACAATTCACGACTGATATCCCTCTTATATGGACCACTAGAGAGCTTATTACCTCTAACGTCACGTGAACAGAGCGCTGGCGTCACGAATTGTGGCGAAAATTCAGGAAACACCGACAGAGAATAACGCGTTCTTCCTTTACATTTTCAGAGGTTGTTTAGGGGCCGTGAAAAAGGCTCACGGCGAAACGCCTGCTTCGCATGAAATTTTCGCAAAAGAGCAATTTTCGTAATGTGCATGAATTTCACTGCTTGAAGCACTAAAATGCCCCTATACTACTCTGAAGTAAAGGGGTCTTACTTTTTGCCCAACCTCAGGTGGATTTAATGAATTCCAGCTTCTAAAAGATCTGGACAACTTTGCCCGAAACATGCGCCTAAGAGAATACTTTCACGGTCGTGAAAATTCCAGCAATACTACACTACCTATGTCATCGCACAAGAGATGAACACCACCACCGCAACGACATCAATGTCTCGATATGTACATCAGTGTTGTGCAACGTGAGGTCTTTGAGGCGTACAAGACCCGTGTTCCTTACCGACATAACTTGACAAAGAAGGAAAAAGTAGCGCTTGAACAGCTATCCAATAATGCTGACATTGTTATTAAACCTACCGATAAGGGAGCAGCAATCGTTGTCCTTAATAGGAAGGATTACATAGCGGAAGCTACCCGACAGCTCTCGGATGACACTTTTTATAGAGCCCTCCCGACCGACCCAACAGATAACTTTAAGTCCATCTTGCAGGATAAGCTTACGACACTAGCTAAGGAGAAAAAACTAGAGGAAAGAAATTGTTCCGTCACTTATACCGCTCAGTACTGTGGCCGGCAGATTTTACATGCTCCCGAAGATTCACAGGCAAGGTATCCCGGGCCGTCCGATCATATCCGGTATAAACACTATAACCGAAAATTTGTCTCTCTATGTTGACTCCGTTATTTAACATATTCCCGAGACATTTCCATCATTTGTCAAGGACACTAATAATTTTCTTCGAGACATATTAAGTCTTATCATTCCGCAAAGTGCAATACTTGTAACACTGGACGTCGCCTCACTTTATACTAACATACCGTATGCCGACGGAATTGCCGCAGTGCTTAAGGCTTATGAGGATTCTTCTGTCGAGAGACTCATCAATAAAGAAGCCCTGCAATCACTATTAAAGCTTATCCTTGAACTCAATAACTTTGAATTTAGTAATTGTCATTACGTTCAGATCAGCGTCACGTCAATGGGAACCCGAATAGGCCCTACTTATGCTAACATTTTCATGGGCATTCTAGAAAATGATTTTCTGTCTAGCACTGACCTGCAGCCTCTGTTTTATAGACGTTTTATAGATGATATATTCTTGATCTGGACGTATGGAGAGGAAACCCTCTTAAAGTTTATAGAAGGATTTAATAATTTTCATGCGTCAGTTAAGCTTTCGCACAATTATTCTACGTATTCGGTTAACTTTCTGGATGTCACTGTCATGCTTTCGGAAGGAAAATTGGTCACAAAACTGTACCGCAAGCCTAGTGACAGAAACCAGCTTCTGCATTTCCAGAGCAGCCATGTGCGACATTGCAAGACGGGTATACCTTATAGTCAGGCTCATCGATTTAAGTGATTGCGTTCCGACTGCAAAGACTTCGTATCGAATTGCGAGCAACTTAAAAGCGCTCTCATTAAACGCCGTTATCCGACGGACTTGGTTGATGACGCTATAGACCGAGCAGACCAAGTGAATAGAGCCGACATTCCTGGCGGAAACTGTTTACCTGAACGACGTACTGATACTAATCTCGTATTGACTTACTCAGCATCAGTGCCAAAGGTTGTTTCTGTACTGAAACACCACCACGACATCCTTACCCAAAGTGAACATTTGAAAAATATCTTTCCTGACCCACCTCGCGTGGTTCAGGAATCTCCGCGACATGTTAACATCGTCGAAATTAAATGTACCCACAATATCTGGTTGTGCACCTTGCAACAAACCACGTTGCAAGTTGTGTCTACATATGCAAACCACCCAGGAAGTCATTAGTACGTTTTCAAACCTCACCCTTAAGGTTCGCGGCTCCTTTGGTTGCTATAGCTCTAACGTCATATACATGCTCGAGTGCGCCGTCTGCCAAAAACAGTATATTGGCCAAACTGAAACGCCGTTCCGAGTACGCTTCAACAACCATAGATCTCATACTAATAGGCTACCCAACCTGCCTCTTTCTAAACATATCCGCTTACCAGAGCATTCTTTCGACAAAATCAGGGCCACTATACTTGAATCAGGCTTTCATTCTCATCATGATCGCGAAATCCGCGAGTCTTACTTAATCTATAAATTCCACACCGTTTCGTCAGGTCTAAACGAAAGTACAGGCACATTTTCTAGCGTGCCCACGAAGCATCATCATCCTTACCTGGGACAATCCATGAACGTTCAGCTTTGCGCTTGAACTCACAGCCCGTTACGTCATCGATTAAGCTTGCTGAATACTGTCTGTAATGCCGCTTTGATTGAGTGCATTTATGTATCCATGTTTTATAGTTAGTTCCGCTGATTATTCACCCCTCCTGTTACCACAGGTATGGACGCAAGACTGTATTTCACCGCGCACGCGCCAATAAAAAGCCTAGACTACTCATCTATTTGCCTCGCAATAACTGAACGTACAATCTCGCTGCACTGTCCGCGGCACATTGATATTGCCATGTTAGCATTGTAATTCTCGATATCGCGTTCGTACGTAGTTATGCTGTGTGCGCGAAGAAGTGATTTTTGTACTTTTTTTCTTTTCTTCTTTTTTCCGCGTGTGATCTAACTGTACCGTCATGAGCACTGCACGCAGTGAATTGTGTAATCGCTGATTTACGTCGCCATGCTATGCAATCTCATGTATACCGTATTTATAAGGAGACTCGTTGACATGTACTTGTTACTTGGACAAAGGCTGGTCCACCAGCCGAAACGTCAGTAAACATACCGCTAAACCCAACGTGCGTCGTACTCTCTCTTGTTCCTTATTCTACCGGGGCCAACGTGACTTCCTTATATATATATATATATATATATATATATATATATATATATATATATATATATATATATATATATATATATATATATATATATATAGCTGGCTGCGTCAAGCAGCACAGAACGCCTGCGCTCATTTTTGTCATACCTTGCGGTGTCACCAGTACAAATGAGGGCTTCCACTCAGGTAGGCCTTCACGTGTGACTTGAATTTTCAAAAAAACTTCCCCTATTGGGTTGAAGAAGGGATTGTACGCTGGCAGGTGCTTGATAGAGTGCATTCAGTTCACCAAAGTTGCCAGCTCTGGCCGAGCGGGAGCCGGTGCGCCGTCAAAAATGGACACAGCTGCTGTGTTTGACTCCTCACGTTCTACAAGGGCCGAAATATCACTGAGGAGATCATTGAAAACAGCCCAGTGAACTCTATACACTGCAGTCCCGTGAATAACGCCATTTGCGGACATACATGCTATAATGTTCAAGTTCGCTCCTTTTGCCGACGTAGTCGTGTGAACAGCTGGTCGCCCTTTAGCTGTCCTGCCGAAGTTCCTGGAACACCAGACATTGTAGTTTGTTTCGTCCAAGTAGAACCGGCACACACGTGGTCCATCAGACTGCAGCCACTGGGCGTACACAGCTTACACCCGCGCGTGACATCGTCACGATTGCAGTATGCGGGCTTCTGCGTCACCAGCTTCACTGAGTAGCTGTGGGCGTGCAGCAAGCAATCAACTGTGCTATTACTGATTGTTACCCCAGGCATTTGCTCCTCCAGGGACTGCTTTATTAGTCTTAGTGTAAATGTAGAGTTTTCGTCTACAATTCGTCTTAGAGTACTCACGACGTCATCTCCAAACTTTTTTTTGGTCGCGGGATCCAATCCCGGCCGCGGCGGCTGCATTTTCGATGGAGGCGAAAATGTCTGAGGCCCGTGTACTTAGATTTAGGTGCACGTTAAAGAACCCCAGGTGGTCAAAATTTCCGGAGCCCTCCACTACGGCGTCTCTCATAATCATATCGTGGTTTTGGGACGTTAAACCCCAGATATTATTATTATTATTATCTCCAAACTTTTTTTAGAACCACCATCCCATTTCGGCTTTTTTCTGTCGCTGGCGACTATATAACTTGCTGTTCTGATGTTGATGCCCAGAGTGATTGATTTAGATCGCCACCACGCCTGTAGACGTCCACAATCCTCGACGAGTCGAGTACCAACACCCTGCTGTTTTTTCGACGAGATTCGTCTGGATGCTTGAAATGTGGTCCTCGCTTGCGTCCAGCCATGACTTCAAGCAAAACTCGCTTTTCATCTCAAAATGTTCCCCTCTGAAAACACGCGTGTTACAAGCGACCGCGACCAAGTTTCAGCAACGTAGCGCCGTCTGTTACATGAATATGCGTATCTCCCTTGATGCTTTTATGCAAAATTTAATTGTACAAAACCTAAACAAATGCATGGCTCTAAATGGTTATTTCTTTATTTCAAGGATGAGTGCGTATCGTCAGTAAATCACCATCCCTCTCACTAGGCCGAGCAGACGACTGCGAACTCTTTTGCGGTTAATGCCATCTGCTAGCAGACGATGCCAGATGCGATCAACGGAGTACCCAAATTCTGCCACAGCGATGAAGCATAAACTGACTCGGGGCTTAAGCCACGTGCTCTATCAGCGTATACATTTAGTATCCGAACATGCATAATTAAACCGCACTGATTTTTGAATTCTAAGGTATTCTGACACCAAAGCGTTTGGGCAAAATACCGTAGTACCTTATTTCATAAGCGCTACCATGCATTCGCAAAAAAATAAATATTCCTCTCGCTTCATGTTTACCTTGGTCCGACCTTTAGACTATATATATTGGGAAAGCTTCTGTTTCTTGTGTATGGAGAAAACTGACTGGCACTTGAATTAAAGTTGTTGGCGATTGAATTAAACATGGTGGCACTAGGAATAAACTCACTGGCACGCGGTCTATTTGTGGTGGGGCTTGGATTAACTGTGTTGGCACTAGGATTAAATGTTTGGCGCATGGATTGAATGGCTTGGCGTTCAGATTATTTCTGTAGCATGCGGATTATTTTAGCTGGCACTTGGATTAAAGTGAGCGGGAAAACATGTAGTTCCTTTTTGGAGGTGCGGAGGAACGGCACCGTTCCATTGAGGATCGGTGGAACTGTAACGGTAACTCGTTACGTTTACGCAGAACGGCAGAGGGAACGGCGTTCCTTCTGTAAACGTTCCTCGGCAATTGAACAGGCGCACGCACGCAGCACATCATGCAAAACAGGTCAGTTGGGCGACCGTGTGAGGCGCAAGAATCTAAAGCTCGCCTCTCACTTGACTATGCCCGCCGGGTGTGCAGGGAAGCCCGCGATGTCAAGACCACAGTGTTCGAGACCGACCACGCGCGGGAGGAACAGCTGATTTTTTCTTTTTTGTTTGAGCCAGTCTGACAGCAATCACGGGCCGTTCTGGAGTGTAGACACACCTTGGAGAACTTTTACTTGACATTCGACTCGAGAATCATCGAACCGCATTGTAATGCTTGCATTGTAACCGCATTCAACCGCCCTGGGGTGTCCCTCATTTGCCAGTGGATACCTTCGCATGTGGGTATTGCTGAGAATGAAGAGGCCGATCATGTTGCTTCAAGTTGTGCCCACAACGAGTGCGACTGCCAAGAAATTTCATGCCTGATAGACAACGTTCATCTGTTGATCCGCCAACATCTTTTCAAGCAGCACCCTGACCAACGTGTAGCAAGCCGCGGGTTGTTCCCTCCCCGTATTCGTGGTCGTGGATTGCCTCGTTGTGACAGAGCCCTCTTATATAAGCTAAGAGTTGGCTCTGTATTAGTGCGTGAGCGTTTATACCGACAAGGTCGTGTAGACAGTCCATCATGTACGTCGTGTGACTCCTGTGAGACACTAGAACACATAATTTTTGAGTGTCCCGCATATGTTATGCAGCGAGCACTGCTCATTAAGGAATATGGACTTATTGGTCTCAAGTGTACGAACCTTGATGATTGCCTGTTCCCGAGGGTTTGTGCTGCTCGGCGTGACCAGGCCCATCGAGCCCTACTTACTTTCTTAAAAAATACCGATTTGGCCTCGCGCGCATAGACATTTTTCCTTGTGACCACTTATTCGTGTTTACGTCTGTGTTATTTGTTTTTTTTTCTAACCTATTTTCTTTCCTTTCTCTTTCCCCCCTATCTGCTTTCCCCAATGTTTCCCCTTTCCCAAATGAGCAGGCAGGCGTTGTGCCCCTTTAGGTGGCAGTTGTCAGCCTGTTCCCTCCCTATTTCCTCTGTGTCTTCGTGTTTTCTATGTATTCAAACCAAATAAATAAATAACCGCCAGGAAAGTGCAGGGCATTTTTTTACCTCAGTAACTTTTTGTTCGGCCAACTCGAAAGTAGCTTTTGTGTGTGTGGGGTGGGGGGTTGGGGGGGGGGGGGCTGCGTATTCAGCTCGTTCTGCTGCGCGTCCCCGTGGCTTTGTCGGCAAAGCGAATAGTGGGTAGCCGACTTACCGCAGTCGAGGCGCCTGCGTGTGGTTCCGCGGAGTTTTTGGACGGCGCGCATCATCTTCGCTAATCTGGTGTTTGACGCGCACGGGACAGAGGAGCCAATCAAAGCGCCAGGGACCGCACAAAAAGTGTGAGTTGCCGACTGGGAAGCTTCGGCCCAGTTCCTGGGAACGTTTCACTCGTCGCGTGGTCTTTAGCGGCTAGCGATATCGTCCCTTTAGTATCTCGTGCATGCCGCCGGCAGCTATCGACCAATCTGTCATTTGACACCCGGTTGCGTGGATAGCGGGGCAGAGGACCGAAACACAGAGGGCGCGGGTGCTGCAGTGGCGCCTGTCTGGTGCCTTCGATGGTTTAGTTTGGGCAGGCATCCCTTGAACATGCGAGTTATCTCCGCGTCTATCGGTCTATAAGTTTAATTATAGTTCAGTTCGACAGCTGCCGCACCGATAACGTCTGTCATGCAATAAAACATACGCGTACATGCAGCGCTACATTCTCGTTGCGCCCGCTGAGCGTGCTCTTGCAACTATGACCACGGTTGACTTGTCCCTATTTGTGTACAACACGGCAGTACCCTCACGCACTTGATGGAACGGCTGTTCAACATTGCCAACGAAGTGCTGACATGAAAACAGGCTCCTCAGTCGGATACCAACGTCGAGATGCAATTCTTGCTGAGTGCGAACAAGGGACTTCACTAAGTTGCGAATATGGGTCCTGGACATTATTTTCAACTCACACTGCGATATTGAATCAGCACTCATTAAACGAGCATGCATTGTTCTTTTCGATGTGGTTTCCTGTGCAAGAAGCTTATGTTGGTGCGTATGTGGGAATTTCTATCTCAATATGTGAATAGCAGTATTCTGACGGCGCATTTGAAGGCTGTGCAGCACTTGTAGTGGACGAGCACGAAAGTTGCAGTTAGACATATGTATATAGCATGACCGGTGGTCTCTAAAAAATTCGTCTAGGAGCGTTTCTTTAGATTCATCTTATAGTATACATATAACCTACTGCCGGCGACGTCAACAATGTAGCTGACTGGGCTAGTTGGTTGTGCATACTTGCAATAAACAGCGCAAAAGGTTGTGGATAGGAACAAGGATGAGCAAGCACGAGTGAGGCTGGGCAGATGACGCGAGAAAAGAATGGTTGCGTTAGCAAGCCATCGGTTTTGCTATCTGACAGAGAGCTGGCTTTTTTTAGAATGCGGTGGTGGGCGCAGCCGGCTGCTGTGACTGTTAGTTTTTATCCTGGTTTCTATCTTTGCTTTTTTCTTGTTATGTTCTGTTTTCTGCATTTACCTTTTCCTGCAAGCACTTATAAGTTGCTTTCTTGTCAATAAAAATTCAGTTGGACAGCGCTTGTCTTGTGTGTCTCCTTCCGTCTCCGTCCGTTTTTTGCTCTGTTTATTTCAAGAAGGCGATGTCAAATTCGTAAAATATATGTAGCTCAATGTTAGCTTTAAATTGCTGACTTTATTTTGCCTCAGGGTTATGCGGCACTATATGTTGATTAAAAATTCAAATGTAACGTTAATGTAACGACACGTTCCAATTTTCGAAATGTAACGGGAACGAGTTCCTTTCGCATTAAAGCAACTTGTAACGGAAACACGTTCCAAGAATGGGAAGGAACGAGGAACGAACTTTCGTTCCTGTTTTAGAGGAACGTGTCCAACACTGCCTCAGTGGTATACGCTTTTATGGAGCGCCAAATTCATAGTAGTCCTGAAAATTGAACTCTTATTATAAATAAGTAAAACAATAATGTACTTCTTGGCCAATCTGTCACGATGGTTATCACGGTGGACAACAACGACTAGTAACACGTACCTCTATATTGGCCAGTAACATCGAATTGGTACTGAGCACAATCGAATGGGTCATCATCTTCGTCATTATCACCATCATCTTACTTTAGAGCGGAAGAGAATCTCGCGAGGTTCGCTCGCGCATTCGAACGCTTTGTCTGACCAGGTGCACGCACTTCGCTAAATCGCAGGGAACTTCCTCAGAGCAGTAGCCGTCATGGACCTCGATGAGCTCAGCTGTATCGGAAAGGGTGGTGCTTCAAGTTTCGTGACACCATCTAGATTCGACAAGGCATCTTTGGCGTTAAAGTCAAAGTCAGCACGACATCATCTTAGGACGGGATGTGTACCCAGCCGCAAGGCCATCTACGAAGGCACCCTGGTGAAGAGGGACGCTGAGGTCAAGTCACGGAAGCCGGTGCAGAAACTCGCTTGCGACCGGCGCCGAAATCAAGGATGCGTGCTCTTCCAGAAGGACCAGTGCGGCCAGGTTACCCTGTTAAAGTTCGGAATCGCGCACGCACCTCGTACCCTCCAAGCAGTTGGGCTTCAGGCAGCGGCCACATCCAGGGTCGGCGAACACGTCCTGATCAACAGGTACAGTTTAGCTTGACAATGATTGTTGGATTAGCTGATACGCTGCATATATGTTACAGGCTACGCACGGAAATGACCACGGTTTTCAATATTACGGATAAAATCACAACGCCTGTGAATTAGTGGCTTATGTAGATCCTAGGTGAACAACATTTGACAGAAGTTATGACCATTAGCGCAGTGTCATGCAGGAGGTTTAGGTATATTCATTCATATTTCATACCTAACTTCTCATTGGGAAATGTTCATGTTAGCAGGAGTCCTCACAGGCTAGATTAAGGGCGCTGAATTCTGTTAAAAGGATACTCAAGACACTTGGTGCGCACAGCAAGTAGGAACCATTCTATTTATATTCTGGCGTTTCGGCCCTTTGTAATATTAAGGTGTCGTCGTACCGCTTGACTGAACATGTAACTCATCACTTCTGTTGAGCCACCTGATATAGGTAAAGCATGTGTCCAGACATTCATAAGAATATGTGTTTGAAGTGATACAAGTCGCATAAACTAACGGCATCCCTTCGCACGATGTGTCACGCGAACTGGCTCCTCTTCACTTACCTTGGAGTGTCACGTCGGCTTTAGCGCTGCTCTAAACTCTGAAGGATATGTGCTGAAAATTAATAATTCTATTTATTATAGTCACGTTCAGTGTGTTCTTGACAACGTGCAGTTGCTTCTATTCATATTTCTCGCGCCGTGAACCATTAATACATTATGAGTTTTTCATCTCGATGCGCAGTCACTCTCCCGCATCATAAGACTTCCTTAAACAGTTCATACAGTGCGGAACCAACCGACATCCCTATTTCTCTATATAAAGACAGTCCCTCGGCGATGGCTAATGCACTTGGCAATAGTTACGTGCAGGGTGACGGAACGAAATGTTTTTCGTTTCGGTTTTACTTTCATTCCACCTCAAAAAGTTCCGTGCGAAAAAAAATGTTCCGTAACGGTTCGTAACAGTTTTTTTTAATGCAAAAATTTGTTAAGGTAATCGTAAAAACATTGGATTTGCGATAGAGCTACTTGCCCTCCTCTTAAAAAAGTGGGACAGGGGTAAAACACGTTCCTCAGAGGAGCGGAAGTAACTGTACCACGAATTCCTACCAACTAGCACAAACCAGTATACCTTTCAAAGTCATAATATTTATGTTCTCAAAAGTCAGTTACGATCTTTTTAAGGGGCTCAATGCTTTGTGTCAAGGGAGTGAACGCGTTCTCAGAAGCAGCACGTCATGGAATTTACTCTCTGATGTGCGAGACCGCTGTTCTTATAAAAATATCGCCAGGTCTGCGCGAAACACGCAGCACAGTCACAGCGAGAGCTGGACGACCGGTCTTTCTACCGCTGTAGACTTTCTTGTGCCAACTAATACAACTACACATGCAAAGTACGCACTACGCCATAAATCATCGTAATTTTTCTAAAGTAGCGAAGCGCCCACTATGCCATTTTTCATCATTCTTCGGAGAATCGTGGTACCCGCTACACATCTGTAAGCCATTATGTGCACTTTGTGCTGTCGCTGACGACGATCAATAATTATGGCTGAGCCCTTTGTAACGGGTTGGGTGCATTCAACGACAGACTCGTTGCACAATTCGCATTGTGTGACGCCAGCTTGTTATTTTACTCTTCTGCCACGCTATATTACATATATTAACACGATTCCTTGCGTGACATGACGTCTGTATAGAGTATTTTTGCGAAGTAGTTACAAGCACCATTGTGGCTCTGCGGTGCAATACTCGATCGACGCAGAGGGCGCAGGTTCCAATCCCATCCGGTCCTAGAAAGTTGTTTCTCATTTCATTTTTTTTCTTATTCCACGCGATAGCGGTTGCGGACACCGGTGGCGGCGGACAACTATAGCGCCAAAATCGGATGTTGTGATCTCATAACAGCTTTCGCTGTAACAACCTTCAGCGCCGACAATGCCCTCTGCACGCCGGCCTGCGTGACAGGCGCGCGAAAGTCCACTAGCGTTAATATAAAAATCTCTGGTTGCCAGTGTTGTCATTTTTCGCACAATTTCAACATATTTTTGCAGTGGAATTCCTGCCTGAGGTACGCGCTAATACTGTACCCTGAGATATGCATAATTCCGCACGTTGCATGACCTGAGTTGTTCTGGATTGCCAAGTTTCCTCGTGAACCGAAAAACGATTGAAAAAATTTCGGTTTCACTACGGAACGAAATAACAGATAAAGTTTCGGTTACGTTTTCGTTCCGGTTAAAAATATCGTTTTTTTTTTTTCGTTTTGGTTTTCGTTCCGTTCCGACACATTGGTTAGGTGTTTTACACTTAATGTGAAAAAATGTAACTCTGCGTTAATACCTGAAACTTGCTTAATTATATTTGAAATCATTGTTGTGCTGGTCGTCTATGCGCCTTTCTCTACGCACAGAACGGCTACGTTCAGCAGCACGACCTCAGGAAATGTAAATAAGCTTGCCAACCTGAAGATAAGTCGGTGTGTCTGGGGTATCAAAATTACCGTCAAAAGAAAGGTTCAGTGGGCGCATACGTAATTGCGTTTAATATAACTCATTAAGTTTTGTTATTACGGACAAAAAAGCCGGAAGTTGTGGGACATCAAGTCATCCCTTTCAGTATATTTGCCTCGCTTATCATCGTAGTTTTATTGATGAAGTTACGAATACAGATTTCGTAGGGACGCTGGAGCACTTTTCTACCGCAATGTGAAAACGATGGCAATTTGATCAAGCACCTATTCGCAATTTGATTGCAATTTGATGCTCTTGCAAACGTGACAGCGAAACATTGATGTCCCGCTTGCTGCATTTCACAATTTCGTGCTAACACAGCTGAAAATCGCTTGCTCTCTTTTCGCAATGTTGTCACGCGGTACACAGCAACACGCAGTGAGGCATAGGTCAATGGGTATTGGCTAATTTTTCGGCAGCGAGAAGGTTTCCAGTAATCGCACTACATCTTATGTTTATCTTCTAAATTAAAAATATGCGTGTCGCGAGGTGACATACACCGAAAACGTGAAGCATTGCTATTCTGGACTGTAGCGATTGTCCTCCGCATTGTTTCATTTTTTTTCCTGGCATGTGAGGTGGCAACCACAGTACCGCATGCGTCCACCTTCAAACAGTAAGCACCCGTGTCGATCGATTCTCTCGTACTGATCCCGCTACGACACTACCTCCTAATGCATTTCATTCCTTTAAAATCACACGTGAGCTTGCGCGCGCAGACCAGTTCTATACGCGCCAAGTGAGCTATATATGTCTGCAGACAATCTTCGTAATTATTGGATTATTTGCCGATGTGGTCTAGAGGTCATGGTGCTCGACTGCTGGCACGACGGTCGCGGTGGCCGCATTTTCATGGAGGCAAAAATCCTAGAGGCCCGTGTGCTTAAATTGAGGTGCACTTTAAAAAATCCAAGTGGTAAAAATTCCTGTAGTCCTCCACTGCGGCGCCTCTCATAATCATGTGGGGGTTTAGAGCCTAAAAAAACGAGCACTTTTATATTATTTATTGAACTGGAAGCTCCAAAACGTGAAGTATGTACAGGACTACTATCCGTCGGTTCGGTCCACAGCAATGGAATCCTACCTCGACAAGTGACTTAACTTTTCGAGACTTGCGCGCACGAGCTCGCACTCCGGAGGCTCGCTCAATATGAGTAAATGATTATGTTTCAAATGCAATGGGTGTCGTCCTATTGCTGCGTAACGAACTACATCTTTTTATATCGGCATCTGAGAACATCCTTATTTGCTGCGCTGACAATTTGCGCTAATGGCGATTTGTGTTGTTGTGATAGCAATTGCATCGAGAGTCCAGGCGCAATTTTTTCGATCGTCGTAGCCTTCGGAGTCCTCAGACGATGACCTCACCCGGAGCGTTGTATGTGCTGTGTGCGAGTGAAAGCATGGGAGGCCAGTCGACGATGGCGGCTCAAAGGAAGGTGAAACGCACAGGTCGCCCGAAAGGCTCATCCAGGAAACCGGAGGGGTGGTGCGTGGCTCCTGCAGGAACTGCGCACTTTAATCAGCCGGGCACGGTCGCACGTGCGCCCTTTCTTGGCGGGGATCAGCAGACGACTCATACCTTTGTACGTGCCGTTTGCGTTCAAGCGTTAGACGGCACGAAGGTCGCGTAGCTCACTGCAGCGGACGCTTTTGCTGTAATAAATGTGTACATGCGACGCAAAACAAAAAAAAAGACCGATAACGACATGCTACATACTATGAGTACTTCTCTATCGCAATAACGGCAACATTGAGAACAGTAATTCTACAACAATCTGCTGCCTATTACTAATGTATAGTGCACACAGCATAAAAGAGTATATGCATTGTATCACATAGAAGAGAACCAATAGTGAAGTTCGGTTCTTTGGAATGTTTGGAATGTTTTACTAAAGGCCTCAATATTTCATTCGAGTGTACCCGAACAAAAGCTATATCGTTTCATAACAAGATGTTTTGGAAAGTTGTTGCTTGCTGTCGGGCTGGAAGGCGCATGTCAAAGAGTAAATATTCAAGCGCGTATAACACCATAATATCGAAAGGGGAGTGTAATGACATGACTAGCAGATTTGGCGCTGATTTTTATTCTGTTGGATTTTATATACACCATACGTAGAACTAGGGCTGTAGGATTTTTGTTTGTGAGAAAATTACAATACCTCTGGTTTACGTTAGTTTCACTATTTCATCGTTTCCTTATGTGGAGCGTAGAAAGATTAAATATTGAGTGTTAATTTAGTTGCAAAGATATTCTGGTTCACCATGCTAGTAATTTTCGTGTATTTCAAAAATATAGAAAAAAACTTGAAGAGAATCGTGTATAACAGGCAATGTTATTATAAATATCATAAAAAGTGTTACATATAATGGCTTTCGGCACGCCTCGTGGTTTCTCCACTCCTTGAAGATCAATATTTCGTAGCTCCAGTCGCAGAAGTCTCGCTGATATAGAAGCTTGCGTTTGTAACTACTGGGCAGGGGTTTGCAGGGCATCCATCAGGCGAAGGTAGTTTTTTTTTTTTTCTGCATAATGTTGCGAAGTAGTTGTTCAAGGCTGCGATGGTTTGTCCGATATTGTTGTTCTTGCTTGTTTCATGTTTCAGAATTGAACTGGCTGTCTTGACTCCAATGATGGCGACCCTGCAGGAACTCTGCAGAAAAGACCTCTACTCCACCCCACGTGCAACTCCAGAAATGCTCTTCGCTTGTGCCTGCGAGGTAAGCGTTGCGGTGAGAGAAATGAGAGGCAATAACGACTTGCAATACAGTTCATGGCACATAATTATTCTCAATCTTAGCTCTCGTATAGAGGATAGGCAATCGTAACGTTTACAACTTACTCAATGTTGGTTCAAAGCGCGTCGACCGACTCCATTCATGCGTGAAGTACTCGTGTGTTATCGCGCTTGATTTATGATAAAGAAAGCATGCTTCCCACTTCTGTCTGGTATCATTAATGCAAAGGACAGTCCATTACGTACGCAATGCTACTGTCGCCACTACAAAAAGGCAGCATCAATGAGAAACAACGAAGCAAAGTGGTACTTGATGTCCTCTGTCTTCTGAAAGATCGGCGCAGTCTATCGTGCTTGCTGTGTGCAAATGTGGTACCCAGAATATAGAATGTGGGTGAGTTTGAAAGGAAGTGATTGCCATCGAATTTTTGAGCATTCGAGTATGACGTAGACATAAGTACCCCTTAAAATGAATATTAGGGAAATCTGGCGATTATGTTGGTAGGTGCCTGTCGGCGTGTGGGTACGGACGTGAATAAATGCGGGTGAGAGAGTGTACACGCGAATATGAACGCTTGTGGTCGCCGGTAAGCTGGAGTGGAAGGGAGCATGAGTGCAGCGGCAACGAATGAGAGTGTACGCTAGCGATTATTTACGTAACTTGCAATGTGCTCCAGAGTCGGTATGAAGAGGTGTTCACTACTGCTGATACATGTGGCAAACAAGATCTTTGCGTCTATATATATATATATATATATATATATATATATATATATATATATATATATATATATATATATATATATATATATATATATATATATATATATATATATATATGTGTGTGTGTGTGTGTGTGTGTGTGTGTGTGTGTGTGTGTGTGTGTGTGTGTGTGTGTGTAGGGGGGAGGGCAAGACACCATGCACTGCGCGACAGTTATCAGAAAAAATTCGAATCATAATAACACTGCAGAGAACGATAAAAAAAAAACTTGAGTCTGAGTATGGGAGCTATTGGAATGGCCGCGGGACATTCCTGCGCCTAAAGGAAGCGGGGTGTATACACTTGCGCGTCTGCGCTAAATATCGCCAGCCATTCTCACGTACCTCCTTAGGCTAAGGCATTTCTTGCTCCTGTCAATCTCGATGCCAACTGCAGGAGGCAGTCTGTATTATTTATCAGGAAAGGATTGTGTCTTTTGAAGAAAGGATTGTGTCTGAATGTTGGATGACCGCTGCTATTTATGGCTGAGTCTCGCACATTTAATCCGAAAGGAAATATAACTCTTTTCCACTGCAATACACGCAGTATAAGAAAAAATCTTAATCTTCTTCTCTCGTCTATCTCGCGGCATGGCAAACAGTATGACGTAATAGCGGCTACAGAAACATGGCTGAGAAAGGATGAAACAGTTATCATACCTGGCTATAAAATTATATCTCAGCCACGTGCATCTAACATTCACGGTGGAGGCGTTGCTTATTTCGTAAAGAACGGACTCCGCTTATCTGTACTATCTGAATTCACATGCAGCCTGACATATATTGAAGCACTTTTTGTAAAGATAGAATGCTCTGTCGTTGTTGGTGTGGTGTATCGGCCGCCAAATGCAGATACTAGCTGCTTTTTTGATAAACTTGAGGGCATTCTGCCTACCCTGGCAAGGAATGGTCGTACTCGGGTTATTATTCTTGGGGATATAAACATTGATGCATTTAGTGGTAGTTACAAAGATTACGCTTACCTAATACAGTCATATAATTTTCGCAATCTAATCACTGCGCCTACTCGAGTGACAAGTACAACAGAAACCATGTTGGACCATGTCCTCACAAATATTCCTAGTAACATAACAGCAGGTGTCCTTAATGAGCCTGTCACTGATCACATGCCAACCTTTGTCACTGTGCATGGAGGGCCTATAATAGATCATCAGAGAAAGATTACTTCTTATAGAATTGATTACTTAAAGGTTCGTAATTTCTTACGTTCTTTTAGATGGCACGAGATTTATCATGATGATGTAGACCAGGAATTTGCTAATCTAATTAATGTTATTACGGAATCCTTACATAACTCGAAAAAAGTCATCCGTAGACGCTCGTATGAAGCACCAATCTGCCCTTGGATGACCCAATGTTTATTAGAGGCGCTGAAGGCTAAAGAGTACTGGCATCATAAATGGAAACGCGATAAGAACAATGCTCATCTACTACATGAGTATAAAACTGCTCGTAACAAATCGGTAGCCTTGTCGCGTAAATGTAAAAAAGACTATTATTCGAAGCTTATTGAGCAAGCTTCCGGTAACTCGCGGAAAACTTGGCAAATAATAAACGAAGCAATTGGACATACTTGTGCTGAAAAAACGCTACCTGACAATGTCACTGAGGATACTGTCAATGACTTTAATACTTATTTTACAAATGTTGGTCCTTCATTAGCCAAAATGCTGCCTATTCCTAACAAAGCGCTGTATGAACCAAATTCCTTACCAAATAGCTTCGTTATAAACAACATAGAAATTAAAGAAATTCTGTTTATTGTGAGTAAACTAGTAATTAGCAAAGCGCCGGGTCATGACGAGATTCCAGCGCGAGTTATAAAAGAGAACATTGATTTAATTGGAGAAGTATTATGTAACCTATTTAACCACTCATTACAAGCCGGTCAATACCCATCAATACTCAAGATAGCCAAAGTCACCCCTGTATACAAAGAGGGAGATAGGTCTGATCCTTCTTGCTACCGCCCGATCTCTCTACTGAGTGTTCTTAATAATATCTTCGAAAAAATAATTTCGAAACGTATGCTATCTTTTTTGAGCAAATATCATGTGCTATGTCCGCACCAACATGGCTTCCGGCCAATGCGCTCTACAAGTACAGCAGTCTTTTTTGAGCAAATATCATGTGCTATGTCCGCACCAATATGGCTTCCGGCCAATGCGCTCTACAAGTACAGCAGTGTTAACATTAAGCCAAGTTTTAAATACAGCCCTCCAAGATAACAAATTTGCCGCAGTAGTTTTTCTAGACCTCAGAAAAGCGTTCGATACAGTAGACCATGACATCTTACTTTACAAATTACGCAAATATGGTTTTCGCAACACTATGTGGAATTTTTTCCAGAGTTACCTTCAAGGTCGACAACAGATGGTAACTATCAATAACATTACTTCTTCTCTCCAGTCCATACAAACAGGTGTGCCGCAAGGTTCCGTATTAGGTCCGTTACTTTACTTGCTATACATAAATGATTTGGTCTAGTATTAACAACTGCCGAGATGCTTATGTATGCTGATGATACTGCCCTAATTATTACTGGCAAAAATCTGTCAAACATAGAAGAACAAATGAATACCGAACTAGCGAAGCTGGCCGATTGGTTTGCAGCTAACAGGCTTACGATCAATGCAAAAAAAAAACGAAATATATGTTATTCCACTCCCGTACAAATCCTACTCCACATGATATACAACTCTACATCAATAATTGCTCCCTGGAATGTACTGATTATTTTACTTACCTTGGTGTTGTTCTGGACAGCTGTTTAAATTGGCAGGCTCAAATAGATGCAGTCAGCTCGAAACTAGCTTCGAGTTGTTACGCCCTTTTGCAAGCTCGTGAATATTTTGATACTACAATTTTGCGCATTTTGTATTTTGCCTTAGTTAACTGCCACCTTCTGTACTGCGTAGAGTCCTGGGGTTCGACGTATGACTCTTATCTTGAGCCTGTACGACGGCTGCAAAAACGGGCTATACGCACGATAACTTGCTCACATTACTACGAACATAGCAAACCACTGTTTTCTAGGTTAAAGATCTTGCCGTTTGATTATGTGCGCGAACTAAGATTAGCTACATGTATTAACAGTGTCGTTAGAAACAATGACCCATTCCCTATTTCATTACTGTGTATCCCCCGACGCCTAACTAGGAACCAAACTTTTAACCACTTTAATATACCTCCCACAAAAAACGCATATAGCAAACGTCTACTACAATATACCGGAGTGAAAATTTGGAATGGCATACCGCATTATATAAAGAATACCCAGAACTTTTCCAGATCCCTGAAGAAATACTACTTTGAAGTGTTTTTCTCTGCCTGAGTGACTGATATACTTTGGGCTGTAATTTTTTCATCATGTATATATATTGCCCTTTATGTGTTTTGTGCTTTCATTGAAAGATGTCGCAACACCCTTGTTCTCCTAATTAAGCTATATTTGATACTTGCATCTGCAAGACCCATTCTACAGTTCTGTACGCCGCTAATAACCAAGTTTCTGTGTTTAATGCAAGTTATGTACTTCTCTTTCCTCTTTCTTCAATCGAATTCAAGCGACTATTGTTAGCAGAAAAACATTACTTCTTGTATGAAAATATCACATTTGAGTTGTTTACTTCTATTTATTTTATTTATAAGTATTACAGTTTCAGTTATGTATACTTCAATGGGACCCGCACTAGCCTTCGGCTATGGGACCATACAGTTTGTGCTTGTTTTGTAAAAGATATGTGTGCAATAAAGAACATTCATTCATTCATTCATTCATTCATTCATTCATTCATTCATTCATTCATTCATTCATTCATATTCATTTGGTTGTGAACAGGGGCAGGTATCTATGTTCAAAAAAGTGAGAAGTTGTACTGCTGTATTTGCGATAACAAGAGGCAATGTCTTTATTTTTGTGTTCCTTTCATGACGCAGCTCAAAGCAGCCATAGGGGGGCGGAATAGAAGCCTGCGTGAGCGACGCGTGGCCGGTCAAAGCATGCTGCGCGGAGCATCTTCCGGCGCGCGCTTTCGGCTCCTTCAGCTACAGTCCAAGAGTGCAACCCCTCGACACGCTGCCGAGATTGTTAACAGCGCCGATGTCCAATTCCAAGCAGGCCGAGAACACGTATGGCGCACCAACCTGAAGCAGCTACATTGGCAGACGAAATGGGAGGTAAGTAAGTGTTAAGCGCAACATACACACGGAAGGCCCGCTGTAGGTTTGCGCAGACTTCGTTTCGTGTCGTAATAAAGGCGAAGAAATTATATGCCCCATGAGTTGAAAGATCCGGCGATCGTCCGGTGTCCGTCCGGCATTAACATTTGACGGTAACGAAAGTCCCACGATACACTGATGACGTCACGTGTCGGATATCTGATGGTCACAAAATTCACACGACCAAGTAATGTCACTTTTCAATGTCAATGAAAATCCACCTGGCGAACACTCAATGAATTCACTTTGCCCGCTTTGAAAAGAGAGCTGGCCCAAGTTAGAAGCGCACTTGGCTGACTTCCAACATGAACTTAGTAATAATGAGAACTAACAGACAGCAATGCCAAGAAAAGTATAGGGGGTGTTAACTGTAGTATTTAGAATATAAATGTGAAGAAAGTAAAGTGGACGAAAAGATGACTTGCCGCCGGCAGGGACCGAACCTGCGACCTTCGAATAACGCGTCCGATGCTCTACCACTGAGCTACGGCGGCGGTCATCCCTCCGTCCACTTGATGGGGTATATATGTGCATTGAAACTTAGGGGTGTTCGTCAGCGCCAGTCGCAGCCATGGCGGCGAGTGTGGAACACTCTTTTTTCTGCCTTTTTGGCGTCACGTCATCTTTTCGTCCACTTTACTTTCTTCACATTTATATTCTAAATACTACAGTTAACACCCCCTATACTTTTCTTGGCATTGCTGTCTGTTAGTTCTCATTATTATTGTGTCTAACAAAGAAAAACGAGCCCTTAAAAGTAATCTCCTTTCCTTCATTCATAGCGAGGGTCTCGTTCTGGCAGACATGATGCCTTCAGGTAGTATACGAGGGATTATTGGTCAGCTGCCTGCTCGTTAATAGATCACGTGCTACGTGACGCCAAAAAGGCAGAAAAAAGAGTGTTCCACACTCGCCGCCATGGCTGCGACTGGCGCTGACGAACACCCCTAAGTTTCAATGCACATATATACCCCATCAAGTGGACGGAGGGATGACCGCCGCCGTAGCTCAGTGGTAGAGCATCGGACGCGTTATTCGAAGGTCGCAGGTTCGGTCCCTGCCGGCGGCAAGTCATCTTTTCGTCCACTTTACTTTCTTCACATTTATATTCTAAATACTACAGTTAACACCCCCTATACTTTTCTTGGCATTGCTGTCTGTTAGTTCTCATTATTATTGTGTCTAACAAAGAAAAACGAGCCCTTAAAAGTAATCTCCTTTCCTTCATTCATAGCGAGGGTCTCGTTCTGGCAGACATGATGCCTTCAGGTAGTATACGAGGGATTATTGGTCAGCTGCCTGCTCGTTAATAGATCACGTGCTACGTGACGCCAAAAAGGCAGAAAAAAGAGTGTTCCACACTCGCCGCCATGGCTGCGACTGGCGCTGACGAACACCCCTAAGTTTCAATGCACATATATACCCCATCAAGTGGACGGAGGGATGACCGCCGCCGTAGCTCAGTGGTAGAGCATCGGACGCGTTATTCGAAGGTCGCAGGTTCGGTCCCTGCCGGCGGCAAGTCATCTTTTCGTCCACTTTACTTTCTTCACATTTATATTCTAAATACTACAGTTAACACCCCCTATACTTTTCTTGGCATTGCTGTCTGTTAGTTCTCATTATTATTGTGTCTAACAAAGAAAAACGAGCCCTTAAAAGTAATCTCCTTTCCTTCATTCATAGCGAGGGTCTCGTTCTGGCAGACATGATGCCTTCAGGTAGTATACGAGGGATTATTGGTCAGCTGCCTGCTCGTTAATAGATCACGTGCTACGTGACGCCAAAAAGGCAGAAAAAAGAGTGTTCCACACTCGCCGCCATGGCTGCGACTGGCGCTGACGAACACCCCTAAGTTTCAATGCACATATATACCCCATCAAGTGGACGGAGGGATGACCGCCGCCGTAGCTCAGTGGTAGAGCATCGGACGCGTTATTCGAAGGTCGCAGGTTCGGTCCCTGCCGGCGGCAAGTCATCTTTTCGTCCACTTTACTTTCTTCACATTTATATTCTAAATACTACAGTTAACACCCCCTATACTTTTCTTGGCATTGCTGTCTGTTAGTTCTCATTATTATTGTGTCTAACAAAGAAAAACGAGCCCTTAAAAGTAATCTCCTTTCCTTCATTCATAGCGAGGGTCTCGTTCTGGCAGACATGATGCCTTCAGGTAGTATACGAGGGATTATTGGTCAGCTGCCTGCTCGTTAATAGATCACGTGCTACGTGACGCCAAAAAGGCAGAAAAAAGAGTGTTCCACACTCGCCGCCATGGCTGCGACTGGCGCTGACGAACACCCCTAAGTTTCAATGCACATATATACCCCATCAAGTGGACGGAGGGATGACCGCCGCCGTAGCTCAGTGGTAGAGCATCGGACGCGTTATTCGAAGGTCGCAGGTTCGGTCCCTGCCGGCGGCAAGTCATCTTTTCGTCCACTTTACTTTCTTCACATTTATATTCTAAATACTACAGTTAACACCCCCTATACTTTTCTTGGCATTGCTGTCTGTTAGTTCTCATTATTATTGTGTCTAACAAAGAAAAACGAGCCCTTAAAAGTAATCTCCTTTCCAACATGAACTTAGACTACTCCTGAAATTTAGTTATCCCACACCCAAAAATGACATTGCCCAATTCGAAGATAGGGTTTCGACACTCTATTTTCGAAATGGTAATGATCGTCACCATCATCCGCAAATCATCCTTTCTTCACTGCACTTTAAAGGCATCTCACGATGATTTCTATCCTACCCAGTCCGGCGCGAGCCGCTTCCATTTTATGCCGCCGAATATCTTAATTCGTCGCTCCACCTAACCCTTTGCCGTCCTCGGGCGCGCCGACGCACGTACAAAGCCAACCTGGTCCACTTCTGAAGTCTGCTTCCTTGCCTCACATCCCGGAAAAACGGACTTTGCCAAATTCAAACATCCTGTTCTTTCAGGGTCAAAACCAACATGGCCAACCAACTAAATTGACTCGGCCCTACCCAAAATATGGGTGGCCTTGACGTTAACTTGACTTTGCCGAATTGAAGCACATCATCAAGTGATCGCGCCATGTCAGTAGTCACGCGACATGAGCGTCAAAGTATTATGGACGTCGATATTATGGACACAAAGTGTTATCGACACGCCCAAATGCGCGGTATTGAAACGCAGCGTGGCCTAGCCGGCCATACCAGTCTGCTCCGAATGCATCTGTGTACTACGCGTGGCTTTCGCATTCAATGCTCTTAAGGAGACTTAAGGGTCAAGACGTACTCCTAGCGCTTGGTAATAAAAACGCCTAGGAATGCGTTTGACGCCTCCCAGAAACTTACAGTCGAGAGAATTTTTCCGAAAGCTGTAGTAGTACGAAGGTAATGTGAGGGGAATATATGAGCGAATATTTACCTTTCGCATTCTTTCTCAAAGTTACGTCGTGACAACAGAGTGGTGCTGTGGTGGGGCGCCGCCATTGGAGGTACCCTACCCTCCGACTAACGTCACCTGGCTTCAATGTTGTGCTTTTTCCTATCAGCAAAAAACTTGAGTGTGCTGACTGGTGGTGTTGGAAACCTACGTTTCCAATCACCTGCTCCTTGCGGTGCCACAGGGCGCTGGCGCCATCTCTGTTCGCTGTTTCGGTCTTGCGATCCTCTGTTTAATTGCTTTCATCACACACGTACGGGCTCGAAGGCACAGAGGCTTACGCCCAGCTAGACGCATACACCATGCTACGTGTGGTAGGATATTTACCTCCAATCTATGCGGCTTTTGTTCAACCGTACGCGTACGTCAGCAGCTGCCATAAAGGCGCGGTCACACTGAGACATTCGGCGGCTGAAACGGTTGACGAGATCCCCCGGAGCAATCTCCCGTGCGCTGATCGGTCCGGAACCTATTTTTGCGGCAAGTGCGGCCGGAGTCACTCACCGCGAACCAACCGGAGCACGAGTCGAAAATTGGAAAAATGGCGGCGCGCTTGTCATGTCGCAGTCGTCGATACCCATACCAATATATCTCCAGTACCAATATATCTCCATTTTTTGCAATACCCATTGGCGTGCGCAGGGTTCCTCATCAGAGGGGGGGGGGGGGGGGGGTGTGGCGAAGGTTCATCGCAGGGGCCCACTCCCTACTAAGTCAATGTATGGGGCAAACATTGCGCCCCCCCCCCCTCTCTTAGGTGACCAGTGCTCTTGATTTATGCCAGCTATCGGCCAATTGTAGCATTCTGCCAAATGATGAAATATGACCGCTTCCAGCTTTTAGCCCCATGCTATGCTACATTGTACATGTTTATGCTGTAGTTTACCCTTTCAGCACCTCCTCTCCCTCCTCTTCACCCTAACATCAGTCCTCCTCACGCGCAATTCCCTTTCCCATCCCCTTGCCAAACTATACCATACAAGGCTATGCCATACTTTACCCTGTCACGTCCTCCTTTCCTTCCTCGTCACCTTTACATCACTCCTCATTTTCACTTCCCTTTCCCACACCCTTGTTATGCTATACTATGCATGGCTATGCTGAGAGCTGCTTGGCACATGCCAGCTTTCTGTGCCGCATACACGCCGAGTTTTCATTATACGACACCGGCCTTACTCAGAGCTTAAACAGCTCTCATGGAAAAAAAAATATTTTCTTTGTGCGCATGCGCAGTAGCGAGGATCCTATTATTCTGGTCAATTTAGAGACTTTGGTGCCAGATTTTTACACCTGCCTAGTATCATTTGCGAGTGCGAGTTTTGAAGTCTTGGATGTGGTGACGATACGCAGTGGATAGTGGCGCGGGCTATATGTACTACGTGAAACACTTTTTTTCTAAAATGGGGCACGAATGCAGCAAGTACACCCTTGCGATTGTTTAATGATATCGCACGAGCGTCGACCCCACAATACGCTACTTTGTAATATAGGCGAGGCCTGCGTCGCTCGAGCAGCAGCTGCGAACTTCGATCATGAGGGCGCGCTCGCGTGCGCTATTTCGACAGACATCAGTAGACGGCTCGCGGCCATATGCCTTCAGCGTTTTGTAGTGTCACACGAGATCGGATCGAAAAGAGTTAGCTGCTAGCCTTACTTCGTATAACGTTACAATATGTTGCTATGGGTTCAATGTTTGGCCCTTTCGGCGAAACCGTAATATTTTTTTTTCAAGTGTAATAAATGTGCCTGTGTCTTTCGTTTCTTTTTTTTTTGTGTTTCACACTTTCAATAATGCTTTACCTGCACTGTATCTATCAATTTCAGCCTAATTCAAGGTCGTACACTTACGACATATACATGTGCCACATGCACCTGGAATTCGCTATACGCGCGGTGAAATTTGGAGTGAAATAGCGCGAAATTAATGGGGTCCACTTTACGTTTAAATTCATGTATTTGCTCAGATAAGACATTCCACTTCATCAATAGCAATTTTGAATGTTGCCCAGTTTCGGACACGGTACGGAACTGAACACGTATGCCCAAAGGTACCGCTCAAACGAGACATGAGTTCAGGCTAGGATGGAGGCTTGAAGAGATGAAAATGTTCTTGAACTGGGAATGTCGCTGGAGCCAACGTTTCGACAAGTGCACTTGTCTTCGTCAAGGCAGCAAGGCAAGTGCACTTGTCGAAACGTTGGCTCCAGCAACATGAGTCCCTGTTCAAGAATATTTTCATCTCGTAACGATAGAGCAGTCATTTTGTTGGCGTGAAATGGGAACGTGTGCTAGGGAACACTGTCTTCTGCGCGCAATAGCCTGTGTTCAGCGCTGGTGCTTGCATGCATAATTGCTTCTTCCATATTAAAAAAAATAACTTTGTACAGTTTTTTAACATTGTGAGGGATGAAGACGTGAGACAATAACCGCAAATAGCCACTTATGTATCGTTATGCACACCCTTGCAATTTTTATTAATATCGCAGTAGCGTGGACCGCAGGATACGGTACAGTTTTTAATATCGGCGACAAGACACGCAATCAGCCACGCGACGATCAGCGTCACAACTGGTTTCTGAACGTATATTCGCACAGATAACGCTGATAGTCAGTATGCATCTCGAAGCACACACTGCAGCAGACGGCGCTCACGCAGGTATGGGCCCTCTGCACTTGCGCATCATGCGGGAAATCTCGTTATATCTCGCCTATATCAGGCTCTACCACGTCCAGGGGTCAACGTCCGCGCGATATTATTAAAACACTTCTAGGGTGTACATATAGTTATTCCAAATATATTCCAAATACGGTAACATGGTTTGAGTATATATGCTCCGTGTAATCATTATTCTGCGTGTTGTCTATTCGTGGCGCTGCAATTAAAAATGAGTTATTACATAGCTCATTAATTCATTTATTCAGTTCTCGAAACAACAAACCGCATTCAACTTGCATTTCTTCAACGAACTCAGACTATATCGCAATGCTCGTGCTTTCAAGCTGATGCAATATCCGCAATGTTGTTTCGCATTTTGCACATTTCTCTGCCACCCTGGTAGCACCGCAGCTATGGCGCTTCCATGCGAAGTTAGTTTAACTCTGGTTTAATTAGCGCCATGGCGGACAAATTTTTATGGGGTCGAAACGAAATGAAAAAAAAAATGTCGACTTACGGTTAGGGGCGGGTTAAAAAGACAAAATAGTCAAAGTTAATACTGAGCCTCCCAGCATGATGTGCTCATAATCAATGCGTCGTTTGCGCACGCGAAGCCGCGTAATTTTTTACAGTTTTCTGCGTAATTCAAAGACAGTTAACCAGTTACCTATTGTTTTATCATGCATTGATTCCCCCACCACACATTAGCACTTTTTTTTTGCTTTGGCAGGCAGCGACCGCTTCCGTATGCAGCAAAACGGTGGTCATGACCTTGAACGCCACCCATCGGCGACAGGAAGCACCACCGGCCTACAATGGATCGCAGTAGTGTGAACAGTCAGCGGATGCAGCGGATTCCTGGTGCCGCCGATGAAGGTTGCCAGTCTTTACGGCGGTGCTGGCTGGCGCCTGCTATGTTCCATTGCACCTGATGAGCTGCTCAAGCAGTCGTCGTTGCCGTTGATACCAGCTGCATATTGGCAGATTGGACTAGCGGGGTACCGTGCTATGACTAGACGGCTGCAGGCACGGTTTGCGTGCATGCAAGTTGCCTGGTCACGCCTGGTCCGAGAAATTGCTGCTGGCACAGTCTGCTGGCTACTACCATCGACTGTCACGATCAGGTAGCAGAAGGACGGGCACTCCCTTTTTCGGAAGCAATGTGGCATGATTGTCGACGGGACCGTTCTGCTTCAGCCGGCCGTGATTTATTTTCTAGCTTTTCATATTTATGCGCTGTCTTTTTCTTAATGCAAATATTGCGAGTTCTGATAATAAAGCTTTTCGAATGTCACGTCTGTTTAGTTTCATGAGCATGTTTCGAGTGTCCGAAGCATGCACCTTTCATAGAAATGACTGCGTTTTTCACTTCTAGGCGAGGAGCATTGTCTATAATACCAGAAGTGCCTACGTATATTCATATACCCTATGTGTAAATACTTGCAAGAAGTCTGTACTTGTTTCCGTAGATTTGAGTTTTCTAATGCAGAATTCTTCGGAATCGAATGAATACTAAAACCAAAATGAGTTAGATGCTCTCCCTCTTGGTCGGTATTCTCTATGTTGAAACCGCCGGAATACATTTTTCTTATCAGGATATCATGGGTGGCTTAAGTCGTAAACACCAACGTGCAGGGGCGCAGAGGGGTCAGCTTCACTGAGTTAAGGTCGGGAAGGCTGATAAAACAGCGAAGAGTTCTTCGTCGCAGTGCTAAGCTGTACTAAACTCAAGTATTCAACATCATTTCGAAGCCAAATCATTTGGATGATCGGTTTGTACAAGCTGAAGTGGTTTAGCGGTTTCTTTTTGCAACGTCGTCGGAAATGTCTCTTGCATGGTAGCCCACAGTGTACGTCTACGGGTACATTCACAAACTGACCCCGTCTGCCATGTTATCCAGTGCCGTGAGATGCCTACGTATACTCATTAAGAATAGGCGAGGAGAAATGAGTCGTTCTTCAATTTCATTGAGCTTGGGCAAAGTGTCAGGAAATGGGCGGTACTTGTAGCCGTTACTCACTCTGAAAGCCCGCATTTTACCGGCAAGCGAAGAGTCTATAGCCGATATGCTATGTATGGACAGCTTCTTCATTTTTAGTGTAGCAGAGGTGAGTAGTGGGTCATGCCCAATTTCTGAGGTATATAACCGCTATGAAAGAATGAAAGAAGGGGAATTTTAAGGGTTCGTTTTTATTTGTTAGAAAGAGCATTAATGAGAACTAACAGCCAATCAAACCAAGGAAAGTATAGGGCGTGTTATTTGTAGCAGTTGTGATATAAAAGCGAAGAAATTAAAGTGAACGAAAAGATAACTTGCCGACGGCAGAGACCTAATCATGCTACGTGACACCAGCAGGCAGAAAAAATTGAGGAGAGGCGAAGCATGTAGGGAAGGGTGTGTCAGTTCCACCAACGCGAAACCTGTGGAGGGGCGAAGCATGCAGTGTGCGCCGGTGTTTCCCACAGCAAAATCACTGGTAATGGGCAATGAGACATAAGAAAGATTAGACACGGAGACCCGCAATCCGCTTTTAGTTAACGTGCACGCTGCGAATCTTTATTGTTTAACTATGCTCAAGAGAAATCTCCCACCGGCACTACATTGCAGGCTAAGGTCCAGCGCCTATATATACGGGATGGCCGGTGAACGGTTGTGCAGCGCGATCACGTGGTTTTTTTTAAATCAAGAAACTCGCTAGCAGACGCTGCCTGCTTCGGCGTTGTCTCTCGCGGGTGAGGGCGCGTTCTCGTTTCTTGCGAGCTAGTAGTTCAGCGTTCATCGCAGAAAGAACATTTCCGTAGTCAACGCCCGCCGTTCGCTCTCTCTCACCACACGGCGATCGCTGAGGCGGTAGCGCCCTCTCTTGCGCTCAAGCAAATGGACGACGGACGACGACAGCAGACGAAGACGCACGCTGGCACGCGAGACCCTAAGGTGCTTCGCCCCTAAAAGAGTGCTCCACACTCGCCGTCATGGCTAGCACCGGCGCTGCCAGATTTAAATTCCCGGATATACCTAATAAAGTGGACGGGAGGATGACCGCCGCCGTAGCTCAGTTGGTAGGTTGCAGGTTCGATTTCTATCGGCGGTAAGTTATCATTTCGTCCGCTTTTTTCCCCCTCACATTTATATCGCAATTACTACAAATAACATCCCCTACACTTTCCTTGCTTTGATTATCTGTTAGTTATCGTTAATGTTACACCCCCTAGGAGCTGCTTGTACACACCCGCTAGTTAAAGACAGCTCCTTCATTTTTTGTACACCGGAGGTGAGTAATGGGACTTGCCTATTGTCTGTGGCACGAACTCGCTCACCCTCCTTCCCCATGCGGCGAACGCCGCTATTCCTGGATTAGGCTCGACTTTAAAAGCTCCGCTGTGAAAGTAAGAAAAAAAGCTACAGTGACGTTTGGGCGAATGGGTCCTACATTGCCCGTAGAACATCTTTTACAGCGGAGCTGTTATGACTTTCGTTATGCCGTGGCGCATTCGCAAAAACTGTCATCATCATGAATGGCCTCTACCTCTTCAGCGCGTGCAGCGCAATAACTAAGCCAGCCGACGCTTTCTTCATCCTCCTCTTCATCTTCTTCTTCGCTCCCCAAAAATTGCCATGGGAGGCTAAGTGGGCTTGACGAATATGACGGTCTGGTCATGACACGAATAACGTGAAACTTCAGTCGCGTACGTCGCGAAACCCTTCCCTCCAGACACGTGTGGCACATACCCGTTTACCAGGGGCCGCGGTATACGGGTACGCGCCACAGGTGACTGACAGTTTATATCTACCAAGCAACGGTGGGGACAGACATTGGTAATTTAAATGCGAGAGCTTTAAGAAAAACCAACATTGGCAACTTTGACCCGACGAATTCAAATATTGTAAATTAGGATCCCAGCAGGAATGGCACCCAAGCATTGTGCGTGGCAGTCAGGTATTCTACCACAGAGCCACAGGAAGTCTAGAAACTGCTTTGGAAAAACACCCTCTGCAGGCATAATTTCGGTGCAACGTCAATTGCGGTTGTAGTGCTGGATTTTGAATTTTATACCAAAGCAATATACACTGCATATGTACTCCTACGATACAGGCATAATATCAGGTTAACGTGAATTGTGGTTCCAGTGCTGGCTCAGCTTTTATATCATTCTAATAAATATTACACTTTTATTTCTATGATTCAGCAAGCGTAGCTTGTCCTCGGAGGAATAGTCTAACGAAATTTACGCACTATATTCCCATCATCACACCGCAATGTGCAATTCGTTTCGATAATAGTGGCATATGTGCACTAACCTGAGTACTGACGTTACGTAAGACCATTAGTTTCCTTTTAAACGCCTGTGCTGTCGACGTCTCTGGTAAGCCCACGATGTGCACACAACCACTGCACTTACAAAAACACCTCGATCCGCCTCGTAACGCTTGCATCAAAGCGAAAAAAAAATGCAGCATAGAACTACTCGCTGACTGCTTCCCATGAAACCGATTCCCACAAGGTGTGGGATCTGCCGTTTCTTTTTCTTTTTGGTTCGTTCATTGCGCGGCAGCAATTTTATTGCGACAGCAATAATATAGATTCTCTGAGCGGGTTCTTCCGTAGCGTCATGTTCCGTATAAAATCCAAACAAACACAGCGCCCCGCGAGTCATGTGTTCTACTCGCGTGTGCAAAGCACGCAAGCGCTCGGGACGAACGCAGCAGCAGCAGAGCTGAAACGAGGCGGCCGTCTTTGTCGCACGAAGGGTGCATGCGATAACATCGCCCCTCGTGCGAGGCCAGCAGACGATAGCTCCTCAAGCAGTGAGGAAATGTCCCGGCCGTCTTTCGTCGGGCGAAGGGTGCAGGAGTGTCGCTGGGAGGCGGGGGGGTAGGGTCGCCCGAGCAGCAACTGCGATTTTTGCTCGTAAGGGCGCGGTCGCGAGCACTGGCGCATGCGCTATCTCCACAGACATCAGGAGACGGCTCGTAAACTTCCGCTGCTCGCAACGCTTACTTCGCGTTTAGAGGACTGATAGCATGGAAACTACTTCGGTCACTGGAGCGGCCATATTCCCTTAAACCAGCGTTTTCTTGAGTTTCGCGAGATCGGATGCAAAAGAGTTAGCTGCTAGCCTTAATTCATATAAGATTCCAATTTGTTGCTATCGCATTCGTTGCTTCGCCTTTGCGGCGAAACTGTGATTTCTTCAGTAATACTCTACACTCTACGAATAGTGTAGAGTAATACTCTACACTCTACACTCTGCGAATATCACGATTTTGCAATTGAACGCTTGGATACACGCTGGCTTATTCTACACTCGTTATTTTGGCGCTGGCTACAACTGTCGTAATGATCCCTATAGATTTGGCATGGTGGCTCAACGACTTCCCACAGCTGCGCATTTAGTCGAGGCCGTCCTACGCGTATCGGAGTGATAAGGCGAGCCGAAAAATGAATTGGAATGCTCGCGTTGTTGACAATGTTTAAATTTTGCAAGGTATAGCGACTACTTGTTTAGGAGTATGTCGCTTTGTACAGACCTTTTCACATTATTATCACTTCCTTACTGTTAATGCTCATTGTATCAGGATGGCGTCTCCTTGTTCGCGATTGTCGTGGGTTAGGAGCAGCGAAACTTTAAGCGATCTGCAAGCTTTTTCCGGAGTTACAGGTCGGCTACTTTGGATAGCGGATTTTGTGTGTTTCTAGCTACCCGCGGTTTCATTCTCATCAGTGAATGCTTGAACAGTTTGCTCACCTTGGCAGGCTCTCAGCTATAGTCTGTGAAAAAACTGGTGAAAATGGTGGTGGAATTGGTCACTAGGGAACTGTCCGGTTGCCTTAATGTTGCTAACAGACCTCCATGCAGCTCATACATCCATTCCTGTTGGCGTCAATGCCTACGCATGTTTCCGCCTTGTATCTAATGTGGAAGATCAAGGACGGGGTTTCGATTCCCGCGCATGGTGACCGTATTTCGATGGGGACGAAACGAAATAACAGGTATGTAGTTAGAGTTAGGTCCACAATGAAAATCACCAGGCGATGGAAATTGTTCCGGAGTGTACCATAGGTCGGCAAAAAAGTGCGGAGCTCACTCAGACTCACTCATTAAAGATATTTTCTCCTTAGAGCTCACACGGACTCAGACTCGCCAGAATTTTCCTCAACCGAACTCATTAGGACTCAGACTCACTAAAGTTTTTCTCAGCCGGACTCACTTGGACTCAAACTCACCAAATATTACTCACTCGGACTCACTCAGACTCAGACTCACGGCTCATTCTGAGACTGAGTGAGTCTGAGTGAGTTCGCCGATCTAAGTGTACCCCTACTCTGTGCATCGTAATCATTAATATTATCGTGGTCATGTACGGGCAAATTGCCATCTTCAGTGACATTGTTGCTAGAGGTTTTCCATTTTAGTTTTATTCTGGGTGTTTCTTGGTTTTGTTGCGGCGTGCATTGCACCTGTAGCGCATTCAACTTAAAGAAATGGCAATATCACTCAAAAGGCGAAAAAATATTCATATGCATACAATTTGGCAGACAGCTACACCAAGCAATTTTGACAGATCTAGTGCGGGTAAAAGTTTCAGCATACGCGCTGTTAAGTAACAGATAAGAAAGGGCTCGTACACGAACAGGTACGCGCTTTCGTGATTGGTACACGACGCACTTTCGTGATCACAACTTTAGCGTAAAGAAGAACGTCGACAGAGCTGAGCAAACATTTCGTGCTACTGTTCTCTCTTACGCACCTCCTAAACTTAGGGTGACGTGTCCTTCGGCATTAGGCAGTCGGGAAGAGAGCGCTGACCAAGTCTTCATGACTGTTCGCGCTGTGAGGAACTTGACGAAAGGACAATTAAAAAAAAGTCACACACAGGTTGGCACGACACGAAAAGAAAGAAAAAAAAGGAAAAATCAAAGGAACGCCAAAAACCAAAGAGCACATCTTGAAACACTTCACCGTCCACAATAAACACTTGCAAAGCAAAAATACACTTTAAATTTCCTTTAAAAATTCAATTTCTTACTGTCTGCCGTACAGTTGCGTGTTGCAGGTATGCTGATTACCTTGTCTGTGCTCCTGCGGTACATGACCCTTGCAGACTGGAAAGAGTTTTATCTTCGTTTGA
This sequence comes from Rhipicephalus sanguineus, assembly GCF_013339695.2. Classification (NCBI taxonomy): domain Eukaryota; kingdom Metazoa; phylum Arthropoda; class Arachnida; order Ixodida; family Ixodidae; genus Rhipicephalus; species Rhipicephalus sanguineus. The sequence continues at coordinate 70,082,607 of NC_051176.1, read as the reverse complement.
AAGTCTGTGTTACAATTTACTTTGGAAAAACCTGTAGGTGGTGTGATCAAGTTCTTGGACATGGAAATTGTTTTGAACAAGCACCACACTTGTTTTAAGTATTTTCCTAGGAGAGAGTACGAATTAACTTCTTAGGTTTGATTCAGGTCATTCAAATCAGCTCAAAAGAGGTGTGACATTGGATTGGTTACAGGAAGCCATTAAAAGTAGTTTAGGCACACTGCTCAAGATAGCATTGCTAGGCAGGTAACTACGCCTAAGCAGGTCTTGTACCCCGATGAGCTGACTTGCTCGGTAGCCGTCAAAAAGCTGTGCAACGTCACATCCGGTAAGACGGTGCCCTCCTTCTCAAGTTCGAGTGGGATGATTCCATGCAAAACGTCCCAGCCATTTTGGCGACTATCGTAAATGCACTCGAAAAAAATCGTGCTGATTTATTACATTGGAAAGAGTGAATTGCTAGAATGTTTCGCACAGAAAACAAACATTTTATCACGTGGGAGCCTCCCGGATTTCACAGAAAACCGTCGGAGTGTTGTTTGTCATAATCATTATTCTGAGAGCATCGTTTCTTGTTTCAATACCAAATGTACAAAAGGTGTTTGTCTAAGGTGTTCGAAGCTCAATAATATTACTGCGATTTCCCAGCCATATGCGTCTCCAGAAAATTTGCCAAACGTTCCAGGTTTGTATTTTTTCTCTTATAATATTGCACTATCTATGAATATCCGAGTAATGAATAATTACTTTGCCGAAGGTATATTTTGCCTTTAAAATATTTTCACAACCCTGATGCTTCTAAAGCCTACAGGAAAAAATCACAAATTTCAAAAATTAACATTTCGGTCTACGTTGAGACGCAGATTAGACCACGCGATGCTCCTAATAAAAATCTGCTTTATAACTCCATCGAAAAAAAATAAGTAGTTCTTCTTATAGGGCAGGTTTTACAATTGCGATGTTGCTTTTTAGGAAGAAAAGAATGTTTGAAGTTCCCCACTGACGGCAAGGGCTTCAAGAGCTTCAAATATTATGCAAAGTATTGCTGTCCGAGATGAGCCTTTCAGCTGAAGCAATTCAGCCAATTACTCCGAATACGTTAAGATTCCTCGACAATCACATATAAAAATACATGTTCTTTAGCCGGTGAGGCATCTGTCGCCATGGCTGCGTTTACCTTTGGAGTCAAATAACTGTTCGAACTATTTTTATTTTAATATGAGAGAGATGTTACGCGTTGTTCGACAACAAGTCCTCATAACCCGTCTATACTCCGTCAACCATGCCAAATTGATTATACTCGCAAATGCGTACATTAAGCGCTTATTCAAGTTTTGTACACTGACTACCTATAATACATGAAACTGAAGCCAGTGCTTACTGGAAGGAATAATAAGGGATGTGAACGTGACTGGCTGCCACTCTTATTATAAAAAGCTTCGTGTATTTTCGAGCTTTTAACAATTATTTTTCTCTTGCTTCTTTATTTTTCTTCTGTTTCTTCGACAGGTTATGCCCCTTTGTGAGATACAGAAGCCGATGAAGACGAAACCACAGCGCGTGCCTGGAAGCTTCTTCCGCTCAACAACAACCATTTACATTATAAAGTACAGTGTGGCCAATCCCCCTTGTGGGTATGTGCCAAGATCTAGGCGACAAGACAAGACAAGATGTAGGCGGCGATAACGTCCTGCAAGAAGCAATTTTCCTGCAAGTTTCAGACCTCTTGAGCAGAAGTCGGCGAGCTATGACGGGAGAGAGTCTGTACGCAAGGCACGCCAACAGGCCTTCTGTTGCACACGCTCTTCGGTACGGCGACTCCAGGCGAAAACTCCTCTCGTTTCGTCTCGACGCGAGAGGTGGACTAGCGGCGCCGTTCGCTCCCTCCTCTGGGCCGCGCAGACGTCAGCAAAGGAAAGGAGCTCGACAGCGCTGTCGAAGCCAGCAGGGCTTTATGAAGCTGCAAGCAACGCCACGACCAGCCGGAGAACGTGCGAGTGGGTGGGCCCGTGTCGTGTCTGATGTCTTCCGGAAGTTACACCCGTACGAGCACAGCGGTGACGGCGACAGCGAAAGAGACGTATTGGGTGAGCGCATTCATTGGGAGATGACTTCGTTCAAGCCATCCCGTCGGCCGCCTCTGGGTCCACGAGGTCCTGAGCTGAACGTCGTCTTCCATGGCGGTCCCTCTGGACTACACGCTCCCCAAGACATCTTCTACGAGCTGTTGCTGAGAGGCCGCACTGGTTGGAGGGGTCGACTCTCTCAACGACTCCGATACCCCGGCTATGCGCCTCCTTAAACTCGCACAGCTGGCAGCGTTTTGGAGACTGCCGAGGCCTCCTCCGTCTGGGAGTCGTGTGGCCTTGGCGTGTTCGTGCTACTGCCGGGCAGCACCAACGCCACTGCAATTCTTTTATGTATTATACCGTAAGCCTATTCTCGTTGCAGAGCTTCTGTTTTTTGTACTATTTTACTTATTTTTCTATCTATATGAAATAAATGACAACAAATTGTTTAATCGATGTGTTATTTATAGGTGCCTGCGTGGTCTCTCACTGAGACTGCTGCATGCCGAAGGAGAGGCCGTGTGCAATTTTAGAAGAGCGCTTTTTACTTATTTCGCAGACCATGAATAATTTATCGATTGCGGGAGCTAGCCTTGCTGAGCAAGTACCTGTAATTGGTTTATATGCGCATGCAATGGAAGAGGGCGTCCGCTTGCCCTACGTATATTGCAGTAAAACGCCACGTTACGACATATACAAGCATAACATCTGGAATAGAAGATCAAGGCGTAAGATTCATTGTATGACACTTCCGAGAACGCTTTGCGACGACTAATTCCACTTTTGTAAATGAATGTTTACGTGGCTGTTTTAATATTGGGGTGAGGTTAGAATGACGACAAATGATGCAGTGAATGTGGTGAAGATTCGACTTTCGATTTGGCGGAGCTATGACCAATATCGATTTAATGAACATGCATGCACAACATAAACGGATTCTTGAATTTCTTTTACAGCGGAAGTCTTTAACCGTATTATCGCTGAAATATGCTTGTCAGAAGAAAGCACCACTTGACAACGGTTGGTTAAAAATTCCTAACGTAAACGTAAACTTCGCGTAAAGTTAATTAACGTATAGTTAACGAATTTCTTCTGGACATCGAGCACGGCCACAAAGCGTTGATGTCATCCACCACGCGTAAATTCATCATTCTGCTCGCTCGGGACGGACAACACCCTAACTTTTCAGGCGTCGAAGTAATTTGCAGGAACATCTAGTACAGAAGCAGGAATGAACTTAAACAGACTCAGCCAATAACACAATGCCACGGACCGTCCCAGGAACCAAGAGAAAAAGCTTGCAGGACGCTTGAGTTTCGCTTTCAAGAGTAGAACGCGATAGCTCAAGCGGGCCCCGTGCGCATTGCCTTCTCAATTGTTAGCCTGGCTTCGTTTCCCGGTGCATGCCTCAACCGTGCCGTAGGGAAACGAACGACTGTGCGCGTAACATTGGCTCTTTCAAGCTATCCTTGAATGTCTACTGCAAGTACACTTGCTAAGTGACCACTACGCCATAATTCGTCACGTGATCACGTGTGCGATCACGTGACGACTACCGCTCTGTGCAATCACATGACCGGAAGCGCTCGCACTGCTACGTCAAATGGGCTTGGAGCAGCTCAGACCGCTCGTCAAGAGAGGAGAGCGATCGAAAAGAACCAGTCGAACGCGAGGCGTGCCCTCCCTTTCGACCAGCCGAACGCGATACCGTCTGCGAGAGCGCGCTAGAGCGCTCTAGAACGACCAGCCGAAGACGCCATTATTCCTCTGGTTTTAATTTGTCATCTCTTCGTCTGCATTTTACTGACGTCACATACGCGACCAAAATTGCGTCAGTGATGTCTAGGTGGACCCCTGCATCAAACACTTCCGTCTTAAAATGTTTCCTTATCTTCACTCCTTTTCACAACAATAATGAAACAGAAAAGCATCCAGTGATCACACGTGAGGAATAAGCGTTCCACATGTGAAAGGGTGAGACGACTAGCGTTTTGCTAGATTAGTGCTTCATTGCTGAAACTGCTCTGCTGAAACTCCTCTGAAACGCTGAAACTACTCTTTCTATCCCTACTGAAAATTCCTATATATACAGGACCCATACATATGATGTTATTGGATACAGGTCGTATAGGGGATACGGCTTTATAGGTGATACAGGTTTATAGGTGATACAGGTTTATAGGTGATATAGGTTGTATACGTGATATAGGTCGTATAGGTGATACAGGTAGGTTGATTATATGGGTGTTACAGGTGATATGGGTAACATGGGCCGAAACAGCGATTTGGGTCACAAACGACGTGCAGCAAAGGAACATACTGATAAAGACATGCCAGTTTATGAAGCGTGTAATAAAAGCAAATATATACAGCAATTCAAGCTGTAATAATATCTCGCAACAGTCTAATTATAAGAATGTAAGAATTCACTGTTGCACTTACATATATACTTGAAGAAAAACGATCAGGCAAGAATGTTTGGTAACTGATTATTTATTTAAATCTTTAAGCATCTCCGCAATAAAACGTCACCATACACGCACATGCACAGTGATGCAGATGCTGTGATTTCTTCATTGTGTAAGCTGCAGCGGACCTTCGGTGTTCTGTAAAATGTTCAAGTCAAAATGGAAAACACAGATCTGTTAACATCTATATTTATTTTTACGAAAACTCCAATAGGGACGAATGCCATCATTTAGTTGGCGTAGCGCCTGTTTCCGAATAACCAGGGCAAGGCCTGCCTGTAAGAAATACAAAAAAGAGAGAAAATCTTGTACAAAAGATAAAATAGCTACAAGAGGACGGTTTATTAATATAAACTACAATAGTTACGTAGTTGCATACTGATACAACATCCAACGCACAATACTTTTTTTCAGTTTTCGTGACTTTCGAGTAGAAAGTACGAAGGCAGTGAAAATGATAAGCTTACCTTCAAAGATAATCAACAGAGGCGCGTTGTTTGGAGATCCAGCAAATACAGAAAATGTTGATGGCACATCATGGTGACGGTATCTGTCTCTGCAGCTTTGCAGAAGGGAAGCTGCGATGGAGTCTTGCATGTAGGCTGAGGTGTCCATTTTTCCGCAGGAAAGTTGCGATGCTGGGTCTAGTGAACAACCGTTCCGCCGAAACAAACTTCCATGTACGGCCACAATTGCAGCACATGAGCGAAGTATGTTCTTCACTCTTTCGCTGATAGCCTGTGCACATCGCGGTACTCGATGTCCACGAAATCAGAGCAAGAGAGATCGCAAGTGACGAACACGATCCGCACTCGTGACGCTGGTGAGCAATTCTGAAGAAGAAAGTGTGGCACGGAGGGATACACAACAAGAACTAACGTGACCGTCAGAAATTTACACTGGTGTAACTGCCAATAAATTCTGCGAAGCTTATTTGTGAACTATCAAGTTTTCATGGCGCAATATTAGCACCCTATAAAATGCAAATTAATATTTTCTCGCGTTATTTTCTTGATCGCAACAGTAGACGGGCCTCCTTGCACCCTGCAGCGAAAGTTTGCGACACGCGTTCTGCTCTCCCCCACGGGGGAGAGCAGCTTAAAAAACCACGACCGTTGAAAGACGCGTTCGTCGAATCCGCATTATTTTCGCGTAAGCCGGCTACCACGACGTGTTTTATCCCCATTTTTATCGTACTTCTCATGAATAAATATTAATAAAATAATAATAATAAAGACACTGCCTGTCAAAGCATTGAATACACATTCCGATAAACATTGAATCAAGGGTATTTTTGCTAACTTTGAAAGGCAGCATTTTAGCGCATCATTGAAGCAAATGCACGTGTCGCACTTGACCACGACACGATCCGTCTACACAGTTCAGAAACACGTGCGCCGCACAGTCAATGCCTGAAAGCATATGCTTGCATGCAGTTTTATGTAATACAATGCTGCTCCACTGAGTGCTGTAACTGTATCCTCAAGTTTGGTTTATGCCTAATTCAGGACCCTTATTAACGAACGTGTCTTACAGAAAAATGGAAAAATATGCGTAAGAGAAAACTGCAGCCAATAGTGGTGCTGGCCATATGACACACGCACGCACGCACGCACGCACGCACGCACGCACGCACACACACACACACACACACACACACACACACACACACACACACACACACACACACACACACACACACACACACACACACACACACACAAAAGTTTTGTGAATTCTACCCCAGAAGCTAATGTAGGTGTCAACATCCCTCATTGAGAGCGCTCAATACTAGTTGAATTAAATGTGTAGTGACCGTGGGTCAATTAAAACTTTCTTAATGTATGTCAATTAAAAAGAAAATGGGTGAGTGTCAACTGAATATTTCAAACCTAATGTCAATTAAATGTTTATTGAGGGCACTCATTAGAAGCTGCCGTTTAATTGACCAGCTATTGAGTCAAAAAGGTCTCGGTTCGGGGTCAATTGACACGCAAAGTGCATTTTTGTAAGGGGTGCGCGTGCAAAAAGATGTAAGAGGTGTAGATGAAAGCGGATGATTATGTGCTGCACTGCCACTTGTCAAGATAAAAAAAAAAGGCAGCTGGTTGGAGAGCTAGATTGAGATGAAAGAGAATTTGAAAGATAACATTGAGAATTAAGTGCTGTCCTGCCACTTATAAAGACAAAAAGGCGAACTATTGATCAGGAAGAGATTGTGAGAGGTTTGAATGAGAGCGGATGAAAAGAAAGCAACTCCTGTGTTGATCCTATATGCCGCCATATAGGTCCTGGGCGGCCCTATTTGTATCCTATAACCGCCATATGGGTCCTCTGTAGGTCCTACTTGCGTCCTATATACCGCCATATGGGTCCTGTTTAGGTCCCATTTGGATCCTGTTTGGATCCTATATACCCCCACACGGTCCTATACAATTCCTATATTTAGTCCTGTAAGTCCTGTATAAAACCATACGGATTCTGTATGAAACCATATAGGTTTTTTCAGTAGGGATGTGACGTATGCTTGTAAAATGTGCTGTACCATGATTTTGAAGGGTTCGATGTTCAGAGAAACCAGCATGTAATTCAGACGCAGTGATGCCAACCCTGGACATGTGTTCCTAGATCTAGGGTTGTTTCTCTCTTTTGAGAATATGGCGCCTTTCTGGTTAAATATAGGGATTTTTGTGAGCCTCGGGGAATGATGCGTTACATGGCCTAGTGATACGCATTACCGAGTAATCACGCATTAACAACTAAAAAGACCATAAAACTACTTTCTGGTTTTCATTTTAAAAAACCGCTGGTGTTCAGATGGGCCGAGAGAGGGCGACAGAAGTTGTGACGCCAGATTTTAGTGGCAACGGCGAAAACTGTCCACTGTGATAAAAAATTACACATATCCCACTAACGAGAACCACGTGGTGATGCGAAGTAGCGCATGTTCCGTTCATTACGGGCACCATGCCCGATGTTAACGCGTCCTTGCAAGAGGAGCACACCATGAATTCACTGTAGTTGCTGTTGCAGTTACTCTTCCGGAACTCTTGTTGGAGCACGCCACGCGGGTTCGTCGCGCGTCGGCAGAATCTTGCTCCCCGACGCCATCACGTGATTGCTGAGAGAGTGTAAGGGGGAGAGGCCACAGCGTCTTACCCAGCCCCTTACACAGGCACGAACGCGCTAGCGCGTTGTACTGGTTATTTCAAGGCGAAATAGTACAACGCCGAATTCTCTCTCCCACTGGCACATTAGCGGCCATGCCACTCCCTCCTTTCAAGTTGAAGGAGAAATGCGGAATATAGTAAGACTTAGATCTTGAGAACATCTCCTTTTTTTCCTTGTCGTAGGGGCGTAGCACAAAAGTCATTGCCGCTTGCAGCTGTCGCCTTGGCGTTGACTATTCTGATATATGCTGCGAGACGGTTTGCGATCGAAGCGTTTGCCGAGTTGAATTCGTCGATAAATATGAGCGGATGTTATGAACGGCATAATGCGACACTCAACGTTTCTTCCCTGGATTAAGGTGACACTTTTCAAAGTTGCTCCTCGTACGTCACTACCATGCCCTTTAGTTTCCTCCAGTATATTTGGGCTTTAAAAAAGCGCTTGAGCAACGAAGAATGGTTACCATGTTTCGAAATCGCTACATTTGACGTGAATCTGGTATACTTGTCACATTGTGGGCAAAAGTAAAAAGTCTCAGTTTCGCCGCAAGGGCGAAGCAATGAATGCGATAGCAAAAAAAGCGGCCCGTGATGGATGCGCTGCTACGCTGCAGAAATACCTGCCCCCGGCAGCAACTATACTCGCGGACAACTTTTTTTGGCAATGAAGCGAAGGCTACAGAGCCACAATGCACGTATCGTACCGCTAATAATGTAGTCCCACAATTTCGTCCGTATTTTCTGCGTGAGATATATAAAATACTCCTTCATTTTCTACAAGTAGCTTTTTGAGCTACATGTAGAAAATTCACAATCAGTTGTCAATTGTCTCCTACTCGGCTTTACCGTGCAGTGACCCACTTGTTCTTCTTTGTCTCGCATGACTATCGTGCGCTATCAACTGATTTCACCACATTTTGTGTGTTTCCGACTGCGCAAGCGAGGGGAAGAGCGTGTTGCCGAGACGCGCAAGTCCTGATAGGCTCGACGCTTTGTGCTGGCATTGTACGCGTGCTTTTAAGAAATGAGAGGCGAGGAGGAGTTAACGCCTGTAGGAAGGGTAGCGATGGTGAGAAAGAAATCACTCCCTCGTCTTTGAACGCGGGTGGTTAGGGCCCTTTAAGCGACTGCTTCACGATTCATTACGCGTATTAACGAGGGCCAGTAAATGCGAGGTCTCGTGATCAGGCGAAATAAGTCCAATACGTCAGGGTAGTCGAAGGCGACCGTACGTCAAAGAATCAAGCTTGATGCCCTCATAGCTGGCAAGATAGGCCAGTTGTTTAACGCAGTACAAGTGTGAGCAACTAAGAACATTTATACGTACTAGCACATAAGCAACTTTAAGCGCAAAAGTCGTATGAAGGCTCTAGGAGCAGCCGTTTCGTGCATGCTTATTTTCGGTAGGTTGTTATATTAGTTGTCATCCAGCTACTTATTCTGACGAGCGCAAAGGTGCTGCTGGGAGTACCAAACCGACAATTGCCAAAGTGACGAAAGTGGTGAAAACGCGACGAAATCCTTTAATTATACAGATCCATTGACTCCGTGATGCGAGAAGGGCACTGTATATCGGAGGCCACGCCAATGTCCACAGCCCTCAAGGGCGCTGTTTTCCGTTGAAGCGCGTGCAGCAGTTGAAAAAGTCCTTCGTGCAGCTCATGATGTGGCAGTGGAACTCGAGCCGGTCCTGATACGACAGGCGACGCATATAGTTGGCAATTATATTGCCGAGCTGATCGCACTCGTCGTAGTAGCCACTCATGGTGGGACTTAGTGACTGCACGCTCTCAATATGGGGCACGGCGTTGTTGTTGCTGATAGTGCTGTTGAAGGTGACCACAGGGAGGATTGGAATAAGGTTGAGGGGGGCCGTGGAGGAAGAAATTTTCTTCGCGTGTGGTGTAGCCGAAGGCGAGTCAAGGACGTGTTCTATGCTGTCACTCGTCCCGGGCTTGTCGTTGGCTACCCCCGGTGGCTTGGGAGGCACCCACACACTGTCGGGCAAGATGCTCAGCTCGTCGGGTTCCATTACGGTGCCTTCGCGTTCTTCCAGCCGCATATCACAGCGTTCTTCCCCCAGCGCGCGCTGCAAGAAAAAAAAATAGACATTGTATTCAGCGAAGCCAACTGGGAAGAGGCACTCTGGAGCCCATCGCTCCAGTCACAAATCCAAGCAATCCAGAGGGCCCAAGAAAATGCGGAGCATCACGATGTTCCTGCACCGACTTGGACGTGACCAGCAGTTTCCGCGGGTCCCGAATAGAGGCCGCCGCGGAAGCTCCTCAGGATCATATAAAATAATTATCTGTCTGTCTGTAGGGCACTCAATAAAAAATTTAAAAATGTGGACGACTGCACAATAGAAAACAGAGAATGAGGTGATGAACGGATGTTTCAGAACTTGTCGGAAAGCAAAGAATCACAGCAAAACAGCTGCGGTACGTTTGATTTAAAAGCATGCGCATCGTGGAAAGTTTAAGCGAGGAACTGTAATGAGCACAAACAATTCGAGTGTCAGATATCATGCATGTTTGTCGTCAGGTGCCTAGATCACAAAATGCTACATGACAATACATGGTAAGGAGAGTACGGAAAGAACTTGAGCTATGCTCGCGGATGTCCAGAACACTTCTAGTAGAAATGGAGTGGGACACTGCACCTAGTGAACTTGTTAAGGACTTCGGCAGGGGCATGATGGCAGTCTTGGCAATTTGAACAGTACAGACAACGTAAGTTGCACCAACTCACCAGCTGTTCTTCCTCGAAGTGAAGTAGAGGACAAATTACGGCGCTTCGGAAGTGCTCCGAATGAACGCGCAGAAAACTCAGGCAGTCGAAGAATTTCCACCGACCAGTGTATTCGAGATCTCCGGTTTCCGTCCGTCCAGTCTTGTCCTTCAACTCATCGTAGTACTGCCGCCTCTTGATGCTGTACACATATCGCAGGTTGTCTGCAACACACGCCGTTGACTATTAGTTTGATCATGTTCATTTTGAGGTCGATTCCAGGCAGAACAACCTGCCACATCACTTCAGCAATCATCCAGCTCGTCCCTCGCCTCATTCATGCAAACTGATACCGACAATTTGTGGATAGAGCGCGGAGCTACCATTATGAACATGACGCGCGAAGTTGCACGTTTCACTCGCGGAAAATTCTCTCCCCTAAGATTCAGGCGCATGGATTGCTTACAGACGTTTTTGTGGCTTGAACACGTGCAGCGGAGAGAAACATGCCGTTATTACCGAGGTGTATGTTCCGTACCAAAGCGAACGTTATCGGCAAGACATTGCTCGGGGGCTCACACTGCTGACGCGAGTTGCGCTGCCGTCTGTGTTTCGAAACCAAACAATTTTTGCGGCAACAACACTGTAGAAATATTGTAGCTTAACTTTCGAGGGGAGACACTAAGAGATTCATGCTAGAAGGCGTATGCCTATAGGCGACTGAGAAACAAAAGTTACTTAAAATAACTACCAAATTAATCATCGCGAAAGACACGCACGTAATGCCGGGAAGCATGAAGAAAGACGCATGCGCCCGAGACGCTCCTCATATACTAATGGGTGATGTTAATAGCAAGGCTGCGCTCGCGGTTCGCAAGAAGGGTAGATTACTGCACACAAGGAGGGCGCAGAGTGTTAGAGTGAAAGAATGAGTAAACTCACCACCAGTGAACGGTCCAAGTTGGGGGAAATACTTCTGGAGGTGGACGGCGAATCGGTCCCATAGTCGACGCTTAAGTCGCACGTTCTTGAAGTTCTTTGAGTCGCTCTTCCAGAGGCACGGGTTGCTCTCAATGAGGGCGAACAGCTCGGCCAGAGACTCGTCGCTGTGAGTAGGCTTGAGCGTCTCGAGCCTCTGTTCGGCGACCCCGGACAATGTCGCGTTAATGGAGTACTGCTGCATCGAGCGGTCCGGCAAACCCGCTGTCAGACCGCCGGTTTTGCTGGGAGCCAAACTGGAGCACGGGCGACGTTTCTTACGCATCGCTTCCGAAGGGAAGCTCACCGCAGATCTGATGATGGCCGGGACCTGGCTCGAGCTTTTTCCTCGCTCGGTCAGGAATCGCGACGCGGCACCGCGGCGTGGTCAATTGCTCGAAGAAATGATATCTTGGCTCTCTTATCACTGTCGTATCATGATCTCAGCGAAGGCTGTCTTTTTCGCTGGCCCTCGGGGTAAAATGACTTCGAGATGAGCACTTCACTGGCGCTCGTTATTTTTACGCTTTTGCCGGGCTCTCGCATCCCTCTCTTTCTTGAGACGTCTTCCCTTTCTTTCTTCCATCTCTATTAGATGTCACACCCACCACGGGTGACTTACGGCAAGGGTATGTATCATCCTTCGGCGCGTTGGTTTTCGCTCGCGTCATTTAAAATCTCACGCGTCAACCATGCGAGCGCGCCGCTTATCACGCTCTTTGTGCCTCAGAGGACGGAGGTTAGCTGCTCAAAAGCAGGGTATCACAGTTTTTCCTTAGAATGGGCCGGCGCTGTTTGATTAAGCTCTTTCGCGTTAACATACTGCGCATGTAAAGTGTTGGATGCTCATAAACTTGTCTTGGAACGGAAAGCTGTGGTTCTCAACGTTGGTGGCCTCATGACTTACGCCCCTATTACAGGACATTCTCAAGACGAAAGGTAAAAGTTTGCGCAGTCCTCTGCTTGTGAATTAACGTTCTCCCGCTTTCTTCTAACTGCATGCCTTGCGAGCTCAGCAGAAGATCGCACAGTGAGAGGTCGAATTAAATTACAAATCGACGAGCAAGGGACACTTAATATGGTAAAGAAGTCATATGCAATCACCAAAATGACACCATTTTATTCGTTTCAAAAAGTTGAAACGGAAACGTGCGTGAAGGGGCCGGGAGGGCATTTATTCGTCCGTATTCTGTTTTTTGTGGCGTTTTCGTTGCTGCCTCGGAAATCTTTTTTGGTCGACTGGTATCTCTTGTTTTCTCAGGACCTATAGTTCCAATGGCGGTCAGGGCCGTGACATCAGATGCTGAGGCTAGCTGGGGCTCTCGGAAAACGGCAGAGGGTGCGAAAGCCATTCGACAGACAACATTTATTAGCCGAATCCCCTGAGCAAGTGCCACTCTACGTGGTCCCCGCTCCCTGCACGGGCCCCGGCTGGCTGCCAGTGGCACAGGCGCGTGGGCAACGCGTGAATGATGATGATGATGCCAGCTGCGCAATCAGAAACGCAGTACTTCCTGGCGAGAAAAAATCACAGTTTCACCTCTAGGGCGAAGAGATGACTGCGATAGCAGCAACTTGTAATGCTATACGGAGTAAGGGAAGCAGCTAACCATTTCGATCCAATGTCGTGTTACTAAACAAAATGCTGGTTTAAGGCAATACGGCCGCTGCAGGGACCAGGGACTGAAGCGGTTTAAGTGCGGTCAGTCCTCTAAACGCGAAGTAAGCGTTGAGAGCACAGCAAGCTTACGAGCCGTCTCCTGATGTCTGTCGAGACAGCACTCGCGACCGCGCCCTTATGGGCAAACTTCGCATTTGCTGCTCAAGCAACGCAGCCCCCCCCCCCCCCCTCCCACCGATAGACGGCCGGGGCGTTTCCTCTCTGCTTAAGGAGCCATTGACTGCAGTCATCACACTCAGGACGATGTTATCGCATGCACCCTTCGTGCCACAGAGATGGCCGGCTCATTTCATCTTTTCTGCAGCCGCATTCGTCCCCAACGCTTGCATTCGTTTACTCAACATATGATGTGCGGTGCGTTGTTATCGATTAGGACTTTATGCGGATAATGACGGCGACGGAAAAACGCCGCCAAGAGTGTCTATATAATACTTTCGCAATAACATTGGAGGCATTCTACTCCTTTAAGGTGGGTGACCAGCGGAACTGACGGGCGAAAAATCTCCCTTGGAAGTTGTCTAAGGGAAGCTAAGCGTGGAGTTTTATATTATATTGCGGCCTTCCCCAGAACGCTGTTTTCGGGCGGCGTGGGCGTCTTCTTTTTAACGTTCGTCAGCATTTAAACAACACCTTAAAGGGACCCTAAACCCTTCCGAGTTCAAAGACGAGAGAGTGATTTCTTCCTCGCCTTCACTACCCATCCTACAGGTGCCATCTCCTCCTGCCACGTATTTCTTTATAAAACTCATGGACACTATCAGCTCTAAGCACTGAGCCTTTCTGGTTTCGCTCTTTCCGGCTACACGCTGTTATTTCCGCTCTCGAACTTGAGAACGCAGTGAAATCGGTTGAGCGCGCATGAGAGTCATGCGAGATAAGGCAGAACGGGCTTGCGACTGCGTGGCAACGCAGGATAGGAGACAATTCACAACTGATATCCTTCGTATATGGGCCACTCGAGAGCTTATTTCTTCTGACGTCACGTGAACAGAGCGCTGGCGTCACGAATTGTGGCGACAATGCAGGAAACACCAGCAGAGAATAACGCGTTCTTTCTTTGTATTTTCAGAGGTTGTTTAGGGGCCGTGCAAAAGGCTCACGGCGAGACGCCTGTTTCGCATGAAATTTTCGCAAAAGAGCAATTTTCGTAATGTGCATGAATTTCACTGCTTGAAGCACTGAAATGCCCCTATACTACTTCTAATCGCTGTCGGTATCTGACGCATGCAACTGGGTTGCTGGGCATTGTTCTCAAATAGGCTCTCATATTTTTGCCTTCCGGACTACCACCGTGAATAGGTCACATGGCAAGCACCCGAATTTAATGTGTGATGTTCAAACAGCATTCGTGCAATGCTTGTGATGTTATCGTTCTGAACTAATACGGCGATCTGGGCGAGTTGCTGCCTCGCTGCACATTTACCCGAAGATGTTATCGTTGTCATTTCGTGATATTTCGACCTTATTTTTAAATTTACCCACAAATTTGCCTCACGACTGCTGCTAGTTCAAAGTCGTATATCTATCGAGTGGGTGCTTCCTCACTGGAATGCACGTAACCATAAATCAGGCATGCGTGAGGATGCTCGTTTCCACCACCTGCACTCAATATCAGAGCCTTAGCGAAAGCCTCTATAGCCACTGTCACTGAAGTACACATGCATCCATCCTTTCTGTCAATAACTTACACACATGAGATACTAGGATGGGCTACTTGGTTAGTGGCTTGATGAAACATGAGTAAACCTGCGCAGATAAAGACAGAACGCCGACGTCGAAAGAGCTTTACTGCAAAAAATAAGTGTGCAATGACCGCAGGGTGCGCATATGCAAAGGAAAAAAGCACTACCACAGCGCATTTTCTCCGTCTGTGCCGTAAATCGCTACTGAGAGGCCTGAGCTGCGCGAGAAATACAAGAGACATTCTCGTAAGGAGGAATGACATTCCTCTTTACGGAGGAAAGACATTCTCGAATGGAGGAAGGCGGGGGACGCAGAACCGCTGCCAGGATTCATTGTAGTAGATCCAGATTAAACAAGGATGTAGTGGACGCTTGTGAAAGGTATAGAAGAGGATAGCGCAACCTTTGTAATTTTGAATACTTGCGCAGAAATGTTCCTGAGAGACGCCTGCCGGGGTAGCTTCACATCTGTGCAGCGTGGTAACTGGCTGCAACAAACTTGAGACGGACGCACTACAGAAACACGCACGAGGACACTGCTGTCCTCTTGTGTAAGCTATAGAGCGTTAAGGTGCCAAGCTCGCGTGGTCGCGGGAGAAAATTTCAATGGGACCGGATCGCTAGAAATACCTGTGTACCGTGCGTTATGCGTGCGCTAAAGAATCCCAGGCGGACAGAATAAATCGCTAGTTCGCCAGAATGAGACGACGAAAATCTTGATGTCTTCTGCCCCAGGGATTTCGACGCCAGTACAAATTACTTAGGTTTACTCAAACAACACAGACGACCATGAGTTCCTGGTTTAGTTTTTGACAGAATGCTCTCGCGTCGCCCATTGACGATCAATGCAGTTGATATCTGGCCGATATTGTTTCTTGCTTCTTTAGTGGTCATAGTTCAGGTAGAAGCGATAAACGCCGTGGTGGAAGCCAGTTCGACATTTTCATATGTGTTTATTCCTTTTGCCAGGAAGGCTGCAAAGTCAGGAAGGCTGCAATAAGCAGTTTTATTCTCACTTCCGGGTTGCGTGATTTCATCCTGAACAGGTGATGTCGTAAATTGAGAGCTATTCCGGGCATACCTCTTGCTTGGTTCGTCCACACTGCATTTATCTCTGCATTACGTGAGTGGAAGAGATGACTTCTTCAACCCAGTAAATGATAATAATTATCCAGCGTTTGTTATCCACTTATGACTGGCACTGGAGAACAAATTCATAGTACTGAGCCATGACATCATTTCGATCGGATCATAGCTCGTATAACATGAATGATTCGTGACGACTCGCTTCCTATCACAGTGATACTGAGGCTACAAGAGACAGGCAATGCGTTGTAGATGCCTGGAATAATTCTGAAAACGAGGAGTCCTCAGAAGCAGTGAAAGTTCTGCACATGCGTTTTTCGCAACACACTAGGGTTCTGAAGGACTGACTGGTGGGCGAGTTGTTAACTCAGTTGATAGTTTGTGTCACGTTTCGTGTTCCTTTCTCCTGTGTTAGCGTTTCTTTTTTTCTTTGCACACCACCATTCTAACATTAGGGTTGTTTATTTGTGCGGTATACATGATGCATAGGAATTTGAGGAAAAATTAAGAATCAAAGCTTTATAACTGTATTTGTTTAAACGGCTGTAATGTAGCCTACATTACCGTATACCTACTGCTATTCAAATACAATAAAAGTGGCTATTAATTCTTGATTGGGCAACACTCTTTCTCCATCGGTCTATTCGCCATGATTTGGTTGAAGTATAAGAATATTCAACACCAATGAAGGTCCAAGACAGCGTCAGGGCTTTTGCCGACAAGTTTCTTTGCACGTGCGCCCTTGCGGACTGAACAGGCACGGCAACGCTAGCGGCACAAACATGCGCATCGTGCTTGCGCGAGGGGTTGCAGCGTGTCAGCGCTGTGCCGCCAATTCCACCGTGACAAGCGTCAACTCGCGCAGCATCTCGCGCGCTCGTTGAACGCGCGAGCTACACCGAGAACGACCGCTATTTTGTATTTGTCAGTCGCGCTTTGTTTGCGTTGCAGGATGTATGGATCGAAAAATCGGCCCGAAGCGGGGGTAGCCCGGCCGTCATGGCTTCGTGACGTCACGGTCGTCGCTCCTGATTGGTAATTCGCCTGGCGGTACGCGTGATTTGCCGCAGTATTGGGTCTCGACCCATATCGCGTGGCATGAAGCGAAACTCTCGAATTCTGACGTTCTTGCTGCTAGCGTGGCCCTACCGTACCACTGTACCTTACTGCTGTACAACGCGCGGCTGTTCCTCTGCATGTGTACGTGTATGACACAAATTGCGAATGCTGTTGCGAATATCAAACGGAAAGAGATAAAGATGAAACTTTATTTATATTATAAAGTTTGCGTAGCTCAATCTTGGGTGGTGCCCTTCGGCAGGACCTAACTAGCTTCTGCGGACATGGTCTAGGGTTCTGTGTTGGTATCCCGAGCCCAATTCTTATATGTTTCGTCCTCGGGCAACCGGGCTCGGAAATTGAAAAGCGAGACATTGCCTTTCGTCTTATCGTAGAAAATTTGCTCTCTTTTGTTCTTTGCTTGCTCACCTTGTAACGCTATCAAGGCCGAGTCAAAGAATGCATATATAATATTATTGCAATAGCAATTTTACGGACACTCTCGGCGGGTTTTCGGCGGCGCCGCCATGTTCCGCATATGAATGTATATACAGAGTATCTGAAGGGGTGTGTCCAAAATTATAAAAAAATCATGAAAATGCTGTCTTCACAATGGCTTTTCCTTTAGCCGCAGTCATCTTACGATGGCTAAAAATAACATTTGGGACCGTTTTTAAGAAAGTTAGACTAATTCAATTTTTAAATAATAGAGTTAGGCGTTTATGCCAAATGAGAGAATTTTTCTTCACGCGAGGACACATGGCAGCTTTGAGATATAGAAAAAACGGCCTCTAGTAATTAATGTGGTTTAATGAAATTCAACCAAATTCAACGACGAAACCGAAACCTATGCACCGATGAGCGCAACAAGCCAACGACCACAATGACATCACTGTTCAAAGCGAAGATTACAGAGGTGTAGTTCTTCCGCGTTCAATCAATCAATCAACCAACCAATCAATCAATCAATCAATCAATCAATCAATCAATCAATCAATCAATCAATCAATCAATCAATCAATCAATCAAATTTTCTTTGTCTTGTCAAAAATATAGTACATTGCAGGTAAATATGCAGGAAGAGGTCCCAAGGTTACACACCGCAGGCGGGACCTTCTTTGTCAATACAATGGAAAACTAAACAAAGAAAAGCGAAGAACTGCTTGTTATATGTGTTGCTAGTAAGAAGTATATTACTGAATAGTCAAAATACATACAAACCAACTTCACAGAATTAGATATGTACAGCCATTATACACTGAATAAACACTTTTTCAATTTTCCTTTAAGTACATGAATGTGCATACTATCTTTCAAATCTCGTGATAATAAATTTCATAATGAAATTGATGAAAAAACGATGCTCACTTTTCCATAGTTAGTTCGAACTTTAGGCAACAAAAGGTTATTAGAGACCGTGAATCTTGTTCTATTAGAGTTGCACAACAAGACTGCAGGAAATATGTCGATAATGATGGTGCGGTGAAAAACCTTAAAAAACAATACACACACGTTTTAAACATAGAGTTCGGAGACGGGTAGTATATGGAGCTGAGAAAAAATAGGATGTAATGGCCTTTGACGTGAGGCGAAAGTTATGAGTCGTATTGCTTGCTTTTGCAGTTTCTTTAATGGCCAAATGCGCACTGAATATGAATTACCCCATGATGTGATGCAAAAACTGAGATGGCTGTGTATGAATGCATAATACAATGCCTCAAGAGTTTCGATGCTAAAACACATTCGTGACTTGACCAATGCCCTTAACCACATGAAATCTTTTTTACAAACAAAATTAATGTGTTCGTGAAATTTCAAATGTGTAGCGACTATAACTCCTAAAAATGAAGTATTTCCACTCAAAGGAATGACTACCGAGTCCACAAAGAGGTGGGGAATGAATTATAATTTTTTGTTTGGTGAGTGAAAAAGTATAAAACAAGTTTTGGAAGGAGTAATCAATAACCTGTTATTGTTACACCACTCAACATGTGAATTGAGGTCAGCTTGAAGTCTGGACACGAGAGTCACAGAATCCGAGTGATGCGAAAAAAGAGCCGTGCCATCAGCGTAAAGATGAAGAATAGTTAAGACAACGCGGTAAATCATTTATATATAGCAAAATAATAAGGGACCCAACATTGAACATTGAGGAACACCTCTGTTAATGAGGGTAGGACTGGATGTAAAGTTATCAACTGAGACCACCTGAAACCTATTAAGGAGAAATTTCTGTAATAGCGTTAGTATGGCGCACATATGTCGTTACGTATCTGTGCCATGCGTGCTATTATTGGAAGCGAAGCGCGCACACCCGCACGACGAAGTGGGTTGATGGTTGATACAACGACGCTCACTCATTCTGGACGTCTCAGAAGAATGCTGCAGTTGCGCTCTTCGGCGTTTCAGCTTAGAATTCACGGCTGAATCTCATTACTTCGCGATTATTACTAGAGACCGTTTTGGTTAATCAACCAAAGGACCAAGCAGGATTTCGTACAGGCTACTCGACAATAGACCACATTCACACTCTCAATCAGGTGATGGAAAAATGCGCGGCATATAACCAACCCCTGTATATAGCGTTCATAGATTACGAGAAGGCGCTTAATTCGGTCGAGATATCAGCACCAATGCAGGCATCACGGAATCATGGCGTCAACGAACCATATATAAGCGTACTGGAAGAAATCTACAGTGGCTTCACAGCCACCATAGTCCTCCATAAAGAAGGCCAGAAGAACCCAATAGGGAAGGTTGTAAGGCAGGGAGACATGGTCTCCCCAATGCTATTCACCGCGTGCTTACAGGAGGTTTTCAGAGCCCTACATTGGGAAGAGTTAGGGATACGAGTCAATGGACAATACCTTAGTAACCTGCGATTCGCTGATGCCATTGCATTGATAAGTAACTAAGGGAAGAATTGTAACTCATGATTACTGAATTGGAAGAGGAAAGCAGAACGGTAGGTCTGAAAATTAATATGCAGAAAACTGAGGTAATGTGCAACAGTCTCGGAAGAGAACAGCGCTTTGTGATAGGTAGCGAGGCACTTGTATTTATAACGGAATACCTCTACTTAGGCCAGGTAGTAACCGCGGTGCCGAATCATGAGACTGAAGTAACTAGGAGAATAAGGATAGGATGGAGCACATTCGGCAATCACTCTCAAATCATGAATGGTAGTTTACTAGTATCACTCAAGAAGAAGGAATGTAACAGCTGCACCTTTCCGTTACTCATGACCTACAGAGCGGAAACTTGGGGGCTTACAAAGAGTGTTCATCTTAAACTGCGGACGACACAGCGAGCAATAGAAAAGAAATTCATAGGTGCAACCTTAAGGGAGAAGAAGACAGCAGAGTAGGTCAGGGAACAAACGGGTGTTGAGGACATGTTAGTCGAAATCAAGAAGAAATGGACATGGGCGGGGCATGTAGCGCGTACGCAAGATAACCGCTGGTCATTAGGAGTAACTGACCTAATTCCAAGAGAAGGCAAACGCGCGAGGAACAGACAGAAAGTTAGGTGGGCGTATGAGATTAAGAAGTTTGCAAGTATAACGTGGCAGCAGCAAGCACAGAACCACGTTGGTTGGCGGAACATGAGAGAGGCCTTTGCCCTGCAGCGGGCGCAGTCATTCTGCTGCTGATGATGATGATGAACTTAAGGAGGCGAGTAGGCGGGGCAAGATAGACAGACAGACAGACAGACAGACAGACAGACAGACAGACAGACAGACAGACAGACAGACAGACAGACAGACAGATAGATAGATAGATAGATAGATAGATAGATAGATAGATAGATAGATAGATAGATAGATAGATAGATAGATAGATAGATAGATAGATAGATAGATAGATAGATAGATAGATAGAAATAATCAAAGTATCTTTGGTTCACTAGGAAATGCTTTGCATTTAATATATCCACCAGCTCCCCTTTGAGGTGGGGCGCTTATCATCATTGTAAGATACGCCTCGCTTACGCCGCTGATGCTCTCCTGTCGATCGCATTAAAGAGCAATTGGAAAAAAAAGGCTGTCATCTGATGAAGAAGATTTTTGAGGTAATTCACAAAAGGTAAGCCCCCTCCAGCACAGTGACTGCTTAGTTTTTGCTTCTGAAATTCGTATGCGACTGACCACAGTTTCTGTATACCACACTTCTTCCAGCATTAGTGCGGAACAGTTTCTGAGTGATACCTCAGTGGTATACGCTTTTATGGAGCCCCGAATGCATAGTAGTCCTGAAAATTAAACTGTTATTATAACTAAGTAAAACAACAATGTACTTCTTGGCCAATCAGTCACGATGGGTGTCACGGTGGAACACAAAGACTAGTAACTCATACCTCTATATTAGCCAGTAATCGAATTGGTACTGAGCACAATCGAATGGGTCATCATCTTCGTCATTATCACCATCATCTTCCTTTAGAGCGGAAGAGAATCTCGCGAGGTTCGCTCGCGCATTCGAACGCTCTGTCTGACCAGGTGCACGCAGTTTGCTAAATCGCAGGGAACTTCCTCAGTGCAGCAGCCGACATGGACCTCGATGAACTCAGCTTAATTGGAAAGGGTGGTGCTTCAAGTCTCGTGACACCATCTAGCTTCGACAAGGCATCTTCGGCGTTAAAGTCAAAGTCAGCACGACATCATCTTAGGACGGGATGTGTACCCAGCCGCAAGGCCATCTACGAAGGCACCCTGGTGAAGAAGGGCGCTGAGGTCAAGTCACGGAAGCCGGTGGAGAAACTCGCTTGCGGCCGGCGCCGAAATCAAGGGTGCGTGCTCTTTCAGAGGGACCAGTGCGGCCAGGTTACCCCGTTAAAGTTCGGAATAGCGCGCGCACCTCGTACCCTGCAAGCAGTTGGGCTTCAGGCAGCGGCCACATTCAGGGACGGCGAACGCGTCCTGGTCAACAGGTACAGTTTAGCTTGATAATGATTGTTGGCTTAGATGAAACACTGCATGCATGCTACAGGCGACGCACGGAAATAAGCACTGTTTTCAATATTACGGATAAAATCACAACGCCTGTGAATTAGTGGCTTATGTAGATCCTAGGTGAACAACATTTGACAGAAGTTATGACCATTAGCGCAGTGTCATGCAGGAGGTTTAAGTATATTCATTCATATTTCATACCTAACTTCTCATTGGGAAATGTTCATGTTAGCAGGAGTCCTCACAGGCTAGATTAAGGGCGCTGAATTCTGTTAAAAGGATATTCAAGACGCTTGGTGCGCACAGAAAGTAGGAACCATTCTATTTATATTCTGGCGTTTCGGCCCTTTGTAATATTAAGGTGTCGTCGTACCGCTTTACTGAACATGTAACTCATCACTTTTGTTGATCCACCTGATATAGGTAAAGCATGTGTCCAAACATTCATAAGAATATGTGTTTGAAGTAATACAATTCGCATAAACTAACGGTATGTCCTCGCACGATGTGTCACGCGAACTGGCTCCTCTTCGCTTACCTTGAAGTGTCACGTCGACTTTAGCGCTGCTCTAAACTCTGAAGGATATGTGCTGAAAATTAATAATTTTATTTTTGATAGTCACATTCAGCGTGTTCTTGACAATCTGCAGTTGCTTCTATTCATATTTCTCGCGCCGTGAACCATTAATACATTATGAGTTTTTCATCTCGATGCGCAGTCACTCCCCTGCGTCAGAAGGCCTTTTAAATAATTTCCCCTTCTTCAACAGTTTATACAGTGCGGAACCAACCGACATGTCTATTTCTATATATAAAGACAGTCCCTCGGCGATGGCTAATGCACTTAGCAATAGTTACGTGCAGGGTGTCGGAACGAAATGTTTTTCGTTTCGGTTTTACTTTCGTTCCACCGCCAAAAGTTCCGTTTCGTTTCTGTTCCGGAGCGAAAAAAAAAAAATGTTCCGTAACGGTTCGTAACGGTTTTTTTTAATGCAAAAATTTGTTAAGGTAATCGTAAAAACATTGGATTTGCGATAGAGCTACTTGCCCTCCTCTTAAAAAAAGTGGGACAGGGGTAAAACACATTCCTCAGAGGAGCGGAAGTAACTGTACCACGAATTCCTACCAACTAGCACTATGTAGTATATGCTTCAAAACCATAGTATTTATGTTCTCAAAAGCCAGTTACGATCTTTTTAAGGGGCTCAATGCTTTGTGTCAAGGGAGTGAACACGATCTCAGAAGCAGCACGTCATTGAGTGTACTCTCTGATGTGCGAAACCGCTGTTATAAAAAAATTACACCATTTCCCGCTAAAGGGGACCATGAGGCGATGCGAAGCCGGTGCACTTGCACGATCGCGTTCCGTTGGCGCTCTTTGGGCATGCTACAGACCTCGCGTCGTGGAACGCGAAGACGAACGCTACGCGCGTCTTGTCTTCCCTCTAGCCTGGCCGTTAATGCTCACAGGGCGAGCGGGGAACGCAGTCGGCAGGCATGCGAGAGGGGGGCATCGTAGGAGAGAGAGAGGGGGAGGGGACGCGCATGCGCTGGTGCTCATCGCGGCGTTGCGCAGGAGAGAATTTCGGCATGTCTAGCCCGCGTTTAAGAGGAAGAGTGGAAAGGGGAAGGCGAGATGGGAAGGGGAGAGGGGAAGTGGAGAGGGGTAAGGGAGAGGGAGAGAGGAAGTGGAGAGGGGTAGGGGAGAGGTGTACTGGAGAGGGTAAGCGCATGCGCAGCAAGGGTGGTCACGCCGCACACCACCGCCACCACCGGATTGAACTCCGCCATAAGATACTTCGCATCTAAAAATCGCCAGGTCTGCGCGAAACACGAAGCACAGTCACAGCGAAAGCTGGACGACCGGTCTTTCCAGAGCCCGCTGTAGACTTCCTTGTGGAAACTAATACAACTACACATGCAAGGTACGCACTACGCCATAAATCATCGTAATTTTTCTGAAGTAGCGAAGCGCCCACTATGCCATCTTTCGTCATTCCTCGGAGAATCGTGGTACCCGCTACATACCTGTAAGCTATTATGTGCACTTTGTGCTCTCGCTGATGACGATCAATAATTATGGCTGAGCCCTTTGTAACGGGTTGGAAGCATTCAACGACCGACTCTTTGCGCAATTCGCATTGTGTGACGCCAGCTTGTTATTTTACTCTTCTGCCACGCTATATTACATATATTAACACGATTCCTTGCGTGACATGACGTCTGTATAGAGTATTTTTGCGAAGTAGTTACAAGCACCATTGTGGCTCTGCGGTGCAATACTCGATCGACGCAGAGGGCGCAGGTTCAAATCCCATCCATTCCTAGAAAGTTGTTTCTCATTTCGTTTTTGTCTTATTCCACGCGATAGCGGTTGCGGACACCGGCGGCGGCGGACAACTATGGCGCCAAAATCGGATGTTGTGATCTCAAAACAGCTTTCGCTGTAACAAACTTCAGCGCCGAGAACGCCTTCTCCACGCTGGTCTGCGTGACAGGCGCGCAAAAGTCCACTAGCGTTAATATAAAAATCTCTGGTTGCCAGTGTTGTCGTTATTCGCACAAATTCAACACACATTTGCTGTGGAATGCCTGCCTGAGGCACGCGCTAATACTGTATGCTGAGATATGCATAATTCCACACGTTGCATGACCTCAGTTGTTCCGCATTGCCAAGCATCCTCGTAAACCGAAAAACGATTGAAAAATATTCGGTTTCACTCCGGAACGAAATAACAGATAAAGTTTCGGTTACGTTTTCGTTCCGGTCAAAAATATCGTTTTTTTCGTTTTTGGTTTGCGTTCCGTTGCGACACACTGGTTATATGTTTTACAGTTAATGTGAAAAAATGTAACTCTGCCTTAATATCTGAAACCTGCCTATAATTGAAATCATTGTTATGCTGGTCGTCTATGCGCCTTTCTCTACGCACAGAACGGCTACGTTCAGGCGCATGACCTCAGGAAATGTAAATAATCTTGTCAACCTGAATATAAGTCGGTGTGCCTGGAGTATCGAAATTACACTCAAAAGAAAGGTTGAGTGGGTGCATACTTAATTGCGTTTAATATAACTCATTAAGTTTTGTTATTACGGACAAAAAAGCAGGTCGTTGTAGGACATCAAATCATCCCTTTCACTATATTTGCCTCCCTTATCATCGTAGTTTTACTACTACCTTAAGAAGGCTGTAAGCAGTTGTGGGGATACAAAAATGAACAAATGTGTACATGCTACGCAAAACAAAAAAAAAAGGCCGATGACGACATGCTACATACTATGAGTACTTCTCTATCGCAATAACAGCAACAACTGAGAACAATAACTCTACAACAATCTGCTACCTACTACTAATGTATAGTGCACACAGCATAAAATAATATATGCATTATATCACTTAGAAGAGAACCAATAGTGAAGTTCGGTTCTTTGGAATGTTTGGAATGTTTTACTAAAGGCCTCAATATTTCATTCGAGTGTATCCGAACAAAAGCTATATCGTTTCATAACAAGGTGTTTTCGAAACTGGTTACTTGCTGTCGGGCTGGAAGGCGCATGTCAAAAAGTAAATATTGAAGCTCGTATAACACGATAACATCGAAAGGGGAGTGTAATGACATAACTAGCAGATTTGGCGCTGATTTGTGTTCTGCTGGATTTTATATACATTATATGTAGTACTAGGGCTGTAGGATTTTTCTTTGTGAGAAAATTACAATACGTCTGGTTTACTTCAGTTTCACTATTTCATCGTTTTCCTTATGTAGAGGGTAGAAATATTAAATATTGAGACTGTTAATTTAGTTGGAAAGATATTCTGGTTGGCCATGCTAGTAATTTTCACGAATTTCAAAAATATAGCAAAGCACTTTAGCAGGCAATGTTAATATAAATATCCTAAAAAGATTGTTACATTTTATGGCTTTCGGCACGCCTCTCGGTTTCCCAACTTCTTGAAGATCATTATTTTGTAGCTCTAGTGGTACAAGCCTCGCTGATATAAAAGCTTGCGTTTGTAATTACAGGGCAGGGGGTTGCAGGGCATCCATCAGGCGAGGATAGCTTTTTTTCTGCATAATGCTACGAAGCAGTTGCTCAACGCTCCGACGGTTTGTCCGATATTGTTCTTGTTTCTCTCATGTTTCAGAATTGAACTTGCTGTCTTGACTCCAATGATGGCCGCCCTGCAGGAACTCTGCAGAAAAGACCTCTACTCCACCCCACGTGCAACTCCAGAAATGCTCTTCGGGTGTGCCTGCGAGGTGAGCGTTGCGGTGAGAGAAATGAGAGGCAATAACGACTTGAAATTCTCTCCGTGGCACATAACCATTCTCAATCTCAGCTCTCGTATAGAGGATAGGCAATCGTAGCGTTTCCATCTTTTTCAACGTTGGTTCAAAGCGCGTCGATCTACTCCATTCATGTGTGAAGTACTCGTGTGTTATCGCGCTTGATTTATGATAAAGAAAGCATGCCCCCGACTTTTCTCTGGCATCTTTAATGCAAAGGAGAGTCCATTCCGTACACAATGCTACTGTCGCCACTACAAAAAGACAGCATGAATAGAAACAACGAAGGAAAGCAAAGTGGTACTTGATGTCCTCTGTCTTCTGAAAGATCGGCGCCGTCTATCGTACTTGCTCTGTACAAATTTTGTACCCAGCATATAGAATGTGCGTGAGTTTGAAAGGAAGTGATTGACATCGAATACTAGAGCATTCGAGTATGAGGGAGACAAAAGTACCCCTTAAAAAGAATGTTAAAGAAATCTGGAGATTATGTTGGTAGGTGCACGCAGGTGTGAATGGCAGTGCTTGTCGGCGTGTGGGTACGGACGTGAATAAATGTGGGTGAGAGAGTGTACACACGAGTATGAGGGCTTGTGGGCGCCGGTAAGCTGGAGTGGAATGAACCATGAGCGCTGCGGCAACGAAGAAGAGTGTACGCTAGCGATTATTTACGTAACTTGCAATGTGCTGCAGAGTCAGTATGAAGTTCACTACTGCTGATACATGTGGCAAACAAGATCTTTGCGTCTATGTTTGTGTGTGTGTGTGTGTAGCGGGGGGGGGGGGTCTGGACACCATGCACTGCGCGACAGTTATAAGAACAAAATTGAATCGTCACACTGCAGAGAAAGATAAAAAAGAAAAAAACTAGTGTCCGAGTTTGAGAGCAATTAGAATGGCCGCGTCATCGGGACGTTCCTGCGCCTAAAGGAAACGTGGTTATAAACTTGCACGTCTGCGCTAAATATCGCCAGTCAATCTGACGTACCTCCTTAGGCTAAGGCATTTCTTGCTCCTGTCAATCTCTATGCCAACTGCAGGAGACGGCCTGAATTTTTTATCAAGAAGGGATTGTGTATTTTGAAGAAAGGATTGTGTCTGCATGTTGGATGACAGCTGCTATTGATTTGGTTGTGAACAGGGGCAGGTATCTATGTTCACAAAAGTGAGAAGTTGTACTGGTGTATTGGCGATAACAAGAGGCAATGTATATTCTTCCGTTCCTTTCATGACGCAGCTCAAAGCAGCCATATGGGGTCGGAATGGAAGCCTGAGTGAGCGACGCGTGCCCGGTCAAAGCATGCTGCGCGGAGCATCTTCGTGCGTGCGCTTTCGGCTCCTTCAGCCACAGTCCAAGAGTGCAACCCCTCGACACGCTGCCGTGCTTGTTAACAACGCCGATGTCAAATTCCGAGCAGGCCGAGAACACGCATGGCGCACCAACCTGAAGCAGCTACCTTGGGAGACGAAATGGGAGGTAAGCCAGTATTAAGCGCAACATACACACGGAAGGCCAGCTGTAGGTTTGTGCAGACTTCGTTTCGTGTCGTAATAAATGCGAATAAATTATATGCCCCATGAGTTGAAAGATCCGGCGATCGTCCGGTGTCCATCCGGCGTTAACATTTGATGGTAACGAAAGTCCCACGATTCACTGATGGCGTCACGTGTCGGATATATGATGGTCACAGAACTCACACGACCAAGTAATGTTGTCACTTTTAAATGTCAATGAAAACCCACCTGGCGAACACTCAAAGAATTCACTTTGTCCGCTTTGAAAAGAGAGCTGGGCCAAGTTAGAAGCACACTTGGCTTACTCCCAAAATAAACTTAGGCTACCCCCTAAATTTAGTTGACCCACACCCAAAAAATGACATTGCCCAATTGAAAGATAGGGTTTCGAAACCCTGTCTTCTAAATGATGATGATGGTCACTATCATCAGCACGCCATCTTATGTTCCCTGCACTTTCAAGGCATCTCACGATAATTTCCAACCCACCAAGTCCGGCGCGAGCCGCTTCCATTTTATGCCGGCAAATTTCTTACTTTCGTCGTCCCACCTAACCCTTTGCTGTCCTCGGGCGCGCCGACGCCCGAGGACAGCAAAATCAACCTGGTCCACTTCTGAAGTCTGCTTGCTTGCCTCACATCCCGGAAAAACAGACTTTGCCATATTCGAACATCGTGTTCTTTCAGAGTCAAAATCAACATGGCCAACTAACAAAATTGACTCGGCCCTACTCAAGATATGGGTGGCCCTGACGTACATTGACTTCGCCGAATTGAAGCACATTATCAAGTGATTTCGCCATGTCAATAGTCACGCGACATGAGCGTCAAAGTAATATGGACGCCGGTACTATGGACACAAAGTGTTATCGACACGCCCAAACACGCGGTATTCAAACGCAGCGTGGCCTAGCCGGCCATACCAGTCTGCTCCGAATGTATTTGTGCACTACGCATGGCTTTCGCATTCAGTGTTCTTAAGGAGATTTTAAGGGTGAAGAAATACTCCTCGCGCTTGGTAGTAAAAACCCCTAGGAATGCGTCTGACGCCTCCCAGAAACTTACAGTCGAAAGAATTTTTCCGAAAGCTGTAGCAGGAGCGAAGGCAATGTGAGAGGAATATATGAGCGAATATTTTCTCTTCACGGTCTTCCTCAAAGTTACGTCGTTACAACGGAGTGGTGCTGTGGTGGGGCGCCGCCATTGGAGGTGCCCTGCTCTCCGCTTTACGTCACCTGGCTTCAATGTTGTGCTGTTTCCTATCAGCAAAAACTTGAGTGTGCTGACGGGCGGTGTTGGAAACCTACGCTCCGAATCAGCTGCTCCTTGCGGTGCCACAGGGCGCTGGCGCCATCTCTGTTCGCTGTTTCGGTCTTGCGATCCTCTGTTTAATTGCGTTCATCGCACATGTACGGGCTCGAAGGCACAGACGCTTACGCCCAGCTAGACGTATACACCATGCTACGTGTGGTAGGATATTTACTTCCAATCTATGCGGCTTTATTCAACCGTACGCGTACGTCAGCAGCTGCCATAAAGGCGCGCTCACACTGAGACATTCGGCGGCTGAAACGGCGCGGAAACCAGTTCGGCGGTGACGAGATCCGCCGGAGCAGTCTCCCCCGCGCCGATCGGTACCGGACCGATTTTTGCGGCAAGTGTGGCCGGAGTCCGTCACCGCGAACCAATCGGAGCACGAGTCGAAAATTTGAAAAATGGCGGCGCGCTTGTCATGTCGCAGTCGTCGATACTCGTAGCGACAGCAAAGTCTTTCGTAATCACCCTGTTCTTTTCTACATGCTCCACGTTAAGCACTATGACGGTTGTCATGAGTACCAATATATCTCCATTTTTTGCAATACCCATCGGCGTGCGCAGGGTTCCTCATCAGGGGGGGGGGGGACGAAGGTTCATCGCAGGGGCCCCCCTCCTTACTAAGTCAATGCATGGGCTAGACTTTGCGCCCCCACCCTCTCAGGTGACCAGTGCTCTTGATTTATGCCAGCTATCGGCCGATAGTAGCATTCTGCCACGATGAAATATGGCCGCTTGCAGCTTTTAACCCCATGCTATGCTACATTGTACATGTTTATGCTATGGTTTGCCCTCTCACCACCTCCTCTCCCTCCTCTTCACCCTAACATCAGTCCTCCTCACGTCACTTCCCTTTCCCATCCCCTTGCTGAACTATACTATACAAGGCTATGCCATACTTTATCCTCTCACCTCCTTCTTTCCTTCCTCGTCACCTTTACATCACTCCTTACTTTCACTTCCCTTTCCCACACCCTTGTTATGCTATACTATGCATGGCTATGCTATGCTGGGAGCTACTTGGCACATACCCACTCTCTGTGGCGTATAAACTATAATATACAAGGCTACGTCATGCTTTACCCTCTTCCCTCTTCCTTTCTTTCCTCCTCACCCTCACTTCTTTTTCCCATCCCCTTGCTGTGCTATACTATGCATGGCTATGGTAAGAGCTGCGTGGCCCATACCAGCTTTGTGTGACGCGTACACGCCGAGTTTTCTGTATACGACACCGGCCTTACTCAGAGCTTAAACAGCTCTGGTGTGAAAAAAAAATTTCTTTCTGTGCATTCGCAGTTGCGAGGATCCTATTATTCTGGGAAACATAGAGGCTTCGGTGCCAGATTTCTACTCCTGCCTAGTGTCATTTGATAGTGCGAGTTTGGAGTCTTGCATGTGGTGACGATACGCAGTGGATAGTGGCGCGGGCTATATGTACTACGTGAAACACTTTTTTTCTAAAATGGTGCACGAATGCAGCAAGTACACCCTTGCGAGTGTTTAATAATATCGCACGAGCGTCAACCCCAGGATACGGTAGTTTGTAATGTAGGCGAGGCCTGCGTCGCTCGAGCTGCTACGTACCAGTGGCATCGTAGTCCACAAGACGAAGAAAAGGACGACAATAAGATAGACTGGCGCGAGCTGTTCTTATCTGCAGCGCTGCTCGGTGAACCACTTGTAAATACATCTGTTGCTAGTCCTTCGAGTCTCTGTATATATTCCCCGTAACATATTTGGTGGCAGTGGTGGGATCCCCGTCCTCGCCACGGAACTCCGCAGCGGGAGTTCGCTCGCGGCTTTCAACATGGCCTCTCAAGACTCGAATGCACCCACTCCGGTCGTCACGCCTCCTGTCCTTCCTTCCAACCCAGCGGCCGCAACAACTTTCGTGACGCTTCCCGTCTTGAAAGACCCTGGCGTGTTCTCGGGCCTCGAAGGTTTCGACGTCGACCAATGGCTGCGCCTTTACGAACGTGTCAGCGCCAGTTACAGGTGGTACCCCACACTCATGCTCGCGAATGTCATCTTTTACTTAGACGGAACCGATCGTGTCTGGTTTGACACACACGAGCATGACATTACAAGCTGGGACAGCTTCAAGGAAAAGATCCGTGAGCTTTTTGGAAACCCTTTTGGTCGTCGACAAGCCGCAAAGAATGAATTATTTACTCGTGCGCAAACTTCCACTGAGTCCTACATCAGTTATATTCAATGTGTCCTAGCACTCTGCCGCAGAGCCGACGAAAACATGTCCGAGCCAGAAAAAGTTGCGCACATCCTGAAGGGTATCGCCGACGACGCGTTTAACTTGCTGGTATTTAGTAACGTTACGTCTGTTGATGCGATCATTCAAGAATGTCGCCGCCTGGAACAGGCTAAAAGCAGACGCATCTCACATCAGTTCCAGCGCCTTCCGAATACCGCAGCGACGTCATCTTGCCTCGACGCATATCGTCCTCCAGACACTTGCGATAACTTAACACGACTCGTCCGGCGTGAACTTGACGCAGCCGCTCCTGCTACAGTGCCACCACCGCACCCTGACCACTCTCCTTCAATCCCCTTGCCCCTAATTCAAGCAGTCGTGCGACAGGAAATTGCCAGCATGGGTATTTGCTCCATTTCGACGCCTCCCCGTACCGACTTCCAGCAACAATTCGAGACTACACGTCCATTCCCCTCTGGCTCTCCATCAACATTCCGCAATCCGTCCGCATGGCGAACACATGATGACAAGCCCATTTGCTTCTCTTGTCACCGTATTGGGCACGTTTCTCGTCATTGCAGAAGTCGCTGGGGTCCTACTACACAAACTTTCCAGCGTTCTTCCAATGGCCGTCCCGTTTATCGCCATGCGACCAGCCCAGACCACTTTGCCCCTCAGGAACCTGTGAGTGATCCCCGCTACTCCCGCTCACCATCGCCCCAACGTCGCCAGTCTCGTTCTCCCCAGCCCCGCCGACCACCTTCGCTCGCCTTCCCACGACGCTCCTCGACGGAAAACTAAATGTTGCAGCCCCTGGAGGTGGCGCTGCATCAATGGGACTGACTGAAAATCCTCTATTGACCATACAGACGAAACAAAACCTTATCGATGTACAAGTGGACGGTGTGCATGTGACTGCTCTTGTCGACACTGGGGCTCAACTTTCCGTCATGACCACTGATTTTCGCCGAAAGCTCAAGAAAGTCCTCACACCTGCGACGACTAAGTTCATCCGTGTTGCTGACGGGGGAACAGCATCTGTCGTTGGAATGTGCTCCGCTCATGTAAGCATCGCTGATCGCCACACAGTTGTTCTCTTCGCCGTCCTTGAAAAATGCCCACATGACGTAATCCTAGGCCTCGACTTCCTGTCCGCATATTCTGCCCTCATTGACTGTTCGGCCAGTACACTCCGTCTTCACTTGCCCAAACAGACCCTGCTGCACCACGGCCTAGTCGCCTCTGCACTGCCCGATATGCTCGCCTTCCAGCCCAAACACTGACCTACGTCGAGTTCGTATCAAGACCACCAGTTCCCGACGGCGACTATGTACTGACACCTATCACCGATGTCCTCATCAGCCGCGGCATTACATTACCGCACACCGTTCTGTCTGTCGCAGGGAACTCCACGTGCCTTCCAGTTGTCAATTTTAGCTTGACACCGCAAGCACTGCCGATAGAAACAGCTCGCGCCAGTCTATCTTATTGTCGTCCTTTTCTTCGTCTTGCGGACCACGATGCCACTGGTACTGCGAACTTGTAAACGGCTCGTATACGTGCTGTGCTCTCACGGCTTTCTTCGCGTTGAGACGACGGACAGCATGAAAATTGCCTCGCGGCCGTATGCGCTCAGACCAGCGCTTTGTAGTGTTACACGAGATCGGATCGAAAAGAGTTAGCTGCTAGCCTTACTTCGTATAACATTACAATATGTTGCTATGAGTTGATTGTTTGGCCCTTGCGGCGAAACCATGATTTTTTTTTCAAGTGTAATAAATGTGCCTCTGTCTTTCGTTTCTTTTTTTGTGTGTGTCACGCTTTCAATAATGCTTTACCTTCACTGTATCTATCAATTTCAGCCTAATTGAAAGTCGTACACTTACGACATACACAATACATGTACCACATGCACCTCGAACTCGTTGTGCGCGCGGTGAAATTTGGAGTGAAATAGCACGAAATAATGGAGCCCACTTTCTTTAATTTACGTTTATATTCATTTATTTGCTCAGATAAGGCATTCTACTTCATTAATAGCAATTTTGAACCTTGCCCAGTTTTGGACACGCTACGGAACTGGACACGTATGCCCAAAGGTACCGCTCAAACGAGACATAAGTTCAGGCAGCGCCTCCTCTATTTTTCTGTGCCTGGGCGAAGGAGCGGAGAGCAATGGGAAGCGGCCGTCGGTGTTAGTGCGGCTTTTAGCCGCCACGCGCCGCCACCGAAGTAGAGCTGCGGTCGCACCGTCGCTCACGGAAACGCAGGTTCGCAGCTGTTACGTTGTTGAGTTTTCGGCTGCATTCGCGCTGTTTGAATTGTATTCAAAACGTTTGTAAACAGAAATGGTGAAGCACTTGTCACTCTTGGCAACAAGAATTTTTTTGAAGGCAAGTGTCTTTTGCGGCTGTTGCTGATCAAGCCGCTCGCGCGTCGTCTGCTGAGCCGACATGAGCGCGGGCAAGTGATGCGCGGAAAATTTTTCTTTCACCATTATGTTCGCTTGTCTGCAAGCCAGTTTTTCAGTGTCTGAGAGTCGAGTTTTGAAAGCGGTGTTTGCCAGTAGCTAATACTGAAAGCTTCGGCGCCTCAAGAGCCCCGATGTATGCTAACGTCTACTGGTGTAGCAGACTACACGCAAGCCTTGAGTGCATGCGCTAACTAGCACGAAATGTTGCTAGACTGCTTCCAAGGAGGTCCGTAATCTCACGTTCCCTTCGTAAATCTTTTGACAGGTACATTGTTGCCACTGAGAGGAAGCAAGAGCTGGTGCCAAAAATGAGGAAGTATGTCGAGTGATTCCATCATTTCAGATCTTAAAGCAGTTTTATCGTGATAGTACGAAAAAAAAAACAGCTCCTTCATCCACGCGCTTCTTGCAACACTGCCCAATGTTTGTGAACAGACGGTGTTCAAGTCTAAAGTCGTAGTGTTGACTTTTAACTTGAGCTGTGGCAATTTGCAGAGCAATTGTCCATTGTTTCACCGGCAGCACCTGTAGTGTCCATTGGCTCCCATTGCTTAGCTTCGGGACCTAATGTCAGCGTTGCACATGGCGGCGGCCGCGAGGCAGGGTTGCTACTGGTGCATGTTGACTGTTCGGTCACAGCGCGGCCACGTTTAGTGATACTTGCCATGCTTCGTCCAGTCGTTACCTTGGGCTGCAAATGTGAGGGGTAGTCTGCAAAGACTGATGGTACTGCATCCTTCTTGAGCCAATGTCTTTTTCCTTCCATGAAGTCCCCTGGTTGAAAATGGCGGCTACATACTCTTGTGTAGTTCGAAGTTGTATTAGGCGACCAATTATCACGCCTAATCGCTGCAAGCCACCGCTGCCGTACACCAGCGGCAGCTGGTATTTCAGGGAACGAAAGCCCACCAGTGTTTTTCTTTCCGCTCGATTTGCCCAATGATACGCGACAATACGACATACCGAGACATGCGGAGCACGTGGTTGCAAAAACCTGAAGTATAAAATAAAACAAGAATACAATCAAATTCGAATACAATTTTCGCACCGGCATCACGGCCACACAGACTGCATGCGGCATACGTACCAGGGAAAGCCTGTGAGACGTGCGAATTTAATTAAACTCGAATGTAAACACGCATTCGGGAGCTTCGTAATACACGCGGCCGTTCAGCGCCAGCTTCCTGTAGTCTACTTGCACAGCGCCGCCACGCGGCAGCGGCGAGCGGCGGCGGAGCGCGCGCTCGACGGCCTGAGGAGAGCGTTCGCCCAGGCACTGAAAAATACAGGAGGCGCTGGTTCAGGCGAAGATGGAGGCTTGAAGAGATGAAAAAGTTCTTGAAAAGGGAATGTCGCTGAAGCCAACATTTCGACAAGTGCACTTGTTTAAACGTTGGCTCCAGCGACATGAGCCCCTGTTCAAGAATATTGTCATCTCGTAACGATGGAGCTGTCATTTTGTTGACGTGAAATGGGAAAACTGTCTTCTGCACGCAATACTCTGCGTTCAGCGCTGGTGCTGGCATACATAATTGCAGCACTTCTTCCATAGTTAAAAAAATAACGTTGAACAGATTTTTAACATTGTGAGGGATGAAGAGGTGAGACAATAACCGCAAATGCCCACATATGCATCATTATGCACACCCTTGCACTTTTTAATAATATCGCAGTAGCGTCGACCGCAGGGGATGGTATAGATTTTAATATCGGCGACAAGAAACAGAATCAGCCACGCGACGATCAGCGTCACAATTTCTTTCTGAACGTATATTCGCACAGATAACGCTGATAGTCCGAGTGCATCTCGAAGCAAACACTGCAGCAGACGGCGCTCGCGCACGAACGGGCTCTCTGCACTTGCGCATCATGCAGGAAATCTCGTTCTGTCTCGCCTATATCACGCACTACCACGTGCAGGGGTCAACGTCCGCGCGACATTATTAAAACACTTCTAGGGTGTACATATAGGTGTTCCCAATATATTCAAAATATATAGAAGAACTTGTTTTTGGGCGAGTTTGTGCCTTAGTTTGCTGAACATATTGTAACTGGCGCGAAGCTAGAAACATGAAAAAGGGCCGGAGGAAAGATACAGAAGAGTGCCAGAAGAAAACAGAAGAGGCAGAAAACAGAAGAGAAGAGAAGAAGACAGAAGAGGCAGAAGTCAGAAGAGAAGAGAAGAAGACAGAAGAGGCAGAAGACAGAAGAGAAGAGAAGAAGACAGAAGAGGCGCTCTTCTGTATCTTTCCTCCGGCCCTTTTTCATAATTCTAGCTTCGCGCCAGTTACGATATGTTCAGCAAACTATAGTAACATGGTGTGAGTATGTATGCTCCGTGTAATCACTGCTTGTCTGCGTCTTGTCTATTCGTGGCGCTGCAATTAAAAAAGTCACAGTTTCGCCGCAAGGCCGAAGCAATGAATGCGATAGCAAGGAACTAATGCTATACGAAGTGAGGCTCGCCAATGGATACTCTCAGTTTGAACAGCGCTTCTGTTGCAAGGCGGCCGAAGCAGCGAAGGAAACTAGCGTGCTTCAAGTGTCGAGCTGTGACACTTGATAGTTCGCACTCATCTTCTGTTTGTTCGTTTAGCGGCGTCCCTGAGCTCGAGTGACATTCGTACGCGCCGTAACATGAGCGCGGACATCACGGTGAAAGCGTGAAACATTCCTCTACCCCTCGCCACGAGAAAACCGCGCGAGCAGACAGCGGAAGGGCAAGCTTCTCCCATGCGCAAATATAAGAAGAAGCGAGCGAGCTCGCCGACGACTTTTAAATGCGCCCGTCGGGCTCCTAGCGCCACCTCACTGGTATTGAAGAAACGCTTATTATCGCCTGCTGTCTCTGAGTCCGTCCAGCGCTAAATGGTGTGTATATAACGCTCGCCGTTAGCTACGTGGAGGATCTGCGTTTCGTGGCGTAGTGGAAAGCGCCGCTCGCTGCGGAGCAGGAGGTCCCTGGTTCGATTGCGCGCTTCGGAAGCATTTTTCTGAGTTATTTTTCTGTGGGGACTTTATAGATATATACATACTTATACATATACGGTGCATGACGGCGGCGACGGCGACGGCAAAATCCAGCCGAGACTGTCCATATAATTGCTATCGCAATAAAATGAGTTATTACATAGTCAATAAATCATCTGTTCAGTTCTCGAACCAACCAACCGCACTGAACTTGCAGTTCTTCAACGAACTCAGACTATATCGTAATGCTTGTGGTTTCAAGCTGATGCAATATCCGCAATGTTGTTTCGCATTTTGCACATTTCTCGGCCACCCTGGTAGCATAGCAGCTATGGTGCTTCCATTCTAAGCTCGAGTGCTCTGGTTTAATTATCGCCGTGGTGGACCAATTTTTATGGAGCCAAAATGAAAAGAAAAAAAGAAACTGTCTACTTGCGGTTAGGGGCGGGTTAAAAATACCAGTTGTCAAAGTTAATACTGAGCCTCCCAGCATGATCTGCTTACAATCAATGCGTCGTTTGCGAACTTGAAACCTCATAAATTTTTACACAGTATTCTGCGTGATTGAATGCCAGTTAACCATTTACCTATTGTTTTATCTTGCACTGATGCCCCCACCGCACATTAGCATTTTTTTTGCTTTGGCAGGCAGCGACCAGTTCCGCATGCAGCGATACGGTGGTCATGACCTTGAACGCCACCCATCGGCGACAGGAAGCAGCACCGGCCTACGCAGGATCGCAGCAGCGTGAACAGTCAGCGGATGCAGCGGATTCCTAGTGCCACCGATGAAGGTTGCCAGGCTTTTTGGCGGCGGTAGCTGGCACCTGCTATGTTCGATTGCACCTGATGAGCTGGTTAAGCAGTCATCGCTGCCGTTGCTACCAGCTGCATATTGCAGAACGGACTTGCGTGGTAGCGTGCTATGACTAGACGGCTGCAGGCGCAATTCGAGCGCATGTCATCAAAACTGTTACGCCTTCCAACTTGGCTAGTCACGCGCGTTCCCAGCAATTTCTGCTGGTACAGTGTGCTGGCTACTACCATTGACTGTCACGATCAGGGAGCCAGAAGGACACGCAATCCCTTGTTCGGAAGCAATGTGGCCTGATTGTCGACGGGAGCATTCTGCTTCAGCCGGCCGTGATTTATTTTATACCTTTTCATATTTATGCGCTATCTTCTTCTTAATGCAAATTGTGCGAGTTCTGATAATAAAGCTGTTCGAATGTCACGTCTGTTTCTTTGCTGGAGAAGCCATTTCAAGAGCATGTTTCGAGTGTCCGAAGCACACATCTTTTATACAAATGACTGCGGTTTTTCACTGCTAGACGAGAAGCATTCTCTCTAATACTAGAAGTACTCTTATCTACCCTATATGTAAGGACTTCCAAAGAAGACTGTACTTGTTTCTGTAGGTTTGAGTTTTCTAATGCAGAATTCTTCGGAATGGAATGAATAAGAAAACCAATATGATGTAGATGTTCTCGCCATTGGTCGGCATTTGCTATGTTGAAGCAACCGGAATACATTTTATCAGAAAATCATAGGTGGCTTTAAGTGACCTAAAGTCGTAAACTCCAACGTGCAGGGGAGTTGAGGGGCTCGCTTCACTGAATTAGAGACACTAAAGAGCAAAACGGTTTTTCTCATAATAGTAAAGTACTCCTTCACGATACAAAAAGCACCACGCTTGCTGCGAGAAGACGCTTAAAGCGAGAAAACGCGCAAAAGCAAAATCTGGGTGGCGGCGCCACTTCGCCATGACCTCGCATGTTTTGACGGCGCCTACTAGGGACTACGTAGTTCCTAATCTGTATAAGTGTAGTGCATTGTCCTCTGAGAGGGCCATAGACTTAACATACCAAGTTTGGGGTAATTTCGTTGAGCCAATGGCGCGAAAATACGTTAAATACAATTTGATATCCCTGACGTCACGCGAGGAGATTTCAGCGCGAAATTTAAAAATAAAAGTTTTAACTTCATTTTATCCTGTATTAATGAAGCTATGATGGCTAAATGAACGACGTTAGAGTTCTCAGAGCACAATTTATTGATCTAATACATTTTTCTTATCAGAAAATCATGCGTGGCTTTAACTGACTTAACGTCGGAAAGACCAACGTGCAGGGGAGTTGAGGGGCTGATGGAAGGCTGATGAAACAGTGGAGCGTTTTCCGTCACAGTGATAAGCTGCACGAAACTTCAAGTAATCAAAATCATTTTGAAGCCAGCAGATCGGTGTCTACAAGCTAAAGTGGTTTAGCGGTTTCTTTTTGAAGCGTCGTCGGAAATGTCTCTTGGAAGGCAGCTCACAGTGTGTGTCTACGGGGCATATTCACAACTTGACCCCGTATCCTGTATTATCCACTGCCGTGAGATGCCTACGTATACTCATTAAGGAAAGGCGAGGAGAAATGAGTCATTCTTCAATTTCATTGAGCTTGGAAAAAGTGTCAGGAAATGGGTGGTACTTGTAGCCTTTACTCACCCTCAGAGCCGGCATTTTACCGGCAAGCGAAGAGTCCATACCCGCTATGCTATCTATGGACAGCTTCTTCATTTTTAGTGTAGCAGAGGTGAGTAGTGGGGCTGGCCCAATTGCTGCGGTACATGCCCGCTAGGAAAGAATGAAAGAAGGGGAATTTTAAGGTCTCATTTTTGTTTGTTACACAGACCATTAATAAGAACTAACAGACAATCAAACCAAGCAAAGTATAGGGGATCTTATTTGTGGTAGTTGTGATATATATGTGAGAAATTAAAGTGGACGAATTAAAGTGGACGCAAGCAGGCAGAAAAAGAGCGCTCCACATTCGCCGTCATGGCTACGAGCGGCGCTCCCAGGTTTAAATTCACAGATATACCCGATAAAGTGGACGGGAGGATGACCGCCGCCGTAGCTGAAATGGTAGAGTATTGGGCGCGTTATCTGAAGGTTGCAGGTTCGGTTCCAGCCGGCAGCAAGTTATTTTGTCGTCCACTTTAATTTCTTCACATTTACATATCAATTACTACAAATAACATCGCCTATACACTCCTCGGTTTTATTGTCTGTTAGTTCTCATTAATGTTATACCCGCTAAGAGCTGCTTGTACACACCTGCTAGTTGAAGACAGCTCCTTTATTTTTAGTAGACCGGAAGTGAGTAGCGGGACTTGCCCAATGTCTGTGGCACGTATACCCGGTTACTCTCCTTCGCTATGCTGAGAACGTCGCTATTCCCGGATTAGGCTTGACTTTAAAAGCTCCGCTGTGAAAGTGAAAAAGAAAGTCAGTTTCGCCTCAAGCGCGAAGCAACGAATGCGATAGCAAGAAATCGGAATGTCACAGGAAGAACGGCAAGCAGCTAGAAACTTGCTTCGGCGACGTTGCCGAAGAACAAATGACGCAGGAAAACGAAACACACAAGGCGAGTGCGAACTAACAACGCCACAGCTCGACACTTGCAACGCGCTGCTCAAACACAAAGAAGGAGGCACGAAACGAACGCACAGGTATACATAGGACGAGCGCGAACTGTCACAGTTGTTACTTCAACTAACCCTACTTCGACTCTTCTAGCTAGCATATCACTCGTTTCGCAAAAGCGGCCGCCGCAGCGAGTAAAGTGACTTTCGTGTGGTCTATAGCTTCAACGCAAACTTTGCGGTGAAAGCACAAGTAGTACAAAACTCCCGCTCAAGAGATAATCGCGCGAGCACGGTCGAGCACGCCCTGTATGTCAAAGTACAAGCCGATGGCGCACATCCGAACTCCGGAGAAACTCCAGACAGTTTTAAAATGGGGGACCCAAGAAATTTGCGAGCCGCCAGGACGCATGCGCAGAACGCAAGCCACTCTTGGACTCTTGCGCTGACGTTGTCCCAAGACCCTGCAGCGCCTTCCTTTGGGTGGCAAACAAAGCCGCAGAGCGCGCAACCTCAAGAGAAGAAAAGAAAGACGGTGCTTGGCAGTGGCCCGTGAGGCCACGGCTCGCGTTCCCTGCGGGCGTCGATTCTCGTCACTAAAATAAAACTTCATTTGGGTCTTGTTGGAATATATTCCTTAAGCTAAAATTATAGCGAAAACGCACTTCTTTGTCCAACTTTTTCCTTTTTTACTTACTTGTCCCTGCACCCATCTGAATATAATTTCATGTCTTCGCGTATAAATACATTAGGATTCTTGTTATACGTTTTGGTTTAGAGGAATTGTTGTGTGCGCGTGTGCGCTAAGTTTTCCTTGAGCTTGTATATGCATTCGCGTATGAAAGAATAAAACAGTTTTTAGTCAGCGCTTTTATCGTAAGTTTCTTTTCTTCGTGGGTGTCTTGAGCGTTTGCGCTGTAATTTTAGACTCAGGATTCTGGTCGCACTGTAACATACGCGTATATACTGTGATTCTGGTTCTGCCGTTGGCCGACTGGCCACGAGGGGCGTGGCGCTACAACCCCAAATTGGAAAAGTAGCGCGGGTCGCAAGCGATGCGACACAAACGCAGCGCGGGAAACGATACAGCATGACCCGTGTCTCGCATAAACTTAATTTCTCCACGTGTGGCGTCCCGCACGTTTCACGCAACGCCGCGTGCGTTTGTATTCTGGCGTTAGTATCCAGGAGAACGAATGAGGCATGGCGTAACAAAAATGCCTTAACTGCCGTCTATGTGATGTGCCGGAAACAATAGAATTTTGCTTTGGTAGCTGCAAAGACGCTATTCTGTTCTGGGGTATCCTTCAGCGAGCATTGCAGAAGAGGTTTGTCTATAATTCTTACACCATACGTTATCTTATACCAACATCGCTTGATGAAGTGCCATATGATATGTTTTTCCTCATGGGTATGCATACCTTATGGAAGACACGTATGCAAGACCGTAACGCAGAACCCACCATTTCTTCAAGCATACACTTCATTCGAATGGCTATTCACCTGAAGGACATTTATGACGACCTGGACTGGTATCCCCTCTTGGTGATATGCTCGGCCTCACCACCTATCCTGTATAACACGATGTGAAGAACTGTCACTGTTCTACTGCACGTTGTGTTAGCCATCCGATGTGTCCTTAGTAACGCTTGAGCGCTTACTGTCGCTATGTGATTGTACTTTTGTTTTCTTTATTTGTGCTTTTATTGTGCATTCTAATACTCAGTGTAATAAATACCATGAAAGTAAAAAAAGAGGCATGGCGTAATTGTCTAAGGCAGCGAGCTGTGTAGCGAGGCGTCGCAGGTTCGAAACCCCGTTCGAGCGCGTCGGAATTTTATTCTTCTGAATTATTTTCATTTGTGGCTTTTAATTATATTGTCACGTGCGAAAAAAAGGTCCCCGAGCAAGAAATACCACGCTGGCAGAAAGACTGACGCAGGTCTAACAATATGGCCCCGCCATAACCAACAAAGACTGAGCGAGAGCGCGCGCTGTCCCAAACGACTTCTTCGTTTGTTTTTGCTGGATGCGGGCTCGTGCTCGCCGCAGTTCATCATCGAGGTGGCATTATTCCCCCACTGAAAAAAAAAACATCGCCCCGATGCTCATGCAAGTGACATACATAAGCAGAAAAGACCAAACGGGCACAGTATGGGTACTTCGTAAAAAAATGAGAAGGCCGAGGCACAGTCGCACTAACGCGTGAAGTACGGCTTGCGTCGTACAACGTGAACAAGCTCTGGGTAGTGCTTTCGACGTTGGGGCGACATGGTTCCATATGGGACAACCTCATAGTTTACATCACTGATGCGACGCACCACTTTGTACGGCCCAAAGTAGCGACTCAGGAGCTTTTCGGACAACCCTTGGCGGCGAACCGCAGTCCATACCCAAACTAGATCTCCTAGGTGGTATTCGACTTGTCGATGGCAAAGATTATAGCGGCGTGCATCTGCAAATTGCTGTTGCGTGATGTGGAGTCGTGCCAACTGGCGAGCTTCTTCGGCGTATTAAGCTGCTCAGCTTCAGGTGTAAGCGAAGCGTCGTAGTCGTGTGGCAGCATAGCGTCCAGCATGGTTTGGACCTCATGCCCGTAGACGAGACAGCACGGCTTGAATCGTGTTGTTTCCTGGATGGCAGGACCTAATCCCACGTCTTGTGCTGAACGTCCACATACATGTCGGCAATGGTTTTGTTCAATCCTTCCGTCAAGCCGTTAGTCTGCGGATGATACGCCGTCGTCTTGCGATGGTTCGTGTAGGTGAGTTTAAATGCGTCGTCAATAAGCTGGGCCGTGAAAGCTGTTCCTCTATCAGTGATCACGCTCGACGGGGCGCCATGCCGAAGAACGATCTGGTCGATGAAAAACTGGGCGACATCGGAAGCTGTAGCTCGTTGTAGGGCCCTTGTCTCGGCGTATCTCGTTAGGTAATCTGTGGCCACGACGATCCACTTGTTACCGGCAGATGACAGCGGAAATGGCCCCAGTAAATCCATTCGTATTCGATCGAATGGCGCCCTAGGTGGTGTGATTGGTTGCAGCAGGCCTGCAGGCTTCAGTGGCGGAGATTTGTGGCGTTGGCACTCACGGTAGCTTTTTACATAGCGCTTCACGTATGCAGCAAGTTTGGGCCATTAGTACGCCTGTTGAAGTCTGGCGAGGGTTCGTGAAGAACCTAAGTGACCGGATGTGGGCTCGTCATGGCAGGCAAGAAGAATGTCGTCTCGCATGTCCGAAGGGACGACTAACAGGTAGGCTTTCCCGTTGCCATTCAAGTTTTCCTTGTACAAGACACCACTTCACAGACAGAATGACAAGAGATTGCGATAAAGGTGTTGTGGTACGGGAGTGTTGCGTCCTTCTAGATTGTCGATTATTACGCGAATATCGGCGTCCTCGTGTTCTCGTGCGATCAAGTCAGTTGCAGTGAGAACTCCGAGGAAGCCGCTGTCATTCTCAGTGTCGGGATCACAAACTTCAGTAAGTGCACGGGACAACGAATCAGCATCTTCGTGCTTGCGGCCTGATTTGTAGATGATAGTAAGGTCAAACTCTTGCAAACGAAGTCTCCATCGTGCCAACCGCTCAGTCGGGTCTCGTAAATTGGCTAACCAGCACAATGAATGATGGTCGCTCACTACCTTGAAGTGACAACCGTAGAGGTAAGGCCTGAATTTCATGGTGGCCCATACTACTGCGAGGCACTCCTTCTCTGAGGTAGAATAGTTCGTCTCGGCGCGAGAGAGGGTACGGCTGGCGTAAGCTATTGCTCGCTCAGTGCCTTTTTGATGTTGGACAAGGACGGTGCCAAGACCTATATTGCTCGCATCGGTATGAACTTCTGTGGCAGCATCCTCGTCGGAGTGAGCAAGGACTGGTGGTGCCTGCAAACGTTCCCGTAGATTGATGAAAGCCGCGTCCTGGTCTTCATTCCAGGTGAATGGTACGTCTTCAAGTGTGAGGCGAGTAAGAGGTTCGGCAATCTTAAAAAAAATTGCAGTGGCTTAGCTCGGCTATGCCAGGATATACGTAGCGTTAGCACAGGTTCAGATGATTATTCTTAGCTTTCCAGTTTGTCTAGGATTATTAGCGTTCTGCTGTTCATTCTTCGTACGCTGAACCGCTAATTGCCAGGCACTACTTCGGGATCCGATGAGATAAGCTTCTCGGCTCTTCTGCGCCGTTGAGCAGCATTTGGGCTCTCCTTCTCCATGGCGTTACCCACCTGCAAACGCCAGTCAGAGGCGCTATCAAGCGGCTCCAGCGCAGTGTCAGACGGCGCCAATACGTCTGCCAAAGCTACGACGTCACTCTGGAAAGCGCAGACCGGCTGCGCCGAGTCGCGCGCGGTGGTGGCGGAGTCCGCGCGCGCCGGCGCCAGCGTGTCTGCAGCGCCTACGACGCCACTCCTCCCGAACGTGCAGACCAGCAGCGGCGACCCGCGCGCGGCGGTGTCGGAGAGCGCGTGAGATGCCAGCTCCGGTGACCCAGCTGTGTTACATCACTGATCCTTGCGCATGCGCAGCACGGCTCATGAGGATCCACGCGAAATCGGCTCCGGCTAGGCAAGTGTAGCTATCGCTACAAAAATTTGCGATGAAGCGGCGATAGTAGGCGCAGAGGCCGAGGAAGCGACGTACTGCTTTCTTG
This sequence comes from Rhipicephalus sanguineus, assembly GCF_013339695.2. Taxonomy (NCBI): domain Eukaryota; kingdom Metazoa; phylum Arthropoda; class Arachnida; order Ixodida; family Ixodidae; genus Rhipicephalus; species Rhipicephalus sanguineus. Next base: position 70,037,898 of record NC_051176.1, on the reverse strand, counting down.
TCACAGGGAACAGGAATGGAGGCAACGGCGGTGGTCTTCTCGGGGTCAGGTCGAACGCCGTCGGCGCTCACAACATGGCCCAGAAATTTAAGTTCTTTGTAACCGAAGTGGCATTTTTCTGGCTTCAGCCTGAGGTTTGCAGAGCGAAGCGCTTCCAGAACACCCTGCAGACACTTCAGGTGTTCCTCAAAGGTGACCGAAAAGACGACGACATCATCGAGATAGACAAGGCAAGTGTGCCACTTTAGACCGGTGAGAACAGTGTCCATCATTCTCTGGAATGTCGCTGGCGCGGAACACAGGCCGAAGGGGAGCACCTTCAATTCATACAGGGCATCCGGTGTAACAAAAGCAGTTTTTTCGCGGTCACGTTCGTCAACCTCAATCTGCCAGTGTCCGCTTTTCAAGACTATGGACGAAAAATACTGGGCCCGTCACAGTCTGTCCAATGAATCATCGATGCGCGGCAAAGGATACACGTCTTTTTTAGTCACGCAATTTAGCTTCCTGTAGTCAACGCAGAAACGCAATGTTCCGTCTTTTTTCTTTCCTAGAATGACTGGCGATGACCACGGACTATTGGATGGCTGTATAACATCATCTTGGAGCATCTCTTTGACTTGCGCATTTATCACGTCACGTTCTCTGGCCGTAACTCGATATGATGGAAGCGTTTGCCGAGTTGAATTCGTCGATGAACAGGAGCAGATGTTATGAACGGCATAATTCGACACTCAACGTTTCTTCCCTGGATTAGGCTGACACTTTTCAAAGTTGCTCCTCGGACGTGCTACCATGCCCTTTAGTTTCCTCCAGTATATTTGGGCTTTAAAGAAGCGCTTGAGCAACGAAGGATAGTCACCATGTTTCGAAATCGCTACATTTGACGTGAATCTGGTATACTTGTCCCGTTGTGGGCAAAAGTGAAAACACCAAACAAAAGACGATAGGGCCAATCAAACGTAGCACACGGTGACTGTAGCCACATTAAAATGATATTTAGCGCTGTTTTCTAATTGGGTAAGTTAAAGAATTTTAAATTTTCGATGGTCCGCTTATGTGCGTCTTAAGAACGTGTGGGGATATCTGAACTATGAGTTTCCCAAATGCCAATGGAATGTTGCAAATGATGATGTTATCGTGCTTATTTGCACATTGTCCAGATGTGGCCCTTCTACCAATAAACGCCATGAGTGATAGTGCAATGTTAGCGTCCATTAGCGCCGACCAATGAGTTACGTTTATAGCATACAACGTAGCTCTTGCGTCGCCTAAAATCAATCGCCATTTGGAAGCGTGCAATATATGTCTAGTAAAAAATTACGACAGCGACACGTCGAGTGGTCTATGGGAGTTAACATCCGAAAAGTGTTCATGATGTTAAAATGCGAGTACGGAAACACCAAATGCCTCATCACGCCCTTGAGCCCAAGGGCCGTTAGGTACCTTTGTGGGTTCTTGTTGCTGTTAACAACAGCAACTAGCTGTTTTAAGGTGCCGTGTTACGGATCGCCCGTCTACGTGATTGTCTACGTGATATGAGAAGAACATTGTAGTGCCTTCAACAAGACGATTGACTGCAGTTATACGCAGCACACTGATGTCCAGTGAAGACACATGAACTATGCAGGGGGTTCAATTAATCTTATTGGCAATGTATATCGCTCTTCATTGGCCCCACTATTCAAAATAAATGGCAAACACAAGTTGCGCCTATATATGTGGGCACTTCACGTCAATAGGTATCTCAAATGACGTCTACTTCTTTGGGCTTCTGAAAAATGGGTATGTCGTAAATTTCCACGCCCTAAAACCTTTATATATAAACACTGTCTTGAGGTTAATAGCAGAAACTTAATTAACAGGATTTGTGAATAACGTTATGTAACCTTAGGTGCAGCAAACTATTTCCACGTCGACGTAGATTTCGTGTGAGAAAAAGGCAGATGGCTGACTGTCACAACATTTTGATAAAAATACTGTAGTATCTAAAAAAGCGCCCTGCATAGTACGCGTACTCGGTTCTCATTATATCACATAGAACATACATTCATCTATTTCAACGTTCAATCCATATATTTTACTGCACGTCTCTTGGGATTCGAGCAAAACTATTCCCAGTGGTCAAGCACCCTACTGACACAAGATACCACGCAAGGACATTATACGCAAGTGTACTGCTCAGGTCACAAAGTTATCAGAACGTCAAAGAATTCTTAAATCTAACGGCAGTATATACTTGTTTGCAACTGGAGGGCTTTAAACACACGTGCATCGTCTGCATTCTGGTGATATAGGAACTAGTTTATGCAGATACACTTTTTACGAACATACCGATTGCCATCTTCTTAGATTTGAGTGGCACGCTTACAGTACCATACGTGAGGACTACACCAGTTAATCACTGTAGATCAAAATAATTCTAATATGATCCACGGTAAGGCGTGAACGAATCAAAATGACGTCCCTTTTTCTCAAGCAAAATTTGCAGTCCACTTTCTGATAGTTTTAGAGGAAGAAGTCTTAACAAAAAGAACGATACATGGCGCCACCTTTCTTCAAAAGATTTTAAATGCGAATGCATTTTCTTAGTCGGGCCATGTCAGGCATCCGGCGTTGTCCGCGCGCCTCTCCGCTCTCACTCCCTCTCCCATAGCAACAGCTGCGGGCGCGCGTGCTTATCCTCGCCCCTAGTAACCGGAGCAGGTGGTGCGGGCGGAGTAGCGGAGAGTGAGTGGAGAGGAGGAGCGCGCTCTGGCGTGTGAGGGCGCTTGCATCGCGGGAGCTCGGCGGAGCTCCCGCGTGTGTGGAGAGAGTGTAGGAGAGGGTAGGTGTAGTGCTTCGCCGCTCCTTCTCTCGCCGTTCGCTCTCTCTCCTCCCTGCGCCACCCCCTCAATGCAGTGCGTTTGAAACGCGTTTGTAGCGTTTGTGCTGTTTTGGCAAAGCCTGAAAACAGCGCGTTCTAAACGCGTTTGTGCTGCATTGAAGGCGGTGGCCACATCCCTGAGACGATTACGAACGCACGTAAGAAGCGTTCGTTGAAAGAGGCGCCCAAAAGGGAGACACTTGAGCGCGTCGATGTGTCCAGCTTTACGCCATTAAAATTACTACGCCGTGTACTCTCGGCGCAAGAAATGCATTCGCATTTCCACACGATTCCCTTCGGGGAGGTGGGGGCATTTTTTTATTCAGCTCGGCAGCACATACTGACGCATGAGCGATGCCAGAGCAGTTGAAAGCGGCTTCGCTCACTCTGCTTTAATACCCTTGTTACACGCACAGCCTGAACCCCGGTTAGCGTAACCGCGGTTCGCTTATGTTACACGCTATGCGAAACCGCGGTTATGCCGCTAAAAGCGGTTGTACCAAACCGAGCTTGGCGACCGCGGTTTGGTGGCTAACCGAGAAAATGGCGGCCTCCATGGAGGACGTGTGTACGCCGCGAGCGTTCGTGAACGAACGAAAACGAACGAATTGGACTGCACGAACCACAGAAAGCCTGATTAGGTTTTAGTAAAACAATAATATTCATCTGCGGAGCACCTCGAGAAATGCGAAAGTGGACGCGGTAATAACAGCCGAGTTGAACGCCGGACTGCCGCCAGACGCAGAGCCATTCACGCCAATGCAAGTCCGCTTTAACCGAGGTCGCTTGTGCGCCGTGTAACATCGGCGAACCGTGGTTGGCGCTAACCGTGGTTCAACGCGGTTAACCGTGGTTGGTCGTAACTGCGGTTAACTTGCCTGTGTAACAAGGGTATAAGACGTATTAACGCGATAGCGTTAGAGAGCTCGTGTCGCAGAAATTCCGTCGTCGGTGTAGGGCCCGCGGGGACCGTTGGTTGTGAGCGAAAAATCATCCGTGAGCGAAAAATCGAGAAAGGAAATGGACAACTATGTCCATCTAGCGGAAAACATATCAAGCCAATGCCGCCTTTTCCAGAGGAGGCGTTGATCAAGCAAACAGCGAACGCTAGATAATGTGCTGCCATCTGTGAGGCATTGTGAGACTCTTCATGGCCTCCGAGATGTTGAAATCGGCTTCCCACACAGCTTTAAGCAACCCGTTATCAGCGGCTAATCGAAGTTTGTGCGATCATAACAATCGTCGACTCATTCACTGGCTCCCGCGTGCATCACTGCGTCACTCCCACGGAATATCGCCGGGAACGACTCCTGCCCAGGAATCCTGGGTTTTAGGGCAAGTTTTCGATGCGTTGTTGTGGCTACCTACCGTGCGATGCTTGGTTCGTAAAATTGAAAATTTAGCCGCCCCTTAAAGAGCCCGTCACCAGCCTCGGAAAATACAAAAAAAAACGAGCGCGTTATTCTCTCCTGGAGTTTCTCGTCTTTCTGGCGCACTTTGTGACGCAAGAACAGCGATTCACGTGACGTAATAACGGTCGATACTTCCGACTGGTCCATATACGCAAAATATCAGTTGCGAATTGTCTCCTACTCTGCTTTACCATGCAGTGGCCCACTTGTTCTTCCTTGTCTCGCATGACTATCGTGCGCGATCAACTGATTTCACCACATTTTGTGCGTTTTCGACTGCGCAAGCGGGGATAACAGCGTGTTGCCGATAAGCGCAAGTCCTGATAGGCTCGACGCTTTGTGCTGGCATTGTGCTTTTAGAAATGAGTGTCGAGGAGGAGTTAACGCCTGTAGGAAGGGTAGCGATGGCGAGAAAGAAATCACTCCCTCGTCTTTGAACGCAGGGTGGTTAGGGCCCTTTAAGCGGCTGCTTCGCGATTCATTACGCGTATTAACGACGGCCAGTAAATGCGAAGTCTCGTGATCAGGAGAAATAACTCCAATACATCAGAGTAGTCGAAGGCGACCGTACGTCAAAGAATCAAGCTTGATGCCCTCATAGCTTCTAAGATAGGTCAGTTTAACGCAGTACAAGTGTGAGCAACTAACAACATTTATACGTACTATGACTGGCATATAAGCTACCTTAAGCGCAAAAGTCGTATGAAGGCTCTAGGAGCAGCTGTTTTGGGCACGCTTATTTTCGGTTGGTTTTTATGACAGTTGTTATCGAGCTACTCATTCTGACGAGGGCAAGGGTGCTACTGGGAGTACGAAACCTACAACTGCCAAAGTGACGAAAGTGGTGAAAACGTGACGAAATCCTTTAATTATACAGATCCATTTACTCCGTGATACGAGAAGGGCACTGTATATCAGAGGCCACGCCAGTGTCCATAGCCCTCAAGGGCGCTGTTTTCCGTTGAAGCGCGTGCAGCAGTTGAAAAAGTCCTTCGTGCAGCTCATGATGTGGCAGTGGAACTCGAGCCGGTCCTGATCCGAGAGGCGACGCATATAGTTGGCAATTATATTGCCGAGCTGATCGCACTCGTCGTAGTGGCCACCCATGGTGGGACTTAGTGACTGCACGCTCTCAATTTGGGGCACGGCGTTGTTGTTGCTGATACTGCTGTTGAAGGTGACCACAGGGAGGATTGGAATAAGGTCGAGGGGGGCCGTGGAGGACGAAATTTTCTTCGCGGGTGGTGGAGCCGAAGGCGAGTCAAGGACGTGTTCTATGCTGTCACTCGTCCCGGGCTTGTCGTTGGCTACCCCCGGTGGCTTGGGAGGCACCCACACGCTGTCGGGCAAGATGCTCGGCTCGTCGGGTTCCAGCACGGTGCCCTCGCATTCTTCCAGCAGCATATCACAGCGTTCTTCCCCCAGCGCGCGCTGCAAGAAAAAAAAATAGACTGTGTATTCAGCGAAGCCAACTGGGAAGAGGCACTCTGGAGCCCGTCGCTCCAGTCACAAATCCAAGCAATCCAGAGGGCCCAAGAAAATGCGGAGCATCTGGTGTTCCTGCACAGACTTGGACGTGGCCAGCGGTTTCCGCGGGTCCCGATTAGAGGCCCCCGCGGAAGCTCCTCAGGATCGTAAAAAATTCATTGTCTGTCTGTAGGGCACTAAATAAAAATTTAAAAATGTGGACGACTACACAATAGAAAACAGGAATTTTTGTCTTAACCCGGTGTGCGCTGCCGTTTATCGTGAATATGACCAACCAACTAGCCCACAAGTACGTTTTAAGTAGGAAATGAGGTGATGAACGGAAATTTCAGAACTTGTCGGAAGGCAAAGCATCACAGCAAAACAGTTGCGGTACGTTTGATTTAAAAGCATGCGCGTCGTGTAAAGTTTATAGGAGGAACTGTAATGAGCACAAACAATTCGAGTGGCAGATATAATGCATGTTTGTCGTCAGGTACCTAGTTCACAAAATACTACATGATAATGAATGGTTAGGAGAGTACGGAAAGAACTTAAGCTATGCTCGCGGAGGTCCAGAACACTTCTAGTAGAAATGGAGTGGGGCACTGCACCCAGTGAACTTGTTAAGGACTTCGGCAGGGGCATGATGGCAGTCTTGGCAGTTTGCACAGTACAGACAACGTAAGTTGCACCAACTCACCAGCTGTTCTTCCTCGAAGTGAAGTAGAGGACTAATTACGGCGCTTCGGAAGTGCTCCGAATGAACGCGCAGAAAACTCAGGCAGTCGAAGAATTTCCACCGACCAGTGTATTCGAGATCTCCGGTTTCGGACCGTCCAGTCTTGTCCTTCAACTCATCGTGGTACTGCCGCCTCTTGATGCTGTACACATATCGCAGGTTGTCTGCAACACACGGCGTTGACTATTAGTTTGATCATGTTCATTTTGAGGTCGATTCCAGGCAGAAGAACCTGCCACATCACTTCAGCAATCATCCTGCTCGTCCCTCGCCTCATGCATGCAAACTGATACCGAAATTTGTGGATACAGCGCGGAGCTACCATGTTATTGTGAAGATGACGCGCGAAGTTGCACGTTTCACTCGCGGAAAATTGTCTCCCCTAAGATTCAGGCGCATGTATTGCTTACACACATTTCTGCGGCTTCAACACGTGCAGCGGAGAGAAAAATTCTGTTTTTACCGAGGTGTATCTTCCGTATCAAAGCGAACGTTATCGGCAAGACACTGCTCGGCGGCTCGCAATGCTGCCGCGAGTTCCGCGGCCGTCTGTGTTTCGACACCAAACAATTTTTGCGCCAACAACACTGTAGAAATATTGTAGCTCAAGGTTTCAGGGGAGACCCCAAGATATGCATGCCAGAAGGCGTATGCCTATAGACGACTGAGAAACAAAAGTTACTTAAAATATCTACCAAATTAATCCTCGCGAAAGACACGCACGTAATGCCGTGAAGCATGAAGAAAGACGCATGCGCCCCAGACGCTCCTCATATACCAATGGGTGATATCAATACAAGGCTGCGCTCACGTTTCCCAAGAAGGGTAGATTATTGCACGCAAGGAGGGCGCAGAGTGTTAGAGTGAAAGAATGAGTAAACTCACCACCAGTGAACGGTCCAAGTTGGGGGAAATACTTCTGGAGGTGGATGGCGAATCGGTCCCATAGTCGATGCTTAAGTCGCACGTTCTTGAAGTTCTTTGAGTCGCTCTTCCAGACGCACGGGTTGCTCTCAATGAGGGCGAACAGCTCGGCCAGAGACTCGTCGCTGTGAGTAGGCTTGAGCGTCTCGAGCCTCTGTTCGGCGACCCCGGACATTGTCGCGTTAATGGAGTACTGCTGCATCGAGCGGTCCGGCAAACCCGCTGTCAGACCGCCGGTTTTGCTGGGAGCCAAACTGGAGCACGGGCGACGTCTCTTACGCATCGCTTCCGAAGGGAAGCTCACCGCAGATCTGATGATGGCTGGACCTGGCTCGAGCTTTTTCCTCGCTAGGTCAGGAATCGCGACGCGGCACCGCGGCGTGGTCAATTGCTCGAAGAAATGATATCTTGGCTCTCTTATCACTGTCGTATCGTGATCTCAGCGAAGGCTGTGTTTTTCGCTGGCCCTCGGGGTAAAATGACTTCGAGATGCGCACTTCATTGCTGCTCGTTACTTGTACGCTTTTGCCGGGCTCTCACATCCCTCTCTTTCTTGAGACGTCTTCCCTTTCTTTCTTCCATCTCTATTAGATGTCACACCCGCGACGCGTGACTTACGGGGAGGGTATGTATCATCCTTCGGCGCGTTGGTTTTCGCTCGCGTCATTTAAAATCTCACGCGTCAACCATGCGAGCGCGCCGCTTATCACGCTCTTTGTGCCTCAGAGGACGGAGGTTAGCTGCTCAAAAGCAGGGTATCACAGTTTTTCCTTAGAATGGGCCGGCGCTGTGTGATTAAGCTCTTTCGCGTTAACATACTGCGCACGTAAAGTCTTGGATGCTCATAAACTTGTCTTGGAACGGAAAGCTGTGGTTCTCAACGTTGGTGGCCTCATGACTTACGCCACTATTACAGGACATTCTCAAGACGAAAGGTAAAAGTTTGCGCAGTGCTCTGCTTGTGAATTAACGCTCTCCCGCTTTCTTCTAACTGCATGCCTTGCGAGCTCAGGAGAAGATCGCACAGTGAGAGGTCCAATTAAATTACAATTCGACGAGCAAGGGACACTTAATACGGTAAAGAAGTCATATGCAATCACCAAAATGACAGCATTTTTTTCGTTTCGAAAGTTCAAACGGAAACGTGCGTGAAGGGGCCGGGAGGGCATTTATTCGTCCGTATTCTGTTTTTGTGGCGTTTTCGTTGCTGCCTCGGAAATCATTTTTGGTCGACTGGTATCTCTTGTTTTCTCGGAACCTATAGTTCCAATGGCGGTCAGGGCCGTGACATCAGGTCCTGAGGCTAGCTGAGGCTCTCGGAAACGGCACAGGGTGCGAAGGCCATTCGACAGACAACATTTATTAGCCGAATCCCCTGAGCAAGTGCCACGCTTCGTGGTCCCCGCTCCCTGCACGGGCCCCGGCTGGCTGCCAGTGGCAGAGGACGCGTGGGCAACGCCTGAATGATGATGATGATGCCAGCTGCGCAATCAGAAACGCAGTAGTTGCTGGCGAGAAAAAAATCACAGTTTCACCTCTAGGGCGAAGCGATGACTGCGATAGCAGCAGCTTGTAATGCTATACGGAGTAAGGGAAGCAGCTAACCATTTCGATCTGATCTCGCGTTACTAAACAAAATGCTGGTTTAAGGCAATACGGCCGCTGCAGGGACCAGGGACCGAAGCGGTTTAGTGCGGTCAGTCCTCTAAACGCTAAGTAAGCGCTGAGAGTACAGCAAGCTTACGAGCCGTCTCCTCATGTCTGTCGAGACAGCACTCGCGACCGCTCCCTTATGGGCAAACTTCGCATTTGCTGCTCAAGCAACGCAGCCCCACCCCCCCTCCCACCGATAGACGGCCGCGGCGTTTCCTCTCTGCTTCAGGAGCCATTGACTGCAGCCATCCCACCCACGGCGATGTTATCGAATGCACCCTTCGTGCCACAGAGATGGCCGGCTCATTTCATCTTTTCTGCAGCCGCATTCGTCCCCAACGCTTGCGTTCTTTTACTCGCTCGTACAACATACGATGTGCGGTGCGTTGTTATCGATTAGGAACTTTATGCTGAAAATGACGGCGGCGGAAAAACGCCGCCAAGAGTGTCCATATAATACTTTCGCAATAACATTGGATGCATTCTACTCCTTGAAGGTGGGTGACCAGCGGAACTGACGGGCGAAAAATCTCCCTTGGAAGTTGCCTAAGGGAAGCTAAGCGTGGAGTTTTATATTATATTGCGGCCTTCCCCAGAACGCCTTTTTCTGGAGGCGTAGGCGTCTTCTTTTTAACGTTCGCCAGCATTTTAAACAACACCTTAAAGGGCCCCTAAACCCGTCCGAGTTCAAAGACGAGAGAGTGATTCCTTCCTCGCCTTCACTACCCTTCCTACAGGTGCCATCTCCTCCTGGCCACGTATTTCTTTATAAAACTCGTGGACACTATCAGCTCTAAGCACTGAGCCTTTCTGGTTTCGCTCTTTCCGGCTACACGCTGTTATTTCCGCTTGCGAACTTGAGAACGCAGTGAAATCGGTTGAGCACGCATGACAGTCATGCGAGATAAAGCAGAACGGGCTTGCGACTGCGTGGCAACACAGGATAGGCGGCAATTCACAACTGATATCCATCGTATATGGGCCACTCCAGAGCTTATTACCTCTGACGTCACGTGAACAGAGTGCTGGCGTCACGAATTGTGGCGAAAATGCAGGAAACGTCAGCAGAGAATAACGCATTCGCTCTTGTTATGTTCAGCGGTTGTTCGCCGTGAGCAAAAGGCTCATGGCGAAACGCGTGTTTCGCATGAAATTTTCGCAAAAGAGCAATTTTCGTAATGTGCATGAACTTCACTGCCTGAATCACTAAAATACACCTATACTGCTTCTAATCGCTGTCGGTATCTGACGCATACAACTGTGTTGCTGGTCATTGTTCTCAAATAGGCTCTCATATTTTTGCCTTCCGGACTACCACTGTAAATAGGTCACATGGCAAGAACCCGAATTTAATGTGTGATCTTCAAACAGCAATCGTGCAATCGTGCAATGCTTGTGATGTTATCGTTCTGAACTAATACGGCGATCTGGGCGAGTTGGTACCGCGCTGCACATTTACCCGAAGATGTTATCGTTATCATTTCGTGATATTTCGACCTTATTTTTAACGTTACCCACAGATTTTCCTCACCACTGCTGCTAGTTCGAAGTCGTATAACTATCGAGTGGGTGCTTCCTCACTGAAATGCACGTAGCCATAAATCAGGCATGCGTGAGGATGCTCGTTTCCACCTCCTGCACTCAATATCAATCGATAATACTGCGTAATTTCGTGATACCCCCAGGGAACGAATCACTAAACAAACGACAGGAGCTTCTATGGAGGCAACTCCAGACGGGCTCGTTTCCGACGCCAATTCTCTACTCATATATTTCTCCTACTATATTTACACCTGTGTGCAAGCTGTGCCCGGCCTCCCGGGCCGACCTTTTTCACATGCTTTGGGGCTGTCCCAGTAAACCTGTGCATCGTGGCCCACAGGACTTGCAAATTACCACTACGCAGCAGTTGGAGGCCACACTGCTCAGCTCCGACCCTGCCGTGCAGGTCTGGATCACGGGGTGGCCAGAGACAGCCGCCAAGGAGCAGGGGCTCCTGGCCGACTAGCCGTCGTCGCCTCCCACAATCGAGGAAACCATTGGTTTTCATAAAAAAGGTTTTGTTCTCTCTCTCTCTCAATATCAGAGCGTTAGCGAAAGCCTCTATAGCCACTGTCACTGAAGTAAACATGCATCCATCCTTTCTGTCAATAACTTACACACATGAGATACTAGGATGGGCTACTTGGTTAGTGGCTTGATGAAACATGAGTAAACCTGCGCAGATAAAGACAGAACGCCGACGTCAAAAGAGCTTTACTGCAAAAAATAAGTGTGCAATGACCGCAGGGTGCGCATATGCAAAGGAAAAAAAGCACTACCACAGCGCATTTTCTCCGTCTGCGCCGTAAATCGCTACTGAGAGGCCTGAGCTGCGCGAGAAATACAAGAGACATTCTCGTAAGGAGGAATGACATTCCTCCTTACGGAGGAAGGACATTCTCGAATGGAGGAAGGCGGGGGACGCAGAACCGCTGCCAGGATTCATTGTAGTAGATCCAGATTAAACAAGGTTGTAGTGGACGCTTGTGAAAGGTATAGAAGAGGATAGCGCAACCTTTGTAATTTTGAATACTTGCGCAGAAATGTTCTTGAGAGACGCCTGCCGGGGTAGCTTCACATCTGTGCAGCGTGGTAACTGGCTGCAGCAAATTTGAGACGGACGCACTATAGAAACACGCACGAGGACACTGCTGTCCTCTTGTGTAAGCTATAGAGCGTTAAGGTGCCAAGCTCGCGTGGTCGCGGGAGAAAATTTCAATGGGACCGGATCGCAAGAAATACCTGTGTACCTGTGTACCATGCGTTATGCGTGCGCTAAAGAATCCCAGGCGGACAGAATAAATCGCTAGTTCGCCAGAATGAGACGATGAAAATCTTGATGTCTTCTGCCCCAGGGATTTCGACGCCAGTACAAATTACTTAGGTTTACTCAAACAACACAGACGTCCATGAATACCTTGTTTAGTTTTCGACAGAATGCTCTCGCGTCGCCCATTGACGATCAATTAAGTTGATATCTGCCCGATATTATTTCTTGCTTCTTTAGTGGTCATAGTTCAGGTAGAAGCGATAAACGTCGTGGTGGAAGCCAGTTCGACATTTTCATATGCGTTTATTCCTTTTGCGCAGTCAGGAAAGCTGCAATAAGCAGTTTTATTCTCACTTCCGAGTTGCGTGATTTCATTCTGAACAGGTGATGTCGTAAATTGAGAGCTATTCCGGGCATACCTCTTGCTTGGTTCGTCCACACTGCATTTATCTCTGCATTACGTTAGTGGAAGAGATTACTTCTTCAACCCAGTAAATGACAATAATTATCCAGCGTTTGTTATCCACTTATGACTGGCACTTAAGAACAAATTCATAGTACTGAGCCATGACATCATTTCGTTCGTATCATAGCTCGTATAACATGAATGATTCGTGACGACTCGCTTCCTATCACAGTGATACTGAGGCTACAAGAGACACGCAAAGCGTTGTAGATGCCTGGAATAATTCTGAAAACGAGGAGTCCTCAGAGGCAGTGAACGCTCTGCACATGCGTTTTTCGCAACACACTAGGGTTCTGAAGGACTGACTGGTGGGCGAGTTGTTAACTCAGTTGATAGTTTGTGCCGCGTTTCGTGTTCCTTTCTCCTGCGGTATCGTTTTTTTTTTCTTTGCACACCACCATTCTAACATAAGGGTTGTTTATTTGTGCTATATACATGATGCATAGGAATTTGAGGAAAAATTAAGAATCAAAGCTTTATAACTGTATTTGTTTAAACGGCTGTAATGTAGCCTACATTACCATATACCTACTGCTATTGAAGTACAATAAAAGTGGCTATTAATTCTTGATTGGGCAACACTCTTTCTCCATCGGTCTATTCGCCATGAGTTGGTTGAAGTATAAGAATATTCAACACCAATGAAGGTCCAAGACAGCGTCAGGGCTTTTGCCGACAAGTTTCTTGTGCACGTGCGCCCTTGCGAACTGTACAGGCACGGCAACGCTAGCGGCACAAACATGCGCATCATGCTTGCGCGAGGGGTTGCAGCGTGTCAGCGCTGTGCCGCCAAGTCCACCGTGACAAGCGTCAAGTCGCGCGGCATCTCGCGCGCTCGTTGAACGCGCGAGCTAGACCGAGAACGACCGCTATTTTGTATTTGTCAGTCGCGCTTTGGTTGCGCTGCAGGATGTATGGATCGAAAAATCGGCCCGAAGCGGGGGTAGCCCGGCCGTCATGGCTTCGTGACGTCACGGTCGTCGCTCCTGATTGGTAATTCGCCTGGCGGTACGCGTGATTTGCCGCAGTATTGGGTCTCGACTCATATCGCGTGGCATGAAGCGAAACTCTCGAATTCTGACGTTCTTGCTGCTAGCGTGGCCCTACCGTACCACTGTACCTTACTGCTGTACAACGCGCGGCTGTTCCTCTGCATGCATGTGTGCGTGTATGACACAAATTGCGAATGCTGTTGCGAATATCAAACGGAAAGAGATAAAGATGAAACTTTATTTATATTATAAAGTCTGCGTAGCTCAATCTTGGGTGGTGCCCTTCGGCAGGGCCTGAGTAGCTTCTGCGGACATGGTCTAGGGTTCTGTGTTGGCATCCCGAGCCCAATTCTTATATAAAGGCAAAAACAGAAATCTCCAAACAGATGGTTTATTTTAAAAAACCCGACGTTTCGAAGCCTGACCGGCTTTTTCTTCAGGGGTGAGATGGCCCGAGGTGCACGGCGCTTATATGCGCTTTCTTGCCGACAGTTGCCGCAAGCCTTGACAATAGAGGGGGGGGCAAGGTCCCCGTGGTGCGGTTGATGTTTTCCGCTGTATTCTGTATGTGCCACGACTCGAGGAGAGGCCGCCGGCGCCAACAGCTTTCCTGTTCCAGGATCACCGCATCGTCAGGACTAATGCGGTGGTCACATTTTTCGCAGTGTTCCGCTACTGCACTCCTTTCACTGTTCAGCTGACGCAGATCGTTCTTATGCTGCCGCATCCTTTCGCGGAAGTTCTTTGTTTCCCCGACGTACGCGGCGGGGCAGTCTGAACACGAGATCCTATACACGACTCCCTGTGCTTTTTCCGCAGGCGCGCGGTCTTTGGAAGGGGGAAAAAAGGGCCGATGGTGGTGGTTGGCTTGTGTGCCACGCCGACCCCCGCCTTTCCCAGAATGCGCGCTAATGTTTCGCTGGTTCCCGCGATGTAGGGAATCGGCACACGGCGCCGCTGAGGCGGCGCCGCTGGCTCTCTACCCCCACCGCCCTTATTCCTGCGCAGGGCCTTGCGAATGAACGCCTTTGTGTAGCCGTTGTCGCCGAGATCCCGGATTATTTTTCCTTTTTCTTCCTTCTGCCGTCGTGGAGACGAGCAGATTCTTTCGGCCCTTTTCACGAGGCTTCGTACAACGGAGAACTTGTGGCAGGCGGGGTGATTTGAGCTGAAGTGGAGGTAGCGTCCTGTGTGTGTTGGCTTCCTGAAGACAGAGAAAGAGAGGCTCTGACGTTGTCTTCTCACCAACACATCCAGGAACGGGAGGGTTGAATGGATCTCCATTTCCGCTGTGAACTGAATGTGGGGATCCACGGAGTTCAAACGGGCGAGTAGGTTGCTGGCCTCGCCGGATTTCACCACGCAGAAGCAATCATCTACGTAGCGAACAAACAACTTGGGCTTGGGGTCACACACGGCAAGCGCTCGCTTTTCGATGTCCTCCATTACGAGAGCTTCCACTGTTGCCGATATCGAGGCCCCCATGGCCTGTAAAACACTGGTCTGCCTGTAAAACACGTTGTTGAAAGAGAAATAAGTGCTTGAGAGGCAAAATTCCAACAGCTGGCATATCTGGTCTACCGAAAGTGGAGTTCGGTCGATCAGGCTGGGGTCGTCTCCGAGGGCCCGGCGCGTCACAGTCAGTGCGAGGGGTACGGGAACGCTGGTGAAAAGGGAAACTACGTCGAAAGACACCATGCGATCGGTTTACTCAAGCACAACGTTGGACGCCAGTTCTACGAAATGCCCCGAGTGGCGGATGTATGTGTCCGTCTTCCCGGTCAGAGGCACAATTACCCTGTGAAGATAGGATGACAGAGCCCGTAGGGGGGAGCGGGTGAAATCGACGATGGGTCGGAGAGGAATTCCCGTTTTATGGACCTTTGGGAGGCCGTAGAAACTCGGGGCGGATCCGTTTCTGCAAATCAACTTCAGGTAGAGGTTTTTGAAATCGGGATGAGTGGTGAAAATTTGCGATAAAAGTCTGTTCAGATTGGTTTGGGTTTGAGGAGTCGGATCTTTCTTGATCTTGGAGTAAGTCTCCCCGTTCAGAAGTTCTCCTGCCCTCTTCTCATAGTCAGCGCGATCCATGACGACCGTGCTGTTACCTTTGTCGGCCGGTAGGACTACGATGGTTTTGTCCTTTTTCAAATCTATGAGAGCCTATGAGGCTTCGAAACGTCGGGTATTTTAAAATAAACCATCTGGTTGGAGATTTCTCTTTTTGCCTTTAGTCTTTCACCCAACCAGGCAGACTTCTGCCGAATGTTTACCTTTAATACAATTCTTATATGTCCCAGCCCGGTTGTCTCGGACAACCGGGCTCGGAAATTGAAAAGCGATACATTGCCTTTCGTCTTATCGTAGAGAATTTGCTGTCTTGTGTTCTTTGCTTGCTCACCTTGTAACGCTATCAAGGCCGAGTCAAAGAATGCATATATAATATTATTGCAATAGCAATTTTACGGATACTCTCGGCGGGTTTTCGGCGGCGCCGCCATGTTCCGCATATGAATGTATATACAGAGTATCTTAAGGGGTGTGTCCAAAATTTTAAAAAATCAGGAAAATGCTGTCTTCACAATTGCTTTTTCTTTAGCCGCAGTCATCTTACGATGGCTAAAAATAACATTTGGGACCGTTTTTAAGAAAGTTAGACTAATTCAATTTTTAAATAATAGAGTTAGGCGTTTATGCCAAATGAGAGAATTTTTCTTCATGCGAGGAACCCATGACACCTTTGAGATATAGAGAAAACGGCCTCTAGTAATTAATGTGGCTTTATGAAATTCAACCAAATTCAACGGCGAAACCGAAACCTATGAACCGATGAGCGCAACAAGCCAACGACCACAATGACATCACTGTTCAAAGCAAAGATTACTGAGGTGTAGTTCTTCCGCGTTCAATCAATCAATCAATCAATCAATCAATCAATCAATCAATCAATCAATCAATCAATCAATCAATCAATCAATCAATCAATCAATCAATCAATCACTCAATCAATCAATCAATCAATCAATCAAATTTTCTTTGTCTTGTCAAAAATATAGTACATTGCAGGTAAATATGCAGGAGGAGGTCCCAAGGTTACACACCGCAGGCGGGACCTCCTTTGTTAATACTATGGAAAACTAAACAAAGAAAAGCGAAGAACTGCTTGTTATATGTGTTGCTAATAAGAAGTATATTACTGAATAGTCAAACTACATACAAACCAACTTCACAAAATTAGATATGTACAGCCATTATACACTGAAAAAACACTTTTTCAATTTTGCTTTAAATACATGAATGTGCATACTATCTTTCAAATCACGTGATAATGAATTTCATAATGAAATTGATGAAAAAACGACGCTCATTTTTCCATAGTTAGTTCGAACTTTAGGCAACAAAGGGTTGTTAGAGACCGTGAATCTTGTTCTATTAGAGTTGCACAACAAGACAGCAGGAAATATGTCGATAATGATGGTACGGTGAAAAACCTTAAAAAACAATACACACACGTTATAAACATAGAGTTCGGAGACGGGTAGTATATGAAGCTGAGAAAAAATAGGATGTGATGGCGTTTGACGTGAAGCGAAAGTTATGAGTCGTATTGCTTGCTTTTGCAGTTCCTTTAATTGCCAAATGTGCACTGAATATGAATTACCCCATGATGTGATGCAATAACTGAGATGGCTGTGTATGAATGCAGAATTAATGCTTTCGTGAAATTTCAAATGTGTATCGACTATAACTCCTAAAGATGAAGTATGTCCACTCGAAGGAATGACTATCGAGTCCACAAAGAGGTGGGGAATGAATGGTAATTTTTTGTTCGGTGATTGAAAAAGCATAAAACAAGTTTTGGAAGGATTAATCAATAACCTGTTATTGTTACACCACTCAACATGTGAATTGAGGTCAGCTTGAAGTCTGGACACGAGAGTCGCAGAATCCGAGTGATGCGAAAAAAGAGCCATGTCATCAGCGTAAAGATGAACAATAGTTAAGACAACGCGGTAAATCATTTATATATAGCCAAAATAATAAGGGACCCAAAATTGAACATTGAGGAACACCTCTGTTAATGGGGGGAGGACTGGATGTAAAGTTGTCAACTGAGACCACCTGAAACCTCTTAAGGAGAAAGTTCTGTAATAGCGTTAGTATGGGGCAGATATGTCGTTAACGTATCTGTGCCATGCGTGCTATTATTGAAAGCGAAGCGTGCACACCCGCACGACGAAGTGGGTTGATGGTTGATACAACGACGCTCACTCATTCTGGACGTCTCAGAAGAATGCTGCAGTTGCGCTATTCCGCGTTTCAGCTTCGGTTTCACGGCTGAATCTCATTATTTCGCGATTATTACTAGAGACCGTTTTGGTTAATCAACCAAAGGACCAAGCAGGATTTCGCACAGGCTACTCGACAATAGACCACATTCACACTCTCAATCAGGTGATGGAAAAATGTGCGGCATATAACAAACCCCTGTATATAGCGTTCATAGATTACGAGAAGGCGCTTGATTCGGTCGAGATATCAGCAGTAATGCAGGCATCACGGAATCATGGCGTCGACGAACCATATATAAGCGTACTGGAAGAAATCTACAGTGGTTTCACAGCCACCGTAGTCCTCCATAAAGAAGGCGAGAAGAACCCAATAAGGAAGGTTGTAAGGCAGGGAGACATGGTCTCCCCAATGCTATTCACCGTGTGCTTACAGGAGGCTTTCAGAGCCCTACATTGGGAAGAGTTAGGGATACGAGTCAATGGACAATACCTTAGTAACCTGCGATTCGCTGATGCCATTGCATTGATAAATAACTAAGGGAAGAATTGTAACTCATGATTACTGAATTGGAAGATGAAAGCAGAACGGTAGTTCTGAAAATTAATATGCAGAAAACAGAGGTAATGTGCAACAGTCTCGGAAGAGAACAGCGCTTTGTGATAGGTAGCGAGGCACTAGTATTTATAACGGAATACCTCTACTTAGGCCAGGTAGTAACCGCGGAGTCGAACCATGAGACTGAAGTAACTAGGAGAATAAGGATAGGACGGAGCACATTCCGCAATAACTCTCAAATCATGAATGGTAGTTTACTAGTATCACTCAAGAAGAAGGAATGTAACAGCTGCATCTTAGCGATACTGATGACCTACAGAGCGGAAACCTGGAGGCTTACAAAGAGGGTTCATCTTAAACTGCGGACGACGCAGCGAGCAATGGAAAAGAAATTCATAGGTGCAACCTTAAGGGACAAGAAGAGAGCAGAGTAGGTCAGGGAACAAAGGATGTTGAGGACATCTTAGTCGAAAAAGAAA
This sequence comes from Rhipicephalus sanguineus, assembly GCF_013339695.2. Taxonomy (NCBI): domain Eukaryota; kingdom Metazoa; phylum Arthropoda; class Arachnida; order Ixodida; family Ixodidae; genus Rhipicephalus; species Rhipicephalus sanguineus. The sequence goes on along the minus strand of NC_051176.1, from coordinate 70,019,237 downwards.
TGGACATGGGCGGGGCATGCGGCGCGTACGCAAGATAACCGCTGGTCATTAAGAGACAAGGCAAACGCGCGAGGAAGAGACAGAAAGTTAGGTGGGCGTATGAGATTAAGAAGTTTGCAAGTATAACGTGGCACCAGCAAACACAGAACCGCGTTGAATGGCGGAACATGAGAGAGGCCTTTGCCCTGCAGCGGGCGTAGTCATGCTGCTGCTGCTGATCATGATGAAGTTAAGGAGGCGAGTAGGCGGGGCAAGATAGATAGATAGATAGATAGATAGATAGATAGATAGATAGATAGATAGATAGATAGATAGATAGATAGATAGATAGATAGATAGATAGATAGATAGATAGATAGATAGATAGAAATAGTCAATGTATCTTTGGTTCGCTAAGAAATGCTTCGCATTTAATATTGCTACAGCCCCCCTTTGAGGCGTGGCGCTTATCATCATTGTAAGATACGCCTCTCTTACGCCGCTGATGCTCTCCTCTCGATCGCATTAAAGAGGAATTGGAAGAAACAGACTGTCATCTGATGAAGAATATTTTTCAGGTAATTCACAAAAGGTAAGGCCCCTCCAGAACAGTGACTGCTTAGTTTTTGCTTCCGAAATTCATATGCGACTGACCACAGTTTCTGTATACCACACATCAAGCATTAGTGCGGAAAAGTTTCTGAATGATACCTCAGTGGTATACGCTTTTATGGAGCGCCGAATTTATAGTGGTCCTGAAAATTAAAGTGTTATTATAGCTAATTAAAACAATAATGTACTTTTTGGCCAATCTGCCACGATGGATGTCGCGGTGGACAACAACGACTAGTAACTCATACCTCTATATTGGCCAGTAACATCGAATTGGTACTGAGCACAATCGAATGGGTCTCCATCTTCGTCATTATCACCATCATCTTACTTTAGAGCGGAAGAGAATCTCGCGAGGTTCGCTCGCGCATTCGAACGCTCTGTCTGACCAGGTGCACGCAGTTTGCTGAATCGCAGGGAACTTCCTCAGTGCAGCAGCCGACATGGACCTCGATGAACTCAGCTGTATTGGAAAGGGTGGTGCTTCAAGCCTCGTGACACCATCTAGCTTCGACAAGGCATCTTCGGCGTTAAAGTCAAAGTCAGCACGACATCGTCTTAGGACGCGATGCGTACCCAGACGCAAGGCCATCTACGAAGGCACCCTGGTGAAGAGGGACGCTGAGGTCAAGTCACGGAAGCCGGTGGAGGAACTCGCTTGCGGCCGGCGCCGAAATCAAGCATGCGTGCCCTTCCCGAGGGACCAGTGCAGCCAGGTTACACTGTTAAAGTTCGGAATCGCGCACGCATCTCGTACCGTGCAAGCAGTTGGGCTTCAGGCAGCGGCCACATCCAGGGACGGCAAACACGTCCTGGTCAACAGGTACAGTTTACCTTGATAATGATTGTTGGATTAGGTGAAACACTGCATGCATGCATGCTACAGGCGACGCACGAAAATCACAACGCCTGTGAATTAGTGGCCTATGTAGATCCTAGGTGAATAACATTTGACAGAATTTATGACCATAAGCGCAGTGTCATGCAGGAGGTTTAAGTACATTCATGTTCTATATCTAATTGCTCATTTGGAAATGTTCATGTTAGCAGGAGTCCCATTCAGGGTTAGAGCACAGGCTAGATTAAGGGCGCTGAATTCTGTTAAAAGCATATTTAGGAGACTTGGAGCGCGCAGAAACCAGGAACCAGTCTATTTATATTCTGGCGTTTTGGCCCTTGGTAATATTACGGTGTCGTCGTGCCGCTGTACTGAATATGTAACTCATCACTTTTGTTGAGCCACCTGATACAGGTAAAGCACGTGTCCAGACATTCATAAAAATACCTGTTTGAAGTGACACAATTCGCATAAACTAACGGCATCCCCTCGCACGATGTGTCACGGCAACTGGCTCCTCTTCGCTCACCTTAAGTGTCACGTCGACTTTAGCGCTGCTTTAATCTTTGAACGATATGTGCTCAAAATTATTGATTTTATTCCTTAGTCACCTTCAGTGTGTTCTTGACAATGTGCAGTTGCTTCGTTTCACATTTCTCGCGCCGTGAACCATTAATACATTATGAGTTTTTCATCTCGATGCGCAGTCACTCTCCCATCAGACGGCCTTCTTAAATAATTTCCCCTTAAACCGTTTATACAGTGCGAAACCAACCGACACGTCTATTTCTGTATATAAAGACAGTCCCCCGGCGATGGCTAATGCACTTGGGAATAGTTATGTGTTTTACGCTAAATGTGAAAAAATATAACTCTGCGTTAATATCTGAAACTTGCGTTTATTTGGCATCATTGTTGTGTTGGTCGTCTATGCACCTTTCTATACGCACAGAACGCCTACGATCAGCCGCACGACCTGAGGCAATGTAAATAAGCTTGCCAACCTGAATGTAAGTCGCTGTGCCTGGGGTGTCGAAATTTCTATGTCAAAAGAAAGGTTGAGTGGGTCCATACTTAATTCCGTTTAATATAACTCATTAAGTTTTGTTATTACGACCAAAAACCAGGTCGTTGTGGGACATCAAATTATCGCTTTCACTACATTTGCCTCCCTTATCATGGTAGTTTTATTGATGAAGTTGGGAATACAGATTACGTAGTGACCCTGGAGCACTCTTCTATTGCAATGTGAAAACGATGGCAATTTGATCGAACACCTATTTGCAATTTGATTGCAATTTGATGCTCTTGCAAACAAGTCAGCGAAGCATTGATGCCCGGCTTGCTGCATTTCACAATTTTCTGATTACACAGCCGAAAATTGCTTGCTCTCTTTTCGCAATGTTGTCACGCGGTACACAGCAACACGCAGTGAGGCATAGGTCAATGGGTGTTGGCTAATTTTTTCGGCTGCGAGAAGATTTCCAATAATCGCACTACATCTTACTTTTCCTTTCTAAATTAAAAATATTCGTTTTACGAGGTGACAGCCACGGAAAAATTGAACAATTTCTATCCTGGGCTGTAGTGACAGTCCTCTAGATTGTTTGCTTTTTTTCCTGGCATGTGAGGTGGCTACCACAGTACCGCATGCGTCCACTTTCAAACAGTAAGCGCCTGTGTCGATCGATTCTCTCGTACTGATCCCGCTACGACACTACTTGCTAATGCATATCATTGCTTCTAAAATCGCATGTAAGCTTGCGCACGCAGACCAGTTCTGTACGCGCCAAGTGAACTATACAGGGTGTTTCAAGAAATGTGTCCAACCTTCTAAAAAATCACGAAAACGCGATATTTGCTCGGGGCTTTCAGAATTGCTTTTTCTGTAGCGGCAGGAATCTTAAGGTAGTTAAGGACATCGTTTAGGACAGTAATTAAGAAAGTTACAATAATTAACTTTTTAATTAGTGGAGTTAGGTGATTGTGTCAAATGGGAGAATTGAAGTTCTTCATGCGAGGAACCCATCTGAGCTTTGAGATTTCTAAAAAGCGTCCTCTAGTAATTGTTGTGGCGTAATGAAATTCAAGGAAATGCAACGGCTTTCAACAGCGAAAGCCATCGAATTCAGTTGAATTTCATCACTTCGTAAGTATTACTAGAGGCCGCTTTTTCGAAATCTCAATGTTGGGTTGGGTTTCTGGCACAAAGAACTTCAATTCCCCGATTTGACACAGTCACGTAACTCCACTAATTAAAAAGTTAATTAATTTAACTTCCTTAATTAGTCTCAAGTCATGTCTCCAGCCATCTTAAGATGCCTAGCGCTACAGAAAAAGTCGTTCACTTATTTTAGACGTCTCAGAAAAATATGGCAGTTGCGTTCTTCCATGTTTCTGTTTAGGTTTCGCCATTGAATTTGGTTGAATTTCATTAATTCGTAAATATTACTAGATGCCACTTTTTCGAAATCTCAAAGTTGGGTTTGGTTTCTGGCACGAAGAACTTCAATTCTCCCATTTGACACAACCACCTAACTCCACTAATTAAAAAGTAATTAAATTAACTTTTTTAATTACAGTCCTAAATAATTTCTTTAACCATCTTAAAATCCCTGTCACTACAAAAAAAACCAATTCTGAAGGCAGCAATCAAATATCGCGTTTTCCTGATTTTTTGAGAAGGTTGGACGCATTTCTTGAAACACCCTGTATATGTCTGCAGACATGGCTTCGTAATTATTTAATTATTTGCCGCTGTGTTCTAGAGGTCATGGTGCTTGACTGCTGGCACGACGGTCGCGGTGGCCGCATTTTCATGGAGCCAAAATGCTAGAGGCCCGTGTGCTTAAATTGAGGTGCACTTTAAAAAATCCAAGTGGTAAAAATTCCTGTAGTCCTCCACTGCGGCGCCTCTCATAATCATGTGGGTGTTTAGGACCTAAAAAATGAGCATTTTTATATTATTTATTGAACTGGAAGCTTCAAAACGTGAAGTATGTACAGGACTACTAGAGGTCGGTTCGGTCCACAGCAATGGAATCCTACCTCGAGAAGTGACTTAACTTTTCGAGACTTGCGCGCACGAGCTCGCAATCCGGAGGCTCGCTCAATATGAGTAAATGATTATGTTTCAAATGCAATGGGTGTCGTCCTATAGCTGCGTAACGAACTTCTTTTTATATCGGCATCTGAGAACATCCTTATTTGCTGCGCTGACAATTTGCGCTAGTGGCGATTTGTTTTGTTGTGATAGCAATTGTATCGAGGGTCCAGGCGCAATTTTTTCGATCGCAGTAGCCTTCGAAATCCTAAGACGATGACATCACTCCGCGCGTTGTATGTGCTGTGTGGGAGTGAAAGCATGGGAGGGCAGCTGACGATCACGGCTCAGACGAAGGTGAAACGCACAGGTCGCCCGAAAGGCTCATCCAGGAACCCGGAGGGGTGGTGCGTGGCTCCGGCAGGAACTGCGCACTTTAATGAGTCGGGCATGGTCGCTCGCGCGCCCAATCTTCACGGGGATCAGCAGATGATTCATACCTTTGTACGTGCCGTTTGCGTTGAAGCGTTAGACGGCACAAAAGTCGCTTAGCTCACTGCAGCGGACGCTTTTGCTTGAGCCGGTGATTTGTTGAATTACGCCAGGTGTGGGGCTAAAGCAGTGTGCTGCTGGGCTTACATCGTATAACATTCCAATTTGTTCCTATCGCACCTATTGCTTCGTCCTTGCGGCGAAACTCTCCCTTTTTTTACTTCGCTGCACAGTGCGTTCAGTATGTGATGTTCATTCTCTCTGCTATGTGTAAGCCCTTCCCCGCTCCTTTTCTCCCATTTGCAAAAATGGTTTTGTGGGTAAGAGTAAGGTCGCATCTAACCAATCCAAAAAGGCCGATTTATATTTATTTATTTATTTATTTATTTATAAATTACTAATAGCTTAAGAAGGCTGTAAGCAGGTGTGGGGATACAAAAATGAACAAAGGTGTACATGCTATGCAAAACCAAAAAGAGACCGATAACGACATGCTACATACTATGAGTACTTATCTATCGGGATAACAGCAACACTGAGAACAATAATTCTACAACGATCTGCTACCTACTACTAATGTATAGTGCACACAGCATAAAAGAATATATGCATTATATCACTTAGAAGAGAACCAATAGTGAAGTTCGGTTCTTTGGAATGTTTGGAATGTTTTACTAAAGGCCTCAATATTTCATTCGAGTGTATCCGAACAAAAGCTATATCATTTCATAACAAGATGCTTTGGAAAGTTGTTGCTTGCTGTCGGGCTGGAAAGCGCATGTCAAAAAGTAAATATTCAAGCGCGTATAACATGATAACATCGAAAGGGGAGTGTAATGATATGACTAGCAGATTTGGCGCTGATTTGTATTGTTGAATTTTATATACATCGTATGTAGAACACGGGCTGTAATATTTTTGTTTGTGAGAAAATTACAATACGTCTGCTTTACTTTAATTTCACTATTTCATCATTTTCCTTATGTGGAGGGTAGAAATATTAAAATATTGAGACTGTTTAGTTTCAAAGATATTCTGGTTGACCATGCTAGTAATTTTCACGTATTTCAAAAATATAGCAAAGCAGTTGAAGAGAACCGTGTATCACAGGCAATGTTAATATAAAGATCATAACAAATTGTTACAATTTATGGCTTTCGGCAGGCCTCCTGGTTTCCCCACTGCTTGAATATCATTACTTTGTAGCTCCAGTGGTACAAGTCTCGCTGATATAGAAGCTTGCGTTTGTCATTACAGGGCAGCGGGTTGCACGGCATCCATCAGGCGAGGATAGCTTATTTTTCTGCATAATGTTGCGAAGCAGTAGTCCAACGCTCCGATGGTTTTGACCGATACTGTTCTTCTTGCTTGTTTCATGTTTCAGAATTGAACTGGCTGTCTTGACTCCAACGATGGCGACCCTGCAAGAACTCTGCAGAAAAGACCTCTACTCCACCCCACGTGCAACTCCAGAAATGCTCTTCGCGTGTGCCTGCGAGGTAAGCGTTGCGGTGAGAGAAATGACAGGCAATAACGACTTGCAATTCTGTCCGCGGCACATAACCATTCTCAATCTTAGCTCTCGTATGGAGGATACGCAATCGTAACGTTTACATCTGACTCAATGTTGCTTCAAAGCGCGTCGATCTACACCATTCATCTGTTAAGTACTCGTGTCTTATCTTCCTGCTTGATTTATGATAAAGAAAGCATGCCTCCGATTTTTCTCTGGCATCTTTAATGCAAAGGAGAGGCCAATCCGTACACAATGCTACTGTCGCCACTACAAAAAGACAGCATGAATGAGAAACAACGAAGCAAAGTGGTACTTGATGTCCTGTGTCTTCTGAAAGATCGGCGCAGTCTATCGTACTTGCTCTGTGCAAATTTTGTACCCAGCATATAGAATGTGCGTGAGTTTGAAAGGAAGTGATTGCCATCGAATTTAATAGCATTGGAGTATGAGGGAGACATAGGTGCCCCATAAAATGAATATTAGAGAAATCAGGAGATTATGTTGGTAGGTGCATGTCGGCGTGTGGGTACGGACGTGAATAAATGCGGGTGAGAGAGTGTACACACGAGTATGAGCGCTTGTGGGCGCCGGTAAGCTGGAGTGGAAAGAACCATGAGCGCAGCGGCAACGAATGAGAGTGTACGCTAGCGATTATTTACGTAACTTGCAATCTGCTGCAAAGTCAGTATGAAGGGGTGTTCACTACCGCTGATACATGTGGCAAACAAGATCTTTGCGTTTATGTGTGTGTGTGTGTGCGTGTGTGTAAGGGGAGGCGGACAGGACACCATGCACTGCGCGACAGTTATCAGAAAAAAAAACGAATCATAATGACACTGCAAAGAAAGATAAAAAAGAAAAACTAGTGTCGGAGTATGGGAGCCATTGGAGTGGCCGCGTCATCGGGACATTCCTGCGCCTAAAGAACACGTGGTTTTACACTTGCACGTCTGCGCTAAATATCGCCAGTCAATCTGACGTACTTCCTTAGGCTAAGGCATTTCTTGTTCCTGTCAATCTCTATGCCAACTGCAGGAGACAGTCTCCTGCAGGAGACAGTCCTGTCTCCTGCCAACTGCAGGAGACAGGACTGTGTGTTTTGAAGAAAGGATTGTGCCTACATGTTGGATGACAGCTGCTATTGATTTGGTTGTGAACAGGGGCAGGCATCTATGTTCACAAAAGTGAGAAGTAGTACTGGTGTATTTGCGATAACAAGAGGCAATGTCTATTTTTGTGTTCCTTTCATAACGCAGCTCAAGGCAGCCATATGGGGGCGGAATGGAAGCCTGCGTGAGCGACGCGTGCCCGGTCAAAGCATGCTCCGAGGAGCATCTTCCTGCGTGCGCTTTCGGCTCCTTCAGCCACAATCCAAGAGTGCAACCCCTCGACACGCTGCCGTGCTCGTTAACAACGCCGATGTTCAATTCCGAGCAGGCCGAGAACACGTATGGCGCACCAACCTGAAGCAGCTACCTTGGCAGACAAAATGGGAGGTAAGCCAGTGTTAAGCGCAACATACACACGGAAGGCCAGCTGTAGGTTTTGTGCAGACTTCGTTTCGTGTCGTAATAAATGCGAATAAATTATATGCCCCATGCGTTGAAAAATCCGGCGATCGTCAGAAGTCCGTGCGGCGTTAACATTTGATGGTAACGAAAGTGCCCCGATCAAATGAAGACGTCACGTGTCGGATATCTGATGGTCACAAAACTCACAGGACCAAGTATTGTTGTCAATTTTCAATGTCAATGAAAATCGACCTGGCGAACACTCAAAGAATTCACTTTGCCCGCTTTGAAAAGAGAGCTGGGCCAAGTTAGAAGCGCACTTGGCTGACTCCCGAAATGAACTTAAGCTACCCCCAAAATTTAGTTGTTCCACACCAAAAAATGGCATTGCCCAGTTCGAAGATAGAGTTTCGATACCCTATCTTCGAAATGGTGATGATCGTCCCCATTATCAGCAAATAATCCTTTCTTCACTGCACTTTAAAGGCCTCTCACGATGATTTCCAACCTACCCATTTCGGCGCGAGCTGCTTACATTTTATGCCGGCAAATTTCTTACTTTCGTCGCCCCACCTAACCCTTTCGTCGCCCCACCCTAAACCTACAAAACAAACCTGGTCCACTTATGAAGTCTGCTTGCTTGCCTCACATCCCGGAAAAACAGACTTTGCCAAATTCGAACATCGTGTTCTTTCAGGGTCAAAACAAAATTGACTCGGCCCTACTTAAAATGTGTGTGGCCCTGACGTAAACTTGACTTTGCCGAATTGAACCGCACCATCAAATGATCGCGCCATGTGAATAGTCACGCGACATGAGCGTCAAAGTATTATGAACTTCGGCATATTGGACACGCCCAAACACGCGGTTTGAAGCGCAGCGTGGCCTAGCCGGCCATACCAGTCTGCTCGGAATGTGTCTGTGTACTACCCGTGGCTTTCGCATTCAATGCTCTCAAGGAGACCTAAATAATCAAGAAGTATCCCTCGCGCTTGGTAATAAAAACGCCTAGGAATGCGTTTGACGCCTCCCAGAAACTTAGAGTCGAAATAATGTTTCCGAAAGCTGAAGTAGGAGCGAAGGTAATGTGGGAGGAATATATGAGCGAATATTTTCCCTTTGCGTTCTTTCTCAAAGTTACGTCGTTACAACGGAGTTGTGCTGTGGTGCGGCGCCGCCAATGTAGGCACCCTGCCCGCCACTTTACGTCACCTGGCTTCAATGTTGTGCTGTTTCCTATCAGCAAAAACTTGAGTGTGCTGACGGGTGGTGTTTGAAACCTACGCTTCCAATCACCTGCTCCTTGCGGTGCCACAGGGCGCTGGCGCCATCTCTGTTCCCTGTTTCGGTCTTGAAATCCGCTGTTTAATTGCTTTCATCACACACGTACGTGCTCGAAGGCACAGGCTCTTACGCCAATCTAGACACATACACCATGCTACGTGTGGTAGGATATTTACCTCCAATCTATGGCGGCTTTTGTTCAACCGTACGCGTACGTCAGCAGCCGCCATGAAGGCGCGCTCACACTGAGACATTCGACGGCTGAAACACCGCGGAAACCAGTTCGGCGGTGACGAGATTCGCCGGAGCAGTCTCCCCCGCGCTGATCGGTCCCGGACCGAGTTTTGCGGCAAGTGCGGCCGGAGTCACTCACCGCGAACGAACCGGAGCACGAGTCGAAAATTGGAAAAATAGCGGCTCGCTTGTCATGCCGCAGTCGTCGATACCCGTAACGGCAGCGAAGTCTTTCGTAATCACCCTGTACTTTTCGACATGCTCCACGTTAAGCACTATGACGGTTGTCATGAGTACCAATATATCTCCATTTTTTGCAATACCCATTGGCGTGCGCAGGGTTCCTCATCAGGGGAGGGCCCCCACCCCCCTGCTTAGGTGACCAGCGCTCTTGATTTATGCCAGCTATCGGCCAATAGTAGCATTCTGCCACATGATGAAATATGGCCGCTTGCAGCTTTTAACCCCATGCTATGCTATATTGTACATGCTTATGCTATGGTTTACCTTCTCAGCACATCCTCTCCCTCCTCTTCACCCTAACATCAGTCCTCCTCACGCTGACTTCCCTTTCCCATCCCCTTGCTAAACTATACTATACAAAGCTATGCCATACTTTACCCTCTCCCCTCCTCCTTTCCTTCCTCGTCACCTTTACATCACTCCTCACTTTCACTTCCTTTTCCCACACACTTGTTATGCTACACTATGCATGGCTATGCTATGCTGGGAGCTGCTTGGCACATACCCACTGCCTGTGGCACATAAACTATAATATACAAGGCTACGTCATGCTTTGCCCTCTTCCCTCCTCCTTTCTTTCCTCCTCACCCTCACTTCTCTTTCCCACCCCCTTGCTGTACTATACTATGCATGGCTATGCTAAGAGCTGCGTGGCACATATTCGTTTTCTGTGCCGCATACATGCCGAGTTTTCTGTATACGACACCGGCTTTACTCGTAGATTAAACAGCCCTGGCGGGAAAAAGAAATTTCTTTGTGTGCATGCGCAGTTGCGAGGATCCTATTATTCTGGGCAACTTAGAGGCTTCGGTGCCAGATTTCTACACCTGCCTAGTATCATTTCCGAGTGCGAGTTTTGAAGTCTTGGATGTGGTGATGCCTACGAAACCGTTTCGATACGCAGTGGATAGTGGCGCGGGCTATATGTACGTGATACACTTTTCTCAAATGGGGCGCGAATGCAGCACTTACACCCTTGCGATTGTTTAATAATGTCGCACGAGCGTCGACCGCAGGATGCGGTAGTTTGTAATATAGGCGAGGCCTGCGTCGCTCGAGCAGCAACTGCAAACTTTGATCATGAGTGCGCGCTCGCGTGCGCTATCTCGACAGACATCAGCAGACGGCTCGTATACGTGCTGTGCTCTCACGGCTTTCTTCGTGTTCACACGACACACTGCATCAAAATCGCCTCGCGGCCGTATGCGTTCAAACGAAGGTTTTGTAGCGTCACACGAGATCGGATCGAAAAGAGTTAGCTGCTAGCCTTACTTCGTATAACGTTACAATATGTTGCTATGAATTCATTGTTTGGCCCTTGCGGCGAAACCGTGATTTTTTTTTCAAGTGTAATAAATGTGCCTGTGTCTTTCGCGTCTTTTTTTGTGTCACGCTTTCAATAATGCTTTACCTTCACTGTATCTATCAGTTTCAGCCTACTTTAAAGTCGCACACTTAGGACATATACAATACATGTGTCACATGCACCCGGAACTCGCAATGCGTGCGGTGAAACTTGGAATGAAATAGCGCGCAATTAATGGGATCCACTTTCTTTAAGTCAAGTTTAAATTCATTTATTTGCTCAGATAAGACATTCCACATCATCAATAGCAATATTGAACCTTGCCCAGTTTCGGACACGGTACGGAACTGAACACGTATGCCCGAAGGTCCCGCTCAAACGAGACATAAGTTCGGGCGAAGATGGAGGCATGAAGAGATGAAGAGGTTCTTGAACTGGGAATGTCACTGCAGCCAACGTTTCCACAAGTGCAATTGTCTTCGACAAGACAGCAAGGTAGCAAGACAAGTGCACTTGTCCAAAAGTTGGCTCCGGCAACATGAGTCCCTGTTCAAGAATATTTTCATCTCGTAACGATGGAGCTGTCATTTTGTTGACGTGAAATGGGAACGTGTGTTAGTGAAAACTGTCCTGTACACGCAAAAGTCTGTGTTCAGTGCTGGTGCTGGCATGCATAACTGCTTCTTCCATATTTAAAAAAAATAATGTTGAACAGATTTTTAACGTTGTGAGGGATGAAGAGGTGAGACAATAACCACAAATGCCCACTTATGTATCGATATGCACACCCTTGCAATTTTTAATAATATCGCAGTAGCGTCGACCGTAGGATACGGTACTTTTTAATATCGGCGACAAGCAACGAAATCAGCAACGCGACGATCAGCGTCACAACTGCTTTCTGTACGTATATTCGCGCATATAACGCTGATAGTCCGTATGCATCTCGACGCAAACACTGCAGCAGACGGCGCTCGCGCCCCAATGGGCTCTCTGCACTTGCGCATCATGCAGGAAATCTCGTTATATCTCGCCTATATCAGGCACTACTACGTCCAGGGGTCAACGTGCGCGCGATATTATTAAAACATTGCTTGGGTGTACATTCAGTTATTCCCAATATGTTCAAAATATATTAACATGGTGTTAGTATATATGATCCGTGTAATCACTACTATTCGTGGCGCTGCAATTAAAAATGAGCTATTACATGAGCTATTTCATCTATTCAGTTCTCGAACCAACAGATTGCATTCAACTTGCATTTCTTCAACGAACTCAGGTTATATCGTAATGCTCGTGAATTCAAGCTGATGCAATATCCGCAATGTTGTTTCGCCTTTTTGCACATTTTTCGGGTACCCTGGTAGCATAGTAGCTATGGCGCTTCCATGCGAAGTTAGAGGGCTTCAGTTTAATTAACGCCATGGCGGACCAATTTTTATGGGTTCGAAACCAAAAGAAAACAAAAACTGCCGACTCACGGTTAGGCGCGGGTTAAAAAGATATAGTCAAAGTTAATACTGAGCCTCCCAGCATGATGTGCTCATAATCAAAGCGTCGTTTGCGCACGTGAAGCCGCATAATTTTTTACAGTTTTCTGCGTGATTCAGTCAGTTAACCAGTTACCTATTGTATTATCATGCACTGATGCCCCCACCACAAATTAGCAACTTCTTTTTTTTTTGCTTTGGCAGGCAGCGACCGCTTCCGTATGCAGCAATACGGTGGTCATGACCTTTAACGCCACCCATCGGCGACAGGAAGCTCCAGCGGCCTACAATGGATCGCAGCAGTGTGAACAGTCAGCGGATGCAGCGGATTCCCGGGGCCGCCGATGAAGGTTGCCACTTTTTCGGCGGTGCTAGCTGGCGCCTGCTATGTTCCATTGCACCTGATGAGCTGCTCAAGCAGTCGTCGTTGCCGTTGATACCAGCTGCATATTGGCAGAACGGACTAGCGGGGTACCGTGCTATGACTAGACGGCTGCAGGCACGGTTTGCGTGCATGCAAGTTGCCTGGTCACGCGTGGTCGAGAAATTGCTGCTGGCACAGTCTGCTGGCTACTACCATCGACTGTCACGATCAGGTAGCAGAAGGACGGGCATTCCCTTTTTCGGAAGCAATGTGGCATGATTGTCGACAAGGACCGTTCTGCTTCAGCCGGCCGTGATTTATTTTCTAGCTTTTCATATTTATGCGCTGTCTTTTTACTAATGCAAATTGTGCGAGTTCTGATAATAAAGATTTTCGAATGTCACGTCTGTTTAGTTTCATGAGCATGTTTCGAGTGTCCGAAGCACCCACCTTTCATAGGAATGACTGCGTTTTTCACATCTAGGCGAGAAGCATTGTCTATAATACCTGAAGTGACTACGTATATCCATCTACCCTATATGTAAAGACTTGTAAAGAAGTCTGTACTTGTTTCTGTAGATTTTAGTTTTCTAATGCAGAATTCTTCGGAATCGAATGAATAAGAAAACCAAAATGAGTTAGATGTTCTCCCTATTGGTCGGTATTCGCTATGTTGAAACCGCCGAAATACATTTTTCTTATCCGAAAGATCATGGGTGGCTTCACTGAATTAACGTCGGGAAGGCCGATAAAACAGTGAAGCGTTCTTCGTCGCAGTGCTAAGCTGTACTAAACTTCTTAAGTATTCAAAATCATTTCGAAGCCAAATCATTTCGAACATCGGTTTGTACAAGCAAAAGTGGTTTCGCGGTTTCTTTTTGCAATGTCGTCGGAAATGTCCCTTGCATGGCAGCTCGCAGTGTACTTCTACGGGTACATTCACAAATTGAGCCCGTCTGCCATATTATCCAGTGCCGTGAGGTGTACGTATACACATTAAGGGAAGGCGAGGAGAAATGAGTCGTTCTTCAATTTCATTGAGCTTGGGCAAAGTGCCAGGAAATGTGTGGTACTTGTAGCCGTTACTCACCCTCAAAGCCCGCATTTTGCCGGCAATAACCGATATGCTATCTATGGACTGTCTTCATTTTTAGTGTAGCAGAGGTGAGTAGTGGGGCATGCCCAATTTCTGTGGTGCATACCCGCTAGGAAAGAATGAAATAAGGGAAATTTTAAGGAATCGTTTTGATTTGTTAAACAAAACATTATTGAGAACTAACCCACAATCAAACCAAGGAAAGTGTAGGGGGTGTTATTTGTAGCAGTTGTGATATAAATGCGGAGAAATTAAAGTGGACGAAAAGATAACTTGCCGATGGTAAGAACCGCATCATGCTACGTGACACCAGCAGGCAGAAAAAACTGGGGACGGGCGAAGCATGTAGGGAAGGGTGTGTCAGCTCCACTAACGTGAAACCTGCGGAGGGGCGAAGCATGCAGTGTGCGCCGGTGTTTCCCAAAGCAAATCACTGCTAATGGCAATGAGAGACAGAAGAAAGATTAGACACAGAGACCCGCAATCCGCTTTTAGTTAACGTGCACGCTGCGAATCTTTATTGTTTAACTACGCTCAAGAGAAAACTCCCACCGGCACTACATTGCAGGCCAACATCCAGTGCATATATGTATACTGGCTTGCCGGTGAACGGTTGTTCAGCGCGAGCAGGTGGTTTTTTTTTAATAAAAAGACTCGTCAGCAGACGCTGCCTGTGTCGGCGTTGTCTCTCGCGGGCGAAGGCGCGTTCTCGTTCCTTGCGAGCTAGTAGTTCAGCGTTCATCGCAGGAAGAGCGTTGAACGTTGAACCACACAGCGAGCGTTGAGGCGGTGGCGCCCTCTCTTGCGCTCAAGCAAATGGACGACGGACGACGATTTTATGTTTTAATATTGCACTATGTATGAATATCTGAGTAATGAATAATTACTTTGCCGAAGGTATATTTTGCCTTAAAATATATTCAGACCCCTGATGCTTTTTAAGCTTACGAGAAAAAAATCACAAACTTGAGGAAATCACCATTTTGGTCTACATTGAGACGCAAATTAGACCACGTGGTGCTCCTATTAAAAATCAGATTTATACCTCCATCGAAACAAAATAAGTGGTTCTTTTATATCGCAAGTTTTACATATGCGCTATTGCTTTTTAGGAAGAAAATAAGTTTTGAAGTTCCCCTCTGATGGCAAGGGGGAGCTTAAAAAAATATGCAAAGTATTGCTGTCCGAGATGAGCCTTTCAGCTGAAACAATTCAGCCCATTCCTGGGAATACATTAGGATTCCTGGACGTTTACATATATAAATATATGTTCTTTAGCCGGTGAGGTATCTGTCGCCATGGCAGCGTTTACATTTGGAGTCAAATAACTACTCGAACTATTTTTTATTTTATTATGAGAGAGATGTTACTCGTTGTTAGACAAGTCCTAATAGCCAGTCTATACTCCATCAATCATCCCAAGTAGATTATACTCACAAATGCATATATTAAGCGCTTATTCAAGGTTTGTACACTGACTACCTATAATACATGAAACTGAAGCCAGTGCTTACTGGAAGGAATAACAAAGGATGTGAACGCGACTGGCTGCCAATTTTATTATTAAAAGCTTCGTGTATTTTCGAACTTCTAACGATTATTTTTCTCGTGCTTCTTTATTTTTCTTCTATTTCTTCGACAGCTTATGCCCCTATGTGAGATACAGAAGCCGATGACGACGGAACCACAGCGCGTGCCTGGAAGCTTCTTCTTCTCAACACCAAAAGATGTGGGCGGCGATAACGTCCTGCAAGAAGCAATTTGAGCACAAGTCGGCGAGCTATGACGGGAGAGAGTCTGTACGCAAGGCAGGCCAACAGGCCTTCAGTTGCACACGCTCTTCGGTACGGCGACTCCAGGCGAAAACTCCTCTTGTTTCGTCTCGACGCGAGAGGTGGACTAGTGGCGCCGTTTGCTCCCTCCTCTGGGCCGCGCAGACGTCAGCAAAGGAAAGGAGCTCGACAACGCTGTCGAAGCCAACAGGGCTTGATGGAGCTGCAGACAACGCCACGACCAGCCGGAGGACATGCGAGTGGGTGGGCCTGTGTCGTGACTGATGTCTTCCGAAACATACACCTGTATGAGCACAGCGGTGACGGCGACAGCGAAAGAGACGTACTGGGTGAGCGCATTCATTGGGAGGTGACGTCGTTGAAGCCACCCCGTCGGCCGTCTCTGAGTCTACAAGGTCCTGAGCTGAGCGTCGTCTTCCATGGCGGTAGCTATGGACTACACGCTCCCCAAGACGCCTTCTACGAGCTGTTGCTGAGAGGCCGCACTGGTAACAGGGGTCGACTCTCTCAACGACTCCGAGACCCCGGCGATGCGCCTCCTTAAGCTCGCACAGCTGGCAGTGGTTTGGAGACTGCCGAGGCCTCCTCCGTCTTGGAGTCGTATGGCCTTGGCGTGCTCGTGCTACTGCCGGGCAGCGCCAACGCCACGGCAATTCTTTTATATGTTATACCGTGATCCTATTCTCGTTGCAGAACTTCTGCTTTTTGTATTCTTTTACTTATTTTTCTATCTATATGAAATAAATAACAACATTTTGTCTAATCGATGTGTTATTCATGAGGTCTGCGTGGTCTCTCACTGAGACTGCTGCATGGAGAGGCCGTGCGCAATTTTAGATGTGCGCTTGTACTTATTTCGCAGACCGTGAATAATTTATCGAGTGCACGAGGTAGCCTTGCTGAGCAAGTACCTGTAATTGCTTTATATCCGCATACACAGGAAGAGGGTGTCCGCTTGCCCTATATTTCAGCAAAACGCCACGTTACGACATATACAAGCATGATATCAGGAACAGAAGGTGGAGGGGTAAGATTCATTTTATGAAACTTCCGAGAACGCTTTGCGACGACTAATTTCACTTTTCTAAATGAATGTTTACGTGGCTGTTTTAATATTGGGGTGTGGTTGGAATGACGATAAACGATGCAGTAAATGTGGTGAAGGTTCGAGTTTCGATTTGGCGGAGCTATGCCCAAAATTGATTTAATGAACATGCTTGCACAACATACCGGATTCCTGATTTTCTTTTATGGCGGAAGTCTTTAACCGTCTTATTGCTGAATTACGCTTGTCAGAAGAAAGCACCAGTTGACAATGGTTGGTTGTAAATTCCTAACGTAAACGTAAACGTAACGTAAAGTTAATTAACGTATAGTTAACGAATTTCCTCTGGACATCGAACACGGCCGCAAAGCGTTGATGTCATCCACCACGCGGAAACTCATTATTCTGCTCGCTCGGGACGGACAACACCCTAACTTTTGAGGCGTCGAAGTAATTTGCAAGAACATCTAGTACAGAAGCAGGAATGAACTTAAACAGACGCAGCCAATAACAAAATGCCACGGACCGTCCCAGGAACCAAGAGAAAAAACTTGGAGGACGCTTGAGCTTCGCTTTCAAGAGTAGAACGCGATAGCTTAAGCGGGCCCCGTGCGCACCGCCTTCTCAATTGTTAGCCTGGCTTCGGTTCCCGGTGCATGCCTCAAACGTGCCGTAGGGAAACGAAGGACTGTGCGCGTAACATTGGCCGTTTCAAGCTATCCTAGAATGTCTACTGCAAGTACACTTGCTAAATGACCACTACGCCATAATTCGTCATGTGATCACGTGTGTGATCACGTGAGGACTACCGCTCTGTGCAGTCACGTGACCGGAAGCGCTCGCACTGCTCCGTCAAAAGGGCTCGCAGCAGCTGAGACCGCTTGACGAGAGAGAAGAGCAATCGAAAAGAAGCAGCCGAATGCGAGGCGTGCCCTCCCTTTCGACCAGCCGAACGCGATGCCGTCTGCGAGAGCGCGCTAGAGCGCTCCAAAACGACCAGCTGAAGACGCCATTATTCTTCTGGTTTTATTCTGGCATCTCTTCGTGTGCATACCGGACAAAAATTGCGCCACTGATGTGTAGGTGGACCCTTGCATAAAACACTTTCGTGTTAAAAGTTTTCCTTATCTTCACTCCTTTTCACTGCATTAATGAAACAGAAAAGCATCCATTGATCACACGTGAGGAATAAACGTTCCACATATGAAAGGGTGAGATGACTAGGCGTTTTGCCTGACTAGTGCTTGATTGCTGAAACTGCTCTGCTGATACTATTCTGAAGCGCTGAAACTGCTCTTTCTAGGCGACGTATGCTTGTAAAATCTGCTGTACCATGCTTTTGAAGGGTTCGATGTCGAGAGAAACCAACATGTACTTCAAACGCAGTGATGCCAACCCTGGAGATGTATTCCTAGATCTAGGGTTGTTTCTCTCTAGTGGGAACGTGACGTCTTTGTGGTTAAATATTGGGATTTTTGTGAGCCTCGGGGAATGATGCGTTACGTGGCCTAGTAATACGCGTTACAGAGTAGTGACGCATTTACAACTAAAAAGACCGTAAAACTACTTTCTGGTTTTCATTTTTAAAAAAGCGCTGGCCTTCAGATTTTGTGACGCCAGATTTTAGTTGCTACGGCTGAAACGGTCCACTGTAATCAAAAACATCCTCAGGGGTGGCCTAGACCCAGGCCACGAATTTGCCGGAATTTTTAATAAAGTTGTTACCACTACCACCTTCTTGGGTGTTTAGAAAAGATAAGCGTATAAACTCTGGTGCCATGAGTGACCGCTGCTCTGTGAAACAAGGTGCCATTTCACTTTCTACTGGACGCAGAAAACGGCACAGTTCACGCTTGCTTTGTGCCCTCACCGTGTGAATGTTAATGAGAACTCACAGACAATAATGCCAAGGAAAAGAGATGCCATTCGTAGTCGTTATGAGATAAATATGAAGGAAATAAAGTGCGTGAAAAGATAACTTGCAGATAATTTGCAGTATTCGCTGTTAGTTCCCGTTAATATTATGTCTAACAAAGAAAAACGAGTCCTTCAAATTTCCCTTCCTTCGTTCACCGTGTGAACTTACTACATGTGAATTGGCAAATTCTAGATGGAGCAGGATACACTGGGCTATGCGACACGAGTAGAAAGAGAGCGAGAGTAATCACTAAAAGATATGGCAAAATGGGAAGCTGATTTAAGGTACAGAAGGCGGGTTTCAGTCAACAAAAAAGCCCTTGCTTTCTACTAGCATGAAACGTTGACTGCGAAGGTGGAAATCGACCGCCACCTCGCAAGCTCCAAGCACAAGAAAAGCGCCGCATCTTGCAATCCAGTCTCACGCTGATATGTACGAAGCTTTCATATACGAAGCTGATATATACGAAATACAAAGCTTTCGAATGGAAAGTCATAATAAGATGAATTTGGAATAAAATAGTATAAATCACTCTCAACGGTCTACTGTTAGCGCGTGGTGCGATCACATTAATAAAAACTCACAGCGTCCCTTATGCATTTGCGTAAGATTGTTTGCTTGTTTGCCTAAGATGACTCAAAGGCGAAAGCCATGTTCTTTTTCCTTCGTCGATGTATTGTTCGTTCCCCGCCCTCTCCAAATGTTTTCTGGGAGTACCGTGGTTTTGCACTGCCTCGAAAATCGGAGGCATTTCAAGCTTTCTGCACAGCACCTAACTCTGCATTGCCTCCGTATTCGGCCCACGGATCACAGAGGCAATACAAAGCGACGATGTCATTTGAGTACGTCATTATGTCACGTGACGTTATGACGTCACAAATTTTGGCGGTCTCTTATATCATGACCACGTAACAAGGGGACGTTATCACGTTATGATTTTTTCTATCACTCGTGTTGACACTGCCGACGCGGGATGCCGACGGTCAATTTTCGCGTTTGATGAGGAATGTAAGGCTTTCGCCTTAAGATATTCAGTCTTGTTACAACGCGGTAAAGAATAGCAATAACCGGCCAATGGGCCAAAAGAATGGCGGGAAAGAGCTCTCTTACTCTTCTGACTGGACACATTCGCCGATTTTTCATACTGTTTACCAAGCTGCACTATCGGTGTCAAATGAAACACGAACAGCGGAGCCCCTTGCCCAGGCATTTGGAACTGTATAGTGCGCGCAATCCTGTCGTCACTATTGACAGGCACGCACACCCGATCAGACAGCACTGCGCGATCGAAAGCATGAATGAGGCTCACGAGGGGCAAACCGCATGAACCTATCTATCTCTAATCATAAGGGTGCGAACTGTACCACGCGCACCACTACTGGCGTTCCATTCGGAGCCGATAGTACGCGTAACAAGTTTTAATGTGCCTCAAATTCGCCCAATCTACGCTAGTTGTCCGCAATAACCCGCTGATCGATGAAGTTATCAGATTTATTTTGTCGGCAGACGTTTTTTGTATGTGACTACAATTGGGAGCGGAGCGTGAACTTACTTTGAAGACTGTTTACACAACGCTAACTTTTGCGAATGAGCCGTAAAATTGATCGCGCTTCGCTTCCAAAGCAGCGCAGACTCTCTTTAACTTGCTTGGCGGGACGTTCGCGCATCCACGTAAGCTATTTCAACGCCATCCAGCCCCGTCTGTGACGGTACGAACTCGGTGGCATGATCCTCACCGCGATGGCTCTTTGTATATAGAAGATATGTTAAATGTTAACGTTTCTTAGCCTCCTGTAATGCTATCAGCCATCTAAGGAACTATAATTAGAAGAAAATACAGCTAGTAGTCGAGGAACGCCGTGCGACGCGAGTCAACTACAACGAAATTGCTGGTGTTTGAGAAAGAGCCTAGTAGACGACAAAAGCCGAGTCGCCGCCTTCGCATCACCGGATGAATGGACGGATGCTGTGAGCGTCCCCTTTATAACAGAGCGGTGACATGTGTTCCACTAGGCTCGACAAAAAAATTAAGAAAAAGCATTTTTTCTTTTTTCTCGCCCCCCCCCACCCCTCTTTCTTTAGGTTGGCATATTGCCTTGTCTACTACGATTAAATCAATGTTACTACAGGGAAAGACCAAAATAATTTCATAGCTCAGTTCTCTGCCCCTTACGGCAGAGTGTGCTTACTTTTTCCACTATTTATTTCTTTGTTTTCTCTCGAGATATTGTTTTCTCTCGAACCATGTGGGGATACGAAGCAGCGCTTGGGTCGACTTAAAGTTCCGTTCATCACGGGCACCTTGCCCGATGTTAACGCGTCCTTGCAAGTGTGGCACACGATGAATTCACTGTAGTTGCTGTTACTCGTCCCAAACTCTTGTTGGAACACGCCACGCGGGTTCATCGTGCGTCTGCAGAATCTCGTTCCCCGACGCCATCACATGATTCCTGAGAGAGTGTAAGGGGGAGAGGCCACAGCATCTTACCCAGCCCTTACACAGACGTGAACGCGCCAGCGCGTGCCAGCACACATGGTTTTGTCCGCGTTACGCCAAGCTAGGACAGCATACGGCAGCCCGGGTCCCTAAAGTGCTCTGCACGTATCATCAGTAAGGCGGTCGAAGAACAAGAGGAAGAAGACTTCTCCTTGGCGCGAGCGCGCGCTCAGATGGCTACGCTAGGTGGGCGGTCGCCAATGGAACTACGGACACAGCCCAGCGCGAAAGCGGCTTCGCATCTTATGATGTACTTCTTGGCCAATCTGTCCCGTTGGACAGTAACACCGAGTTGGTATTGAGGACAATCGAATGGGTCATCATCTTCGTCATTATCACCATCATCTTACTTTATAACGCACGAACACCTCGTGAGGTTCGCTCGCGCATTCGAACGCTCTGACTGAACAGGTGCGCGCACTTCGCTAAATCGCTGGGAACTTCCTCAGTGCAGCAGCCGAGATGGACCTCGACGAACTCAGCTGTACCAAAAACCATGGTGCTTCAAGTTTCGTGACACCCTCTAGATTCGATAAGGCATCTTTGGCGTCAGAGTCAGGCCGACGTCTTCTTAGGACGGGGTGCGTACCCAGCTGGAACACCCTCCACGAAGGCGCCCTGGTGAAGAGGGACGCTGAGGTCAAGTCACGGAAGCCGGTGGAGAAACTCGATTGCTGCCGGCGCCGAAACCAAGCGTGCGACCTCTCCGAGAGGGACCAGTGCGGCCAGAAGTTCGGGATTGCGCACGCCCCTCGTACAGTGCAAGCAGTTGGGTTTCAGCCAGCGGCCACATACAGGGACGGCGAACACGTCCTGATCAACAGGTACAGTTTAGCGTGATAATGATTGTTGGATTAGATGAAACACTGCATACATGCTACCCACGGAAATGACCACTGTCACTGTTTTCAATATTGTGGGAAAAAAATACAACGCCTGTGAATAAGTGGCTTTTGCAGACCCTAGGTGTATATAATTTGACAGCAGTTAAGAACATAAGCGCAGTGCTATGCAGGATGTTGGTTAGTATATTATTTCATGTTCTATACCTAATTGTTCATGGGGAAATTTTGATGTTAGCAGGAGCCCCATTTAGGGTTAGAGCTTTACGCTAGATTAAGGGCGCTAATTTCTGCTATAAAGGGTATATTCAAGACAATTGGTGCGCACAGAAACGATGGACCAATCTATTTATATTCTGGCGTTTCAGCCCTTCGTAATATTAAGGCGTCTTCGTGCCACTTGGCTGATTATGTAACTCATCACTTGTGATGAGCCACGTGATACAGGTAAAGCATTAACAGCCACGTGTCCAGATATTCATAAGAATATAGTGTTATAATAATACAATCCGCATAATCTAATGGCATGCCCTAGCACGATGTCTCACGGAAACTGTCTCCTCTTCGCTTTCCTTGAAGTGTCACATCGACTTGGGCGCTGCTTTAAACTTTGAAGTATATGCGCTGAAAATTAATAATTTTATTTTTTAAAGCCACCTCCAGTGTGTTCTTGACAATATGCAGTTGTTTCTATTCATATTTCTCGCGCCGTGAACCGTTAATACATTATGAGTTTTTCATCTCGATCTGCAGTCACCCTCCCCCATCAGAAGGCCATCTGAAATAATTTCCCCTTAAATGGTTTATACAGTGCGGAACCAACCAACATGTCTATTTCCGTATATAAAGGCAACCCCTCGGCGATGGCTAATGCCCTTGGCAATAGTTCTGTGTTTTACGCTAAATGTGAGAAAATATAACTTTGCGTTAATATCTGAAACTTGCGTATATTTGACATAATTCT
Organism: Rhipicephalus sanguineus; assembly: GCF_013339695.2. Classification (NCBI taxonomy): domain Eukaryota; kingdom Metazoa; phylum Arthropoda; class Arachnida; order Ixodida; family Ixodidae; genus Rhipicephalus; species Rhipicephalus sanguineus. The sequence goes on along the minus strand of NC_051176.1, from coordinate 69,996,167 downwards.
TGTGTAGGTCATCATTGCGCCTTTCTGAACGCACAGAACGGCGACGTTCAGCCGTACGACCTCAGGCAATGTAAATAAGCTTGCCAACCTGAATGCAAATCGGTGTGCCTGTGGTATCGAAACTTCTATATCAAAAGCGAAAGGTTGAGGGTGTCCATACTTAGTTCCGTTTAATATAACCCATTCGGTTTTGTTATTACGGATAAAAAAGCAGGTCGACGCGGAAGATCAAATTACCGCATTCACTGTACTTGCTTCCCTTATCATCAGTAGTCTTATCGACGAAGTTGAGAATACAGATTTCGTAGGGATCTGGAGCACTTTTCTACTGCAATGTGAAAACGATGGCAATTTGATCAAACACCTATTTGTAATTTGATTTCAATTTGATGCTCTTGCAGACATGTCAGCGAACCACTGATGCCCCGCATGCTGCACGAATTTCACAATTTCCTGATAACACAGCCGATAATGGCTTGCTCTCTTTCTCAGTGTTGTCACGCGGTACGCATCAACAAGCAGTGAGGTATAGAGGTAAATAGGTATTCGCAAATTTTTCCGTAGCGAGAAGATTTCCAGTAATCGGACTAAATCTTGCTTTTCCATTCTAAATTAAAAATAGACACCGAAAAAGTGAACTATTGCTATTCGAGACTGTAGTGACGGTCCACTGTATTGTTTGCTTTTTTTCCTGGCATGTGAGGTAGCAACGACATTACCGCATGCGTCCATTTTCAAACAGAAAACACCTTTGTCGGTCGATTCTCTCGTACTGAGCCCACCACGACAATACTTCCTAATGTGTATGTGTCATTGCTTTTAACATCACACTTAAGCTTGCCCGTGAAGAACAGTTCTGTACGCGCCAAGTGACCTTTATATGTCTTCAGGCATGGCTTCGTAATTATTGAATTAGCCGCCGCCCGCCGCTGTGGTCTAGAGGTCATGGTGCTTGACTGCTGGCACGAAGGTCGCGGGGTCGAATCCCGGCCGCGGTGTCCGCATTTTCATGGAGGCAAAAGGCTAGAGGCCCGTGTGCGTAAATTGAGGTGCACTTAAAAATGTCCAGGTGGTAAAGAACCCGTAGTCCTCCACTGCAGCGTCTCTCATAATCATATGGGGAGGTTAGGACCTAAAAACTCCAGCATTTTTATATTGTTTATTGAACTGAAAGCTTCAAGATGTGAAGTATGTACAGGACTGCTATCCCTCGGTTTGGTCCACAGCTAAAGAGTCCTACCTCGACAAGTGTCTTAACTTTTCGAGACTTGCGCGCACGAGCTCACGCTCCGGCGGCTCGCTCAATATGCGTAAATGGTTATGTTTGAATTGCAATGGGTGTCGTCTTATTGTTGCATAGTCGACTTCCTTTTTTATATCGGTATCTCAGAACTTCCCTAATTGTTGCGCTGACAATTTGCGCTAGTGGCGATTTATTTTACAGCGATAACAATTATATCGAGAGTACAGGTGCATATTTTCCGTCGCCGTAGCCTTCGGAGTCCTCAGACCACGGAGCAAGAATTCTTGAGGAGGCGATACAGCGCTCACTCGGGCGTCCTAATAAAGTCACGGAATCGGGAAAAGCGCTCACGCGCCCTCTGTCGTGAGAGCCCGCTAGCGGAGAAGGCAAAATGCGCGCGTCCCTCTCACCGCGCTCTCCGACGAAGCTCGTCGGTTCAAGGCCATTCTTCGCCGATTCGCCGTTCGCGCTTCACGCCCGAATGGATGTGTTTTGTACGTCCTCGCCGGCTCCAAATTTTAACGCGACAGCGTTAAAGAGCTCGTTTCGCAGAAATACCGGTGTCGGCGTCTGTGAGGCTAGCAATTGAGAAGGCTATGCGCATGGGGCCCGATTACGCTATCGCGTTCTACTCTTAAAGGCGAAGCTCAAGCGCACTCCAAGTTTTTTCGGTAAATTAACGAGAAAAGTGACGTCACATACAGGAAAATTACCAGCGTGATATATTTTGTACAACGCGAAATCTATAATTTTGATAACGTGAACTCAATAAGTAAGGTATAACTTATTTCAACGAATGATGGGACTTGCCCTACACCATCAATGCAGATTCAGGTTTCTGCGGCGGCTGCATTTAGATTGAGGCGAAATGCTAAAGGCCCGTGTGCTTACATTTAGGTGCACGCTACAAAACCCCATGTGGGTCGAAATTTCACGTTGTCTTTTTTTGAGAACAGCAGACAAGTAGCTGGGACAGCGCGGAAAATTGAAGGCACGGCATGCCGTAACAACACTGGCCGTTTCGGTTTGTCAAGGAGAACTTGGCCACCAAGCTCGCCATAATGGTGCCGCCTTTATATGTCACTGTCCGAAAAGTGCTTCTCGCGAACGTAGTCACTAGGCGTCAGCTGTCGATCTTTTCTTGGTGTGGCGCGAACCCACGCTTCCAACCTCACTGGGTAACTAGGAACTTGGAAGGTAATTACCTTCTCCTTGTAGGACGCGTACCCACTGCTGCAGTTCGGCACGAAACATTTTCGTCCCATCCTGAAGAAGCACTGATCGAAATCTCCAAAGCACTCTCCTTTGTCGCGGCTTGGAAAGCTCGCGCAAATATCGAGGAGTCGGCGCCGCCGGCGCAGCGCGCGGAAGCCACTGAATGCACTAAAGATCTAAAGAAAACCATCAAATCGTCAAGGGAACTTTCCCTCCTAAGGCCACCTACGCATGCGCGCGCACGACATGCGAGCGAGGTGCGAGGGCATGAAATATGGAGAAAATTAAATGCTACTAATTTTCACGTATTTCAAAAACACATCAAAAATTGAAGAAAACCAAGTATCACAGGTAATGTTAATGTAAATATCAGAAAAAATTGTTACATTTTATGGCTTTCGGCTGGCCTCCATGTTCGCCCCTTCTTGAAGATCGATATTTTTCTGGCCCGGTGGTTCAAGCATAGCTGACATAGAAGCTTTTGTTTGTGATTGCAGGGCAGAGGTTCGCAGCGCTACAGCCATCAGGCGAGATAGTTTTTTTTTCCGCATAATGTTGCGAAGCAATTGTTCAACGCCGCAATGGTTTGTCACATATTGTTCTTTTTGTTTGTACCATTATTTCAGCTTCAAACATGCTGTCTTGGGTCCAACGATGGCGGCCCTGCAGGAACTCTGCGGAAAAGACCTGTACTACACCGCTCGTGCAACTCCAGAAATGCTCTTCGGGCATGCCTGTGAGGTGAGCGTTGCGGCGAGAGATACGAGAGGCAATAATGACTCGCAATTCTGCCCGTGGCGCACAAACAATTCTCCCTCTTAACTCTCGTACGGAGGATACGCAGTCGTAACGTTGAAATCTTACTCAATATTGGTTCAAAGCGCGATGGCCTACTCCATTTATGTGTTAAGTACTCATGTTAAAACGCGCTTGATTTATGATAAAGAAACCATGCTTACGACTTTTGATTACCGAAGAACGGTGTTCAAGCGGTTAAAGAAGCCGATGAGACATTCCAGTCTCACTTCCTTTAAATGCAGATGAAATTGCCCCTCCGTGAAAAAGAGCATCGTCTCGATGCTAAAAAAAACACTACAAACAGACCAAGAAAGTGCAACCATATCGACTAAATGGAACAAATTGCAACTAGTATGCAACAAGATCTGGGACATGACAATGTCTCTTAGTCCGCTAACGTTCAAAGAACTTCTTGAGGCGTACGGCGCGGACTTGCGATTGTGTGACACCATCAGGGACAATTTCGTGGACTAGTGGCCCGAGTCGTCGGGTTATCTTGTAGCGCAGGAGCTTCTCCGTCAGCCCCCGGCGGCCAATCAGTGTCCAAACCATAACGCTATCACCGGGTGCGTACTCTAGGTGTCGTCGTCGGAGGTTGTAGAATCGGGCGTCAGTGTGCTGCTGCTCTTTGACGCGCGTTCGAGCGAGCTGGCGGACTTCCTCGGCGCGTTGAAGGAAGCCGGCGACGTCAGCGTGGATGCTCTCGTGGGCGACGTGCGGCAGCATCGCATCCAGTATGGTCGCTACAGGGCTGCCGAAGACAGGCTCGAAAGGTGTCACCTTTATTTACTCCTGTGGTGCGGTTTTGTACGCGAGCGTAACGTACGGGAGAATTTCGTCAGAAGTCTTGTGCTCGACGTCGGCGTACATAGCGAGCATGTCGGCGAGTGTCTTCTTCAAACGCTCTGTGAGGCCGTTTGTCTGCGGGTGGTAGGCCGTGGTTCGACGATGCATAGTGTGGCTCAAGCGTAGGATCTGCTGCGTGAGGTCTGCATTGAATATCGTACCTCTGTCGGTGATAAGGACCTCGGGTGCGTCATGACGGAGCACGATGTTCACGAGGAAGCTAGCGACCTCGGTTGCACTGCCGGACGGTAATGGCGTTGTCTCGGCGTAGCGTGTCAGGTAGTCTGTTGCCACCGCTATCCACTTGTTCCCGTACGTCGACGTCGGAAAGGGGCCAAGCAGATCCATCCCTACTTTCTGGAATGGTTTCTCCAGTGGTTCGAATGGTTGCAGGAGGCCGGCGGGCCTTGTAGGTGGTGTTTTCCGACGTTGACAATCCCGGCAGCTTCTCACGTAGCGCGCGATGTCCATGTTCAGGGTAGGCCAATATTATTTTTCTTGGATTCGTCGCATAGTTCGAGTGAACTCCAGATGCCCTGCAGTCAGCTCGTCGTGATATGCCTCTCAAATCTCTTGCCGTAGATTGACTGGCACGACGCGTAGGTATGCGGTTTTGTGAGGCTGTTACAACCACAGGATACGGTAGTTTCTAATATAGGCGACAATCAACGAAACCAGCAACGCGACGACCAGCGTCACACCTCCTTTTCTGAGCGTTTATTTGCACAGATAAGTCTGATGGTTCGTATGCATCTCTAAGCAAACACTGAAGCAGACGGCGCTCGCGCACGAATGAAGTTCGTCAGTGTGTTGTCGTCTCTTCTTTTTGTCTCTGTCTCGTTCGCGCGACTCAACCCTTAAGGGAGCTCTGCCCATGCGCATCATGCAGGCAATCTCGTTACATCTCGCCTATATTAGGCGCCACCATGTCCAAGGGTCAACGTCCGGCGATATTATTAATATATTATAATATCTGGGGTTTTACGTCCCAAAACCACGATATGATTATGAGTGACGCCGTAGTGGAGGGCTCCGGAAATTTCGACCACCTGGGGTTCTTTAACGTGCACCTAAATCTAAATACACGGCGGCGATATTATTAATGCATTGCAAGGGTGGACATTTAGTTATTTGAATATGGTCAAAATATAAAACCTTGTTGACAGTTTAAAATAACAGAGGGCTTAGCTAGTTGGTGAGCATTCATGTTGAAGAAACAGAGCGTGCAAAGACGGACACAAGAGAGAAGTAAAGACATCACAAATGCCGTACTAACAACTGAAAAGGCGCACAACTGCGGAAAGGAAAGAAAGCACGCAAACTTATCCGCGCATGCCCAAGCAATAGGCAAACCTATCAATCCGGCGCGCGTGGTGGTCTACGTGATAGATACCTATTCAGACACTCGATTTCTTCTTTATGCAGGTTAATCGATGGTTGGCTCACGCATGCGCAACCACTATTATCGATATGACGTTTGTCGTGTCTTGACTCCTCTCTTGTGTCCGTGTTTGCACGCCTTGTCTCTTTAGCACGGTGGCAGTGTATGCTCTTTTTAATCAGTTATTTTCTGCGTGTTGTCCATTCGTGGCGCCGTAGATTAAATTGACTTACTACGTAGTTAATTAATGAGTCTATTCAGTTCTCGAGCCCGCAAACGAAATTCAACTTGCATTCTTCAACGAACTCAGACTATATCCTAATACTTGTGGTTTCAAATTGATGCAATACCGATAATGGTGTTTCGCGTTTAGCACATTTTTCAGCCACCCTGGTAGCATAGCAGCTATTGTGCTTCCATGCTAAGCTCGAGGGCGCTGCTTTATTTATCGTCGTGGCGAACGGATTTATATGGGGCCGAAATGCCAAAAAAAAACTGTGTACATATAGTTAGAGGTGGGTTAAAAATACCAGATAATCAAAATTAATGCGGAGCCGCCCACCATAATGTGCTCACAGTGAATGCGTCGTTTACGCACGTAAAGCGGTATAATTTTTTACACAGCTTTCTGTGTGATTGAAAGTCATTTAAGCAGTTACCTACTCATTTATCTTGAACTGATGCCCCAACCACACTTAAGCTCCATTTTTGCTTTGACAGGCAGCGACCGCTTCAGTATGCAGCAATACGGTGGTCAAGATCTTCAACGCCACCCAACGGCGACCGGAAGCACAATCGGCCTACACAGGATCGCAGCAGTGGGAACAGTCAGCGGATGCAGCAGATTCCTAGTGCCGCCCATGAAGTTTCCCAGTCTTTTCGGCGGTGGTGGCTGGCACCTGGTATGTTCCATTGCACCTGATGAGCTGGTCAATCAGTCATCGCTGTCGTTGGAACCAGCTGCACATGGGCAGAATGGACTTGTGTAGTACCGTTCTAGGACTAGACGGCTGCAGGCACGGTTTGGCGCGCATGGAAGTTGCCTGGTCACACGCGTTCTGAGAAATTGCTGCTGACACATTCTGCTGGCTACTACCATTGACTGTCACGATCAGCTAGCCGAAGAATGGGCATTCCCTTGTTCGGAAGCTATGTGACATGATTCTAAACGGAACCGTTTTGCTTCAGCCGGCCGCGATTTGTTTTCTAATTTTTCATTATTTTGCGCTGTGTTCTTCTGAATGCAAATTTTGCGAGTTCTAATAATAAAGCTTTTCGATTGCCACGTCTCTTTTTTTTTGCTGTATAAGCCATTTCATGAGCTCGCTTCGAGTGTCAGCAGCGCACACCTTTTATACAAATGACTGCGTTTTTCATTGCTAGACGAGAAGCATTGTCACTAATACTATAAGTGCCCTTATCTACCCTGTATGTGAAGACTTCCAAATAAGACTCTACTTGTTTCTGTAGATTTGAGTTCTCTAAAGCAGAATTCTTTGCAATGGAATGAATAAGAAAACCGAAATGAGGTAGCTGTTCTGGCCATTGGTCGGAATTCACCATGTTGAAACTGCAAGAATTCATTTTTCTAGAAAGAAACCTATCCGTGGCTTTAACTGACTTAACGTCGTGAAGACCAATGTCCAGGGGAGTTGATGAGCTAACTTTTACGTTGTTCTCCGTCGCAATGCACCAAACTTCACCAGGATTGCAAAGCATTTCGAAGCCACCAGATCTGTTTGTGCAAGGTAAACAGATTGAACGGTACTTTTTGCAATGTCGTCGGAAATGTCTCCGGGAAGGCACTGCACAGTAGTCTGAACGTCTATGAGCAGATTAACGACTTAACCCCGTATGCCATATTGTCCACTGCCGTGAGTCAGTCTACGTATACTCATTAAGGGTAGGCGAGGAGAAAGGAGTCGTTGCTCGTCCTCATTGAGCTTGGGCAAGGTCGAAGGAAGTGGGTGGTACTTGCATCCTTTACTCACGCTCAAAGGCGGCATTTTGCTGGCAAGCGAAGGGCACATACCCACTAAGCTAGCTGTACAGAGATTCTTCATTTAGCGGGGCTTGCCCAATGTCCGTGGTACATACCCGCTAGGAGCTGCTTGTACATACCAGCTAGTTAAAGGGAGCTCCTTCATTTTTTAGGGACAGGAGGTGGGCAATGGGACATGCCCAATTTCTGAGGCACACAGCCGCTCACCCTTCTTCACTATTCTGCGAACGTCGCTTTCCCGGATTAAGCTCGGCTTAATAGCTCCGCTGCGAAAGTAAGAAAGAGTAAGAAAGAGTAAGAAAGAGCGGGCGACGCGCAGGCGAATCGGTGCTGTCTTCTTGTGCATTGCCCGTAGAACGTCTTTTACATCGGAGCTGTTATGGTTTTCGTTATGCCGTTACGTACTCTCAAGAACGACCATCATCATGAATGACCTCTACCGTTCTAGCGCGTGAAACCCAATAAGTCGGCCGGCGCGCCCTCTTCGTCCTCTTCTTCATCTTCTGCATCGCTCCCCGAACATGTGCGCCCTGCGCGCGCTCTCCCGCTGCGTCGATTTGTCCGGCGTGGGTTGCGATAGCTCGGATGGGTGAGAGAACAAGTACAGAGAGAGAGAGAGAGAGAAAGAAGGAAAGAGAGAAACGGAAAGATACAAAGAAAGAGAAAGATATTAATACAGAGAAATAAAGGGAAGAAGGAGAAAAAAGAAATAAAGACAGAGAAAGGAGTGCAGAGTGAGAAAGAGAAAGAAATGAACCAACAAAAAAGAGACAAGAAACAGAGCACGAGAGAAAGAGAAGGAAAGACGGAGAAAGAAACAAAGAGAGAGGAAAAAAGTAGCGAGAGCGAGAAAGATTTTAGAAAGAAAGTGGAAGCGAGGAAGAGAGCGAGAGGGAGAAAGAAAGGGAAGGAAGTGAAAATAAAGTTTGAGCGAGAGCGAGCAAATAGAAAGACACAGAGGATGATTCCACGAGAGATCGAACATGCCTGTCCGGTCGCATTTTTTGTTTTGCCTGGGTTTTTTATATGTTGTGTGGGCACATTCAAAGTGCACGGAACTGAAAATTTTATTTCCAAGAAACGCTCCCAGCGCGCCAAAAAAATATTTGAAGTTGGCGGCGCATGCCTCCTGTTTTTGCTCACTGCATTGTTTTCGGATTTCACGGCCGAATTTAGCGCGAACTATAAATAATGTGTCGAAAATTTCTTTTGCTGGTTTTAATACGCACTACTGTGAATTACATCCATGCTTTTTTTATGCCGTCCTCATTAAGAAGAAAATGTGAAAAAATGGCAAACACGGCCGAAATCAAAAAAGGGTCCTAAGTTTGAGGCGCCTTGGCGCCTTTACTATTTCAAACAGAAACTTGAAAACAGTGTAAACTATAAAAAGAGCCTTTGCAACATTTATACAGAAGATAATTGTCCTACGGGCAGCGCAAAAAAAGAAAAAAATAGTTAAAGAAGCGAGTTTTTTCAAAAAAGTACATTTTCAAAAAATAAAATAAAAAAAACTCCGGTCTCAATCTTGACGGCAATTTTTTATCGAAGAGCGCTTATGTCAATGAACACACGGTTTTAATATCATATGTCCTCATTTGCTTTGTTTACGAGATATAACTGGCCAAAGTGACGCTTGCAATGAGTGCTCACTTCAGTGCGACTGATGGTTGTTAATACCTTGCATTGCGCGTAAATCGCAGTTTTATTTATTCTGCTGCAGCAAAACATTGCTCTGGTGGCTTTTCGTCAAGAAAAATGTGTTCTCAGATTTTATTTCTGTCTAGCGTGTGCAAAAGTGGGCTGCTGCCGCCCTCTAAATGGCCCACGTGTAAACAGTTTGCAGCCTACAACCTCGCCTAAAATCATCAGAGGAAAGATGGGCGCGCCTGTTCAAGATATCAACCGCTTCTTCTTCCTGAAGGAATGCCTGGTCTACCTCATCGCGGTTAGATGTAGACAGGTTTCCATTGGGGAGCGTAAAGCAATGCAAGCAGACTTCCCAGGTGTCGCGAAGGTCCTCAGCCTATGACAGTAGCTTTGGAGGTAGGCAACGAGAAAAAGAGCAAAGAAAAAAAATTTGCGCAAGGAAAACGTTTTCCTCAGCAATCTCCTTTTTGTGAACGCGTAAATAATCGGCACAGAACAATCGGACGTAGCCATGGGCCGCGCGCATCGCGTGTAATGAACAGCTAGACCTAGAGCAAGCCGAAACGTTTATACTGAACGGCGCCGCACAAATTATCTCACATCTGCGCAGCTGTCATGAATGCTTTTGCAGAACTGCTCACGGTTGAACATTTTATCACTAAGTCTGCGTTCGTCTCGTAGTCCTTCCCTTCGTGTTCCTGTTTTTTCGCGCAAAATGCAATCTGGAATGCAATCTGGAAGGGTGTCTAAGCGCTTTGGGCTGTAACATTTAATTTGTTGGCCGCACTCATTGTCAAAACTAAGGGTAATGTCCGTCTGGTGCCACCAATGACCTTTGCTGTCCTCGACGTGGGAAAGCACTTTAGTAAAGTGGCAACAAAACATCATAAAATGGGCAGCTTCGGCCACTCCTGGCTTAATCATGCCGCACCGCACGTTTTCTGGCAGCTGAAACGCTGAGGTAAAGGTCGAGATGATACAGGAAGACGTTATCTGCGACGCCGAAAACATGTGATAGCGGGAAGTGAAATAAAGGGCTCGGAAATCATTGAGCTAACTTTTTTACAAATGTTGTTTAGGCACAATGTGCATCGAATGGGGAAGATGGTTAGAGCGTACAATGCATGTAATGGAAGGGAAGCAAGCAGGCAGTGAGAAAACAACTGCATAACAGCGCGCCTGCTGATTGTGGCATTTAGTTACAGATTAAGTTGGCCTTCGCTGCATACAGGTGCTTTATTCTGTGTGCAAGGAGAGTTTTGACAAAGTGACCTAAACCATGTATTCGCGGTGTCTCGCGTGCTTCTGATTAACGAATACTGGCGGGTAAGTTGAGGTTGTAAGCTGCAAACTGCGTACGCGTTCGGCCTTTAGAGAGCGGCAGAAGCCCACCCCCACACACGCTAGACATAATTAAAGTTTGAGAATGCATTTTTCTTGACGACAAGACACCAGAGCAAGGTTTTACTGCAGGAAAATAATTAAAACTACATTTAAGTGCTTAGTGGTTATGGCACTCGACTGCTGACCCGAAGGTCGCGGGATCGAATCCCGGCCGCGGCGGCTGCATTTTCGGTGGAGGCGAAAATGTTTGAGGCCCGTGTACTTAGATTTAGGTGCACGTTAAAGAACCCCAGGTGGTCGAAATTTCCGGAGCCCTCCACTACGGCGTCTCTCATAATCATATGGTGGTTTTGGGACGTTAAACCCCAGAGATTATTATTATTACATTTAAGTGCAATGCAAGCTGATGACAACTATCGACCGCGCTGAAGTGAGCACAAACAGCAAGGGTAATTATGGCCCGTTAAATCTCGTGAACAAAGCAAATGAGGACATACATATTTACTCGGTGTTTTCACTGACATAAGCGCTCTTCGACAAAAAAATGTCAAAATTGAGGCCTGAGTTGTTTTATTTTACGAAAATGTACTTTTTTTGAAAAAAACTCGCTTCTTTAACTATTTTCTTATTTCGCGCTGCCTGTAGGAAAACGATCTTCCGCATAAATGTTGCAAAGGCTCCTTGAAATACTTGGACAAAAAGCATGGATGTAATTCACAGTAATGCGTATTAAAACCAACCAGAAAATTTTCGACACATCGTTTATAGTTCGCGTTAAATTCGGCCGTGAAATCCAAAAACATTAGCGAGTTTTAGTATAGCGGAAAACAGCAAACGCAAGGATTTAGCGTTAGCGTTAGCGTTGCGTGGTCCTAACTGCGCATGAGCAGAACGTAAACGTAGCCCGAGCTCTTACGTACGAACGCTATTTCTGGAATATAGCGTTCAACGCTAACGCACGCAAGAGATCCCGTACGTAAGGCAAGATGGCGGTGCCTGTTGAAGCGAGAGCCGTCCACTTCGAATCTTTGTAGCCGTCGTCCTGCATTATTAAACTCATTCGTTTCCTAATAAAGTTCGTGTTTGATTTAGATTTGAGTAATGAGGCTTCGCCAACCGTGTACCGCCGATAAAATAGCTCCGTTTTTGAGATACAAAGTGGATTTGCGCTGCAGAAGGCTTAGCAAGATTTGTTTGCAAGGTTCGCTCATGTTTTTTGTAGCAGCGCAGAGATGGCGACGCTGTCTTTAGTCGCGTCTTTCCAAGATACGGTCACAAGTCAAGCAGATACATGTCAGGCGTCGTTTCCCTTCATGCCTTTCGCGGCAGTGCATGAATGTGACGCGTGATGCGTCCCAGCTTAAAAAGGCTACGTAATAGGGGTCTTGACGAATTCTCGAACGCGGCATGTCGACAGAAACCAGTGTGTCAGAACTCAACACTTCTGCAAACGCGACATGGAGACGCAACAGTGGTGACTTTGGATCAGCTCGACTTGGTGGCGCTTTTGTGGATTCTACAGTGCATTTAGTGTTTTTATGTCTAGATGGCGCCGTATGTGCTTGCGTTAGCGTTAGCGGGAATGCCTTCCGCTGTACTAAAAGACCACCAGTTGGCACGCAGCGCGTTCTGTTTTAGCGTTAGCGTTGAGACGCACGCTAACGCTAACGTAAGCGTTTCCCGCTATACTAAAACTCGCTATTGCAGTGAACAAAAACAGGAGGTCTGCGCCGCCACCTTCAAATACTTTTTTGGCACGTTGGGAGCATTTCTTCGAAATAAAATTTTGGGTTCCGTGCACTTTAATTGTGCCCACATAACATATAAAAAACCCAGGCAAAACAAAAATATCGACCGGACAGGCATGTTCGATCTCTCGTGGAATCACTCTTTAGAGGGCGGCAGCAGCCGACTTTCGCACACGGTAGAAGCAAATAAAATCTGAGAACACATTTTTCTTGACGAAAAGCCACCAGAGCAAGGTTTTGCTGCAGCAGAATACTTAAAACTGCGATTTACGCACAATGCAAGCTATTAACAACCATCAGTCGCCCTGAAGTGAGCACTCACAGCAAGGGTCAATTTGGCCAGTTATATCTCGTAAACAAAGCAAATGAGGACATATGATATTAAAGCCGTGTGTTCATTGACATAAGCTCTCTTCGATAAAAAATTGCCGTCAGAATTGAGACCGGAGTTTTTTTATTTTATTTTTTGAAAATGTACTTTTTTGAAAAAACTCCCTTCTTTAACTATTTTTTTCTTTTTTTTTCGCTGCCCGTAGGACAATTATCTTCTGTATAAATGTTGCAAAGGCTATTTTTTATAGTTTACACTGTTTTCAAGTTTCTGTTTGAAATAGTAAAGGCGCCAAGGCGCCTCAAACTTAGGACCCTTTTTTGATTTCGGCCGTGTTTGCCATTTTTTCACATTTTCTTCTTAATGAGGACGGCATAAAAAAAGCATGGATGTAATTCACAGTAGTGCGTATTAAAACCAGCAAAAGAAATTTTCGACACATTATTTATAGTTCGCGCTAAATTCGGCCGTGAAATCCGAAAACAATGCAGTGAGCAAAAACAGGAGGCATGCGCCGCCAACTTCAAATATTTTTTTGGCGCGCTGGGAGCGTTTCCTGGAAATAAAATTTTCAGTTCCGTGCACTTTGAATGTGCCCACACAACATATAAAAAACCCAGGCAAAACAAAAAATGCGACCGGACAGGCATGTTCGATCTCTCGTGGAATCACCCCAGAGACAATTAAGAGATAAAAAAGCAGACAGAAAGAGAGGAAGAATGAAAGAGAAAACAAAAGAAACAGGGAAGGCCGCTCAGCTCCGCTGTTCCTTCAGGCTTAGCACCACTAGTGCGAACCTGCCTTAATTTTTACGTTGACCAGGGTGGCTTTGACACAAACCACGACGGTGATTTGACAATTGAAGCACTTGGGCTTGCGTATAAAAGGGGTTGACCCATTACCCCTACCATCGGGAAATCAATTATACCCGGTCCTCGAGTGAGACGCGTTCGTGTTTTCTTGTGCGAATAGATGCCATGGTGGGTAATGTAATTAGTGCACGAATAATTTGTGCACGCTTTATCTTTCTCCGTACGCGCATTGCGTCTAGGTGGCATTGTTTGTGGGATCACACTCCACGACCGGGATATGAGCTTGCGCGTAAAGAAAGTCAGAGGGCAGACTTGGGTGATTCCTTAAGCTTTCAGACCATTCACTAAGACAGCAGCACATTCCATATACCTCACTGGCTGGCAATATTGTTTCTTTTGCTTTTCCTAGTGAAGACGACTGATGTTCACAATGTGCTTAATGACCTTGTTAAGAGTCCACTTGCAAGGCGCATGCAGTGTAAATATATGTCATAATGCCACAACTGTGAATCGTTCGGCAAGAAATACGTGTGTAGGTTAGCTATTTGCGCTGTTCTTTAGAGGATCTTGTCAGAAGTGATGACAGGCATATATTAGACGTCGTTAAATGCGAAGGATTCTTAGGTAACGAAAGGCATTTTGGCCGTTTCGGTCTATCTATCTATCTATCTATCTATCTATCTATCTATCTATCTATCTATCTATCTATCTATCTATCTATCTATCTATCTATCTATCTATCTATCTATCTATCTATCTATCCGCCTACGTCGGCGTGCTCTCTTGGTCGCCTCCTTAACTTGGTGTAGACCTAAATTCGCATGGGAGGGTGAGAGGGTTTGACGAATATGACTGTCTGATCATGACATGAATAACTTGAGACCCTGTCGCATACGTCGTCAAACCCTTCCCCCCAGACACGTGCGGTGTGGCACATACCCGTTTACCAGGGCCAGCGGTATACGGATACGCGCCACAGGTGATTGATTGTTTATATCTACCCAGGAACGGCGGGAACACACATTGGTAATTTAAATGCAAGAGCGTGAAGACCGACATGGGCTGGGTTGACCCGACGAGTGCAAATAACCAAAATTACGATCCCAGCAGGAACCGGAACCCAAGCATTGTGCGTGGCAGTCAGGTATTCTACCACAGAGCCAAGCCTGGTCTAGAAACTGCTTTGGAAAAACACGCTATACAGGTGTAATATCGGTGCAATGTGAATTGCGGTTGTCGTGCTTGCTTTCTAATGTTATAACACAGCAATAAACACCTAATATTTACTCCTACGATACAGGCATCATGTCAGGCTAATGTCAATTATGTTTCTAGTGTTGGTTCCGCTTTTACACCATTGTAATAAATATTACTTTTTTATTGCCATGATTGAGCAGGCGCAGCTTGATCTAGGAGGAATAGACTAACGAAAGTTACGCGTGATATTCTTATCATCACACCGTAAAGTGCAATTCGTTTCGACAATACTGATATATGGGCTCTAACGTGTATGCGGACGTTACGTCAGACCATAGGTTACCTTTTTAACGCCTGTGTAGTCGACGAGTCTGGTAAACCCACGATGTGCACACAACTACTACGCTCACAAAAATACGTCAATCCACCTCGTAACGCTGCCATCAAAGCCAAAATATGCAGCATATAACTACTCGCTGACTGATTTGCGTGAAACCGATTCCGAGAAGGCGTGGGGCCTGTCGATTTTTTTTCTTTTTGGTTGGTTGATTGCGCGGCAGCAATTTTATTGCAACAGCGATTAGATGGGAACGCTCAGCGGTTTTTTTCGTCGCGTCATGTTCCGAAGTCTAACTCGAAAACAGCGCCCCGAGGATCATGTGTTCTACGCGCGTGTGGAATACACGCAAGCGCTCGGGACGAACGCAGCTGAAGCAGAGATCAAACGAGCCGGCCATCTCGCTCGCATGAAGGTGCATGCAATAACATCTCCCCTCGTGCGAGGACAGCAGACGATGGCTCCTCAATGAGTGAGGAAACGTCAAGGCCGGCTTTTGTCGGGCGAAGGGCGCAGGAGTGTCGGTGCGAGGGACGGGGGGGGGGGGGGGGGGGGCGTTGCTCGAGCATTAACTGCGAACTTTGCTCATAAGGGCGCTGTCACGAGCGCTGGCGCATACGCTATCTCGACAGACATCACGAGACGGCTCGTAAACTTCCTGTGCTCGCAACGCTTACTTCGCGTTTAGAGGACTGACAGCATGGAAACTACTTCGGTCACTGGATCGGCCATATTGCCTCAAACCAGCGTTTTGTCGAGTTGCGCGAGATCCAAAAGAGTTAGCGGCTAGTCTTGATTTGTATAACAGCCGAACCTGTTGCTATCGGATTCGTTACTTCGCCTTGGCGACGAAATTGTGATTTCTTTAGTAATACTACACTCGCTTGCTCATTCTACACTCGTTGTTTTGGCGGCTGGCAACAACTGTCGCAATGGTCCCTATATATTTCGCGTGGTGGCTCAACGAATTCGCACAGCTGCGCATTTAGTCGATGCCGTCCTACGCGTATCGAAGTGAGAATGCGGGCTGACAAATGAGTTGGAATGCTCGCGCTGTTGACAAAATGTTTAAGTCTTGTAAGCTACAGTTAGTAGTTGTTCAGGAGTATGTCCCTTTGTACAGGCCTTTCCATATTATTATCATTTTTTTATAGCTAACGCCAATGGTATCAGCGAAACTTTAAGCGATATGCAAGCTTGTTCCGGAGAGACAGGTGGGCTACTTTGGAAAGCGTATTTTTGTGTGCTTCAAGCTACCACCGGTTTTAATTTCACCTGTGAAGCCTTGAGCAATCTGCTTACCTTGGCAGGTTCTCAGCTAGTCTGCGAAAAAACTGATGAAAATGTCCTCGCCAGGTCGGAATTGGTCATTAGGGACCTGTCTGGCTGCCTCCATGTTGCTAGCAGACCCCCATGCAGCTCATACATTTATTCCTGTTGGCGTCACTGCCTGCGCATGCTTCCGTCTTGTGTCTCATGGGGAAGCTCAAGAACGGGAGTTCGATTCCCGCGTATGGAGACCGTACTTCGATGGGGACGAAACGCAAGAACAGGTGTGTAGTTAGACTTAGGTCCACAATGAAAATCACCAGGCGGTGGAAATTGTTCTGGAGTGTACCATAGGTCGGCAAAAATGTGGAGTTCACTCAGACTCACTCAAGAGATATATTTTGTCCTTACACCTCACTCGAACTCAGACTCACCAGAATTTTCCTCAACGGGACTCAATCGGACTCAGACGCACTAAAATTTTTCTCAACCGGACTCATCATCATCATCAGCCTGTCTACGCCCACTGCAGGGCAAAGGCCTCTCCCATGTTCCGCCAATCAACCCGGTCCTCCGCTTTCTACTGCCACGTTAAAGCTACAAACTTCTTAATCTCATCTACCCACCTAATTTTCTGTCTCCCCCTCACGCGTTTGCCATATCTTGGAATCCAGTCAGTTACCCTTAATGACCACCGGTTATCCTGCCGACGTGCTACGTGCCCGACCTCCAACCGGACTCACTCGGACTCAAACTCACCAAAATATTACTCAGTCGGACTCACTCAAACTCACACTCACGGATCTATTTGAGTCTGAGTGCAGTCCGAGTGAGTCGACCGATGAGTCCGTTAGCCCATCATTAGCTTTTGCAACCATGTTGTCAACGCCAATATCTCGTGCTGTTGACCTATGGTACACTCCAGAACAATTTCCACCGCTTGGTGATTTTCATTGTGGACCTAAGTCTAACTACGCACCTGTTCTTGCATTTCGTCCCCATCGAAGTACGGTCCCCATACGCGGCGACGAGGAAGACTGAACTCACCGGCACTTCACCGACGTCAAGGAACGGAACGAGATGGCGACGCCTGACTTTGGTCGGCTACCCGAATTCAGTGGCAGCTCCGGCTCCTGGAGATCCTGGTATGGGAGGCTACAGTTCTTCTTTGAGGCTAACGACATTACGGACGCTTCCAAGAAACGTGCTCATCTGCTAACGTTATGCGGGGAACAGACTTACGACGTCGTCTGCGCCCTCGTTCAACCCAAGCAGCCCAACCAAGTGAGCTACGATGAAATAGTCGAGATGCTCAAGGCTCACTTCGATCCACAGCCGTGTGAGGTCTTCTGCAGGGCACGCTTCCAACGTCGTGACCAACGGCATGACGAAACGGTCAGTGATTACGTAACAGCGCTCAAGAAGCTAGCAGCAGATTGCAATTTTGGAACAAGCGTAGACGCTGCGGCGAATCCAACAATGCTGCCTCTTGATGTAATGCTGCGTGATCGTTTCGTTTGCGGTCTTCGGAACGAGCAGGTCCAGCAACGGCTGTTCGCAGAAAAGGACTTGACATTCAAGAGAGCCTTTGACATTCCACTGCGAGCTGAAAACGCCGTCGAAGATCAGAAAAACGTGACAGTGGAATTCAAAGAGATACACGAAGCCTGCACAAGTATCTGCAAGACAGAAAATCAACGTCAATCGAGTGCCTCTGCCCAAAAGAAGAAACAACACTGTTGGCGTTGTGACGCGCAGCATAGTCCGGACACTTGCAAGTTTCAGACAGCTTCCTGCAACTACTGCAAGAAACGCGGACACATTGAAAAGGCCTGCCTGAAAAAGCGGAAAGAGGCAAGAACAAACAAGAACAACAACATCGGATGTCCCCGACAAGGAACTTCGACAGTGGCCTCAGCACCAGTCACGACTCCAAAGGATTCCCCAGACGTGGCACTTTACGAGCTCAACACTGTAATCGACGCGTCCAGCACGCAGAAGGTCATGACTCAACTACGGATACACGGCAAGACCTTGGAGTTCCAAGTCGACTCGGGTGCAGCCTGCACACTCATCAGCGAAGCCACGTTCAAAGCTACGTGGACAGATGACCCACCACAGCTTCAAACGGACAATATTCTCCTACGCACATGGTCAGGCCAGTCCCTCCGAGTTCTCGGATGTGCAACGGTGGATGTAGCGCACAAGAACAAGAACTTCACACTACCGCTTGTTGTCATCAAAGGAGCAGGTTGTAACCTCCTCGGACGAAACTGGTTTCCTCATCTGGGTATACAGATCACGGGCATCAATGACGTATCAGACGACAAACTTGTTTCGAAGCTTCTAGACAAGTACCACTCTGTGTTCGACGAGGGCATCTCAGGACACGTCGGCCCTGCGGTACAACTTGAACTCGTGGAAGGAGCGAAACCAAAGTTCCTAAAAGCACGACCAGTTCCTTTCGCGCTGCGGTCAGCTGTAGAAGCTGAATTGGATCGACTGCAAAGTCAAGGCATAATCGAGCCTGCGCAGCATTCGGATTGGGCAACGCCTCTCGTACTTGTTCGAAAGAAAAACGGCTCGTTGCGAATATGCGGCGACTACCGTTGCACAGTGAACCAGGTATCAAAGAAGGCAGACTACCCACTTCCAACAACAGATGAAGTCCTTAGCCACTTGAGGGGAGGAAAGGTATTCAGCACCCTGGATTTGGCACAAGCTTACCAGCAACTTCACGTAACGCCAGAGACAGCAGAGATATTGACTCTGAACACGCTGAAAGGGCTGTACAAGGTCAAACGATTGCCTTTCGGAATCTCTGCAGCTCCAGCCATTTTTCAACGCTTTATGGAGACTATGCTTTCTGGCATCACAGGTGTTTGCGCATACCTAGATGACGTGATCATCAGTGGAAAGGACGCCACGGAACACGCTGAGAGACTGGAAAAAGTTCTGAAGAGGCTACGCAATTGCAACCTTCGTCTCGGCAAAAACAAGTGCTGTTTTGCAGTGCGAGAAGTTTCTTTTCTGGGACACCGAATTGACGAGACAGGCGTCCACACCAACGAAGAGAAAGTTCGAGCAATAACGGATGCTCCAGCACCAAACTGCAAGCAAGCACTTCAATCATTTCTTGGAATGATGGCTTTCTACGACAGGTTCTTGAAGAACAGGGCAACAATTGCCAGCTGTCTCTACCAGCTCCTACAGAAGGACGCCACGTGGAGATGGGAGATCAAGCATCAAGAAGCATTCGATAAACTTAAGGGATTGCTTCTCAGTCAGACCGTACTGGCACACTACGACGAACAGAAGGAGCTTCTCGTCTCATGCGACGCTTCACCGTATGGCATAGGAGCTGTTCTGTCTCAACGTGATGACCAGAATAGAGAGGCGCCAATCGCTTTCGCATCTCGGACGCTAGGGACAGCGGAACGCAATTATGCTCAGTTAGACAGAGAAGGCCTTGCTGTAGTGTTTGCTGCACACAAGTTCCACAAGTATATTGCGGGAAGAAAGGTGACTTTCGTCACGGATCATCAACCGCTTCTCGGCATACTGGGTCCAGGGAAGCCAACGGCTCAAGTCCTCTCACCACGCATGACCAGATGGTGCATCAAGTTGTCGGCCTATGACTACAACATCGTCTACAGGCATGGCAAGAACCATCAAAACGCGGACGCGTTGAGCCGATTGCCACTACCAGAACGTCTCGATGAACCCTGGCCACCAGGCGACGTACTATTGTTCGAAGCTTTGTCGAGACGTCCGTTCACTGCTACAGAGATAGCACGTCTGACACAAGAAGACAACATCCGGCACAGGGTGTACAAGGCAGTGCAGGATGGCACAGTGGAGAAACTCACTGGAGATGAGTTCGCTCCTTACCGACGACGAGCGACCGCACTAGCATTTCATCGCGAGTGCCTGACACTTGGATCACGGGTGATCATACCGAGCTCAGCACGATCCCACGTTCTGGCACTTCTGCACGCTGGTCACCGAGGCATGGTAGCCATGGAGAAGTGCGCAAGGAGCTACGTATGGTGGCCCGGAATCGACAAGGTTATCGAGGAAACGGTGCGACAGTGCCGTGAATGCCTTTCAACGCAGAAGAGCCCACCCAAAGCTTCTATTCCCTCCTGGGACCGTCCCAAGACACCATGGCACACGGTGCACGTTGACTTCGCGGGGCCACTACTCGGGCGCACCTACTTGGTTGTTGTGGATGCACACACAATGTGGGTGGAAGTCCGGCACGTGACGCAAGCAACATCCGCGGTTACGGCGAGAGCAAACAGCGCTAAAGACGGGACGGAGAAGAAGAACGACAGACACAAGCGCTGAACGACAGACACAAGCGCTCGCCGTAATCATGTACCAACCAGCCCAGTTAAGCACAATCCGCGGTTGTCATCGATGTGCTACGAAGCATCTTTGCTACGTTTGGCATTCCCCGAAAGGTCGTCTCCGACAACGGAAAAGCCTTTATTTCGAACGAGATAAGGCAGTTTTATACGGCAAATGGCATACAGGCTACAACATCACCAGCTTACCATCCTGCCACAAACGGCCAGGCAGAACGCTATGTGGCAGAGCTGAAAAGAGCACTCCTGAAGGATACAGACAGGTCCATACAGTGTCGACTTGCAAGATTCATGTATAGGCAGCGCACGACCATTCACACTGCTACAGGAATTTCACCTGCGAAAGCAATGTTTGGACGAGAGCTTCTATGTCCTCTCGATCTTCTCAAACGGGAGACGGAAATACACATCCCTGAGAAACAGGAGACAATGACGAAATCCCGTCGCTTCGCAGTAGGAGAGAGAGTGCTCATCCGACAGTTTTTGAAAAAGCCAGATTGGATTGAAGGTGAAATACCGCGCCGCGTCGGACCACGATCCTGGCTTGTAAAAAGCAACCACGGAAAGTTTCGGCGTCACCTCAACCATATGAGGAAAACGAGCCAGACCGGACACACAACTCAATCAGCGACAGATTGGAGCGTAGCAGATGATTTCTCGGACACAACGTCAGAATAGACGCCGTAGAGTTCTGCTGATCAACGGCCTGACTCGCTCAACATGCAAGACAAGACTCCCTCACAACCATCGACCTCGACGTCACAAGCAGGAACCACCCGGCAACTGCGACCACCAGAGGTTAGGCGGCCTCCAGACCGCTATGGAGGCTTCGTCTAACGGGGGAAAAATTGACATGTCTCGCCTGAAGACAACGACGATGAAGTGCGCGCGCGACCACACTGGCGCTGTGGCACGAGCGTCATTCTGGTGTCGAACGTTAGCCATTTCGTGACTCCAACGCCTAAGCTGCGCTTTTAGATGCGAAGTATCTTAAGGTCGAGCTCAATCCGGCGGTGGTGGTGGTGGTGGTGTGCGGCGTGACCACCCTTACTGCGCATGCGCATACCCTCTCCACACACCACCTCTCCCCTCCCCCCTTCCCCTCTCCACTTTCTCTCTCCACTTTCCCTCTCCACATCTCCTCTCCAATTTCTCTCTCCACTTTCCCTCTCCACATTCCCTCTCCAATTTCCCTCTCCCCCCTCTCCCCTCCCCCTTTCCACTCTTCCTCTGAAACGCGGGCTAGACATGCGGAAATTCTCTCCTGCGCAACGCCGCGATGAGCTCGAGCGCATGCGCGTCCCCTCCCCTTCTCTCTCCTCTCCTACGCTGCCACCCTCTCGCCCGCCTGTCGACCGCGTTCCCCGCTCGCCCTGTGAGAATTAACGGCCAGGCTAGATGGAAGATACGACGCGCGTAGCGTCCCTCTTCGCGTTCCACGACGCGAGGTCGGTAGCATGCCCAACGAACGCCAACGGAACGCGATCGTGGAAGTGCTCCGGCTTCGCATCGCCTCATGGTCCCCTTTAGCGGGAGATGGTGTAATTTTTTAAAGTGTTCATGTTTCCTTGCATAAAATAAATCGTCGTACAGCCATAAGTGGCTGTCCAGACGTAACATCTCGCATAATTGGTGCTCTACTTGGCGTCTTTGATCTCGTACCTTCAAATATTAGTTATCAGTGGTTGCAATCAAGTAAGAACATTTTTATTGAAAGATATGACTCACGCAAGATAATTTGACCAAGAACTACCTGTGAAAGAGTTTGTGGGGGGTGTCACCTGTCCGCCTCCTCCCCCTGCGTAACTCACGCCTCTGATCAATAAACATTGAGCTGGCGGATGAACTCTTGGGCTCTCAAAAGCGCGTGAGAATACGGGACTATAAACGTGAGCCGACATAAGGCTGATATTATTGCTGAGCTTGTTTAGATAGAGCCATAGGTCGGCAAAAAGTTTGGAGCTCACTCAGTCTCACTCAAGAAATATATTTTGCGCTTAGTGCTCACTCGGACTCAGACTTACCGAAATTTTCCTCAACCGGACCTCACTCGGACTCAGAGTCACTGAAATGTTTCACAACCAGACTCACTCGGGCTCAAGCTCACCAAAATATTATTCACCCGGACTCACTCAGACTAAGACTCACGGCTCGAGCTGAGTCTGAGTGAGTCGACTCATGAGTGAGTTTGCCGACCTAAGTGTACCGCTACGCTGTGCATCATAATTATTATTATTATCGTGGTCATTTACGGGCAAATGGCCATCTTAGGTGACATTGCTGCTAGATATCTTCTATATATGTTAGTTTTATTCTGGCTGTCAGTTTACGGTGTTGTAACTGCGTGTATTCCTGCTCTAGCACATCCATTTAAAAGAAATGGCAATATCACTCAAAAGGCGAAAAAAATATTGATATGCGTATCAATCTGGCAGACAGCTACACCAACCAATTTTCACAGATCTAGTGCGGGCAGAAGTTTCAACACACGCGCTTTTAAGTAACAGATTACAAAGTGCTCGTACACGAACAGGTAAAGCATGGTTGCGACGCGCGTTCGTGATCACAACTTTCGCGTAAGGAAGAGCGTCGGCAGAGCTGAGCACACTTTTCGTGCTACCGTTCTCTCTTCGCACCTCCTAAACTTAGGGTGGCGTCTCCTTCGGCATTACGCAGTCGGGAAGAGAGCGCAGACGAAGTCTTCATGACTGTTCGCGCTGTGATGAACTTGACGAAAGGACAATTAAAAAAAAAAGACACACACAGGATGTCACAACACGAAAAGAAAAAAAAGGAAAAAGCAAAATAACGGCAAAAACCAAAAAGCACATCTTGCGCATCAGTTAAACACTTCGCCGTCCACAATATACACTTGCAAAGCAAATATATCCAAGTTATCATGCCTGCCTTTAAAAATTCCATTTCTTACTGTCTGCCGCACTGCTGCCTGTTGCAGGTATGTTGATGATTACGTTGTCTGTGCTCCTGAGGTGCGTGACCATTGCAGACTGGACATCGTGTTATCTTTCTTTGAAAATCAGTTCCAAGGGTTACAGTTTATTTGGAAAAGCCTGTAGGTGGTGTGATCAAGTTCTAGGAGATTCAAATTGTTTTGAGCAAGCACTATCTCTGTTGGAAATATTTTCCTAGGAGAGAGAACGAACTTCTTAGGTTTGATTCAGGTCATTCAAATCTGGTCAGAAGAGATGTGGCCTTGCATTGGTTGCAGCAAGCCATTAAAATGTCGTTTAGGCACACTGCTCAAGATAGCATCGCAAGACAGGTAACTAGGCCTAAGCAGGCTTTGTATCCCGATGAGCTGATTTGTTCGGTAGCCGAGAAAGAGCTGTGCAACGTCACATCCGGTAAGACGGTGCCCCCTTTCTCAAGTTCGAGTGGCGTGATTCTATGCAAAACGTCCCAGCCATTTTGGCGACCATCTCAAGTGTTCTCGAAAACACGTCATGCTGATTTATTGCCAGGAAAAGAGTGACTTGCTAGAATATTTCGCAGAGAAAAAACATTATATCCACGTGGGAGCCTTCTGGATTTCGCAGAAAACCATCGGAGTGTTGTTTGTCATAATCATTATTTTGAGAGTACCGTTTCTGGTTTCAATACCAAATGTACAA